>NC_059379.1:19489879-20202379 GCF_019703515.2 Myxocyprinus asiaticus
ATGTACATATTAAAATAATTAAAATAAATGATGACTAACCAATTTCCTGCAATCTAATTATTTTTATAATGAGTTTGTGTGATGTTTGTTATATGTTTATTTAAATATAAAGTTTGTAAAAACATTGATAATGTTCCGTAATTGTTGTAAATTAATGATAAACAAAAGCAGAAGTCTGATAATTTTCAGTATAAATGCTTAAAAAGTATAGCTTTTAAGGATACTAATAATTATGACATGACTGTTTTAGTATATTATATTAGAGGTATTGGGATCTGCGATGTTGGCACTGATAGTACTTTTGCATCAGTTCGAAAAGGAAATGAGTAGTATCACCCATCTCTATCTCCCGTTACCCTCACGCTCTCCCCTTCATTTTCTATTTTCTATTTTATATACTGTGTTTATTATTATAGACCTTGGGAAACTAAATACTGTGTCTCTATTACTGCCAATTTAAATATACTTCTATTTTTCCATACTACTTAATTTTAAAATTTTAAAAGTCATTTCTACTATATTTAGATTCTCATAAATCGCCTGCAGTAGAGTGTTTAGTTAAAAAAAATTCCACATTAGACATGGTCATTTGCAAAGGAGAAAATAAATTGTAAACTAGCAAATTGGCAACAATGTCTGTGGATCACACTTCGAAATCAGACGAAAAAGCATCCATGACATTTTAACAAAGATATTCAGATTTCAGAGAATTCACACATCAGTAAACATGAATTAGAGGCAACCCTGTGTTGCTGTGCTCCCTGGCAGAATTAATTGCTAATAAAAATGTGAGCACCATAAAGTCTCATGGTTAAACATTCAGGGGGCTTGTCTATTATTTAAATTGTCATCAATCATTTCTCCCTGTCTAGCTTTGTGATGCTGGCATCTCTGAGTAGCACTGCCATCTATCTGGACAATGACTTGAGAAGAGAACAGGACTTTTGTTGCAGCTACTAATCATGTGTAAACCTGAATTTGTTAAGGGCCAGAGGATAACATTCAACAAAGATTTTAATAATCTTCTAGCTGACTGAATATTATCCATCTCGCTCACTTTCCAAAACAAGTGTTTTTCTTTTCTTTTTTAAGCCACAAACCAAGAGTTGAGTCAATGTTTGGCCACAGGCAATGATTCAACATGCGTAGGCAGTTCTGTGGAAAAGACAGAGCCAGGTCAGGGTCTTAAGAAGAAAATAAGCTGAAAGTTAAAAAAGAATAGTGGGGAAAATATAACACAAATATAGGCTGAGCTTTGTTACTGTATACACAGGGTTGAGGAGTAACGAAATACATGTAACGGGAATACATATTTAAAATACAAAATATAAGTCACTGTATTCCACTACAGTTACAATTTAAATCATTGGTAATTAGAATACAGTTACATTCAAAAAGTATTTTGATTACTGAAGAGATTACTTTGCATTTTATTGTCATTTGTTTCATTTAATATTTAGTCTTTTCAGATGGAAAACATTTAAACATATAAATGATGCGATCCAAAGTGTATTTGAACAGCGGTGAAACACTTTCTTATGATGTGTTACATTCATACAAGCAGACAGAGAAGTAAGTTTGAAGTAAGTTTGGAGCAGAAGAAATAGAAATAAACCTTGTGTAAATTGTCAGCTTTACGCTAAGCTAAAATGCTATTTCTAGCCATTTTACATGCACGATCATATTTTGTTATCAAGAAAATTCACGATGGATCATAATTTCTTTTTTTCTAGTAAAACCTTTGATATTAGGGCAAAAATCGATTCTTGATAATAATTTTTTTATTGTTTTCCTGTAAAAATAACATGTGTGTATTTTGTCTTACGGTACTGGCAGAGTTTTTATAGTCAAAACAAGTGAAAAAATCTACCAGTGCTGAAGAAGTAATCCAAAGTATTTAGAATACGTTACTGACCTTGAGTAATCTAACGGAATACGTTACAAATTACATTTTACAGCATGTATTCTGTAATTGGTAGTGGAATACATTTCAAAAGTAACACTCCCAACCCTGTGTATACACCCCATGACATCTCAGTAACTAGCTTTATGAAACTTGTCACTTGATTGCAGTTGTGGGGCTGTTTTCCATGTAACCACCTCATTTTTCTCTCATTTATCCTTCCTTATTTAACTGTGCATTGATTACTGAACATGCCCAAAGGCTCTGGAGATGCCTAGCTATCTCCAAAAGCAGCTCACAGTCCCTGAGATACATCGATCAACAGCTATAAACATCTGCCACCTTCCCTCAAAAACTGACACATTCTGTACTGCTCAGACAATCTTTGAAATAGGCCAAACTCACTCTGCCCTCATGTTCCCACAATACCTCAATATGAATTTCAGAATTTCTTAGAATTTGATATGTTCACCTTTTGCTTTAATGACAGCATGCACTCGAGCAAGCATGGACTCCACTGGTTTGTGCAAAAACTGATGATCCATGTTATCCCAGCATGATTTGAGAACGCTCAAAAAGCTTCTTGTATGCTTCAATGGAAGGAAGGAAATCTGACCTTTCGTACAAAGTTAACATGGTCTCTGTCACAAATGTATTCACATTTGATTAGTGACCTAGAAATAGTGCAGAATCTTATTTGTTTCTTATTCATTTTACATTATAACGTTTTGTGTTTTGCGTTCATCAAAATCCTAAAAATGTGTTTATTTCCAGCTTTAAAAACCATTTTGAATCCAGGATCGTCAATGTGGACTCTTGAATGGCAGCTATGCATAGTTATATAATTATACATTAGTGTATAGTCATATGGTGTGTGGTTTGTCACACAGATTGCCAAGCATTTAGTCGCCAGGCAGTTGAAAACTCAGTGAATAATTGAGCGCTCTCTCAGCGGCAGTGAAATAGACAGCGTATATCATAGCTTTCCTTACAAGGGCAGACCTGCATCTAATGCAGGGGTGTCCAAAGTCTGGCCCATGGGCCATCTGCGGCCCTCTGACTGCTCTGATGCGGCTCGCAAGAGATTTTACGAACAGAACAGAATTAGGCCCGCTATGGAGAAATTATATGAAATTCGTATTCTGGACACTGGATGTCACTATCACGTACAGCCACTATTCACAGCGCATCATCAACACCGGTGGGTTCTGTGCTGTCGGCATAAGCTTCATCCACTGGCGGAGTTCAACAGAAGTTTGGAATACTCCTTATTTCCAATGATGAAGAGCTGCACAGAAAGAATTATGTTTATTAAAGGATTGGTATCAGGTTAGATACTTTGCTTATGTACTTGTTCTTGTTAAAATGTCCTGATACCTTGCATCATACAGCTGAGTAGAGCTGTTGTTGGGCAGGCGGCTGTAGAGTTTATTGAGCGTGCACAGAGACGTGCAAACTGAGCATACTGTTCCAGAATGTCCTCTGTAGCACTGGGAAGTATAATCAGTTGGTTTGTTCTGATATTTCGTTCAAACAAGAAAAATAATTCACGGGCTTCCTAGCATCATTTGAGTGAGGACACACTGTAGAAGAAAGTGCTTAAAACACTTGCATATCTGTGCCTGATGCATGCGCTCAGCTTGCACATGCACATCTACAAAATAAAATGAAGCACAATAATTTTTATCAAATTAAATTTGTATTTGTAACAAGTAAAAACAGAACGGAAGTTATAATTGAATAGCTATAAAGAGTCATTCATTGAAAAATAAAGAGTAATTCTTTGCATCACTTGATAACAGGAAAATGTAATCTGATTCTGATTACTGTGATGGGTCACACCCAACACATATAGCAGCTCTATATGTGCTTTGCTGTGCCACTGAATGGACATCAAAAAAGATAAAAATTTGAATAATAGAGTGTACAATATTTTGTATAAGATGCATCACTGTTCAATTATACAGGTGCATCTCAATAAATTAGAATGTTGTGGAAAAGTTCATTTATTTCAGTAATTCAACTCAAATTGTGAAACTCGTGTATTAAATAAATTCAATGCACACAGACTGAAGTAGTTTAAGTCTTTGGTTCTTTTAATTGTGATGATTTTGGCTCACATTTAACAAAAACCCACCAATTCACTATCTCAAAAAATTAGAATATGGTGACATGCCAATCAGATAATCAACTCAAAACACCTGCAAAGTTTTCCTGAGCCTTCAAAATGGTCTCTCAGTTTGGTTCACTAGGCTACACAATCATGGGGAAGACTGCTGATCTGACAGTTGTCCAGAAGACAATCATTGACACCCTTCACAAGGAGGGTAAGCCACAAACATTCATTGCCAAAGAAGCTGGCTGTTCACAGAGTGCTGTATCCAAGCATGTTAACAGGAAGTTGAGTGGAAGGAAAAAGTGTGGAACAAAAAGATGCACAACCAACCAAGAGAACCGCAGCCTTATGATTGTCAAGCAAAATCGATTAAGAATTTGGGTGAACTTCACAAGGAATGGACTGAGGCTGGGGTCAAGGCATCAATAGCCACCACACACAGACATGTCAAGGAATTTGGCTACAGTTGTCGTATTCCTCTTGTTAAGCCACTCCTGAACCACAGACAATGTCAGAGGCATCTTACCTGGGCTAAGGAGAAGAAGAACTGGACTGTTGCCCAGTGTTCCAAAGTCCTCTTTTCAGATGAGAGCAAGTTTTGTATTTCATTTGGAAACCAAGGTCCTAGAGTCTGGAGGAAGGGTGGAGAAGCTCATAGCCCAAGTTGCTTGAAGTCCAGTGTTAAGTTTCCACAGTCTGTGATGATCTGGGGTGCAATGTCATCTGCTGGTGTTGGTCCATTGTGTTTTTTGAAAACCAAAGTCACTGTACCCGTTTACCAAGAAATTTTGGAGCACTTCATGCTTCCTTCTGCTGACCAGCTTTTTAAAGATGCTGATTTCATTTTCCAGCAGGATTTGGCACCTGCCCACACTGCCAAAAGCACCAAAAGTTGGTTAAATGACCATGGTGTTGGTGTGCTTGATGGGCCAGCAAACTCACCAGACCTGAACCCCATAGAGAATCTATGGGGTATTGTCAAGAGGAAAATGAGAAACAAGAGACCAAAAAATGCAGATGAGCTGAAGGCCACTGTCAAAGAAACCTGGGCTTCCATACCACCTCAGCAGTGCCACAAACTGATCACCTCCATGCCACGCTGAATTGAGGCAGTAATTAAAGCAAAAGGAGCCCCTACCAAGTATTGAGTACATATACAGTAAATGAACATACTTTCCAGAAGGCCAACAATTCACTAAAAAATTTTTTTTTTATTGGTCTTATGATGTATTCTAATTTTTTGAGACAGTGAATTGGTGGGTTTTTGTTAAATGTGAGCCAAAATCATCACAATTAAAAGAACCAAAGACTTAAACTACTTCAGTCTGTGTGCACTGAATTTATTTAATACATGAGTTTCACAATTTGAGTTGAATTACTGAAATAAATGAACTTTTCCACGACATTCTAATTTATTGAGATGCACCTGTAAGTGTTCTTTGTGAGTGAAATACCCATCCTTTATTTATATGTAGAGCCTACGCAAGCATTACATAGAGCACAAGTTATGATTGAAACTTGAATAACATTAAGCGAATAATATAAAGATTATGCATATTGGCAATCAAGTAGCTTCTAGCCCTTTTTTAAAATTATTACAGGGATGCGGCCCGCGGCACCTTGTTTTTTTCTGCATTTGGACATCCCTGATTTAATGGAACTGAATGTCTTACAAAGCACTGGGGCATAAAGACATCACGAGTGAGTAATGACTCCACAGCTCTTTCACATATTTTGTGAGCACACTTGTCACTGTTTTGTGTCAATTTCATGAGCTCTTACATCAAGAACAAATTTTAAAGGGTGGGGTGCTCTGTAGTCATGGCACGCATGTTGTGATGCCTGCTGAGTGAGTGTCAGGGTGTCACATGGTACAGTTGCTCTGAATGCTTATCTAATCACGCCTTTCTTTCTTGTGTCAGGTTGCACCTTATTACATTAGCCATGACATGGATCAGAGTACATCTAATTCAACTATACGCACAAGATGGACGTTAAAAAGCAGCGACGTGTGGGACAGTGTGGATCAAAATCCTGCTGTGGTGGCCAGGATTGTGAATGCTGATTTTGGCATGAGCATGCAGACTGGAGTCACGGGAAGAAATGTGCGGGTACAAAGTGCTCACACAGTGTCAATGAGCCATGTAAGATAATGGCAGATGTAAAACTGGGAAAACCATGGGAAATCAACAGATTACTCTATACAAGAGTGCTGGCCTATGGGACTGAAGCTTTCATGTTGCATCTAGACAGAATTTCATGGATATTTCATTGCTGACTGTGACTCTTTTTCCGGTTGATTGATTAGACACTAGTTCAGTAAAGAGAGTGATCTTGGACAGAGCTAAAGCAGTGCTCACAGAGAGGTTACATGGTTCATTGGCTAGAGCTTTGAAAATGCCAACCACCAGCTGCTTGAGCTGACATTGAAGATGTTTTCAGAAACAATATGTGCTCACAAATATCTGAAAATGTAGGGAATACATACAGTGGGGTTCGAAAGTCTGTGCCCATTTGTGAAAATGCTTCTGTTTTGCATTTTTCTAACTAAATATATTATGCTTAATTTCAGAATTTCTTAGAATTTGGAATGTCCACCATGTGGTATGACAGCATGTGCTCCAGCTGGCATGAACTACACAAGTTTGAGTGATGATCCATGTTATCCCAGCATTATTCGAGAATGTTCAAAAAAGCATCTTGTGTGCTTCAGTGGAAGTAAGGAAATCTAATCTCTTGTACAAAGGAGTTAACATGGCCAGTGTCACAAATACTGAATGCTTTTTTTAATAAGTGACCTAGAAATAATGTAGAATCTTATATATATATATTTCTATTTAATTTTATGAAATAAAGTTTTTTTGTTTGATAAAATTCTTAAACTTAAGATTTTTAAGTTTAAGAATTTAAGAGTTTCCCAGATTTCAAAGTTAAATTATGATATTAAAATGACCCATTAATAGGGATGAAATGTTAAGATTTAATGATTGCAATTCCTCTTAACTATTCTGATTCCTTAACGGTTCCATTAACAATTTTTAAGGGAGAAATATCTGGAAATAAGAATTGCTATTTTTATTGCAATTACTGCCCTCTGAAATGTGTTGCCAAATTATGAGATAATTTCATACTTCAAAGGAGCAGATAGGCTCTAACATATCAGAGACCAATTTTAAAAGTTTCTTGGAAAAGATGTATTTATACAGACTTTTAAAGGACTTTTTAAACAATTTTTAGTGGCATAAATTCAGTCCAATAATTGGTCTAACTGTAAATACATATGAAAAAAAAATCCAAACAAAGAATTACTAACATATTTGATTAAATGTGTGTGTGTGTGTGTGTGTGTATGTGTGTATACAGTACACACACAGTGCATTCATTATGTATTTATACCCTTTAATTTTTTTTTCACATTTTGTTATATTGCAGCCTTATGTTAAAATTCTTTATATTATTTTTTTCACATCAATCTACACTCCATACCCCATAATGACAAAGCAAAAAACTGATTTTTGATAACTTTCTTTATTAAAAAGAAAAAACTGAAATATCACATTGACATAAGTATTCAGACCCTTTGCTATGACACTTGAAATTTAGCTCAGGTGCATCCCATTTCTCTGGATCATCTTTGAGATGTTTCTACACTTTGATTGGAGTCCACCAGTGGCAAATTAAATTGATTGGACATGATTTGGAAAGGCACAAACCTGTCTACAGTATATAAGGTCTCACAGCTGAAAATGCATATCAGAGCAAAAACCAAGCCATGAGGTCAAAGGAACTGCCTGCAGAGCTCAGAGACAGGATGTCTGTGTGCCTCGACATAGATCTGGGGAAGGCTACAAAAAAATTCAGCTGCATTTAAGGTTCCCAAGAGCACAGTGGCCTCCATAATTCTTAAATGGAAGAAGTTTGGAACAACCAGTATGTGGCAGCGGGGGCGTGGTCAAGCATCTCTCCGGAGAGAGAGAAAGCGGTAAGGGCGCTTACACCTGAGCTAAATTATGTCTAACACCTGTCTCTAATTTCAGTAAGCACGGGGAGAGCGGATAAATAGAGCCACACCGCAAGTAGAAAAGAGAGAGAGCCTGGGCACCACAGAGCCGAACAGGAAGCAAGAGTTTTGTGATGATGAGAGTTTTATTTTGATGTAGCGGTGTGTGATTAAAGTTCAATATTGCAAAGAGAAAAATAAATCCTTGGAATACTCCTTATTTCCAATGATGAAGAGCTGCACAGAAAGAATGATGTTTATTAAAGGATTGGTATCAGGTTAGATACCTTGCTTATGTACTTGTTCTTGTTAAAATGTCCTGATACCTTGCATCATACAGCTGAGTAGAGCTGTTGTTGTGCAGGCGGCTGTAGAGTTTATTGAGCGTGCACAGAGATGTGCAAACTGAGCATACTGTTCCAGAATGTCCTCTGTAGCACTGGGAAGTATAATCAGTTGGTTTGTTCTGATATTTCGTTCAAACAAGAAAAATAATTCACGGGCTTCCTAGCATCATTTGAGTGAGGACACACTGTAGAAGAGAGTGCTTAAAACACTTGCATATCTGTGCCTGATGCATGCGCTCAGCTTGCACATGCACATCTACAAAATAAAATGAAGCGCTATAATTTTTATCAAATTAAATTTGTATTTGTAACAAGTAAAAACAGAACGGAAGTTATAATTGAATAGCTATAAAGAGTCATTCATTGAAAAATAAAGAGTAATTCTTTGCATCACTTGATAACAGGAAAATGTAATCTGATTCTGATTACTGTGATGGGTCACATCCAACACATATAGCAGCTCTATATGTGCTTTGCTGTGCCACTGAATGGACGTCAAAAAAGATAAAAATTTGAATAATAGTGTGTACAATATTTTGTATAAGATGCATCAATCCTTACCTGAACCAGGAAAGCTGCTTCTCGCCTCCTCTTTACACAGTACTCTTCCTAGAGCTGGCCGCCTGGCCAAATTGAGCAATCGGGGGAGAAGGGTCTTGGTAAGAGAGGTGACTAAAAACCCGATGGTCAATCTGGTTGAGCTCCAGAGATTATGTGTGGAGATGGGAGAAACTTGCAGAAGGACAACCATCACTACAACCCTCCACCGATCTGGGCTTTATGGCAGAGTGGCTAGACCGAAGCCTCTCCTGCCACATGAAAGCCCGCTTGGAATTTGCAAAAAAGCACCTAAAGGAATCTCAGACTGTGAGAAACGAGATTCTCTGGTCTGATAAAACAAAGATTGAACTGTTTGGCCTCAATTCCAAGCGTCATGTCTGGTGGAAACCAGGCACCTCTCATCTCCTGCGCCATACAATCCCAACAGCGAAGCATGGTGGTGGTAGCATCATTCTGTGGGGATGTTTTTCAGCGGCAGGGACTGGGGGACTGGTCAGGGTTGAAGGAAAGCTGAACACAGCAAAATACAGAGATATCCTTAATGAAAACCTGGTCCAGAGCGCTCAGGACCTCAGACAGGGCTGAAGGTTCACCTTCCAACAGGACAATGACCCTAAGCACAACGCCAAGACAACTTAAGTGTGGCTTAGGGACAACTCTGTGAATGTCCTTGAGTGGCCCAGCCAGAACCCAATTGAACATCTCTGGAGAGACCTGAAAATGGCTGTCCACCGAAGGTCCCCATTCAACCTGACAGAACTTGAGAGGATCTGAAGAGAAGAATAGCAGAAAATTCCCAAATGCAGGTGTGCAAAGCTTGTCGCATCATACCCAAAAAGACTTGAGGCTGTAATTGCTGCCAAAGGTGCTTAAAGGTCTGAATACTTATGTCAATGTGATATTTCTGTTTTTTCTTTTAAATAAATTTGCAGTTATAAAAAATCTGTTTTATGCTTTGACATTATGGGGTATGGAGTGTAGACTGATGTGGAAAAAAATACACTGTCGGCCAAAAGTTTGGAATAATGTACAGATTTAGCTGTTTCGGAAGGAAATTAGTAATTTAATTCACCAAAGTGGCATTCAATTGATCACTAAGTATAGTCAGGATATTACTGATGTAAAAAAACAGCACCATCACTATTTGAAAAAAATAATTTTTGATCAAAACTAGACAGGCCCCATTTCCAGCAGCCATCACTCCAACACCTTATCCTTGAGTAATCATGCTAAATTGCTAATTTGATACTAGAAAATCACTTGCCATTATATCAAGCACAGCTGAAAGCTATTTTGTTCATTAAATGAAGCTTCACATTGTCTTTGTGTTTGTTTTTGAGTTGCCACAGTATGCAATAGACTGGCATGTCTGAAGGTTAATATTAGGTCAAAAATGGCAAAAAAAAAGAAACAGCTTTCTCTAGAAACTCTTCAGTCAATGATTGCTTTGAGGAATAAAGGCTATATAATGAAGGGGAGGACGCCTGAATCACCACCTCCTCTTCTTCAATACATATATAGTGGCTATAGGCAGCACTTCAGCACAGCAACATAACATACACAACACATTACAGTTTAAATCGTCTTGTATCGCCCTGCCGAACAGCGAAAGACACATTTAATAGGTCCTGATTTCCTTCGCTCACCCTCCCTGCAAAACAAGCTGAATTTCATTATATTAGCTATGCTGATAAAAGTGGTTAGGAAATGTTTTCATTTGCTATAGCTCACTCTGCTTGCTCTGTAATGCATTAATATCATTAATGCGCATTAATATCGAACAGTAATTAAAACTGAACAGAACTACCTGTGCATTCAACGGTTTGAACTGTTCGCATTCCAGCCAATCAGAATCCAGTATTAGAACAGACCATGGTATGTATATATATATATATATATATATATATATATATATATATATATATATGAATAATATAATGAATAAAATATGCAGAATTTGTAATTTATAATTTGTCAACTTATTAACCTTTTTTTTTTTTTTTTTGACAAGACTATGTAGTAGCCTAAACGTGAACTCATCCAACCCTATGGGACTTCGTCATTTATAAATTACGCTAAGAAATTTGCTCTAAAAAAATACAAAAATAGTTTCCAACCAATAATTGTTTTTAGTTTATTTCCTTCACATGGCATCCCCTTCAGACAATACAATTAAAAGTTCTTTGCCACATGCTCAAAATTTTTAGCAACAAGGAAGTGAATGAGACCGTACTACATGTTAGGTCACATGCTGTCAAGGCACCATGGTAACCTCACATTAAATAAAAAAATAAAAAAATTAAAAAATTAAAAATCCTTTTTAAAAATGTTTTATTGTACATCCAAAAGTGTTTTCTAAATATTTTTGTCATTTTTAATGTAAATTTTACAAAAAAAAAAAAAAAGACCCCAAACAACATAAAATGTCTGTCACAAATGTTGTCTTGGTGGTAGTTCACTTGGCTAGATTACCATCAACAGGATAAGTACAGTAAATACATATATACTGTATATATACAGTATATAATTTCACTGATTAAAACAAAGCTTGTAATGTGTAGGCCTATCTTTAACATTGTCATATGAACAGCCACTCAGTAACTGCACTGACTTATTTAAGTGTCAGGACAGGAGCTTAAAACATGAAACGGTAACAGTTCTAGGTTAATTTGGAGCGAAAGTCAAACTCACTAAAAAGAACCAACTCATAAGAGTCATTTCTTCAGGAACTGGAATACACTGGTCATGCTATGTTTTTTGCACTACACATTTACATTTAGTTATTTAGCAGCTATAGATTCAGTAGAGAGCTGCAGCAAGAACACTGTCAGATTATTTTAGTATGATGTTATGCCCACATCAGCCGAAAAATGCACATTTGAGAATGGAAAATCACACGGTTCCAGGATTTTAAAAAAATGGAACCAGTTTTGAACAAGAACCGGTTCTGGGTTCCCAACCCTACCCACTCCGGCAATATACGGGTAAGAAATGACACAATATTATCCTACTGTAATTTACAAAACCAGCTCATACCAATCAAATTGAATAGAATTTTCTGTTCTCTGAGAGATGGATATGTACAGTATAGTAGGGCTGAAACGATTAGTCGACTTTATCGACAACGTCAACAGTAAAAAAGTGTTGACAAAAATTTTCATTGATGAATAGTCGTTTGATCTCATTTAACGTAACATGTGATCATATTAAACTCTAATGATGATGAGCGAGAGGAGCACGGCAGCACGTGTCTGATTGAGGAGAGGAATAAAACACAGCTCACAGTCCAGATACACTCCAAACATTCCAAACAGCTTCAGGTGATGTAGATCGCACAGTATCAGGAAATTATACAAAAATACAAAATAAGTAAATACAGAAGCACCCTTGATGTGAAATAAAGTGGAGCTGGAGCTGCCGTTCCACTTAAGCAAAACTTGCATGTGGAGCGTCTTTAAAGGAAAATTCCTGGCATTATATCTTCAATGCATCCTTTAATAAAGTTCAAATAATAAGAAAGCAGTTCATGTAAATAAGTACAAACTCTGAAACTGGCATTTCTGTGTGCTATCAGCGCCTCTTCTGTCATGAGTTGCGTGAAGTGACCTGAACTAAAGGGGGAGAGTTTGAAATTGCACCCAGCTGATGCACACTCTGGCGCGGGGACACTCGTCCCTCGTGAGTAGCCCCAGATTGCAGTCTGGACGATGGGGCAGGGTGACACATTGGGGCGGAGCGACATGTGTCGCCCCGCCCCTAAATACCGAATAGCTCCGACATAAGGGGCAGTTCAAACGAATGCGGCTTAATAGCTGAAGCATAGCTCAGTGTCATTCACAGCAAATATGAAGCACCATACTCTCTTATCAGAGACAGAACGTAAGCAGTAGGAGACATATTGTAAGGTTTTCAATACATTGGCAGCTATATTAAATTGATAAAACTTGCTCACAGGGGCAGAAGGAGAGAGACGGATACTTTTTTTTTTTCTTTCTCCAGCAGCAGCAAGAGGCATATTAGATGTCCACTACAATGCAAGCCAAATAAAATAATAAAGTTAATTTGCATTGCAGAATAAGTGCTAATAAAAACGTTATGGCAAACTCATCCCATGTGTCCCTCATTTACCTTTTAATAAAATATATATGTGGGCCAGTGTGTTGGTTCTTTTAATTTTTTAAAGCTGAAATTTTATTCTTAAGCATTTGATGTTCAATAACTATATGCATATCTGTGACCTTAAGCATTAAAAATCCAATTAGTTAAAGTATTTTAGCTGCATAATAATAGTCAGCTGGAGCTGTTACAATTCTGTGCTGTCCACTTCAAACACATTCAGACATTGAGTTCGTTGTGCCACAGCAGCGGAGTGCTGCATTAAAAAACAAGAGCAGGGTGGATCTACCAGGGTGGCATGGGGTGGCAAATGCCACCCTAAGAAAAAGCATTGCCACCCCTTCTGCCACCCCAGCATAAGTATCCAAATATATTAAATATAATAATGTAAGTATATTATAGTTGATTTTGACATTGTGTAGATTTTGAATCCCGTGATTGTTTACAGCAGCAGTCAATCACAGCATCGACCAATTGCCTTCATACTATTGCAGCGCGTGTACAGTGTTTGGGCTCTCGTGGGTTGATGAGCTTATTTCCTCAACAACAATGACCACATGGACAAGTACGTGGAAAAAAAGAGGTAAAAAATGAATTTCTCAGTTGTTTCCAAGTATTCACTGAATGATTATTAGATACATCACTGTCAGTTATGGGTTGAGATGGGTGAGATGTGTCACCACTTTTTGAAATTGCTTTCATCAGGTATCTGTATAATCCAGATGAAACATTTCCAGTTCTTGAGTTGGAGTTTCTATTTCATCTGTGTGTGTTTTGACTGGCGATCCGGCGCTGGAATGTGCTATTTTGAATATTATGATAAGTGTTTGTTGTGGCTGTTATCAGTGTCGTTTAGTGTCGGCTGTTTTTCCACAGCTCGCGCTCTTTTCCATGTCCCCCATTGTGATGACCTTCTCGACTGAATTGTCTGTGTGTATGTCGTGTGTGTGTGTGTGTGTGTGTGTGTGTGTGTGTGTTGTCTTTTTCTCTTTCTCTCCCTCTCTCTTAATCGCTCTCAGGTGTAGGGTAACCAGGTAAGCTGATTGTTGATAGGGCGCACAGGTGCGCAGTGTGTTTCCTCCCTATATAAACTGAGTATTTCATGGCTGGGTTGTGTGATGGGAGATGGTTGTTCATGAGTTGTGTCATCTCGTTCACGTGTGCTCAGGCGCATTCCGGGTTCCCACTGCTGGAGTGGAGAGTTTGTGGTTGTCGCTGTCTAAATTTCGGAGTTCTCTGTTCTTTCATATACAGAACTGTCAATAAATGTGTCTGTGTTTCTGCTACTCTTGTCTCCCCATATCTTTTATTGCATTTTATTTTTAAAGAGTAACACCCATCCACTGACGTACAGATGCAATCTTGTTTTATTAAAATAAAGAGTTATATTTGGGCAAATCAGAATCCAAATACTCTAAAAGCTAAAGGCAAAAAGTTACCACTAGATCAGTCAGTCATGTTCTTAATCAAAGTGCTGATCCATGTATTCATCTACTGATTAACAAAATCCCAAGACTGATAGTTGCAGATGTAGAAATGAAATTACCATATTATGTTAAATATTTATTTGGGTGCTTAAATCAGTCATTAAGGATGACTGTTGATCAAAACAGGTAATTTAAAAGAATATTTGACTGTGCATAACAATTAATATTCATGAGTTTTTCAGCATTGCCCCCCACAGTACAATTTTCTGTACAGATTTTTTTTTTTTAGACCTAACTTTGTGTTAATCTTCACTTTCAAATTGATTATTCCAGCTGTTACAAAGGTGATAGGCCTACAGGACTTTATTAGCAGAATAACATGTGATATGCATGCATTTTCCTTCCATGGGTACACTTAACAAAGGTGGTGACATTTAGTCCAGATTGCAGGTTCTATATGTGAAGCATAGGAACATTTAGTATTTGTTGATGTGTTTAATAGACAATGTCTTGGTGCTCTGGAGATAGAAATGTTGTTACTTATTTTTTATTATGCAAAAATATATATTTTTTTAATGTTGGCAAATCAGTATCAAAATGGTTACTATGTGGTTCCTGTGGAAATGCAGTTGTATCACAAATTCATGGACATTTATGAATTGATAGTGACTCCAATTAATGAGCTAGTACTTGTTGCAATGAAGCTTGGTACCTTAATCCATAGGAACTACTCATGGGCGCTTGCTTCAGTGTTGCCAACCCTCATAGTCCGTATGCCACCCCCTTGCCACCCCATAAAAAAAAATTCTTGATCCACCCCTGAAAAAGAGTTTACAATTTGACGGTTACATGAGGTTTTAAAAGGGAAATAACTGCACGATCTGAACATTTTTAAAAGTGAATGCATGAACATGCACAAAGACTTTGTCTGATATCAACATGTGGGACAGATATGAGAGGCATGCATGCACATTAGAATCTCAGTTACAGATACTGCACTAAAATAACTCTGAATTCTGCTCTGAATGTCATGTTTGCTTATAATTAATTGCTCATAATTAAGAGAAAATGTGCACAGGTTTTTAGCACTTTCTCTTCGTTTACTTTTTGAGCTTTATTATCATTCAGTAATACACAGACGTAATGATTTATGTATGTCCTCATAAAATCAGAGACAAATCCCCTTGTGTACGCTTAGCTTAAAGCATCATACTTTTCAACACCATACACCAATAAGCTATGCTGTATAAACCAATTAAATCAGATGTGGGCAGAGCTACATGTGTCACCCCGCCCCAATGTGTCACCATGTCCCATCGTCTAGACTGCACTCTGGAGTACTTGTCCCTCGCGGGCACTTGCTGCAGCTAGATGGCTCGCAATGTAGTTAATCATAATACATACAGGTGCATCTCAGTAAATTAGAATGTCGTGGAAAAGTTCATTTATTTCAGTAATTCAACTCAAATTGTGAAACTCGTGTATTAAATAAATTCAATGCACACAGACTGAAGTAGTTTAAGTCTTTGGTTCTTTTAATTGTGATGATTTTGGCTCACATTTAACAAAAACCCACCAATTCACTGTCTCAAAAAATTAGAATATGGTGACATGCCAATCAGCTAATCAACTCAAAACACCTGCAAAGGTTTCCTGAGCCTTCAAAATGGTCTCTCAGTTTGGTTCACTAGGCTACACAATCATGGGGAAGACTGCTGATCTGACAGTTGTCCAGAAGACAATCATTGACACCCTTCACAAGGAGGGTAAGCCACAAACATTCATTGCCAAAGAAGCTGGCTGTTTACAGAGTGCTGTATCCAAGCATGTTAACAGAAAGTTGAGTGGAAGGAAAAAGTGTGGAAGAAAAAGATGCACAACAAACCGAGAGAACCGCAGCCTTATGAGGATTGTCAAGCAAAATCGATTCAAGAATTTGGTTGAACTTCACAAGGAATGGACTGAGGCTGGGGTCAAGGCATCAAGAGCCACCACACACAGACGTGTCAAGGAATTTGGTTACAGTTGTCGTATTCCTCTTGTTAAGCCACTCCTGAACCACAGACAACGTTAGAGGCGTCTTACCTGGGCTAAGGAGAAGAAGAACTGGACTGTTGCCCAGTGGTCCAAAGTCCTCTTTTCAGATGAGAGCAAGTTTTGTATTTCATTTGGAAACCAAGGTCCTAGAGGAAGGGTGGAGAAGGGTGGAGAAGGGTGGAGAAGCTTATAGCCCAAGTTGCTTGAAGTCCAGTGTTAAGTTTCCACAGTCTGTGATGATTTGGGGTGCAATGTCATCTGCTGGTGTTGGTCCATTGTGTTTTTTGAAAACCAAAGTCACTGCACCCATTTACCAAGAAACTTTGGAGCACTTCATGCTTCCTTCTGCTGACCAGCTTTTTAAAGATGCTGATTTCATTTTCCAGCAGGATTTGGCACCTGCCCACACTGCCAAAAGCACCAAAAGTTGGTTAAATGACCATGGTGTTGGTGTGCTTGACTGGCCAGCAAACTCACCAGACCTGAACCCCATAGAGAATCTATGGGGTATTGTCAAGAGGAAAATGAGAAACAAGAGACCAAAAAATGCAGATGAGCTGAAGGCCACTGTCAAAGAAACCTGGGCTTCCATACCACCTCAGCAGTGCCACAAACTGATCACCTCCATGCCACGCCGAATTGAGGCAATAATTAAAGCAAAAGGAGCCCCTACCAAGTATTGAGTACATATACAGTAAATGAACATACTTTCCAGAAGGCCAACAATTCACTAAAAATGTTTTTTTTTATTGGTCTTATGATGTATTCTAATTTTTTGAGACAGTGAATTGGTGGGTTTTTGTTAAATGTGAGCCAAAATCATCACAATTAAAAGAACCAAAGACTTAAACTACTTCAGTCTGTGTGCATTGAATTTATTTAATACACGAGTTTCACAATTTGAGTTGAATTACTGAAATAAATGAGCTTTTCCACGACATTCTAATTTATTGAGATGCACCTGTATGTGTTGCAGTGTGTATCTTATCGTGAAGAAAATCGACAATACGCAGATCTATTAAGAAAAGAGAGTTTTTGTGAGTTAAATATGGATCGAAGTGACCAAAAAGGTGAGAGAGGGTAGTCTTCACACATTATACACTCACTGCAACAAAATACATTTTTAATTTGTTGTTGTTTTGGCTTGTTTTCCCATATAAATATCTAAAACTCCTTTAAAACAATGTAAATTTACTTTAGAAGCTATACTGCAGAAGAAAAATGTGTTATCTGAGAATGTTGAATATAATATTAAATATTTAAATAAAAACAAGATACATTTAACTAGGAAGCAACATATAAGATATTTAGACTTGCTTTCAGAGAATAGATCTTGAATATAAGTATATTTTAACTTTACTGCACTGGCCACCCCATTCTTGTATGAACAAGTGAAAAATACACTTATATACAAAATACACTTATATACACAAAATACGTTCTCTGAAAGCTTGTCTAAACATCTTATATGTTGCTTCTTAGGTAAATGTATCTTGTTTTAAGGATATTTAGACATTTTTAAATGGAAAACAAGACAAAACGCTTGATAATATATTTTTTGCAGTGATTTTTTTTAATGAATTAAACTTAAAAAAAACAAAATTTCTTTAATTCAGTGAATGTCATTTAGAGGTATTTTCAAAAGATGATTTGTCCTCTTTATTGTTAGTAAACACATTTAATACAGCCTTTAAGGTCAAGGCACAAGCTGAATTGTCGGTTAAAAGCTAATGATTAATTGTTGCAATAATCGCCCAAATAGTCAAATAATTGTTCAAATAATCGTTAGATTAATCGATTATCTAAATAATCATTAGTTGCAACCCTAATGTATAGACAGGGTTATTTGGCCTGGATGTGGATTTTTGAACCCCACAATATGCTGTCACTCATTTCTTTGGATACAAATCTTCATATTAACATGAATGCACTGTACACAAATGTTGTTTTCAACAAAACTAACGCATGAATAGAACCAAATCAGAACATGCGCCATGTTGCAGATAAGATCATACTGTGCATTTCCCTGCGGACCAGCCGCGCCTCTAATATGCAGCTCACAGTGGAGAAATGGCAGTGTTGGCTTTGAGTGATGTCAGTATGCTGCGAGTTTATCCTAAGGCACTTGTCACCTGCTCTTTAAACACAGAGCTACGAGCACAACTCGCTCCTTGCTTTGCATCAGCTCTCTGTGCAGTGAGCCACCAAATCTCTTTAGTCTATGATGAATCTTTAACAATACCCTTGCTTACATCTGTTATTGTTCTTTCAAGTAATTTCTCTCCCTTCCTCTCTAAAGCATGCTGGAATTGGAAGTGGTCTGCTTTGAATAAAAGCCAAATTACTGCCTGTCCACACGCACATACTCTCACACATAAACATACTCAAACATGTACGCACACACCCATGATGCATACTAACATGCAAACCCCTTTTTCTCCTGAAACATTAAACAAATTGATCATGATTTTTGCATTATGCTTTTAGAAACTATCATTACGCTGGGATAATCAAGAACCCTTAATTGTCTGGCTTGGCCCAGACAGTATTGATTAATCTTTTATAGAGTCAAAATCAGCAGAGAAGTCAGATCAGGCACCTCCATACTTTATGATGATTTTTTTTTTCTGCAAAGACTCTGATACGTTTTATTTGGTGTCTCTATCCTGTCTAATAGCATAAGTGTAAACGAGGAACGTGGCACTTAAAACGTGCTTCCAGATCATTTACTATGAGGCTGGGTTGAGAACACAGCAGTTAATAAAACAGGGCTTGTTGGTGCCACCTCTGGCTGGTATGAGGAATGACACAAACAGTAGCACAGTGACAGATTCTGCCAATTTCTACAAATTACTCCTCTGACCTCCACATTCCATGTGCGAGATTTGAGAGCCAAATGATAGCAATTTCCCTCAAAATGCTCTCAGCTGTCCTGTCTTTGGGCAAGTGATATTGCAATTCCATCCATTTAGATTAGCTACACTGAATAAGATATGACAAAATGAACAAGAGATGTAGTTTGTGTATAATTTATAAAGGATTTTCCAGTTTACATGGACTTAAATATCCTTTATTGATATCATATTCATGCATTCAAGCTCTTATGCCAGAGAACAACAGAAATGTTGGACAACAGAAACAGTGGCCTGCTAAAATGCATTTAAAAAGGCAGATTTATGCACAGGCAAGATTGACAGAGTTATTCTTTAAATTGAGAAACTATCTGATTGGCAGGGTTGGGAGGGTTACTTTTGAAATGTGTTCCACAACAGATTACAGAATACATGCTGTAAAATGTAATTTGTAACGTATTTCGTTAGAGTACTCAAAGTCAGTAACGTATTCTAAATACTTTGGATTACTTCTTCAGCACTGGTAGATTTTTTTCACTTGTTTTGACTATAAAAACTCTGCCATACAGTAAGACAAAATACACATGTTAAAAATACATTCTCTGAAAAACCTAAATATCTTAAGCAGTGTTGTTTCTATGACAAGATAAATCAAATTGATCTTGTTTTAAGGATTTTTTGATATTTTTACAGGAAAGCAATACAAAAATTATTATCAAGAATCCGATTTTTGCCCTAATATCAAAGGTCTTACTAGAAAAAAAAAAAATTATGATCTAACGTGAATTTTCTTGATAAAAAAATATGATCGTGCTTGGTAAAGTGCATGTAAAATGGCTTGAAATAGCATTTTAGCTTAGCGTAAAGCTGACAATTTACACAAGGTTTATTTCTAATTCTTCTGCTCCAAACTTACTTCAAACTTACTTCTCTGTCTGCTCGTATGAATGTAACACATCGTAAGAAAATGTTTCACTGTTGTTCAAATGCACTTTTGATCGCATCATTTATATGTATAAATGTTTTCCATCTGAAAAGACTAAATATTAAATGAAAAAAATTACAATAAAATGCAAAGTAATCTCTTCAGTAATCAAAATACTTTTTGAGTGTAACTGTATTCTAATTATCAATGATTTAAATTGTAACTGTAGTGGAATACAATTACTTATATTTTGTATTTTAAATACGTAATCCCGTTACATGTATTCCGTTACTCCCCAATCCTGCTGATTAGTATGCACCATAATGGCCGCTGTTTGAGAATAAATCTATCATGATTTTTATATACCACCACAAATCCAGAGCCAGTCAGCCAGTGCAGGAATGACAGCAGTAATTTTGCCACTGTTCCACTATGGAGCAGGCTCATCTCCACAACACTGCACCGTCAGCTAAAAAAAAAAAAGAGCTGGGGTGCAGGGCCAAACCAACCATGCATGAAACACAGCACATTCACACATGGAAACAGACAAACAGTAGCCTCACATACAGTAAGAGAAGGAAACGATTCAAAGTACAGTAATGTTGTTTGGGTGGTCAGCTTCAAGCCAGAGGGCGATAATGCAGCCAGAGCAATTAGCCTTAACATGGAAACCGACGGCTGGAGGAGGGTGAGGATTTATGGCCCGCAGGTCAGCTTATATCGGCCTGGGGCTCTTTCTGACACTGAATTAATGGTAAATGGTTTTTACATGCCTCATTGGTTTCCTGAACAAACTCAATGACTTCTAACAAAAAGTACATATTGAAATTCTTGAAACAAAATGTACATATTGAATTTACTCTGGTAGCCTTTGATGACGATACGCTGAAAGAGATGTTTATTTTTATTTGTTTGTTGCTGTGTTAACATTAACGAAAACTAAATAAAAAAATTGTTAACTGACATAAAATCATAATTCGAAAAAACTGAAACCAAACTAAAATACATTTTATTTAATCTGAAATTATATTTTATTCCAAAAATAAAAAACTACAATTTCCTATAACCTACCTATGAAAGGCAAATTACTCAAAATTAAATAATAAAATGATTTAATTTTTAAATGAATAAATAGTAAATAATATATGTTTAATATTTAAATAAATCATTAAATAGATAATAGATTAAAAAATTATAAGATTATTAAATTAATCATCAAATCACTAAATAATTCAATAATTGTCTTGTCTTTGATTTTGGCACTAGTTTGTAAAATAGTCTTGCAATAAATATAATTTATTCGTTGATTTTCTTCATGTCTTTTCTCAATCATTTTAATTATCATTCACAGTGGTGCTAAAATAAAATACAATGGACATTAATTTATTTATTTAGTGATTTAATGATTTAATGACACATCTAGTGATTTATTGTTTTTAATTATTTCATTCTGTATTTTATGATTTATTTAAATAGTTATAAAATTGCAGTAATGCCCAGTAATATATAACCTAGTAATATACATTAGTCATATCTGCCTATATTAAACATGAAAATGCCACTAGATGATAACACTAGACTGCCCTGAGAAATTGAATACCGCTAAATATATTTAAATTATATCAGATAAAGCTTTTACTTTGGCATCCCTAAAATACTAAACTAAGATGATGATAATAATAATAATAAGATCCTGAAAAACCAAAACTAAATTGAAACTAGGAAATACTTAAAAACTAAATCTAACAATCAGTGAAACCTAACAATCAGTAAAAACTAAACTAAACTGAAAATAAAATAGAAATTAAAAATTATAAACGTTCCAAATTTAGGTTTGTTGCTCCTATCTCTCACTGATAGAGAGGTGGTGAAAGGCGATACAGAAATAGAGGTGTTTAAATCTTAATGTAGCACGTAAAGTTATGTGACCGTTTGTGGCATTTGATTGGCACTGCAGAGCATTTCATATGGTACTGCTTCAGTACATCCACTACAGCCCTGAACTCTGTGATACAAGCATCATACACTGTCAGAATGAAAAATTTATCTTTTCTGACAGCGCTCATAAATTCCATATTGTCTCCCCCTCCCTTCTTTAATTTGCCTCTTTGTGTCTGTTGCTCTCAGTCACTCGTTTCATGGCATTTGCATAGAAGAAAGGGAGGAGATATGGACTGCTCTGCTTCTAAAGGTTAATGACATTTTGACCCACTGAAGCCATTTTTCAGGCCTCATGCCATTATAATGGGCTTTGCTCTTCAGCAACATGAGACAAAAAAAAAAATCTATATACCTACTTTAATCACAATATAAATAGTTTCACTGCAAGGCGGGGAAATGTCATACTGCTCTTTTGTTATTGCAAATCACAACAAAATATATGGTCCAGTCAACTGCACCAAATCTCATAAAAGATTCATTTTCATTTTTCATCATTCCTTACAAAGGACCCGAGGACATTCGCAGAACAGCTCTTTAATACCGCTGCTCTCTGCATAAATAGCGACAATGCAGACTCCACCACAAGCCAAGCCAAACCTAATTTAAACTTCTCTTAATCACCTGTCTCAGAGCACAATCAGCATGGGGTGCATTCATCGCTGTCACTGCCACAGAGTGACCTTCATCAGATGTGCCAGGGCAGTTGCCAGACACACTGCCATGTCATTCTTGACAGGGTTGATTTCTCTGAAGACACACACACACATACAAGTTTTTTTTTTTTTTTTTTTTTTAGCACATTGGGGACTTTCCATTGTTTTCTATTGTTTCCCATCCCCTAGCCCTTTACCCCTATCCCTAAACGTAACCCTCACACAAGCCTTTTTGCATTTTAACAGTTCCATTAGGACATATATATTTTTTACAGCATTTATTAATCTTTATTCATGTTAGTTAATAAAAATGCAATTGTTCATTGTTAGTTCATGTTAGTTCCTAGTGCATTAACTTATGTTAACTAATACAACTTTTGATTTTAAAAATGTATTAGTATATGTTGAAATTAACATTAACTAAGATGAATGAATGCTGTAAAAGTATTGTTCATTGTTATTTCATGTTAACTAATGTTGTTAACAAATGGAATCTTATTGTAAATTGTTACCATTTTTTTTTCTTCAAAGGAACACAAAAGGAACTGTTTGGCACAATGGCAGCCTCAGTCACCATTCATTTTCATTGCATCTTTTTACCATACAATGAAAGTGGATGGTGACTGAGACGGTAATTCTACCTAACATCTTCTTTTGTGTTCACCGAAGAAAGAAAGTCATAATTGTTTAGTATGTTTATTAAGCTTGCATACCATTGACTGGTCCCCACAATATAGGTTATTTCAGGTTTTACTATCCTTGTGGGCATATCTGGTCCCCACGGCGTAGACAAACCTCCTGCACACACACGTGCATGAAAAGACACACACACAGTTGAGAGGCTTACAATACCAGTACAGCTGAAATAATGCACATAAACATTCATTCTTGGCCCTCTACCTCTGTCCAGATTCTGTAATTAGATTTCCACCACTGGACTCAATGGGAGAGGAGAAGAGAGCAAGCCTTGAACTCAGCATGTTAATGCTCCTCTCCCATCCATCTCCCAGCCTCTATGGAACGGCTGTAAAACCGAATGTGGTTTCAGGAGAATGCAAGCTGTTCAAGAGTGATTTAGCCATCCATTCAGGAGATCAGAGATGCGGGGAGGTAATGAGGCCATGACAGTGACCAGGGGAGCCATTAAACATGGACGAAAGGGACCGGTCCAGAACGGAGTAACTGCATACTATGAATGAGCGGCTGCATTCATGATGTGGAGAACACTAAGCTCGGGTTTGTTAATTGTTTAGAAGCAATGAAAGTGCAAATAAAGAGCATGGAAATAGTGCAATACAAGAGATGTGCTAATGTATTAGTAGTAGCAATATAGAGTAAATGATTCCATGGTCACTGACATTCAAAGCCTTATGGCTCTAACAGTGATGTGGCGATATCATCACTTTGGCTTTCCTGGCCCAAGTGGCTGAACGATTTGAATGACAAACACAGTTAATGAATTTATTCATTTTAAACCATTTAGCCGGATGGTGAAAAATAAAAGCTAATTTAGAGCGTTGACACTCGACACTCAAGCTATAATTGCTTAATATTTTTGTGCATACTGAGAATGCCTGTGTCACTTATTCACAATACATAGATCTGTAGAAAATGTCCATCTGCTGGCATACAGTGGCCTCTTTGAACATGATCCTTATCTTGAGTTTTAATGTTCTCGCTAAATAAAACATCCAGAACTAAAAGGATATTACGTTGGGTCTATTACCTCTTGCCATCTGTTTTTTCCCCATTTTCCCTTTCAACGTGCAAGGAAATATTTGACACAGATGCTGAGTCATTCCCAGATCAATTCAAATTAAAGCAATGCGGGTGTAAGGTGAAGATTTTAGTACTCCAGAAATGGGAGTCTGACTGTGTGCCTTTCTTCTATTTTATTATTTTATACAAATAATGTAGAAATCAATAGCCGTGGTCAGCATATGCACTTGGAGCAGTGGGATTTCGATTTCGGCAGGGGAGTTTGAAAGGAAGGAAAGCAGAATATCTGCTCCGACCGCAAAGTGAGACCAGTTAGCTATGGTAGTCTGAGAGCAGCACTAACCATGCGTACTGCTTCTTTTAACAGTCAATACATCATTTTACTTGGCCAATAACAGAGTCCCTCACACAAAAGATAATGGATAGTCCTCCCTGTTGCCGTGGGATCTGCTGCAGTGGTAATGTAGATTAATTCACTGCAAACAGATTGATTTTTCTTTCTCTGTCGGAGTCATTTGTTTTTTCCTTGTCGCTGTGGTCAACTACTGTAACTGCCCACCTGTGTGAAGAGACATTGACTACTCGGACAAATGGGTAACTAAAGGTATTAAAATTAATGCTGTGCCACAATTCTTTCTCTTCTGCTCTCTGCTTTCTCTTCCTCCCAATCTACTGGCCTGACAGACAGCGTCAGATGCTGATAGAGGCATTGGTGACCCATGTCGACCTTCCATCACTGTCCAGTCAGCACTTCTGTGAGTGAGGTCAGGGCTGATGCAGTGCAGAGTGTCCCATTAAATATATGAGGCGATATAAAACACTAAAGACAAAGGAAACTGAAAAGTAGGGGCCACATACCCCCATCCGTCATGAGAGAAAGACAGAGAGAAGCAAGAACTCTCCTGCAGGCACAGTTTTTGTGCATTGTTTTATCAGAATGTTTATGGCAGCCACTGCTACACACTTACACTTTGATGTGGGCCACTTTAAAAGGGGGAGCGGCATAAAAGAGTGCGGGTAGCAGAACGGATCACACGTGTGAGTTCAGTGATGTGCGTACTACAGCCCAGATATGGCTCAGCATGGAGCTTTGTTTGGATGCCACTCCGGTTTTCCTCTGAGATTGACGACTACTGGAATGCAAATAGAATTCGACAAACAGATTGATTTCTCAGTCTCTGTCAGAATTATTTATTAGAAACTATAGGGCAAACACACATCCATACAGTACTATTATAAAACATTTAACTTATTTTATATTTAGCAAATTATTTACTTGATAGTTTCAATACACAAAGTGTATTTTTATATTACGTTCACAGTGGGATTGACAACTGTACAGTATTGTCCCTTCAATTTATATATGCGACAGCAGTCAGGAGAAGATTGTACTTGACTGTTTGAGCAGGTAAATGAAGTTTTTGATTCAGTACAAATTAAAGGGTTAGTTCACCCATTCTCTCATCATTTACTCACCCTCATGCCATCCAAGATGTGTGCAACTCTCTTTCATCTGCTGAACTCAAATGAAGATTTTTAGAATAATATCTCAGCTCTGTAGGTCCATTCAATGCAAGTGAATGGGTGCCAAAATCTTAAAGCTCCAAAATCCACATACGGGCAACATAAAAGTACTCCAGATGATTATGGTGTTTAAATCCATGTCTTCTGAAGCAATATGATAGGTATGGGTGAGAAACAGGTCAATATTTATTCCTTCACTTTCCATTTCTCCTTCTTCTGTTTTTGGTGATTCACATTATTTGTGCATATCGCCCCCTACTGGACAGAGAGGAGAATTTATAGACCAAAAATGACTTAAATATTGATCTGTGTCTCACTCACACCTATAATATCGTGTCTGAACACATGGATTTAACCACTGGAGTCGTATGGGTTACTTTTATGCTCCCTTTATGTGGATTTTGGAGCTTCAAAATTTTGGCACCCATTCACTTGCATTGTATGGATCTACAGAGTTGAAATATTCTTCTAAAAATCTTCATTTGTTTTCTGCAGAAGAAAGAAAGTCATACACATCTGGGATAGCAGGACGGTGAGTAAATCATGAGAGAATTGTAATTTTTGGATGAACTATCCCTTTAAGCTCAATCAACAGCATTTGTGGCATATTGTTGATCACCACAAAACGTTATTTCTACTTTTCTTTCAAAAAAGCAAGGCTATAGTGGGACACTTACAATGAAAGTGAACGGGGCACATTTTTTGAGAGTTTAAAGGTGCTCTCAGTAACTTTTTTGTTTCTGTCATCTTGGACTTGAACAGTGAGACATAGCGGCTTGGATACAACATAATTCAAAATCAGTCATTTTCAGTTACAGATGCCACTGTAGAAATTACCTATTCACAGTCAGCCATGATTAATTTAATCAGTGAGTGAAAGTGTCAAATAACAGGGTGGTTACTGAGATTAAGCAAGTAGTATTTGACTGTTCATGTGATTCTAACATGGCAGCCCCCATGAGGGGACCCTGTCTATGTAGAATAAAACAGCTTTTCTAAGGTTATTGATATGACTGAAGTCTTCAACTCATGTGAGTGCTCATGATTTTATATTCATGTTTCAATATTATAATTTCTTTAGGAGTAACACTTTTTTTGATTAGGAAAAATTACTGAGCTTATAATTTAATAAAAGCACTTACATCAATTCTTCTATTAAAATTTGTATATTATTTGAGCTGTAAGGTTGCTTAAATTGTCATTTTTTTCGGCCATTTTAGGGTTTATGGCATTGCATCATCATACCTCATAAGCAAATACAGTATTGTCATGTGTATTTTGTTAATTCATGTTTTTCATGTCTTTTATTTTGAAAGTTATTTCCTGTTTCATATCATGTGTCCCTAGTCATGTGATTTCATGTTTTCCCTCCATGTTCATGTGTCTTGTTTTCATTGGTTTATTGTCTCGTTATCTTGTTTTGAGTTCTCAGTGTTTATTGGTTATCTTTGTCATGTGTTCTCCCATGTTCATGTATTTAAGCCTCATGTTTTCCTTTTGTCCAATGTCAGGTATTGTTGAATGTAACTTTGTATGTGTTTGGTGTAACGTTGTCATGCTAGGTCATGCTAGGTCAGGTCAAGTCAAGTCAAGTCAAGTCATGTTATAGTCAAGTTCATGTTTTGTTTATGTTTCATTCATGTTTATAATTAGGGTTTATTGGTTCTCACTTTAGTTAATAAAATTGCTCTTGGGTTTATCGCACTACTTCATCTCTTCGTCTGCCTGTTGCCAGCATTGTTACAAGTATAAGCAATTGCATCACACTAAAATCATGTTAACACCTTGGTTACATCTTGTGACTATATTTTTGAAACAGTGAATATTTTAAAGTTGAGATTTTAATGAAATTGCCCCGTTTTCACAAAAACAATTGTGGTAATCAACATTATGCCACAAATGCTGTCAATTGAGTTTAGCTTGTATTGAACCTGGAATATTCCTTTAATACC
Source organism: Myxocyprinus asiaticus (assembly GCF_019703515.2). Lineage (NCBI taxonomy): Eukaryota > Metazoa > Chordata > Actinopteri > Cypriniformes > Catostomidae > Myxocyprinus > Myxocyprinus asiaticus. The sequence continues at coordinate 19,517,953 of NC_059379.1, forward strand.
TTCTTAAACTTGGATTAACCTTGATAAATACCTGTTATCATAGAGAAAGGTATTGATATTAAATATCAAGACTTTGTATTGCACCTTTCAGAATGTAATTTTTGTTAAAAACAAGGATGTAACTAAATATTTAAGACTGAGGGTTAGCAAAATTTAAAAGTCAAAGGATCTGTCATCTGTCCTCCTCAATATCTGTGGTGGTTATGGGCCTGTTCTAAATATTTTGGATAGCTCCAGCTACTTTCATCCTCTATGACATGCAGCCAAAAACATTATTTTTTATTCTCCACCACCAAAACACTTAAAAGAAGTTTTCACCATCTGACCACACAACACCCCTATACTCTGCCATTGTTCCTAACCTGAGAGAAGTCGACAGCCCTAACATTAGTGATTGACAGCAACAAGAAAAGCAGGCGTCCTGTCATTGTACATATGTCAATGGTGCGACAGACAACTAGATGTTGACTGCGGTTCTATTTATACAGCACATTTCAACTGAACTTGCTCAAAAAATTCTGTTGTGGGTCACTTCAGTTGCAGAATGCAGTTGTCATTCTCTTTCACAACCAAACTGTGTATGAACATAACCACATTTAACATGCCACCCCAAAATAAAAACAAAAAAAACTGACAACTATATACTGCTGCCGTGTGAACGTAGCCTTCCAAACTGGTTTCAGATGTGGATCCAAGAAGAAAAGGGATGCTCCAAGATTGCCGCTTCTTTTCGAAAATTTGTCTGAGGATCGGTGCATCCGTACATGTATATTAGTGTGTGTGTGAAAGCATACATGCTTCGTAGCCCATGTCCTCCATGCCTCAATCTCTCCATCTCCTCTGGTCCAGGTGGATCTCCCATGACTGCTGCATTGTTTATGAACAGCAGATTGCCATGGTGATAAGAAGGCCTCACCGGCACTCTAATAAGGCAGAGCGGGACTGCTGGAGCCAGGCTGAGGGGCATAAGGCCCCTGATGAGTACCACTCTGATAAGGTCAATGAATATGGTGCATGCCTGTTGATGTTTGCAGAGTGCAATGAGATGCTTTCTCTCCCCCTCCACCACATGGCCTCACCTGCCGATTACTAATGCATTCGTCTGGGCAGGCAAACCGGTCGTCAATACGTTGGAGTCGAGGGTACCTTGAGCGAGAGGAATCTCAAACAGGAAAGGAGAAAGGAGGAATTTCTAGGCACATAATGCTGAGAAAGATTGATGGTCAGATATTCAGAAAATGTTTTGCTGAGTTTGTCTAGAGTTGTTCTGCAATGCTGTGCAGGCTTATAACTGTGTAACTACAATGTAATAGCAATTAAATAACGTAGCAATTTCTCTTTATTTTTAAACCTTTAATGTACTAAACTCACAATCTTCAATGCAAAATCATAAATTTCCTCTCTGCTATCTGTAACATTTGTGTACAGTGTGGGTGGAAACTTGTTAATTACCTTTTGTGTACACTTCAGGTTTGTTTAAAAAAAAAAAGGCTTGCAAAAAGACTTTCTCAAAAACATGAGAAAGGATAAAACTGTAATATGCTTTTAATTAACTCCATTGTATATATAATATTTCATCATTTTCACTGCCAATACAACAAGTAGTTCATGCACCAGTCAACAAAAAAAAAACAAAAAAAAAAATGGTTTGGTGTTAATGGCATTTTCCATCACACTACAACCTGAGCTGCCATCATTTGCAGGCAGGTGTAAATCTCACTGGTATTTTGATTATCACTTAACAATTTAACAAGTACATTTGTAATAATTCTAGAGCAGGGAACCAAAGCTTTCAGACAATGCTCCTGACTGCAAATAGGAGAGGTAAGTGTTTATATTTTTTAATTGTGTATTGTCTTTGAGCATGTATGCATTCTAAGCAGATATAAAAGCAGATTTATGCATTCACATCTGTCTAAGCTCCAGAGAATAAAACAATTTCCACATAATGCCCACTGATGATTTTTCCCCTTCCGATATGGTTCTTGGGGAATTGGATTTCTCACAGGTAAAAGTGTGGGTTAAAAATGCAACATTCACCAGAGTGTAGACATGGTTAATAACCCCAATACAGGATTATAAGGAGTTGCAAGTCCTTTTTAAACCAGTTGATATTTTAACACACTATGGGGCAAATGCACTAAAACAGTTGTGACACTTTTGCTTGTTGTATTTTAGTGCAACTATTTGTTTCATTCATTAACCACCCACAATCCAGTTTAACCAGGTGCTAAATGTTCCAGAATTGCACTAAACGTGCTGAAATAGCACTTTGTAGTGAACTTTGCTTATAGTGAACTTTATTCATAAAACACCATGAAAAAGCATTAATACTTAATTGTCCCATTGAACTGAAAGTGAAAACTTACATACAAATGGATTTATGAATGATTTACATATAAATTAGTTTTGCTCATGTTTCATAAATGCGTATTATTCACTAAAATCAGCACAATTTATCAGTGCTGATTTATTTAAACATTTTATTTAAATTTACCTGTTCTGTACCCAAACCAAAAATGTAAACCAAAACCAAAATGCTGTCTTTATAGCACATGTGGCAAGAAAGTAATCATCTACAGTGAAGCTTCCTGTCTTCTTCTCTGAGGGTTTAAAAAAGCCCTCAATATCATAAAAAGCGTTTGTTGCTTATTCCCTTGGAATTAAGGCTATTGATGCATGCCTTAGAGACAAGGCTAATACTGTAGTTCATGCTGATGAGAGGGGACGACAGCCTGATGGTGATTCTTAGACTCAGGAATGGGCCAGTCATCACTGGCTGTGACTGAATGTGATGATTGCATGTATGATTGTGACTTGCTGAGGGGACAACAATAGCACCTAATGTGTCAGACATTTGGTCACAGAGAAAAACAAGTACTGACATCATCTGTCAGCGAGAAAGGAAAGTGAATCAGGTATCTTCATGATACTGTGTTGGTATCTGTGGAAATGGTCTTCATAGCATCTCTTTCACTATGTTAGAAAGATGATATCAGGAAATAAATACAAGTTCCTACCTTCCCCAGTACTAGAGCTGAAGCTTTTAGGTGAAAAAGTCACTTTGGTCACTTTGAAGTTGACTGAAGATGGACCGAAGTGGACCAAAGCTTGAAACCGCCATACTTTTTGTCAGCACTCTATTAACATCTACTGTCTCTACTACATTTGATGCCACATACGAGTTAGTGTTAATTAAATGTGCACTCAGTAATTTGTTCCTCGTTAAACAAGTTTTACTTAAAAATGAATTTATAGCACTTTATGTTTAAAATCATATACATTCACGTGAGATAAAGACTCCAGTCATTTCAGTAGTCTAATTGGAGCTGTTTTATTTCACATGGAGTGTGTTCTTGATCTCAGATTTGCTTTTATGACACAATCAGTTAGGTTTAGGTTTAATGTTCATGGTAGGAAAGTAGTTTTTTTTAATTATTTTTATTTAAAACTCAATAGAGCATTAACCATTAAAACATCATCTGTTTGGGAGCACATTTAAGTCACTTTAAGTGCCACATAGTGGACATTACACCTCGGAACTGCTGCCATGCATGTAATAGAACACGTAATGTAATTTTGCAAAATTCGCAAAAGTAATTTGCTTTTATGACACAATCGGTTAGGTTTAGGTTTAAGGTTTAGGGTAGAAAAGTAGGTTTTGTTGATTTAAAACTCGATAGAGCATTAACCTTAAAAACCTCATCTGTTTGGGAGCACATTTAACTCACTTTTAGCATCACACAGTGGACATTTCTCCTCAGCACTGCCGTAATATGTGTAATGAACAATTAAATATAATTTATTCATATAATTTTCATGAGGTCAGGCTGCAACTTACCCCACATAGTATGACAATATACCCTACTACTGGGCATACAAAGAGTACAGTATATCTTTTCTGGGCAATAATGGTGGCATTGTTTTTTTTTTTTTTTATTATACTTTTTTTAAGCCAAGACTTTAAGGTATGTGCCTATACAGAAATTGACTTTTCAAAAATAAATAAATATATATATATATAAACCTACCCTCAGAAATTTTCACTGGAGTCAAATGTGTGACAATTAGCCCTGGTCTCAGTTATATCCTGACTATCAAAAAGCTCACTCAGACTGGTAATGTCTAAATGAAATTATCATAAAAGCAGACAACAGTTGTAATTAATTAAAGCAAATGGAATGAGTGAAATGATGGCTCAGTGTGTACGTACTGTACGAGTGTTTATTTGTTCGTTTTTGTTTGTGGGAATGTGTGGAACTAGAGTGGGCTCCCAGGACCCGCTCTAAATCCTGCAGCAGCCCTGGATGAGTGGAGCAGCTGGCCAAGAGGTTTGTTACGGTGTGCTGGGCTTCAAACAAGCACAGCCATCTGGAGCTCCTCCACCATGAACACTATCACACGCCTGCACAGGAGTGAGAACAAGGATGTAATAACATCGAAGAAACCGAAAGTGCTTCCTCCATTCTTAGAGAAGACACATGAGGGGGATTATGGGTATCCATCACTAGAGGTTTGGTTCTTTATTGAGATTGTGCTATTTTCCCAGACAGATAACAGAGGAATAAGAAGTCTAAAAAGTATCAGGCTATTCGATGTGTAAAGAGAAGCAACTTTTGTTGTGATTTAGAAGATGCATTTTTTTAAAGACAACTTAAAATCTAAATTTGAATTTTATGGCGTTTAGTCTGTGTGCTAGCATTCAGGCCATCTATATGCTAGTGTACGAATAAATGTTGACAAAACTCACTTTTTTCAGAAATATGCTAAAGACACAAGATCCAAAATAGCGACAAGGCAACGCTCTACAGACACACCATTGGCTAGAAAACTTTTTTTTTCATTGGCCAGACTTTTGACATAAAATGTAAGCTCAATGCAACCACAAACTAAAAACAATATTAAACAAACTGAGAGGGATATGTCTTCACATTATAGTATTGATATATGTAAATTACTTCAAACGCTATAGTATGTGAAAGTGTGCATTTGATTTCATAGTCACATTTTAGCTTTTTAAAGATGTAAAAAAAAACAAAACAATTCAAACTATTTGATGAAATTGTCTATATATGATAATGAATCGAGCTGCCACTGTTTAAAATTTAATAACAGCTACACATTTTTAACACAAAATATTCACATGGTTGATCCTAAAAATTAAAGCAGAATTCCATCTAACGTTTAAGTGCATCTAGAATGAAAATAAAATACAATAAAATACAGTTTAAAGTTTATGAGGCAGGCTTTTCATTGGTTTTACCAAACCCATGCATAGATGTTGCAAGAGCCCATTTGTTAAATTCTTCAATATACAGTGTTTGTTGAAGTTAATGTATTTCAAAATGAATGACTGAAATTCTACAGAATGCAATTATGTATGATCACAACGTGCAGTGAAAGGATTTCAGTGCTAAACTGCATCTTCGCCTCTACGCAACTCAATCAATGGCGAGTAAAATCTAAACAATTAATAGAAAGAGGCTAATAACAGACATTTGTAAGTCACATTGCATGAAATTTGGTCGCACAAGTGATTCAAGTGATTTACTTGCAACGTAGAGAGCTGCAAAGTCCAAAATTACCTTTAGTTCTTATTATTATTTGGCAGGAGCTTATTCTTTCTATTGTGCAAGGAAAATAATTGTAATTTATATTAATATATTTATTTATTTATTTATATAAATTATTTATTTGACAAAATACAAACATACTGAAATCCTTGTACTCTACTCTATTTGGTTCTTACATGTCTAACAACCACAATACACAGACTAACAGACCAACAGCAAGAAAAAAAAAGCAAAATACCAAGTTTAAGATTAAGGAATTAAGGAATATTGCACTACCATTCAAGTCCATTCAAATGCTCTCTACAATTAAAAATGTCCCTCCCACCTAAAACCATCTGCAACAGTCTGGGAAGTAGCATGGCTGTGATGTAACTAAAGGCAATTTTCTATAAAAATAAAAAATAAATTTGGCCAAGTGGAGAAATTTCATGTAATTTAACTCATAAATTGGATGTGGCCCCTTTAAAATCTGAGTTTTGCAACACCTGCTTTCTGGCACTCTCTCTTGTTAGAAGCATGAGAACATACATTGTGCAAGAGAACTCCTGGTTTTGTTCATCGGTTGATAATTCTTTGGGTAAGTATAAAATTGTACACAAAATTCTCATAAATTGCATTAAATATGTGTTCAGGAGAGTTGTATGTTAATACTGAGTGTTTGCTATGGGTTATTTTTGAAGGATGCATATGTATTGCATGTGTGGAGTTTGACCACATTTTGGTGCACATGCAAGAACAGGGTATGTACATTTAGTATTAATCATATCTTATTTAAAGATTTATAGCCCAGAGTGTTTTCCAGTTTGGTGAATAAGTGTGATGTGTGTTATAAGTGAACATGTGAAATGAGAACATATGCAATGAGAATTATATTGTTTTAAACTGCAATACATGCCCTTAAAGCCTGGTTAGAAATCTATAAAATGCTTTGACTTATTTATGCATTTGTTAAATGCATAAAATGCTGTGAATGATATAAGCATATATTAATTATGTGTTGAGGCATGTGGGTAGGATAATGCCCTGTTTGTATTTTCATTTGACATTATCCTCTACCGTATTTTGTTGAACCATATTTCAGTTTCTGTATTTTCTTAATTTACATTTTTTAATACATCGACTGCTGTTTTTTTAAAAAAAAATTTTTTATAAACAGCCATCAGAATAAAACCCCAAAAGATATTTTTGTATTCTATGTGGTTCATTCACAACCTACCATCTTCATAAATAAATAAAAAAGGGACAGGCACTTTGATATGTCCCGCCAAACCGCATGTTTTTATTGGGAAACAGTGATTTTACAGACTGATCTCACAGTGAAGTCAGAAACAGTAGGTTGACTTTTCCTTAGCTAAAATTGGTCTGTGCTTACCAAAATGCAAAACACTGCCCCCAATGGTCAAAGCGGTAAGTATTGTTGAGCATATGGGCGCGTGTGAGCTCCATTTTCCGGGCGAAATGTTCACCATAAAGGGGTGCCAGAAGTTAGTTGTTTTCAGCTGTATAGGCTTAAAGGAATTTCTTTTTTATAAACCGTACCCACCAGCCCAAACCTTAACCTAACTATCAGTGGAGCAAAAATGTAATGCAAATGCAACCTCCCAATCATGCTCATTACTGCTTATACGAACATAATTACTTCCTGGTTTCAACGTGGGATCCGATCCCAAGTCTCCCACAATGCTGGTGCAACACGCTTCTAGTGCAGGGGAAGGTAAACACACTGATTTGAGATGGTGCTTGTCAGTGAGTTGGCATAATGTGGCCAATCCTAGGGTACTAGAATTCTCGGAACCAACATGCTGACTTCCCGTGTGATCATATTGGATTTCAAGGCATCTGTAAAGCCTCTGAAACTGTTCTTACTTAGGATATTAGACAAGAAGAGCTGTGCACATTATAATGCAAAGTCTTAGAAGCACGTGGCATCGCTGAAAGACCATACATTCCCAGAAGCTCACCAACATAACGGAACAGTGAGCGCACACAGTAAGCAAACAGTGAGACTGAGTAAATTACACATCTTAATGGTGGGGAAAGCATTTGAAAAAGTGCCCAAAGGTGGGCTCCCATGCATATGCATACAGGTGAGATGTTTGGAGTTCCAGGCAGATGGGTGTGATTATGCTGAAAAGTCCTCAGTCCTCATCCTGCCTGTGGCTCCATCCTGAGTGGATGTGTAATTGATTTTTGCTAGGCTTGTCGCTGTTGTTTAAGAAGTGATAAATGTTGGATCAGGTGTCCTGCGTTATATGCACTCTGGAGAGCGTCAGCTCCTCCATAATTCTTCTGTCTATGTGAGGAAGCATGAATGGCTAGATTTAATGGCTTCTCTATCTTTGCCATAGTAAATTATCCTCTAGCACATGAGAAGTATTGTCCCCACTGCTGCTGCTACTTTACAGCCAATAATAACTGAAACAGTCCCTTAGGGAGAATGGATATTTCTCTTAAATATGTGATTGACACTCCCTTTCAAAACAGATTAATGTACGGTTAACATCAAGAGGTTTTAAGGAATAAGAGCATGTTGTCAGTCAATTTAGATGTTCCGTGTGTACCGCACCTGGAAATGGCTCTTATAGTAGTCCATGTAAATCATTGTGTCTTCAGGTGATTTTAGATGCTGTTAGCCCTACAGTATTTATCAGCAGACAGTATCAAAAGACAATGGGTCTCAGTCACTAATAATTGCATACAAGTATCCTTAATTATGTGCACAGAAATGGTGCATTAGCCTCGTTCCCTCATTCTATTGTTAATGAATCCAGATTATTCTTAATTAGGGATGCATAAACACAGGTAGTAATTAGCATAATAAACACCCAAAACATCTCCATTTAAGGGCTTTCCGCACAACTTCTCCTGTCCAGCCATTTGTCACTCTTATTCTTATTCTTGCGCTCTCACTTGAGAGCATGCACAACAAGATGTTTGAGTAAAGCCAAGATTTATATAGTCCTAGAGTAGAATACACATGACTGCCTAGTTTTATATGTAGAATCTATTACAGTTCAACATATAATGCACATCATTTTTGGCCCTATTTACACTTGGCCACTTGCGTTTTCAATGATCTGATAGCTATCCGATCATGAAAAGACCAGGTGTAAATGCCCTCCGAAACACTTTCAAGATGGCTTGCACTGAGGTGGTTTGAGACGCATTCCATTCCTAACTCGGTCAAGTGTAAATGCATCTGGCTGTTTAAGACGCATATGTAAATTTTATTCAAACAGTGCTATGTCAGCATATGGAATAAGCGAAATATAACAGCTGCTACAGAGTATTTGCATAGGGCTAGCGTTGTTCAATAAATAACAACAAATTAATACACGGATGCACGTTATAAGAAAGACAGGACTTTTTTTCTTCATTTAGTTGATGCAGAACGCTGCAGAAACTGAAACTAAACACTGGCAATGAGTGCAGCTGAAGCGCATGACGCATCCTACTCTGAAACAAGTCTCCCTACAGTCTCAGACTACTAATTTGTTCTTTATTCATAATCAACTTTAATTTTAAAATCACTAGGGTTCTATTTTTACCATATTTTTTTATTTGATTACATTTTTAGCAATGCTTCATGGGATTGTAGTCCATTCCCTAATTAAAAATGCTAAGTACAGTCTTGTTACTTTTTGTCCATTTTTTTAATAATTTTTTTTTTTTTTTTTTGCTTCAGATCAAAGTTTGTAATGTTGTAATTCACCTTGAAGCTGATTGGTTTGGTCACATGGCTTTTATAAAGGACTGTAAAAAATTAAGAAGAACAATACTTTTTGAACAAAGATGGCTGAAAAATGGGTGGGTCGCTTAGTTATTCACTTTCAAATAATAATTAATATAGGCTTATATTACAAAAAAAATAAAAAAATAAAAATGGCTTACCACATTCCATGTTTCAAAGGGCACCAGGAGTCTGTGAATTTGTGTGCATATGATTTGAGTTGTTTTATCCTAAAGTTACAAAAAATATAAGTGCTAACTAATGAATCATGATTTCTGCATGAAAACATTCACACACAGGTTTTACAAATAAATAAGTATGTATGCTATGCACGGTTAGTTACTTGTGTAACCTCCGTTCCCTGATGGAGGGAACGAGACGTTGTGTCGATGTAGTGACACTAGGGGTCACTCTTGGGAGCCCGAGACACCTCTGGTCTTTGATAAAAGGCCAATGAAAATTGGCGAGTGGTATTTGCATGCCACTCCCCCGGACATACGGGTATAAAAGGAGCTGGAATGCAACCACTCATTCAGGTTTTATGCTGAGGAGCCCGTATAAGGTCCGGCCATTTCAGCGGGTAGTTCAGCGTTGTGGCAGGAGGGACACAACGTCTCGTTCCCTCCATCAGGGAACGGAGGTTACACAAGTAACCATGACGTTCTCTATCTGTCACTCACTCGACGTTGTGTCGATGTAGTGACACTAGGGGTCCCTATACGAAAAGCCACAATTGGCTGAACTGTGTTACGTGAACTGGCGGTGTGTGGTGAGCAGACTACTGTGTGCCTCATAGCCAGCACACCAGGTCGACATGTAACCTCCCCCAACATAGTTATGAGTGTCGAACGGCCCTTTGGGGACAAGTCGACTACCCAAAAGATAGAGACAGGCTTAACCCATTATCCAACTGGGCCGCCAGGTCTAGTCGGGGGGTGTCCCTCCCAAGGGGAAGACACCGTGGAGACCACACCTCACCCAAAGAGAGGGGCGCATATTTAAGTGGAAGAATACATCACATGGTCTTTCCGACCATGTGGAGAGTTTTCAAAGTAGATCCTACCCAACGGGGGAGAAGTTACTGCAAACATGGAGACTGGGGCAGAGGGGCTCTGCCCAAGAAAGATGCAGTTTGCCAATAGGGAAACGAACTAGCGGAAGATATATATCGCATGGGGTTAGCCTTACAGGGAACCGCCATATGTGGAGCACCTACCCCAGAACAGGACTCTTAGTTAGCACGTGTACTGGGCCGGCAGCGAGTCTCTTCGAAAACTCGACTGCCACAGGGCTCGGAAGAAGTCAACCAGGGAACAAAGTTTGTGAACACTACTTTATTAACGTATTAACGGCGCACGTCTTCAGCTCCAAGGGAGGTCGAAAGGCGCTATGTGCAAGCGATACACCCAGCCAGCTATCCCAGGCTTATCCGCTTGTGTTGCGTGCCACTACCTGGGACGAAACCGGTTCCACCCGGAGGTTGTAGAACCTTGCAAAGTGTTGGGTGTTGCCCAGCCCGCTGCTCTGCAAATGTCATTTAGAGAGGCACCTCTGGCCAGGGCCCAGGAAGCCGCTACACTTCTGGTAGAATGGGCTCGTAGCCCTACTGGGGGTGGCATGTCCTGAGCGAGATATGCCATAGTTATGGCATCAATGAGCCAGTGGGCGATCCTCTGCTTGGAGACAGCACTTCCTTTCCGCTGTGCACCAAAGCAGACAAAGAGCTGCTCCAAGATTCTAAAGCTCTGCATGCGATCCAAATAGATGCATAAAGCGCGCACTGGACACAGCAACGACAGGGCTGGGTCTGCCTCCTCCTGGTCCCTAAAAGGGGTGGTGGGAACCTTGGGCACATAGACTGGTCGGGGTCTCAGGATCACATAAGAGTAACCCGGACCGAACTCCAGGCACGTTTCGCTGACAGAGAACGCTTGCAGGTCACCTACCTTCTTGATGGAAGTGAGCGCAGTCAGGAGGACAGTCTTCAAGGAGAGTGCCTTAAGCTCAGCTGTCTGCAAAGGCTCAAAGGGGGCTCTCTGTAGACCCTGAAGAACTACAGAGAGGTCCCATGAGGGAACAAGGCGCGGTCTGGAGGGATTCAGCCTCCTAGCGCCTCTTAGGAACCTGATGATCAGGTCGTGCTTCCCTAAGGACTTACCGTCGACTGCGTCATGGTGTGCTGCTATGGCGGCAACGTACACCTTCAAGGTGGAAGGGGACAGCCTCCCTTCCAGCCTCTCCTGCAGGAAGGAAAGCACTGATCCGACTGTGCATCTCTGGGGGTCTTCGAGTTGGGAAGAACACCACTTAGTGTACAGATGCCACTTAAAGGCATACAGGCACCTCGTAGAGGGGGCCCTAGCCTGAGTGATTATGTCTACCACCACGGGTGGTAGATCGCTTAGGTCTTCCGCATCCCGTCCAGGGGCCAGACATGGAGATTCCAGAGGTCTGGGCGTGGGTGCCAGAGGGTGCCCCGTCCCTGAGAGAGAAGGTCCTTCCTCAGGGGAATTCGCCAGGTGGGAGCTGTCGTGAGACTGTCGTGAGACGAGAACCACATCTGGGTGGGCCAGTAGGGTGCTACAAGGACGACCTGCTCCTCGTCCTCCCTAACTTTGCACAGGGTCTGTGCAAGCAGGCTCACTGGGGGAAACGCATATTTGTATAGGCCAGGGGGCCAGCTATGTGCCAGCGTGTCTATGCCGAGGGAAGCCTCGGTGAGGGCGTACCAGAGCGGGCAGTGGGAGGATTCTTGGGAGGCGAACAGGTCCACCTGTGCCCATCCGAATCGACTCCAAATCAGCTGGACCACCTGAGGGTGGAGTCTCCACTCTCTCCTGAGGGTAACCTGCTGTGACAGCGTGTCCGCTGTAGTGTTGAGGTTGCCCGGGATGTGAGTGGCTCGCAGCGACTTGAAGTGCTGCTGACTCCAGAGGAGGAGACAGTGGGCGAGTTGTGACATACAACGAGAGCACAGACCGCCTTGGCGGTTGTCATATGCTACCGTTGCTGTGCTGTCTGTCTGAACTTACACGTGCTTGCCCTGGATCAACGGCCGGAACCTCCGCAGGGCGAGCAGAATTGTCAACAACTCAAGGCAGTTGATGTGCCAATGCAGTCGCGGGCCCGTCCAGAGGCCGGCGGCTGCGTGCCCGTTGCAAACAGTGCCCCAGCCCATTCTGGAGGCATCTGTCATGACCACGACGCACCTGGATACCAGTTCTAAAGGAACACCTGCTCATAGAAACGAGAGGTCGATCCAAGGGCTGAAAAGACAGTGACAGACCGACGTGATGGCCACGCGATGTGTCCCGTGGCGCCATGCCCATCTCGGGACTGGAGTCTGGAGCCAGTGCTGAAGCGGCCTCATATGCATCAACCCGAGCAGGGTGGCCACCGCCGAGGACGCCATATGCCCCAGGAGCCTCTGAAAATGTTTCAGTGGAACCGCTGTTTTTTGTTTGAATGCCTTCAAACAGGCCAGCACTGACTGAGCGCACTCGTTCGTAAGGCACGCCGTAAAGGAGACTGAGTCCAACTCCAATCCGAGAAAAGAGATGCTCTGAACCGGGAGGAGCTTGCTCTTTTCCCAGTTACCCGAAGCCCTAGTCGGCTGAGGTGCGAGAGCACCAGGTCCCTGTGTGCGCACAACATATCTCGAGAGTGAGCTAGGATTAGCCAGTCGTCGAGATAGTTGAGAATGCGAATGCCCACCTCCCTTAACGGGGCAAGGGCAGCTTCTGCGATCTTCGTAAAGACGCGAGGAGACAGGGACAGGCCGAAAGGGAGGACTTTGTACTGATACGCATGACCCTCGAATGTAAACTGCAGGAAGGGTCTGTGTCGAGGAAGGATCGAGACGTGGAAGTACGCATCCTTCAGGTCTACCGCTGTGAACCAATCTTGATGCCGGACACTTGCCAGAATTCGTTTTTGCGTCAGCATCTTGAACGGGAGTCTGTGAAAAGCCTGGTTCCACTCTAACCCGACGCTCGCAACCGCCTGGGAAAGCATGTCCGTCATTTCGGCATTGGCCTGTGACTGGGCAATCGTCCCCGAAGGGGGAAGCCCAGCTGAGGCTTCTGCGTCCGACTGGACAAGCCCGCTCTCCGATGCTGCGCTTGAGAGCTCATCATCTTCGTGGGCTCCGAACAAGAAGCCAGATTCGCTGTGAGACGAGCCAGCGAACTCATCCGGAAGCCCGATTGGGGCAGACGAGCGTGCTGGGGAATGGGAGGTCCGCGGGGGGATACCTGGCGGAGATGATCCCATTGGGGTCTCCAAATCACCCCCAGTGCTAGCCGCGCTGGCCTCATACCCGTAGGTAGAAGGACTGAGGCGGGGAGCCGCTGGGGTGCAACGTTGCCATGGTCATGTTCTCGCAGTGAGAACATGAACCATCCACAAATGCTGCCTCCGTGTGGGTCATGCCCAGACACGAAAGACAGCGATCATGACCATCCGAAGTTGAGAGATAACGACCGCAACCAGGAATAACACACAATCGGAAAGGCATCCTTAAAAAGACGCATCTTTAAAAAGACGTTCCGTGTGTGCCGCTCTTTTAGAGAAATATATACTCTAGTTTTTCTGCCAAAGCGCCCAGGGGCGTTCTCTGCATTGCACCAGTGCAGAGGAGGGAGAAGCCGCTGAAATGCGCCGTCAGATCCAGCAGAGGTGAATGAACAGTAGTATTCAGCTCAATGAGCATGACCGTTCGGCTCCGAAGAGAAAATCTGAATGAGTGGTTGCATATCAGCTCCTTTTATACCCGTATGTACGGGGGAGTGGCATGCAAATACCACTCGCCAATTTTCATTGGCCTTTTATCAAAGACCAGAGGTGTCTTGGGCTCCCAAGAGTGACCCCTAGTGTCACTACATCGACACAACGTCGAGTGAGTGACAGATAGGGAACTAACCTTATCATGCCATCCATTTTACTTCCAACTATCCAGCAATTAGTAGTTGTAACCAGGCACTTAAAACAGTTCAAGGAATGAAAATGGAAAAAATGTTTAGCAGAATGTAATCGAAAACTGGAACAAAGTGATTTTCAATTGTTTCGAGTGAAAACTTTTTTTTGCTGGTAACCGGTTATAACCGTTTAATCTTGTTCTGATAATTTTTTCATGAAATCAAAGGCCAAAGGGTTTATCACAGTACATTTCTGGAACTACACCACTTCATGTTGCCTGAAAAAAATAAACTTTTTTTTCACCATGTGCTTTGATCCTAAGTAAACTGCTGCATCACACATTTCTTTGCCTAACTGCCGTTGTGGATGTCAGATTCTCTGAATTATGACCTTTTTAACAACTATGTGTAAATACTACATACAGTATACATGCATGGCTAACCCAGGTACAAGGAAAACATTATTAGAGGTAAAAAAAAATTACATTTCTCAGTTGTTTCTAAGTCTTCACTGAATTATTGTTAGATATGATGCATTAATACAGATTTGATGCTGCCAGGTTTTAACTGAGAAGTAGATCTGTAATTAAAATTATACTTAACTTTTAGTTAACTGCTTGTTATGATTTCTATGCCAATAAATCCACCACGCAGGAAATCAAACTAATTTCTTATTTTCACTTATTTTGGTGAGGCAAGTGGCTTATTTTGGGCTTGTTTTTCCAGATCATGTTGCTTGTTTCTCTTGTGAGATCTGGCAACACTGCAATTGGTATTTCATCCACCCATTAGCACAGAGTACTGTCATTTTAAAAAGAACATTAATAACCGTTCTTTTATTTTGTTCTAACCGGTAACCGTTTGTTCTACCAATAGTGGCTCTTCCGTATTTATATTGCTACTATATGCTTCCATATGTATATGCCCCACATGCCAACTTTCTCCAACTTTCTATCACTCAAAGACAGAAATCTAAGTATTTGGCCCTACCGATTCTACTGAATTCTCCACCAAAAACCTGGGGTATTTATCTGCTAACTTAAAGACTCAGGCAAGAAATCTTGGTGTTATCTTTTATTCTGCTTTAAAATTTTATAAACAAATAAATTGTGTTGTAAAAGATGGTTTCTTCCAACTCGGGGCCATTGCTAAATTGAAATAATTTCTGTCTTTTGAAGATCTGGAGACTGTTGTGCATATACTCATCTCATCTAGACTTGACTATTGTAATTCATTGTACATGGGAGTCTCTCAATCATCCGTATCATGCCTTCAATCAGTCCAAAATGCTGCTGCCAGGCTCTTGACGAGAAAAGAGACAGGATATCACCTGTAATTGTTTCTCTTCACTGGCTTCCTTTTAAATACAGAGACCAGTTCAAGATTTTATTATTTGTTTTTAAGGGGCTCCACGGACTGTCTCCTCCCATATTTCTGATCTCTTAACTCTGTATCAGCTCTCCAGGCCTCTTAGGTCATCAAAAGATACGCGTCTGGTTATTCCTCGGACTTGTTTAAAATGTAAGGGTGATTGTGCCTTCTCAGCTGCTGGTCCAATGAATTCTCTGCAACTCCATATTAGATCATCTTCCACTATCAATGAATTCAAATTTAAGCTAAAATTTTACATTTTCTCCCTTGCATATGTTACACTGTAAGCAATATTGAAGCTGCTGTAACGGTGTTCATCTCTCTTTTCCCCCTTATTTTTATATGCATATTGTTTAAATTTTGTGTATTTATTATAACCTTTATTGTGCAGCACTTTGTTCGACTTGTGTTATTTATAAATATGCTATAGAAATAAATGTGACATTGTCAATGTCAATATGTAATACGAACACAGAGCTAATTCATATTCAAAAAGTAATATTTTAGTGTAAGTGAAGACACTTAGAATGAGGGAAGGGGGACACTGGGACAGGGTGCTTCAGGTATCAGGTGAGCTTTTAATCACAAAATTTGGGTTAACACAGCCACAACTGGCACCATAACTTCTTCAGCTTCACAAACTCTTTAGCGTCACAGGCTCCTAGTCACAGCCTCTTAATCATCACACAGTCTTTATCACAATTCTTTAACATCACAACTCAGTAGCTTCACCGTGAGACTCTCGTGCCAGAATCTCTCTCCCTCTCTGCTGGTGGTGTGGCTGCTTATATGCCACTTTCCCCATGCTCATTGGAATTGGAGACAGGTGTTAGACATAATATGGCTCAGGTGCAAGTTCCCTTACTGCTTTCTCTCTTTCTGGACAGACGCTTGACCACGTCCCCACTGCCACATATCCCCACCGCCCAACTCAGGCCAGGGAGACATCCGGCCTGTCTACCACTCCACCCCCCCCCCCCATCTGCACTCCCGGTCTGTGGACCACCTTGAACTTAAACGGCTGAAGATCCAGATACCAACGGGTGATCTGCGCATTGGTATCTTTCATGAAGTGGAGCCATTGGAATGGGGCTTGATCTGAGCAGAGGGTGAAGGCCTGCCCCAACAGGAGAGTGAGGACCGCCTACTTGATGGCGAGACACTCCTTTTCTACGGTGCTGTACTTAGTCTCCCTAATGCAGCTAATGTACAGCACCGGGCACTTCTCCCCCTCCACCACCTGCGAGAGTACGGCCCCCAGCCCTCTGTCTGAAGCGTCCGTCTGCAACACAAAAGGGAGAGAGAAATCGGGAGAATGTAAAAGTGGCCTCCCGCAAAGCGTGGCTTTAACCTGCATAAACGCCTGTTGACACTGCTCCATACACTGGACTGGGTCTTGAGCTCCCTTTTTAGTGAGATCAGTCAGCAGGTTGGTGACATCCAAATAATTAGTCACAAATCTCCTATAATAGCCAGCCAGGAACTGTCTCACCCCTCTTTTTGGTCTTGGGCCTCGTGGCCCAAGTGGAACCCCAGATACCGTACCTCTACCCGCCCAATCGCGCACTTCTTGGGATTTGCTGTGAGTCCCGCTCATCGCAGTGATCACAGAACCGCCCTCAGATGCTGCATGTGCCGCTGCCAATCATTGCTGTAAATGATGATATCATCTAAATTGGCAGCGGTGTAAGCCGAATGCGGTCTGAGGATTTGGTCCATGAGACGCTGAAACGTAGCCGGGGTCCCAAATAAACCGAACAGAAGCATCACAAATTGGTGTAATCCAAACGGTGTGGAGAAGGCCATTTTTTCTCGGGAAATTGGTGTCAAGGGGACCTGCCAATAACCCTTTGCCAAATCCAGTGTCGAATAAAATCGAGCAGAGCCCAACCGATCGAGCAACTCAACAACGCGAGGCATTGGGTACGCGTCAAATTTAGACACCGCATTGACTTTTCTATAATCCACATAGAACCATACAGACCGGTCGCTCTTAGGAACAAGGACAACCGGGCTGGAACAATCGCTGTAGGATTACTCTATTACCCCCATATCGAGCATTGCATCCAATTCTTCCCAGACAATTTTCTTTTTATGCTCGGGCTATCGGTAGGGACGGCTACATACCACCACCCCCAGCTCGGTCTCGATGTGGTGCTGGATGAGGTTTGTACGACCCGGTAGAGGGGAAAACATGTCTGCAAACTCCTGTTGCAACTTGGCAATCTCTACGAGTTGATACGGTGAGAGGTGGTCTCCGCAAGTGACCGGAGTGATATGATTGTGTTTTGTATTCACCTCCGCCCCGAGCTCCGCCATCTCTGGAACTACCGTAGCCAACATCAGAGGGACCACCTCCCTCCATAATTTCAGGAGGGTGAGGTGATATATTTGACGTGCGCCCCCTCTATCGGTTCGCTTTACCTCATAATCGAGATCCCCCACTCATCGTGTGACCTCAAAAGGTCCTTGCCACTTGGCGAGTAATTTGGAGCTTGATGTAGGGAGTAATATGAGTACTTTATCTCCCGGTGCAAATTCCCGCAGCCGAGTTCCCCTGTTATACAGTCGGCTCTGTCGTTCTTGAGCTTGGAGCAAATTCTCCTGTGTTAGTTGCCCCAAGGTGTGGAGTTTTGCTCTAAGATCAAGAACGTATTGAATTTCATTCTTACTGTTTGAAGGTCCCTCCTCCCAAGCTACGCGTATGACATTAAGCACACCACACGGGCACCGCCCATACAGCAGCTCGAATGGGGAAAACCCAGTGGAGGCTTGCGGGACCTCTCGTACCGCGAATAACAGGGGATCGAGCCATTTGTCCCAATTTCTAGCATCCTCATGCACGAACTTACGAATCATGTTTTTAAGGGTTTTATTAAATCGCTCCACCAGGCCATCTGTTTGTGGATGGTAAACGCTGGTGCGAATTGACTTAATGCCCAATAATTCGTAAAGCTTGCGTAGTATCCGTGACATAAAGGTTGTGCCCTGATCAGTGAGGATTTCTTTCAGAATTCCCACCCGGGAGATTATTTTGAAGAGTGCCTCCGCAACACTATGAGCTGAGATGCTGCGTAGAGGCACTGCTTCCAGATATCGCGTTGCATAGTCCACTAGGACTAATACAAAGTGATGTCCACGTGCTGACCACTCTAATGGCCCGACGAGGTCCATGCCAATTCTCTCGAAGGGGACCTCGATCAGCGGAAGAGGGCGCAATGCCGCTTTTGGGGTGGCCGGCAGGTTCACCAGCTGACATTCATGACAAGCCGCACACCACCTGCAGACATCGCCGCCAATGCCCGGCCACTAAAAATGGCTATTAGACAGTTCAGTGTTTTTTTTTCCCTATATGACCTGCCATGGGATTATAATGAGCCGCCTGGAACACCATTTCCCGACAGTTCCGTGGTATTAAGTTGTATCTTCCTTTGTTTGAGCGTCCTGCGTCACTCTATACAACCACTCGTTTATAATTGTGAAATAGGGATATGAAAGTGCGATATTCGGCCAGAGTTGTTGACCATCGATCACTCTCACTTGGTCGAAGGCATGCTTGAGGGTTTTGTCTCGTGACTGTTCCAAAGGGAAATACATCTCATCGCTTTTATGCAGGACCCATCTGCGCATATTCCCTTTAACACATTTCTGAACTCTGGCCAATTAGTCCCCAAAATCAGCAGATGGGTGAGGTGGGAACTAACCGCAGCCTCCACTCTATGTTTTGTTCCCCGAAATTTTATCACAAGGGTCACCACGGGGTAACTGTAAATATCCCCATGCACACACTTCACCCTCACCCTTTTGGTTGTGCCCAAAGCCTCACGTTGATCCAAGCATTGGTGGATAGTGGTTTGATTACAACCCGTGTCCACCAATGCTTGGTGAATACCCCCCTTGAATCTTACCCGGTATGCCCCAGCCCGATCGGAGTCAGCCTGCAGAGTGTCGGGGATCTGGACCACTGTCCCCAGCTCCATCACAGGGCATTGATCCTGGAAGTGTCCCAGATCCCCACAAATCCAGCAGACCGGCCCAGGCGCCATGCCCGCACCTGCATCGGTGGACACTTCCACCTGAGGGGGAGAGCTGCTGGGTACTGTTGATGCTGTGGGTGGTGCAAACCCCCGTGCGCAGGATACTGGCTTCGGTGGCGGGACTCCTCACCTCCGCGGGGGAGGAATGGGCTCTGGGGAGAGAGCAGAGTGAGAGGGAAGAAGGGAGGGGGAAGAAGGGAGGGGGAAGAGAACGGGGAAAACATAGGGGGAGGAGAGAGAGAGCAGGAGGGCTCTTCCGCCCTCGGGTAATCCGCCATATGGTCAGCTTCCTCCAGTGATGCCAGGCAGTGGCACTGGACCCACTCCGCCATTTCTTTTGGCAGTCGATGGTTTAGCTGCTCCAGCACCACCTGGTTGATCACTCCTTCGACGTCGCCATCCCCCACCATCAGCCATCCCCGGCAGGCTTCTCGGAGCCGTTGGGCGAAGGTGAACGTGCGGCCGGTCCTCTCCAACTTCATGCCACGGAAGAACTGGCGATTCTGTTCCAGACTCCAGCCAACCCACTGCAGGATGGACTTCTTCAGGTCCTCGTAAGCCAGGAGACTAGCCGCCGGCAGTTGTTGAGCCTGGAGCTGGGCTTCCCCGGACAGCAACGGGATGAGCCTGGCTACCCACTGGCCGCGCAGCCAACCCCAGATCTCGGCGGTATGCTCAAAGAGGTCTATGAATGCCTCGGGATCATCTGCTGCCCCATCTTCTGAAGTGTGGGTGGGGGCATGGGGGATGTGGTGTCCGGAGTCACAGCCGGGGCTTTCTCCTGGCTGAGGAGGCTCCGGATCGTATGCCGGTCCTCTGCTTGAGCTTGTAGAATCTCGAAGAAATGACAATCCTGGTCTTGTCTCAGCTCAAGCAGGGATTGTTGGGGGGATTTGTGTAGGCCTGTGAGGGACTTGAGGATTTCTGCCAACAACAGGGACTCCATGGGGCGTACTTCCTCCAACTCGATTGTATTCCTGGGTTGCGGCACCAGTGTAAGCGAAGACACTCAGAATGAGGGAAGGGGGACACTGGGACAGGGTGCTTCAGGTCTCAGGTGAGCTTTTAATCACAAACTTTGGGTTAACACAGTCACAACTGGCACCGTAACTTCACAAACTCTTTAGCATCACAGGCTCCTAGTCACAGCTTCTTAATCATCACACAGTCTTCATCACAATTCTTTAATGTCATAACTCAGTAGCTTCACCGTGAGACTCTCATGCCAGACTCTCTCTCCTTCTCTGCTGGTGGCGTGGCTGCTTATATGCCGCTCTCCCCATGCTCACTGGAATTAGAGACAGGTGTTAGACATAATCTAGCTCAGGTGCAAGCACTCTTACCGCTTTCTCTCCGGACGGACGCTTGACCACGCCCCTGCTGCCACATTCAGAATTTCCCTTTAACTCACCTATAATGATCAATATTTTTTAAACAAAAAACACATGACTGAGGACAGGCCATTTGGATCTTTCGTGGACCATCTAAAATTTTATTTAGCCAACTGACAAGAGCTTTGACTGTCTATCTGATAATGAAAAATGTACTTCACACACACAAAAATGGAATGCAGCTCTATTGAAAATACTAAACCATACACTTAAAATCAATTTAATAAATATATGTTTGAGATGAGAACATAATTATATTGTGTAAAGTCCAAGGGAAATTCAACAGTCATCAAAAAGTGATATGATTACATTGCTTTGAAATGTTCAGATGGATTCAGACTTCTAACGGATGGTGTTCACTCAATGTGATTTTAACTGCTTGCTCAGTTAACTTAATTCAGATAGGTTAATACAACACAATTCTTTAGCATTTGGTCACAACTTTATTTCATTGTGTACAATCCACATGTGTATTTAATCAAATTGTGTTGGGACTATGTGAATAATACTTTTTGCACCAATGTACTACTGAAACCGAGCAGGGGATTTACATTTCCTAGCATGCTTTGTATGGGACTATATTGTGAGAGTAAATTTTGAAATTAAGTGCTATTTTAATGTATTTTTATGCAACATGAGACAAGTAGCAGACATGGTAGTAATTCATATTTTGTTATGTTGGGATTTAGAGGAGTTTCTGTCATGTTGAATATTTTTGGAGGTTACCATTGCGGAGAAGAGTGGAGTGTCCCAGAAAGGCCTTTACACTGAGCTGAAAGAAATCTGATAACAGTAAAATACCACATTTTCCTAAACAAATCAAAGAGAATTCCAGATAATACATGACGCAACACACAAAAATAGCAACATATGACAGGAAGAGGGTTGTTTGATTATATTTGTCTGCAAATTATTACTGTAGAGCTAAGCTGCATGCTTGCCTCACATATTAGCTGACATTTACATAACATTATAGATTTTGGCAAGTGTGGGAAGTGGCTATTATCTGGGTGGTGGAATTGGTGGTCTAATTAAGATAAAGCACTCTTTTGATATTTAACAAACTCTTGTGCATACTGTAGTCATGGCTCATATTTTGGTTAACACCTACTTTACTATTATCCATTTGAACAACATTTCCAATTAACTACATTGTAGATAAATGGTGAAGAGCTCATTTAGTAGGTTATGTGCATTATGATGAGCATTTGCTGAAATCTTCGACACACAGAAGCCATGAAAATCGATAGTGTTGACGATTTAATGGCAGATCATCACAACAGCTTTGTCAGTGCTACCCACAATTCCATCTTACTGCATGCATGCAGGTTATTTTCCTTCACGTTTATTTAAACGTACCATTAGCTTTCCTGTATTTAAAGGCTCATCTCCCTGAGGGGTAAGGTGATGTAGACTCTGTGTGACAGTGGCTGTTCAGCACTGTTTTCTTTTTTTTTTTTTTTTTTGCTGAATACATTCACACAGCAATGTTTAGAGGTGAACAGGGAATTCACACAAACATTTTCATTTATGAACAAATGATTATAATTTCTACCTATTTTAGCATGCAAAATGCAAATGGGGGTATCAAAGACTCTTAAAGGGAGTAAATCCCTTGGAATCTGCTATGCATAATGATAGTGTTTCTTTCTTTTTTTTTCTTCTTCTTCTTTTTTTTCTTTTGGTTGTTAATGGCAACAGCAGAGTAGTGTGTGATGTTTGTGAGGGAGCCACAATCCAAGATTATTTTGCATATATCTCTGACGAGAGGCTAATCAGTCGACAGAAACAGGGAGTCAAATAAGGCAGCAAGTGTGTGGTATACGTTTGCGAGCGAATGTGCGAGAGCTTGTGTCAGGAATACAAATGAGAAAACAGCTTGTTTAAATCTATACCAGTTAACGGTTCTTGCATTCTGGCTTCCTGAAAGCCAAGCAGTCAGCAAACAGCTCGCTGCTAAAAACAACAACAGTAAAAAGAATCTCTTCAAACTATAATTAATTACAGTTTCAAATCCTCCACATCTATCATCTTCATTGGATTTAGACACTTTTTTGTTTGTTAAGCAATCATTAGTTTAATTATATGCAGACACAGAGTAACCACTGTTTTATTGGGCTTGTTAGTTTAGCTCAGAGATTACAAACACAGCTTGTGGGTAATATGATAAAAAAGATGCCAAAATGAAGTGGGAAGATCCCTTGGTTTACTGATGAATAAAAATACTTATTTACTCTGATGTTTGTCTGCTCTGTTTTACTGAAGAATTTTCTGAAATTCCAGTTTCATTACAAAGCTTACATCACACTGTAGCTTAAGGAGTGCAGCGTTACCACTTATTATGTATCAGTAGCATCTCAATACACTAGGGTGATCATATTTTCGATGTCCAAAAAGAGGACACTGTTGACCAG
The DNA here is from genome assembly GCF_019703515.2 of Myxocyprinus asiaticus. NCBI lineage: Eukaryota > Metazoa > Chordata > Actinopteri > Cypriniformes > Catostomidae > Myxocyprinus > Myxocyprinus asiaticus. The sequence goes on from NC_059379.1 coordinate 19,541,385, forward strand.
TGGGGATGGGTTGGGGGGAGGGCACATTATATTTGGGTACATTATTTTTTTTTATTCTGAGAGTATATAGAAGTTTTGTGTATTGGAGTTTTGTGACATTGGGTCTCATTCATGAAAATTTCGTAAATATACGGAAAAATTGGGAGTAATTTACGCGTAAAATGGAGCTTCCCGAAAACTTTCTGATTCACAAACACTTTGTATTCCCCAGATATGTTAGTTAAACATGTGTATGTTAGTGAATTCCAAACATTCCTAAATAGAGCGTGCGTGCATGTTAATTCACAATTACCATAATCCACGCCCATGAATACGTCATATAAATAAGTCTTCAGACTCACTAATAAATGAGAATAGGAAGCTTTTAACATTAATAAAATAATAACAGTAATAACAGAACAGTAATAATTTTTTTATGGAGAGCATTCACATTCAGCAAACACTTAAAAGAAAGTGAGGAACTTACAGCCATTGCATGCTTTTGCTGTCATCAGCGGTTCTTTTGTGAATTAATCAGTCAAAGAGGACAATAAAAATGGTTTGACATGAAGATTTAGTGTAAAAAATTTTCAGTTCATGCCGGCTAGGTTGTCCACCACCTGGTGGACATGGTGACCACCATTACCTTCTCTGGGTCAGTTGAGGGCATCATCAGGGTCATTAGAGAAACTTGGAGTAAATCCAAGACTGTAACACTGATATACCCTTGCAACAGGAAAAATCTTAAAAGAAATGTATAGAATGCCTGAAAAAGGTCTTTGACCGAAATGCTGATTTGCAAGCATATTACAGAATTGCAAGGTATACGACCATGTGCAGGCTTTTTCTTTTTTCCACCCTGTACACCCCCTACATTTTATTATTATATATTTTATTATTTTAAGGTTAATTTCACTCATTTAATTGTTTTATATATATATATATATATATATATATATATATATATATATATATATATATATATATATATATAATTATTATTATTTTTTTTCATTACTTATTTAATTTTACTTCAATCAAAATGAAGTCATGGCAGTTTGTCTGAAAGAAAACATCACGTTTGGATGTCTAAAGCACAATTTACACATGGTCGGGAGCAGGTTGGCAAAAGCTGGCAAAAAAAGCTCTGAGTAGATATACAATTTTAAATTTACATTAATATTTACAGTGTTTCTCCTCTGAAAAAAAAAAAAAACACTGACCAGAAATATTGATGACATCTCATGGGCGAATGCACATTTTTGTCCAATAAAATGCTCTCTAGAACGAGAATGTCCCATCCCCAACCACCTGCCTCTGACAATACTACCAGCTCACATTGAAAATCGTGGATTCATAAATCGAATTTAAACCTGAAAATAAACAATGTTTTAGGATTCTGAAAAATAATTAACAAAATGAATAAGAAATATTTAAGATTTTACACTATTTCTAGGTCCTTAATCAAATGCAATCAAATTTGTGGCATTGACCATGTTAACTCCTTTGCATGAAAGGTCAGTTTTTATTGCTTTCATTGAAAGATTTTAGTGAATAAAAGCAACAGATCAAAAAAGGAGAAGAGAAAAAAAACAGGAGAAGATTTCAAAAAGATTGAAAAGAAAACAAATGTGAAGAAAACTAATGTGTACAACAGATGTGTGTGCATAAGATTATGTTTAAATGTATGCAATGATGACAATCCATGGACACTGAAGCACACAAAACGCTCTTTGGAACATTCTCAAATCATGGTGGAATAACATGGATGATCAGGTTTTGCACAAACTTGTGAATCCATGCCAGCTCAAGGTCATACTGTCATTAACCTTGTATGTCCCCATGTCCACATGTGGACATTGTATTTTGGCTTTGCCATACGCAATGCATAATTTAAATTAATTAAATCTGGCTGAATACTGTTTACAAGACTCTACAATATCGTTCAAGGGTTAAACTTCTGCCGCACCGAGTCATGTGATACAACAACATGACATTGATTTCCAGGAAGCGCTCCTACTGGCGCAGCACCAACAAAAGTGTCTCTGGTAAGAAATCTCTTTTTGTGAAAAGTTTTTTGATAGAAATCTGTTTGGTTGTAAAGATTAGCTTCTCTAGTTTCGTTTGATATGCCGCTTTAAAAAAATCCATTAATTTTTCGTGCATCAGCATGCTGACAAACATGGTCCAAATATGTGGAAAATGGGTCCACTTTCCCTCAAAAGTTGAAAAAACTTGTTAGTTATTTTGAATAATTTTCAACTTTAACACATCTGTCGGTCAATTTTAATTAATTTTAATATAAATATTGTTGTATTTATTTTGTTATCACTGTACAATACTTTTCACATTGTGAGTAAATGTATTCATGCAAAAGCTGAAAATTGTTGGCTTTATATGGAGTTAAGATGAAAATAAGGTGCACTTCTAACTGTTCTGAGACCAGTGCAGACAGACAGCACAATGGAGGTTAAGTCATTCACTAATAGGGAGCAAGGGAGCATGCTATAGCTTTCTATGCAGCTAAGTGCATTCACTCCTAAAATCCAACCAAAAGTTCCATTTCAGGATGCAGATGATGTTTGGAACACTCAACATGTTTGGCAGACATGGGACAATGATAATCAGTACATAGATTCAGAATTTTATAATGCAAAATTTTATTTTAACATGGTTGGCAGTGATTTGATGATGCTGGCCATTAGGGCTGAAACGATTCCTCAAGAAACGCGATTACTAAAAATCATTGATGCAAATTATTTGCATCGAAGTTTCATTTAATTCGTACTGCTCAGTGGTCACTGTTTCGCACGGATGATTATTACTGTTGCACAACACGCTTACGCTGTGTATACAGTGCATCCGGAAAGTATTCACAGCGCTTCACTTTTTCCACATTTTGTTATGTTACAGCCTTATTCCAAAATGGATTAAATTCATTATTTTCCTCAAAATTCTACAAACAATACCCCATAATGACAACAAGCAAGAAGTTTGTTTGAAATCTTTGCAAATTTATTAAAAATAAATAACAAAAAAAAAAAATCACATGTACATAAGTATTCACAGCGTTTGCTCAATACTTTGTTGAAGCACCTTTGGCACCAATTACAGCCTCAAGTCTTTTTGAGTATGATGCTACAAGCTTGGCACACCTATTTTTGGGCAGTTTCTCCCATTCTTCTTTGCAGGACCTCTCAAGCTCCATCAGGTTGGATGGGGAGTGTCGGTGCACAGCCATTTTCAGATCTCTCCAGAGATGTTCAATCGGGTTCAATCTGGGCTCTGGCTGGGCCACTCAAGGACATTCACAGAGTTGTCCTGGAGCCACTCCTTTGTTATCTTGGCTGTGTGCTTAGGCTCATTGTCCTGTTGGAAGATGAACCTTCGCCCCATTCTGAGGTCCAGAGCGCTCTGGAGCAGGTTTTCATCAAGGATGTCTCTGTACATTGCTGCTTTCATTTTTCCCTCGATCCTGACTAGTCTCCCAGTTCCTGCCGCTGAAAAACATCCCCACAGCATGATGCTGCCACCACCATGCTTCACTGCAGGGATGGTATTGGCCAGGTGATGAGCGGTGCCTGGTTTCCTCCAGACATGACACTTGCCATTCAGGCCAAAGAGTTCAATCTTTGTTCCTCATGGTCTGAGAGTCCTTCAGGTGCCTTTTGGCAAACTCCAGGTAGGCTGTCATGTGCCTTTTACTGAGGAGTGGCTTCCGTCTGGCCACTCTACCATACAGGCCTGACTGGTGGAGTGCTGCAGAGATGGTTGTTCTTCTGGAAGGTTCTCCTCTCTCCACAGAGAAACGCTGGAGTGCTGTCAGAGTGACCATCGGGTTCTTGGTCACCTCCCTGACTAAGGCCCTTCTCCCCCAATCGCTCACTTTGGCCGGGCGGCCAGCTCTAGGAAGAGTCCTGGTGGTTCCAAACTTCATCCATTTACAGATGATGGAGGCCACTGTGCTCATTGGGACCTTCAATGTTGCAGAAATTTTTCTGTACCCTTCCCCAGATCTGTGCCTCCACACAATCCTGTCTCGGAGGTCTACAGACAATTCCTTGGACTTCATGGCTTGGTTTGTTCTCTGACATGCACTGTTAACTGTGGGACCTTATATAGACAGGTGTGTGCCTTTCCAAATCATGTCCAATCGACTGAATTTACCACAGTTGGACTCCAATCAAGTTGTAGAAACATCTCAAGGATGATCAGTGGAAACAGGATGCACCTGAGCTCAATTTTGAGTGTCATGGCAAAGGCTGTGAATACTTATGTACATGTGATTTTTTCGTTTTCTCTCGCGAGGAGCGAGGCGAAGAGACAGCCCATAGAAAACGACAGAAAGTGTCCAAAGTTTGGGATCATTTTAAGCTGAAAAAAAAAAAAAAAACGAAAACTCTGTACAGTGTGTCTATTGTAAAACCGAACTTGCCTACCACAATAGCACGACATCAATGCTTCAGCATCTCAGCAGAAAGCATCCAGTCCACGCATCCAGTCCACAGAGCGGACCCGACACAAGGTACCGTTAACGTTAGAATCTCAGTATGATTGCTAGTTGAGATGAAGGCTAGTGAAGAATGTGCATTAATTATGGCTATATGTAATGGCTAGTTAAGAATGTAAATCTATATGTTGGCTAGTTATGATGTCCCTAAGTTAGCTAAGTTTTGCGCAAGAAAATAACCACAGAAAATATAATGCTGCAGTGAATTTGTGAAAGCCTGAGCTTCATTCATGTTGTAATTATGATAGCCTCACACACACACACACACACACACACACATACTCCCCTCAAAGTGATGCATAAAATACCCCAGAGAGCAAAATATCAGGTGGTGTAAGTAGAAATTGGAGCCTAAAATGCACCAATCCAATACAGCAGATATATTCAGTTTATTTGATTGCAGTGAGTAGGGTCAGCAGGTGTAGGGCAACCCTTCAACATAGTAAATAAATGTACATTTGCCAGTCTTATGAACTTACATACAGTATGATATTTAGGCCTAGTAATAAATATCAATAATTATTATTATTTCAACTATTTTTGTTATGGACAGCTTTGTGCGGACAGCTGCACCATGTTCAGTTGAGCAAGCAGCTGAGTTCACAGACAGCATTTTGAACATGATTGTCACAGACATGCACCCACTGTCCATGGTGGAGGATGAAGGCTTTCAAAGGATGATTTTCACTTTCAATCAAAGGTACACGCTTCCTTCAAGAACCTACTTCATGAAAATGATGGAGAAAAAGTATGAAGAAATTAAAGGCAAGTTGAAGAACACCCTTAAGGAGACTGACAGCATTGCACTCACAACCGACATTTGGACAAGCTGTGCTACAGAGGCTTATCTAGGGGTGACGTGTCACTTTCTTGGGGAGGATTGGGAAATGGAGTCCCTCAGCCTGACAACGATGCCCCTTGAAGAGAGACACACGGCTGCAAATATTGTGTGGCTTGAGGATGTTTGCCAAATTTGACATTCTACCAGAGAAGATCTAAGCTGTTGTCCACGACAACGGTGCTAATGTTGTAGCAGCGGTGAAGATTTTGGCAGAAAGCATGGATGGGCATCAGGGCGATGTGCAGGTCACACCCTGAACTTGGTTGTGCAAAGCGCTCTGAAGAACCACCAAGCTATCTCCAAGTGTGTGGCTGCTGCAAGATGCCTTGTCGAACATTTTAAAAGGAGTGTGCTGACATGCACTAAGCTAAAGGATAAGCAGCAGCAAATGGGCACACCACAACACATGTGGTTCAAGATGTAAGTACTTGCTGGAACAGCACTTATCACATGTTATCCAGGCTTCTGGAACAAAGATGGCCAGTGACTGCTGCACTCTCGGACCCAGCAGTGACTCTGAGAGGAAAACAACACCACCTTGATCTTAAGCCTGAACAGTGGAACCTGATTGAGGAGCTGAGCCACGTGTACTGGGCCGGCAGCGAGTCTCTCTGAAAACTCGAATGCCACAGGGCTCGGAGGAAGTCAACAAGGGAACAACTTTTGTGAACACTACTGGGAATTAACAGTGCACGTCTTCAGCTCAAAAGGAGGTGGAAGGCGCTATGTGCAAGCGATACACCCGGCCGGCTATCCTGGGCTTATCCGCTTGTGTTGCGTGCCATTACCTGGGACGAAACCGGTTCCACCCGGAGGTTGTAGAACCTTGCAAAGGTGTTGGGTGTTGCCCAGCCCGCTGCTCTGCAAATGTCTGTTAGAGAGGCACCTCTGGCCAGGGCCCAAGAAGCCGCTACACCACGGGTAGAATGGGCTCTGGGAAATGGGGGCAGCAAGGAATCGTGTCTTGTCGGCCTCACCCATCTCGACCAGGTTGAGCCAAAGGTGCCGCTCCTGGACCACTAGTGTGGCCATCATCCGCCCGAGAGACCACACCGTGACCTCCGTCGCTCGGAGAGCAAGGTCGGTCGGCGAGCGCAGTTCCCCGGAACTACCCTCGTGCAGTTCCTTTAGCGCCTTGGTGGACTTGCAGGAGAGCCATGGCGTGCAGGGCGGAGGCGGCTTGTCCAGTGGCACCGTAGGCCTTGGCCGTCAGAGACGACGTAAACCTACAGGCCTTGGACGGGGGCTTTGGGAACCTGCGCCAGGTGGCGGCGCTCTGCAGGCATAGGTGCACCGCGAGCGCCTTTATCCACCAGGGGATTGACGAATAACCCTTGGCCGCCCCACCATCGAGGGTAGTGAGAGCGGGGAAGCTGAAAAGATCGGGACCAGGCAGTAAAAAGTGCCTCCCGCGACCTTGTCAGCTCTTCATGCACTTCCGGGAAGAAAGGAACGGGGCGGGGCGTGGCTTTGAGCGGCGCCGCGAGCCCAGGAACCAATCACTGAGCCGCGAGGGTTCAGGGAAGAGCGGTGAAATCCACTCTAACCGACGCTCGCGGCTGCCCAGGAAAGCATGTCGTCATCTCCGCGTCAGCCTGTGACTGGGCGATTGACCCCGAAGGGAGGAGCCCAGTTGAGGCTTCCGACTGGACGAGCCCGCTCTCCGATGCTGCGCTTAAGAGCTCATCACTTTTGCGGGCTCCAAATAAGAGGTCGAACTCGCCGTGAGACGAGCCGGCGGACTCACCCGGAAGCCCGATTGGGGCAGACGAGCATGCTGGGGAATGGGAGGTCTACGGGGGGATACCCGGCGGAGGCGGTCCCATTGGGGTCCCCAAATCGCCCCCAGTGCTAGCCGCGCTGGCCTCAAACCCGTGGGTAAAAGGACCGAGGCGGGAGCCTCTGGGGTGGCTCGCTTTCTTACGAAGGCGAACCTTGACCGCAATGTTGCCATGGACATATTCTCGCAATAAGAACATGACCATCCACGAACGCTGTCTCCGCGTGAGCAGTGCCCAGACAAGAAAGACAGTGATCGTGACCGTTGGAAGGCGAGAGATAATGAGCACAACCAGGAATAACACACAATCGGAAAAGCATCTTTAAAAAGACGCATCTTTAAAAAGACGTTCCGTGTGTACGCTCTTTTAGAGAAATATACACTCTTTTAGAGGGGAAAAATGCTCTTTCAGAAAATATACTCTCTAGTTTTTCTGCCGAAGCGCCCAGGGGCATTCTCTGCAGTGCACCAGTGCAGAGGAGGGAGAAGCCGCTGAAATGCGCCGTCAGATCCAGCAGAGGTGAACGAACAGTAGTATTCAGCTCAGTGAGCATGACCGTTCGGCTCCGAAGAGAAAATCTGAATGAGTGGTTGCATACCAGCTCCTTTTATACCCGTATGTTCGGGGGAGTGGCATGCAAATACCACTCACCAATTTTCATTGGCCTTTTATCAAAGACCAGAGGTTTTTCGGGCTCCCAAGAATGACCTCTAGTGTCACTACATCGACACCAACGTCGAGTGAGTGACAGATAGGGAACTTAAAGCAAACTAAATACTACAAAATGTATGTTTATTTTTCAATTCAAATTTTCAGTCAAATAGTTATGCTGATAATACTGTATAATTTGTAAAACAGAAGCATTTCAATTGGATTCAAACTTTATATAAAAATGAGTTCTAAATGTAAGAATTTTAAAAAGACATATAATTGGTTAACTAAATTGTTGAGTGCCATCAATGCAGAAGGTACACCACATCTAAAGATTGGTCCATTCTGAAAGACCCCCAAACCACAGTAACGACTTTCTTTCATAATTCAGCTGTGTGTTCGATAAGGAGAATTGGCTTGGTGTGAAGAGACTGGCTCTGCTAAAAGGAGAGGTTAATAAAGGGGCCATGCCTCTCCATCAGTTCAGTGTCAAAGGCCCTCATCTGTGAGGAATGCCCAGTCTAAGATGTTTTAACTGAGAAAGCGAGAGAGAGAGAGAGAGAGAGAGAGAGAGAGAGAGAGAGAGAGAGTAAATTAAGAGCAGGCAAGGAGTAGAGATCAAGAAATGCTGCCTTCTTACCATTAACACTAAGAAAGTCTCTTGTAAAGACTTAGACCACACTTTGTTAGTTCAGCAGTTGTTGTACAATATATAATCTTTATAATCGTAGGGGAGCTGCTTATCAAAAATACATGCTGGGGGGTGGGGGGTGGGATTCACCACATATGGTTCAGCGGTCTTTCGGAATGTACAAATCAGACCAATGGGCTTGTGAGCAATTTCAAAACATACCTACATGTTCAATGTCAAAGTGAGATAAATTAACACATTCAATATGTCTAATATTTAGCAGCTGAGACTTCTTATGTCTAGAGGTGCCTTTTGATTTATCAAAGGTTTCAGTTGCAATTTTAGGTTTCACTGGTTTAGCCAATCAGACAGGATCAGAATGAATCAACATTAAAAAGATAAACACATGCCCACTGATCCACGAGCATATTTACATGCAAGCACCCACAATCAAATAGACACACGTCAAGCACACACAGCAAAAAAAATGGCAGCACATCAGTTAGAACCACTGATATATATATAGAACTGGATTGCTCATGACGTCATATCAGTGAAGCCACTGCACCGCCATATTGCTATGCTCAAACAGTCCAATGTCCCTATTGACTTAATAGGAAATCATCTCATTTCAGCGGGTAAACATTAGTCATTCAGTCACCGATTTTATATCTGAAATCTGCATGTACATCCCTACAACGCAAACGTCCTACACATGTAATTATTTTAATTTGGTCATTTTTCCTGTTTCCTGAAAGCCCGAGTGAGTTATGTATATCTATATCAAACAGTATACACCTCTAACAAACTTCATCAGTGAACAGATCAGCTGAATGTAAACAAGTTCACTGAAACTGAGGTAAGATACAAACAGACATTTTCAGACTTATTGTGATAATCAAAGTGTTTGTTCAGAGTTACTTGTTTTATGTTTTTATCAAAAATTGCCTTGTTCTCGCGGTCACTTGAATAAGAGCGCGCGCTCTTGCTCTATCACTCGCACAGCAGGCGCTGAGATTGAGTGAGACTAGCAAACCAAAGCTGGTTAAAATTTAATTTATACGGGTTCGACTGGAGGACAATTAATTAAACTGACTGCAGAGAGCACTTCAATGAGAAAACTAGGGATGGTCATTCATCAATAATTTGGTATTCGAATATTTAAGCTAATAAAAAATGAATACTCTAATATTCTATTATTTAAATTAAGATAATTAATGAGAAAGAGACGTTGTAAAATTATTTTTTAAGTCATAAAGGTTGCATCACCATTTAAAAAAAATAAATAAATAAATAAAAATAAAAAAGCTTCTAATTACGTCCAAAACAAGCTTTTATTATGTCCTGTGTTTTTTTTTTTTTTTTTTACATTTAAATAAGCAATGCGTGAACACAAAAAAGTACAGAATGAAAGCATTTAAGCTCATGCAAAGCGAAGAAAAAGAAACCGGTAATAAAGTAGACTGACGCAATTAACGTACAGAACGACTATAAACACTCGGCATATAATAGTTATGTTTATATTGTATCTCATGTCATGTTTTTTTTTATTTTTTTTTTTTTTTTTAGAAAAACAAGCATATCCACATGCTCAGTAAACTATACTCATTTATACACACCAATTTAATTGATGGAATGTCCCTACGCTAGCAAAGTCTTTCTCGGATGCCACGTTTGTTGTTACAGAAGCGTCGCAGGGATTAGGTTGTTACGGGGACGCTGCTTTCTGATGAGTTGCACAAAAACGGGAGTAAAGAGTACACGGCTTATACAGTACATTTATACAGGAGCCCAGCTTTCTCGCAGAAAGCCACTTTCTGGCAATAACCCGCTTTTGGTGTCCATCTAAACGTACTGACAGAACGGTTTGCTCATCAAATGTGATCAACTTGTGTCCACACTCAACAGCGCCACCCAGTGCATTCTGTTATAACTGTGAGTTTTAGTTTGTGTGTTTATGATTTAACATGCATCTCACTGCATATACGGCCAGCAAAGCAAAACTTTGCAAAATTTGAATAGTATTTTTACTTTTCGACTACTGCAAAATGAATACTCGAGTATTCGACTACTCGTGCACATCCCTAGTGAAAACAAGCAAATCCCGGGCATTTAAGGTGATTTTGAAATCCCGGTCTGACTTTTTTAAAGTCCCTTTAGGGGGTAAGGATGTATCGTCACCCTAAATAAGCAGATATTACAGCTTTTTCTACTTACATTACAACTTGTGGACAGTTTTGCCATTTCTTTTGGTGATTGTTGTGCTGCACTGATAGACTGAACACCGGGGCAGGTGAATGATCTGACAATGCGATCTGCATATATCTTCTCCCTCCGAACGAATATTATCCATAACAAGCAAATCAAACATTAAACATGATTGTCACTAGAGGGTGAAATGCAACTGTCGTATCTGCAGGTTGGAGATGGTGAAACGGGGGTGTTTTCTCCTGTCAGTCATTGACACTCTATGAGAGGTTGAGCATGCTAAGATGGCCGCTCGAACACTTCCGGTGGCTTCACCTCCAGCTGGCAGTTTAACGTTGCGTCAGCGATCCAGTTCTATTTATATGTCAGTGGTTAGAACACACCTTGCCGCAGGTCTGAAGCCCAGAGGTTTTTGTTATAGTGCGTGCTCATCATTACCATAACAGCTGTATTACTAGAATCATCCTCTCCAGGCACAGACACAAAGCGCTTTTCATAATCTCATGCGGCTAGACATATCTGCTAATGCTACTCCAAACTCCAAGTTTTCTCTCTCTTAATGAACCTGCCTCTTATTGAGCAAAAAATGAATTGGCTGAATCCATTTTCTCCCCCTTTAATTCTTGAGGAGAGTTTAACAGTAATTAACATGTTCCAGAAGGCATGCAGATGTTTTTTTTTTTTTCTGTGCGATAAGGAGGGGTGTACTTTGCAGCATTGTCAGAGAGTCTTGACACTACACCAGACCAGTAAACATATCAACACATGAGCTTAAAGGGATAATTTACAAAAAATTAAAATTCTTTCATCATTTACACACTCTCATGTTGTTCCAAACACGTATGACTTTCTTCTGTGGAACACAAAAGGAGATGTTAGGCAGAATGTTAGGGACCGACATTCTCAGTCTCCATTCAGTTTCATTGCATGGTTTAAAGATGCAATGAAAGTGAATAGTGACTGAGTAAATTATGACAAAATGCTCATTTTTGAACGAACTAACCCTTTAAAGTAATGTTTCAATGTTCTGCCTTTACAATGGAAGTGAAAGGGGGCAGTCCATAAACATTAAGATTCACACGGTCTCAAAAGTATAGCCACAAGATTTAAACATTAAATGTGCAAACATGACTTTAGTGTGATAAAATCAGGGATTTACCAGCGTTACTGTGTTGTACCAGATTACAGGGTTTACCAGTGTTACATTGTCATGAAACATGAAGTTGTAATATTGGCTATAACTTTAGAGCGATAAGGTTAGTAAGTGATTTTGTTACATGAAAATAATGTTAACACATATTATGTTTATGTCATGTGGCTATAGTTTTGAAACCATGTGAATAAAATAAAAATTTCAATATTTACAGATAAAAAAATAAAAAAATAAATGAGGGACGAGTATAATTTTGAAGTAATCAACATTATACCACAAATGCTGTTGATTGAGCTTAACTTTTAAACACGGAATGTTACTTTAGTCAAACACAAACTAAGCAACAAAGGCTTTGAACAGTGCACAGACCTTTACATATACTGAGCTAATCTCAAGATGGCTGACATTTTTTAATAAACAGTTGTTGTACTGAAGATGTCTGTCTTAATTAACCATAATAACCTCCAAAGCTCTTCCAATGGCAGCCAGCGCACAGGCTCATGGGGGAGATCAACAATTGAGAATCTAATGAAAGTGTGAGCTCCTTCCCTCCCCTCAGCCGATAGACAAAAGCATGAACCCTTGAATACTCTCAGTGAGCCACAGCAGGAGTTAGGATGCAACATTGTGGAGTATTTACTTCAAAAAGCTTAATTAGGTCCAAACTCAGTGAGCTCTGTGATTTCTCCCTGAACCAAAGGACTGAAGCAATCCCTATGATAAGACCCACAATAACACTGATGAGAAGATTGATTGGACAGATGACATCATAGAGATGTTGGAATGGCATCATTTGATGCTAATCATCAATGTGAATGATGTGGTATTTTAACAGCCATAAAATGGCATGACCATACTGTACCCCTGTGGGACTGCAGCTGTTTCAACAAAAACAACTTTAAAAGAGATAGTTAACCTAAAAATGAAACTTCTGTCATCATTTACTAACCCTCATTTTGTTCCAAACCTGTATGACTTTAATTCTTCAGTGGAACACAAAAGGAGATGTTAAGCAGAATATTATTAGACTTTTATCTTGAGTTCCACCAAAAAATAAATAAAAAAAAAAGTCAAAAGGATTTGGAATGATATGGGGGTGAGTAGGCCTAAATGATGGCAGAACTGAAATTTTTTGGGTGAACTATCCCTTGAAAGATTGTTAACAGCATGGTGATCCCAATGCCAATGTTATGGGAATGTGCATACTAACCAAATGTACACAGTAACTCATTCCTGCCTTGTCTGGATGCACTTCCATCTACACATTGTTTTTTTATGTAAACATGCACTACACAGACATATTTGAATGTTGCGACCTTTATCACTGTTTTGCTCAGCATCTTGCAGCATGAATGCTGATTTTCTTTTTTACGACGACTTGTGAAGTTAAAAAAGTTCAACGTCAAAGCACGTCTCGAGACACATGAATTCTATTCTATTCCTCTGCACCGTGTCTCACTGTTTTTGAATCCTGTGTGAACGACCCCTTTAGATAAAAGCATCTGCCAAAAGAATACATGTAACTGTAGGTTTGAATTTTTTTGGTATCTGTGTGAAGATCATCATGCAAAACTTGGATTCCAAGGAAATTGGGTAGAAAAGGGGAGGAAGGTGTCATGAGGGAAAAGTGACTCCACAATAGGCCTACCTCTGCAGATTAACTTAGTGAACACTGCCCTGCCCTCTACATTTCATCCTGTACCTATCCTCTTGGACTAAGGTACCACTCCATTAATCATATTTAGTTAGATCACTTCCAAAGAGCATCTCCATCCCAGGAGGCTTTGAGCACAAGAGCAAAGGTGCAAATCTACATTAAACCAAAGAGAGTTTAATTATAACCTAATGACAGCATTTATACCAAATGGGTCATTACGGTACTGCATTGAAATGCAGAGGATGAAAATAGCAAATCAAACAGTTAGTATCTTTCTGTTAGTAGCACGTTAGCTGATTTATTTTGTTATTATTTAATTAGTTTGGGGAATGAATTAAGTTTAAATGCAATAGATCTCCCTAAGGCTTTTGAGATTTCATTGCATAGCAATGCCAAATGCAGAATGAAAGTGAAAATTGAGGTGAGATGAATGTCTGTTTTTTTTTAATAATAACCATGTACCCCACCCCCACCTCTATTCTACTAAAAGAGTGGATCAGGTGTTAGGCTTCCCATAAAGAAACGGACCCATACGGTGTAACATCTCACATACTGTACACAAAACCCACAGACTTAACCTACAATGCGTGTGGGTGTACAAGGATACTTAATTCTCTATAGATAAGACTAGATAACTACTGTACATCATAGGCATAGATTTGGGTTACATTAGACAGTAGGACATGTCCCAACCTCTTTCAAGAAACTCTGTGTGTCCCTGACAGGAATTGTAATTTTTTCAGAATGTATTTTTCCACTGCCAAATATTTAGTAAGGGTAAACACGTTTCCTGATAAGATAGACCAGAGATTTCTGGGCCAGCATTCACAAAAGATCTTAAGGCTAAAAGTAGCTCTTAACGCAGAAATTTAGAGTGACTCATAAATGATCCGAAGCATACCTGCTGTCATCAATCCACATTAAAAACAATGTATTTGAATATTATTATGACATAAACCTTTTAAAAAGGTATCGCCTGGATCGCAATTGAGTGGATGTAGTAATATGTAGTTGATGTAGTTAATAATATAGCATTATAATATTATAAACATTATAATATTATTTACATTTACCTTTAAAAAGGTATCGTCTAAATCACAGCGTTTTCATTATTGCAAAGTTAGTTAGAGATGCAGTTAACTCTCCAACTAATTGAAACAACCCAATTACACCAGAGATAAAAGTTGACAACGCGCACACTCTCTGGCCACAGGCAAAACAAAACTGTGTAGTGCGGATGAATTAGGAATGTCTGTCATCTGTCAGCAGAATCATCTATCATATGCTCTCTTCTGACCGTACATTGTCTGAAAATTCATAGTGTATATTTTCTTGTGGATGCGCACTTCAGAGAAAAAAGTGGCAATCACGGCCATCGCGGGGCTACACAGTGTAGTTGATCTATCTATCTATTTGTTATATGTTATATATACCCCGCTATCTGTATGAGGAATTTGCTGACAAATAGCACTTCACTGTCTACCAATCACTTTGGGTGATTTAAAAGAGTGCGCTCATAAAATATGTCATCATCCATAGCAATGAGGTCAAATCTTAAGATTTCCTTATTAAAACTTGCTCTTAGCAGTTTTGTGAATAGGTTTGAAGCAAAAAAGTGGTAAGATAAAAATCTTTGTGAATACAGGCCCTAGTCTAATTTATATTATATGTATTCTTTGTGAGCTGCTAGCAGTTTCATATGTCAGGGAACAAGTGTAATGGCTGAAACAGGAAAGTTTTCACTGAAGTCAGAAACTGAACATCTATATTTCATCCACTGATAGTATTGCTCCAGGTGTGTTATTTTTTAAGTTCTGCAACCATCTGGCATATACAGGGTTCCCACACTTTTTGGCCAATGCTTTTCCAAGACCTTTCCAGTCGTTCATAATTATTGGGAAAGGATTTCTTTAAATAGGCCCTATTATGATTTTTGGGATTTTACCTTTCCTTTAGTGTGTAATATAGCTGTTTGTGCATGTAAAAGGTCTGCAAAGTTACAAAGCACAAAGTCCATGCCAAAGGGAGTTACTCTCTCACACAGAAAACACTGCTCTTGAACTGCCTGAAACTCCTGGTTTGCAGTCCAGCCATTACTTCCATGGCATAGCTACGTCACTATGTAACACATTTGCATAATGCCCACCTATAGAATGTGCTGCTCAGGAAGCCTTGGGAGCTGAAACTCGGTTATGGTAAGGGGCATTACATTTCCGACACACGCTCTAAGCAGTTGACCAATCACAACAGACTAGGCCAGCTGACCAATCAGAGCAGACTGGGCTTTTT
The DNA here is from genome assembly GCF_019703515.2 of Myxocyprinus asiaticus. Taxonomy (NCBI): domain Eukaryota; kingdom Metazoa; phylum Chordata; class Actinopteri; order Cypriniformes; family Catostomidae; genus Myxocyprinus; species Myxocyprinus asiaticus. The sequence goes on from NC_059379.1 coordinate 19,557,085, forward strand.
GGAAACAGGAGCTTTAAAGAAACAGGAGCTACACCAGAGCATTTCAGACAGAGGGTGAAAAGAGGTGCTGCAGCAATGTACAGTATGAGAAAAATAATGTGCCTGTAAATGAGCATAATAAGGGCTCTTTAAAATAATTTTATAGAGATTGCATGGGGTTGTCCATTTGTATGTAAATAATCTTTTAAATTAATAGATTTTTTAAATTTAGACTTATTAGTACACTAATGTCTCCCTTAAGACTCTCAATGGAAACAATGTTATCATGTTTTACTCAATATCTAGCCAATACAATATTTTAGAGCAGAGCAAAACGAGACAGATTTATATTCCTTATCGAAATTCCAATACAGTAGATCTAATTTGATATTTTAATGATTTCCATGACTTTCCTAATTTCCCTAATGTTTACAGGTTTCCAATGACTGTAGGAACCCTGCATATAGTTGTAGTTTAGCTGCAGACTCAATAGTGGTCGAAATAATTTGCTAATGAAGCAATCATATATGTTATCTAAACTGTCCACATATTTTTTCATTTAGATGAATAGCAAGGCAATCAAATCAGCATTGCAGATGGCACAACTGGGCCACAGGTGGTTTATAATAATGGTTTAGGTAATGTTAGACTCATTTTGATAGTACAAGTCAAATATAATACAGTAATAGGCAAATTAGGCAATTAGGCAAATTAAGCAATGCGAGAGTGAAGGAAAGACACTTGGCTCAAATCGACAATTTCACTAATTATGCAAAAGAAACACCAGTTTCCTATGTCCAGCAGGACAAATTGGCACCTACTGATCTCATTTTTATTTGATAGTTGATAGTATGATAGTTATCTTCACTTGTACACAATGGCATTATGGCCATCTAGAGCAGTTTGTGAACGCCTCCTTTTAATTAACATGTTTGGCTCTTCAGTTAATTCCAGTGAAGACAAATTTTAATGGTACAGCATACAGTGGAATTCTAAAGAATTGTGCGATTCCAACCTTGTGGTTACAGTTTGGGGAGGTCCCTTTTCTGTTCCAGCATGACAATACACCTGTGCACATAGCGGGATCCATAAAGAAATAATGTACTATATCTGGTGTGGAAGAACTCGACTGGCCTGCAGAAAGCCCAGACCTGAACCCCACTGAACTCCTCTGGGATGAGCAAATGTCCATCACCCAACATCAGTGTCTGTCCTCACTGATGCTCTTGTGTCTAAATGGGAGCAAATCCATGCAGATATATTCCAACATCACATGAAAAGCATTTCCAGAAGAGTGGAAGATCCAGTAGAAGCAAATAGTGGGATTAATCCCAATGGTTTTGAAATTAAATGTTCAACAAGCACATATGAATGTTGTTGTGCAGGTGTCCACAAACTTTTGAACATATAGTGTATTAAGTATTAACTTCAAGCAAAAGTTCAGCTAAAAGTTTCATTGTCCCTCCCACATTAAAAATCTATGAGAAGAATTAAAATGTAATGTATATGTTAATGACTCTTACAGTATACTCTTATGACTGTACATTATTAATGATTATTTAAATGGCTTTCCAATATAAGCATAATAACCAAGTATGTAAATACATTATTGGTACTAAACTCATTTTATAATAGGCCAGGCTTAAAATGCTGCACATAATTGTATAAAACATATACTAGGGCTGGGTACTGATACAGATTTCCAGATTTGATTACTATTCACAAGCTCTCGATTTGATTCCAATTTTGATATCAATTTGAGTTCTGATATAATGTCCATTTTGCTTACTTATGAAAGAAATTCTCTTTCAGCCAATGCTCTCAATTATAACGGGACTTTCTAACCTTCTTGGTAACCCTTCTTGATACAATCCAAAAATATTTATTTTACAAATTATCCTGTTTTTTATCATTAATTTTTCATCATACTGGTCACATTTTAGCTTTTGAAATGTTTTTAAATTCAGTCGATTACATCAATAAATGCCCTAGAAATTGCATATATTGTGTTGCATATATATTTCTGTAATATTTTTATTATTTACTTGCATAATTTGTACTATTTACAAGTATATACATTGATATGTAGAACACGTGCCAAATCAGTACTGTCCTTTAAAACTATCTGCATCAGCAAGAAGTATGTAGCTACAGGGCAAGTTCAAAAAAGGGTGGGAGCGCCAAGCCAACACCAAAGATATATAGTACAGAACCCCTAACCTAACCCTTTCTCTAACCAGGTGTGGAAGTGTCACAGCAGCTTATTATCTTATTTCAATGTGAATCCTCTCCTTTCCAGTCATTCCAAAAACTTTAGGTAACGAAAGGCGGTTTTACATGGTTCCACCGTAGCTGCGGGTTCTGTATTTTCAATGGGAGAAAGGTGGTGGATGGCTGAATGGATCGGAGCAGCAATGCTTGTGTTCACGAGACATTAGTCAAGTCTTGCATGACTGCTTACAGCTACGCATGATAAAAATGTATTATCTTGTTGCGGCTGTTGCATGTCATTGTTGCATTGCGGTTTCCCATTTTGGCTGAGTTCTATTGGTGGTTAAACTATTTTATGGAGAAAGAACACACTCTTGAAAGAAATATGAACTATTTTATTAAGTTAATTGACTTAGTTTTACTACCTGTCTGTTACACTAAATATGAAATACACTATTTTTTTAGATTGCCTCATTTAGAGATATGATATGCGTTTTCAATCTCTATTGAGCTGAAGAAATTGTGAGCATTGTTGCATTTGTTCTGGTGCCTTCAGAACCACCTCTTGTGTCGTGTATGGAAAATGCCTGGACAAAAAGGGTGGCAAGATCGCAAAAAAAATTTATGTAAAACCCCCTGAAGACACACACTCCACCTCATAAAATGTAATGAAATGCAACCATTACTGATAAAACACTCATTGACAAACAACTGCATATTTAATTGTTATATTAAAAAAGTGAAACTGTTTCCCATGATTTATAATTTGGGCTTGCGGTGGCTGACATTGGTGCCCCCTCAAAAAAAAAGCGCATAACGCCCCTGATAACTAGTGAGTGAAATCTGAAAGTTTACCAGCCAGTGGCTAATCACAGTTAGTTTTAGTCTCATAGCACCAAACGAAGATCGCGATGCATCGAAAATCAATATTTTTACCTTGTCTTAATATGAGAAGGGGGGGGGGGGGGGTCTGTACCTGCTCATTTACTATACTGTATCCACCAAGAGATTTTGTTACACTTAAAATAATAAAAAGAACAAATGTCTCTACATATGTTGAAACCAAACCTATACCATTGAACTACCCATTAAGCACTGCAGAGAAAAACATAAATGTATAAACACCCCCACACACCTATAGTCTCGCAAGCACTTAATGGGAAAAGTTCTGAGGGCACAACAACCATTTTAGATGGTTCCCCGTCAAAAGGAGGTTTACACAGAAATGTCTGCATTCTGGATAAAGTACCATTCTGGGATAAAGCACTAACCCTCCTACCTCTGATCCATGCTGCTGTTTCTTGCTCTCAACTTCAAAAAGCAGCACGGCCCCTGAGGAGGCTGTGTGTGGCCTCTGCAAGCCTCAGACCCTCTTGGCCCAATGGCCCCTGCGTCCCGGGGCCCTCCTCTGTGGCGCTGTCTCAAGAACAGAGAGACAGAGTGCACAGAGCCAAAAACACCAATTACCTAATGGGGTGCCAAAGGCTCTAACAAAACAGCAGCAGGAAGCATCGTTTTTCTTCCTCACCCCTCTGTCTCAGTCTCTTACTCTGTCTGTCTGCCAACCTGGGCGAGGGGCTGCTGTCTCCAATCTCATTTCCTTTTCTTAAAGCTCATCTCCTATCTGCATCAGCTCATTAGTTTAGTCAATAATGGTAGTGCTAAAAAAAAAAAACAGCACATGAAACAAATAAACCATGGCTAAATTTAAACACCATGAATCATATGTTGATGATAATGCCCCTGTCAACTCACAGAACTTTGCAATTAAAAATAATACTCCAAGATACTTCTGAGAATAACCTCCTCCATAGAAAAATATTGGGGAAGCTACAAGCTGATACAAAAAGTAGCTAACTAAATTAAACCTATTCAAGGAGGCACTACCTTTTTTAACATACAGTATATCTATCAGATGATATAACTTTTTACAATCAGAGCAGTATTTATGTTCACATAAACAATGGTGAGCATGATTCAGATGTTGCATTTTCGCTCTAAAATGACCTTTTTACTTCACTGATGGTTAGATTTAGGGTTGGGGTTTGGGGTATAGGGTTAATAAAATATGTATTCCTGTTGACTGTATTACATAATTTACAATTAAAAATACAGGGCCACTCTGTGGACATTCCATTCAGAAAGTGAAGCTCACACATGCCCATACATTCAACAAAACTTCCAGCTTTGTCCACTGGGAGGCAGTGATTGAAATTGAGACTAAAAAAACTGTCGCCAAATTCAGTCTGGAAAAACAGCAGCATTTAACTAAATATATGAAGCGAACCGATTCACTGAAAATAATCCTACTTCCCAATGTAAAAGAGATTTCAATTAATTACCTCAATTCCATCGGCTATAAAGTTGCATGCATATATATAATTTATGCAGTGGTGTAGCATTTTGTCACGCTACACGACTACTTGTTGGAAAAAGCTGTTCTACTGTTTCTAAAATGGCTCGACTATGGTCATTCTACTAAACATTTTTGTAAGTGATGCTACTTTCCGTTAGCCACAGAATGGCTGTTGTTCAAGTGGTTAGACAACATTGCCATTTTCTGTCCATCTTCGTGAAATGTTGCTCGGACACATGTCTATTTTCCTAATTTCCCTTTCATTCACATGTTTTCCTGTTTTTTATGTGCTGCAATCATGACCGGCTGCAAAAGGCTGAAAGGAAAATTAATTGAGCTAGCATTACCCCCATGCAAATTGTCAAATGGCCAAAGAATTAGCACAGGCAGCAATTCGCTTTGGAGATAATTCATCAGAAGATGAAATGCTTAATGCAAAGAGCGTAATTTGTAAAGATAAACGTGCATTTCCTTCTCCATGCACTTTCGCACAGATTTAATAAAGCTGACAGCGCAGGAAAAAAGAAAGGGAGAGGTGGGGAGAGGGAGAGTGGGAGAGAAGATAAAGGCTCTATTTTGCTTCTATATCCTGCCGTACATTCACCGCCGCTTCTGTGTTCTGCACAGAGTGAACCGCTGACACGCGCAATTAAAGGAGGTGAGAAATTTCACCGCCAACAATGGCTAGACTTGTGATGTATTAACAATATCTGCACCCTCAACATGCTACTATTCAATGTATCCAGCACCATTGAGACTTGTTTTTGACGACAGAGAGATTTGTGTAATGGACATATGAGATGTATGCATATTTATGAATGATGAGAGCAAATCTAAGCCAGGAGGATACAGCGATAGCCTACAGGTCTTTGACAGAGAAAATGAAGTTGTCAAAGGGAAGCCATTTTGAAAAGCTCTCTCTCTCTCGCCTTTAATGCTAACCATTGCCACCCCCCTCCCCTCTTTTCTCTCCCATCAGAGAGAACCTGCTCTATGATGTTTTCTATGCACGGCATAGCCGTGACAACGTCTCAACAGCTCAGTTCTCCATGATGATCAATGGCGTGTCAGAATGACTAACTGAATTAGCTGAGGAGGTATGCCATGTTAATCTCCATCAAAAGGTCACTTTGAATATGAGCATAATGTGCTCTGCACTGGTGTCGCAGAAATCCGTGAATCACGGCTTTGGACTCTATTTTTTGTTTAAAAGGTCTGAGTTGTGACAAACTGCATCAAGTCTGTGTTTCGTTGTTAACGGCTCAAGCCTAACGTACTTAGAATTGTGTTTATTTCACTGCATCATCTTCAGACGTATTGCACTGCCTGTGTTTTGAAGATTAGGAGGAGACATATTTGGGATTCCTTGAACGTTTTCTTTGTGTGTCTCTTACAGTATCAAATCATTACAAGCTAGTGCACTTACAAGCTAGAGTCTTCGCCAAAATGTTGTCACTGATAAGCAATAAGCAGATATGTTTAAACATTTTAAATCTATACTTAAAAGAGAAACTAAAAGAGGTCATTTCAATGTTACTCACTACAAAATCACATTACAATCTAACGTAGTGCTTTTCAGCTGATGTTGCTTAAGAACATCAAGTGGCGACCCAACACAGTACCAAAATTGTTTATCATACAAAAAGTTACCTTAAAATCAATCATTCATTTTATTATTATATTACCATGAACTGTGTCCAACAATGTTAAAACGTATTAACATGACAGAGCAGGTTGAATAGACAAACTGACAATTTTGTAAATGCATAAAGCGCAGAAGTATGATTTACCAGCCTAACACATGGAACAAACAGTGCAACAAATATTGTATTAGTATTAGCCATATTACAGAGAGACAGATGAGTTTATCGTAGAGTTTGATTGGATCCTCTGGCTTTGGCACCTACAACAAATGATGGGAAGCATTTTTTTTAAGTTGTTACACCCATTTATTTTGCTGTCCTAACTGGCTCATTCACAAAAAAATGTTGACTTTCCGAAATACAAAATATTGAAATTTTCAATTCAGTTCAGTGTTAAAAGCTGAAGTTACATCTTGACATTATTTTTATTCATAAAGGACAACTTGACTTGTTTTTTCATTATTACATTTTCTTTCACAAATGAAACATGGGTTGTAACACCAGCGACAAATTATCTTAAAAGATTAATTTTCTAAGATGGTGTCAATAGAATCACAAAACATGCACTAAAATCAATAAATCATACCATTAAATCATTTTTTTCAATAAAATTCTTTCACATGAACATTTAAAAATGTAACACCATATATATATATATATATATATATATATATATATATATATATATATATATATATTTAAATGAACCATGTGAAAAATTATGGTTAAAATGTAAATTAACAACTTTTTCAACATGGTGACAAAATCACTATTGCACATATGAGCAGCCTCTTCTTTCTCTGAACTTTGAACTTAGAAGTTTGTTTACACAACATTTTGTATTTTCAAAATACATGTTTTTAACATTGATAACACCAATAACATGACAGAAAGGGGCAAACATTCTTTAAAATTATTAAAATTATTAATTATTTTGTTTTGCTTTCTTGCACACTTGTTAGGCCTTGCACTAATGCTTGACCTGAGAAAAAGAAATGAGTAAAAAAATAAACAAATAACTGAAGGCTAAATGTCAAAGAAGAGGTGTACCAGATGAAGAGGACAAGGGTTTTTTTCAGGCAATTGACAAATTCAAATATACACTGGTGGCCAAAAGGTTGGAATAATGTACAGATTTTGTTCTTATAGGAAAAAAAAGGTACTTTTATTCACCAAAGTGGCATTCAACTGATCACAATGTATAGTCAAGACATTAATAACATGTAAAATTACTATTACAATTTGAAAAGAAATTTCAGAACTTCTTAAACTACTTCGAAGAGTTCTCATCAAAAAATCCTCCACGTGCAGCAATGACAGCTTTGCAGATCCTTGGCATTCTAGCTGTCAGTTTGTCCCGATACTCAGGTGACATTTTACCCCGCACTTCCTGTAGCACTTGTCATAGATGTGGCTGTCTTGTTGGGCACTTCTGACGCACCTTACAGTCTAGCTGATCCCACAAAAGCTCAATGGGGTTAAGATCCATAGCATTCTTTTCCAATTATCTGTTGTCCAATGTCTGTGTTTCTTTGCCCACTCTAACCTTTTCTTTTTGTTTTTCTGTTTCAAAAGTGACTTTTTCTTTGCAATTCTTCCCATAAGGCCTGCACCCCTGAGTTTTCTCTTTACTCTTGTACATGAAACTGGTGTTGAGCTGGTAGAATTCAATGAAGCTGTCAGCTGAAGACATGTGAGGCATCTATTTTTCAAAGTAGAGACCCTGATGTACTTATCCTCTTGTTTAGTTGTACATCTGGCCTTCCACATCTCTTTCTGTCCTTGTTAGAGCCAGTTGTCCTTTGTCTTTGAAGACTGTAGTGTACACCTTTGTATGAAATCTTCAGTTTTTTGGCAATTTAAAACATTTTATAGCTTTCATTCCTCAAAACAATGATTGACTGACAAGTTTCTAGAGAAAGTTGTTTCTTTTTGCCATTTTAGACCTAATATTGACCTTAAGACATGCCAGATTGCATACTGTGGCAAATCAAAAACAAACATAAAGACAATGTTAAGCTTCATTTATTGAACCAAATAGCTTTTAACTGTGTTTGATATAATGGCAAGTGATTTTCTAGTACCAAATTAGCAATTTAGCATGATTACTCAAGGATAAGGTGTTGGAGTGATGGCTGCTGGAAATGGGGCCTGTCTAGATTTGATCAAAAATGACTTTTTTCAAATGCTGATGGTGCTGTTTTTATATCAGTAATATCCTGACTATACTTTGTGATCAGTTGAATGCCACTTTGGTGAATTAAAGTACCAATTTCCTTCCAAAACAGCTAAATCTGTACATTGGGGGCCTGGGTAGCTCAGTGGTAAAATACACTGGCCACCAACCCTGGAGTTCACTAGCTCACTAGTTCGAATCCCAGGGCGTGCTGAGTGACTCCAGCCAGGTCTCCTAGGCAACCAAATTGGCCTGGTTGGTAGGGAGTCACATGGGGTAAACTCCTCGTGGTTGCTATAATGTGGGGCGTTCTCAGTGGGGTGCGTGGTGAGTTGAGCGTGGTTGCCGCAGTGGATGGTGTGAAGCCTCCACACGCGTTATGTCTCTGTGGCAACGCACTCAACAAGCCATTAGATGCATGGTGATGGTCTCAGATGCAGAAGCAACTGGGATTTGTCCTCTGCCACCCAGCCTGAGGCAACTCACTACATGACCACAAGGACTTAAAAGCACAATGGGAACTGGGCATTCTAAATTGGGAGAGAAAAAGAAAATAAATAAATCTGTACATTATTCCAAACTTTTGGCTGCCAGTGTATATATTTTTTTAATGTGTAAAACAATATAGGGTTAAACCATTTCACATTATTTAATAAAAGGTTAGGTTATAGAATGAAACATTTTAAATGGGGTTTCTTGACTATTTGAAAACTTTTTCATGATTGAAAAGTCATTTTTGTAACCATATAACATTTTATTTCCATTAAGCATTGTTTTTCCCCTTTTGTCTATGACCCAGTCAGAACAGACCTGCGACCTATTTCACAAACCACCGATTGAGAATCACTGATCTAAATCTTGTTAAAATATTAAATTGAATGATTAAAATGCTAACTAAATTATCTTTTCTCTAAATCACTTTGATATAATGTCAGTGAGATACTGTCAGGTGCATCAAGTAATAAAACCCATTCAAAAGTGACATAATCATTAATAACAGTTCCATTACATTGCACTTAATTCAGTGTGACAGTCAAATACTGATTAAACTGACTTAAAATAATGGGGGTACACCAGGCATCACTTTATATTCAAATAATGGGATGGCAAAAGCCTTGAAGGCATATTGAACAATCCTGTCCGCTCATAGTCAGCTGAGGTTTGTATTCAATCTATAGCAAATATAAATATATATACATAGACCGGTTCTTTTTTTCTATTCTAACATTATATACAGTGGGAGATAACTACACTGTTGGCTGACAGATTTGCTATGGTTCTGCTGCTTTGTGTATGTGTACACATGTGCCATATATTTGAATGATTCATCTGTAGTTTCTGGCAAGGTAAGGAAACTTTGCCTTGAAATGCCTGTGACCACATAGAAGATGATGTTGGGTGTGTTTGTGTGTTCACAGAGTAAAAAAAAAAAAAAAAAAAAAAAAAATTGTCGTTTTCTATGAAGAGAACAAAGAAAAACATAATAATATATGGAGCCCATATATAATTCAGAAAGGCATTTGGATGGGTTGATTTGATCATTGTTTCGTGATTGGTCAAGATGCTGACAAAGGTACACTGTCAGGGGTGAGTATTGCAGTTTTTTTTTATATTTTATTTTATTTTATTATTATAAATTCACTACATCAATACACCCATATCTACAGACTATATGGTGGCGAGGGCATTCCATAAATAAAAATAATGCTACTGATATGACTGGATTTCATGATTTTAAAAATAATTTTTTATTTTATTGTTTTAGGGCATAAAACTTTTTAATGAGAAACAAAAACTCTGAGTGCATCTAAAAGACTAAATGTGCAGTTTGTAAAGGCATTAAGGAGTGCAAATGACCATATGGAAACAAATAAATGGAAGGAAATAGAAATGCTGTTTTCCCCTCTGAGAGCATTTTAGCAGTTTGTTAGGAAACATGTCAAATATTGCACTCGTCACAATTTTTTAAAAGCACATGATGCCTCGAAAGAAAAAATAAACTCCAGGAGGGTTAAATATGTCACCTTCCACTTCATAACTTCCATCTCCTAGAGAGCATATTTGTGCTTGTGTGTGTATGGTTGACAGAAATACACACAGTACATTGCAGATTGCTTTCAAATTGTTTAAAATGTAAATAATAATCTCTTATTGCTTACTTATTTAAGCTCTGCAAATAATAACTTCAGAAGGTGAAAACCAACAAATGACAAAATGATACAAATGATGGCATGATGTTCAGTTTGAAATATCAGTACCGATCAAAATGTAAAATACCAAGCAATAGTTTTGTTTTGACAACCTGATTATTTTTAATTAAGTGTCATTATGTTTCATTATTGTTTTATTTCTGCTTTTTGACACAATAACCAAATCATTGGACTACAACAATAAAATCATAATATGCATTTTATTTTAATAATAAAATGATTATTAGTATTAGTGTTACTTTTGTCCACAGTTGTTTTGCCATCTAAATGGTTGCAAATTTATTTTCAGCTCCGTTTTGGGCTTTGTCTAACTGTTAAGCTTAAAATGGTGGTCTAATGCCATTGTTGGGTGTGATTCTTTAAAGACCCACCAAATGGTGCCATTTGTTGACAGACTCGATATTAAAGAATTGATAGCATATTCAATACAAAAACGTTTTTAGTCTAATTGATTATCGTTCTGTCTCTTTTACCACACACGACTTCTTGTTCCAGCATACTGATTATTTCACATACGAACAAACAAACATGAATTCATACATCACTTTGCTGTTGTGTAATGCAACGTCATGTAAGATAAAGATTTGGGAAGATCAGCTCAGACTGTGTGCTGAGATATATATACAGTTTATAGAGAGAGAGAGAGAGAGAGAGAGAGAGAGAGAGAGAGAGAGAGAGAGAGAGTGAGAGAGAAAGAGAGAGAGAGAGAGAGTAACTGCCTGCTGGGGCTGCTGGGGACAGAAGCAGCACGTTGTACTGTGTTCTCATTCATGGTTTTTAATTAACAGCTTGGGAATTTCCAAATTCCTGGGGAAAAGAACTTGAATAAATGAACAGTTCTGTGAGACAGCTGTGCTGCTGTGCCACAAAATCAGAGAAAGAGGAAGGGGAAAAGTCTATAAATATGCCATGCACATCAATCAGCATATATTTTTCTTAACATGGGTAAAAAAAGCAAAACAGTGATGTCAATAAAACTGAGCTCTGTATTATTTAATATTCAATGGAGGATGTCCACTCTGTCATCTTATCATCAAAACTGTGTGGTGAAGGAGTCTTCTAGTCTGATGCTATAGTATCGACAACATCTACAACCATTTATCTTTTTAGAGTCAAAGTTGGCAATGGCTGAAGCAAGATGTAAAATTTCACATAATGTGTGCTGATCATCACAATCAGTGCAGGCCTTTAATGACATCAAATGAAATATGTAAGGGATAATGTACAGTGAGCAGCCAATAATCTAAAAATAAACCCTGACAAAAAGTGGAGGGGTCTTGTATCACCCTGATGGGGTTTATTTTGTTATAATGACCGTCTGACTGTGCATTCTACTGCTTATTACATAGCTACTAACCAAATAAATAAAATAAACAGACATGAGTTGAAAGTGGAGGAGACTGGTTGCCAAGGACAACGGATTAATATACAGTTTTTAAAAATACTGTATTTGACTACAGAATGCCACAATTCACCAATCAGAATCAAGTATTCCATAAAACCATGTAATAAGATATACAGTTGAAGTCAGAAGTTTACATACACTTACATACAATGGCTGAAGTCATTAAAACTAATTTTTTAACCACTCCACAGATTTCATATTAGCCAACTATAGTTTTGGCAAGTCGTTCAGGACATCTACTTTGTGCGTTACACAAGTAATTTTTCCAACAATTATTTACAGACAGATTGTTTCACTTTTAATTGACTATATCACAGTTCCAGTAGGTCTGATGTTTACATACACTAAGTTAATTAAGCAGCTTAAAAAAGTCTTTAGGCAATTATCCAATTAGCTTCTGATAGGCTAATTGGAGTCAATTGGAGGTGTACCTGTGGATGTATTTTAAGGCCTACCATCAAACTCAGAGCCTCTTTGCTTGACATCATGGGAAAATCAAAATAAATCAACCAAGACCTCAGCAGAAAGACCTCCTCAAGTCTGGTTCATCCTTGGGAGCAATTTCCAAATGCCTGAAGGTACCACATTCATCTGTACAACCAATAGTACACAAGTATAAACACAATGGGACCACGCAGCCATCATACAGCTCAGGAAGGAGACACATTCTGTCTCCTAGATATGAACGTAGTTTGGTGCAAAAAGTCCAAATCAATCCCAGAACAACAGCAAAGGACCTTATGAAGATGCTGGAGGAAACAGGTAGACAAGTATCTATATCCACAGTAAATCAAGACCTATATCAACATAACCTGAAAGGCTGCTCAGCAAGGAAGAAGCCACTGCTCCAAAACCACCATAAAAAAGCCAGACGAGAGTTTGCAAGTGCACACAGGGACAAAGATCTTACATTTTGGAGAAATGCCCTCTGGTCTGATGAAACAAAAATTGAACTGTTTGTTGATAATTACCATCATTATTTTTGGAGGAAAAAGGGTGAGGCTTGCAAGCCGAAGAACACCATCCCAACCATGAATCATGGGGGTGGCAGTATCATGTTGTGGGGGTGCTTTGCTGCAGGAGGGACTGGTGCACTTTAGAAAATAGATGGCATCATGATGAAGGAAAATTATGTGGATATATTGAACCAGCAAACTTCTGATTACCAGTTATGTGCTTTAGCCCACTACGCAACCACCACTCCAAACACCAGCAACAGTAATATCAAAAGCAATCCAGAAAGTAGTTGATAAACAGACAAGAGGTCAGGGAAGGCAGCAGACATTCACAGGTTATATCCAGGTAAACAAAGCAGTAACAGCAGGCAGGTAGCAATGGGTCAAAACAGGGTAAACAGTCCAGGATAATACACAGATAAGGCAGTAAACTTAGATAACGCTCAGAAATGTCAGCCAGGGCAAAACAAGACTTCGCAATGACAGAGAGTGATAGTGAGTCTTAAATAGCTGAGTAAATGGGAAACAGGTGAGCAGGTAATTAGTGCCAGGTATGGGGATTATGGGAAATGGAGTTCAGAGAGTTAGAGTCAATACACAGGTGATGGTGCCCTCTGGTGGTGAGTGGAACTACAGAGGCGTGATTCGTAACAGAGCCCCCCGCCCTACGAGTGGCTCCTGAAGGGAGGAGGCAAGCGACGCCGGGGTCCAAAGAAACCAGGGCAGATCAGGTAGATGACCAGGGGACCAAGAAAACCAGGGCAGATCAGGCAGACGACCAGGGAACCCAGAAGACCAGAGCAGATCAGGTGGATGACCAGGAGACCCAGAAGACCAGAGCAGATCAGGCAGATGGCCAGGAGATTCAGAAGACCATAGCAGATCAGGCGGATGGCCAGGAGACCAGGGATACCAGAGCAGGTCAGGTGGATGGCCAGGAGACCCAGAGGACCAGAGCAGATCAGGTGGACGACCAGGAGACCCAGAAGACCCAGAAGACCAGAGTGGATCAGACGGACGGCCATGAGACCAGTGAGACCGGAGCAGATCAGGCAGATGGCCAATAGATCCAGAAGACCAGAGCAGATCAGGCAGATGGCCAGGAGATCCAGAGCACCAGAGCAGATCAGGTGGTTGGCCAGAAGACCCAGGAGGCCACCTCAGGGTAGGGACTGGATCAGGAGGCCTGGTTGATGGCCACCGAGCTGAAACAGGGTCCGGAGAGCTGGGTGGATAACACAGACTAGAGACTGGAGCCATGGAAGGCGGAGCCGTAGGAGACTCGAGGGACGAAGCCATGGAAGGCGGAGCCATGGGAAGCTCGAGGGGTGGAGCCATGGCAGGCTGAGCTATGGGAGGCTCAAGGGGCGAAGCCGTAGAAGGCAGAGCCGTGGCAGGCTCGAGGGTTGAAGCCGTAGAAGGTGGAGCCATGACAGGCTTGAGGCTAAGAGTACAGGATGACTGGGAAATGACCTCAGTGGTCGTGAACATGAGCAGAGTCTCGGGAGCGACCTCTGTGGTCGTGGGCATGGACAGAGTCTCGGGAGCGACCTCTGTGGTCATGGGCATGGACAGAGTCTCGGGAGCGACCTCTGTGGTCGTGGGCATGGACTGAGACTCAGGAATGACCTCTGTGGTTGGGGGCATAGACAGAGACTCGGGTACAACCTCTGTGGTCGTGGGCATGGACTGAGACTCGGGAATGACCTCTGTGGTCATGGGCATAGACAGAGACTCAGGAATGACCTCTGTGGTCGTGGGCGTAGATAGAGACTCAGGTACAACCTCTGTGGTTGTGGGCATGGACTGAGACTCGGGGACAACCTCTGTGGTCGTGGGCATAGGCAGAGACTCGGAGACGACCTCTGTGGTCGTGAACATGGGCATAGTCTCGGGAACGACCTCTGTGGTCATGGACATGAGCAGAGACTTGGAAATGACCTCTGTGGTCGTGAACACTGGCAGAGACTTGGAAATGACCTCTGTGGTCGTAAACACTGGTAGAGACTTGGAAACGACCTCTGTGGTCGTGAAAACACTGGCAGAGACTTGGAAACGACCTCTGTGGTCGTGAACACTGGCAGAGACTTGGAAATGATCTCTGTGGTTGTGAACACTGGTAGAGACTTGGAAACGACCTCTGTGGTTGTGAACACAGGCAGAGACTTGGAAACGACCTCTGTGGTCATGAACACTGGCAGAGACTTGTAAATGACCTCTGTGGTCGTGAACACTGGCAGAGACTTGGAAACGGAAGCCTTTCCTCTCCTCCTCCTCCTCCGGACAGCCGAAGTAGGCAACACTGGCTCTGGGGCGGAAGAAGCTGGCAACGCTGGCTCTGGGACGGACGAGGCTGGCAATGCTGGCTCTGGGACGGACAAGGCTGGCAACGCAGTCTCTGGGACGGATGAGGCTGGCAACGCTGGCTCTGGGATGGATGAGGCTGGCAATGCTGGCTCTGGGACGGACGAGGCTGGCAATGCTGGCTCTGGGACAGATGAGGCTGGCAACACTGGCTCTGGGACAAACGAGGCTGGCAATGCTGGCTCTGGGACGGATGAGGCCTCCAGCTCGTTGACTGTGGCAGGCATGGGCATTGGCTCATTGGCCATGGCAGGCGTGGGCGTCGGCTCATTGGCCATGGCAGGCGTGGACATCGGCTCATTGGCCGTGGCAGGTGTGGGCGTCTGCTCATTGGTCATGGCAGGAGTGGGCATAAGCTCGTTGGCCGTGGTAGGCAAGGGCACTGACAATTTGTGGGAAAAGTTCTTCATGGCCCTACGCACTGATATCAGTGGCGGATAATTCAACTTGGAGACAAGGGCCGTGAAGGCCTTCAAGCAATGAGTCGCAGAAGGCTGGCGTGGAGCCGACTCAGATTTGACTGTGACATGGTGTGGAACAGACTCAGATGTGGCTGTGACATGACGTGGAGCAGACTCAGACATGGCTGTGACATGGCATGGAGCAGGCTGAGGTTTGGCTGTGACATAGTATGGAGCAGGCTAAGGCATTGCTGTGACATGGCATGGAGCAGGCTGAGGCGTGGCTGTGACATGGCATGGAGCAGGCTGAGGCATGGCTGTGACATGGCATGGAGCAGGCTGAGGCGTGGCTGTGACATGGCATGGAGCAGACTCAGACATGGTTGTGACATGGCATGGAGCAGGCTGAGGTTTGACTGTGATATGGTATGGAGCAGGCTGAGGCATTGCTGTGACATGGCATGGAGCAGGCTGAGGTTTGGCTGTGACATGACATTGAGCAGGCTGAGGCGTGGCTGTGACATAGCACGGAGCAGGCTACGGCATGGCTGTGACATGGCTTGAAGCAGACTCAGACGTGGCTGTGACATGGCGTGGAGCAGACTCAGACATGGCTGACTCGGAAGTTGGAACCGGGATTGTGAGAGGTGGATCCTCTCTGGCGAGTGTGTTGAGTACTAGCCTCACATATACCTCCCATGTGTAGTCTCCAGAGTCTGGCAACTCCCTCCACTGGTGTGCTGTGAGTCTGATCCGGTATATGGATTTCAGAGCAGCATCATCAAAACCAGTGTGGGCGGCAACGGTGGAAAAGAAATGGGAGTACTCCCTTATTGATTAGTCTGCCTGGCTTAGTTGAACAAAGAACGCTGCTAGATCCATGGTGCGGTGAATTGTTCTAGATGAGGCCGGGTGTGCCGCTGGGTTCGATGAAGGAGTTGAGACCTCGGTGGTTAGTTGAAAAAAGCCGCTGGATCTGTTTGTGGCAAAATCTTCTGTAATGATGAGTCAATGGAGTTGAGACCCATGTGCAGCTTTTAATAACAATACACATAGTAATACAGACAGGCAGGGGTCAAACATTTACATTTATGCATTTGGCAGATGCTTTTATCCAAAGTGACTTACAGTGCACTTATTACAGGGACAATCCCCCTGAAGCAACCTGAAGTTAAGTGCCTTGCTCAAGGACACAATGGTTATGGCTGTGGGGATTGAACCAGCAAACTTCTGATTACCAGTTATGTGCTTTAGCCCACTACGCCACCACCACTCCAAACACCAGCAACAGTAATATCCAAAGCAATCCAGAAAGTAGTCGATAAACAGACAAGAGGTCAGGGAAGGCGGCAGACAATCACAGGTTATTTCCAGGTAAACAAAGAAGTAACAGTAGGCAGGCAGCAGTGGGTCAAAACAGGGTAAACAGTCCAGGATCATACGCAGATAAGGCAGTAAACTTAGATAATGCTCAGAAATGTCAGCCAGGGCAAAACAAGACTTCGCAATGACAGAGAGCCTTAAATAGCTGAGTAAGTGGGAAACAGGTGAGCAGGTAATCAGTGCCAGGTACGGGGATTATGGGAAATGGAGTTCAGAGAGTTAAAGTCAATACTCAGGTGATGGCGCCATCTGGTGGTGAGTGGAAGGAACAACAGGGGTGTGATTTGTAACAAGTTCTGTCTGGAGGAATGGGCCAAAATTCCAGCAACTTATTGTGAGAAGCTTGTGGAAGGCTTCCCAAAACTTTTGACACAAGTTAAACAATTTAAAGGCAATGCTACAAAATACTGACAAAGTGTATGTAAACTTCTGACCCACTGGGAATGTGATGAAAGAAATAAAAGCTACTATTATTCTGACATTTCACATTCTGAAAATAAAGTAGTGATCCTAACTGACCTAAGACCAGGAATTTTTCTACTATTAAATGTCAGGAATTGTGAAAAACGAAGTTTAAATGTATTTGGCTAAGGTGTATGTAAACTTCTGACTTCAACTTAAATTTTTGACACTTCAGGATTGTACATCTGTAAATCAGGGCAATACTATACATACTGTATGTAAATGGAAAAAAGCTAAGTACTGTAGCATTGTCCTGATGGCTGTGATAATGAACTCAAGCATGCTTGAGGTATAATATATATATGTGACTGACAATTTCAGAGATGGGTGATTTCAGTTTACATCTAACATATTAAATAATTACTTGGCATTTCACTTAATAAACTCATTAAAAAAAGAAATGTCCTCTCACTTTCAACTGCTTTTATTTTCAGCAAACTTAACATGTGTAAATATTTGTATGAACATAAAAAGATTCAACAACTAATACATAAACTGAACAAGTTTCACAGAAATGTGACTAACAGAAATGGAATAATGTGTCCCTAAACAAAGGGGCGGGGCGGGGGGTTCAAAATCAGAAGTAACAGTCAGTATCTGGTGTAGCCATCAGCTGCATTAAGTACTGCAGTGCATCTCCTCCTCATGAACTGCACCAGATTGATTTGCCAGTTCTTGCTGTGAGATGTTACCCCACTCTTCCACCAAGGTACTTGCAAGCTCCCGGACATTTCTGGGGGGAATGGCCCTAGCCCTCACCCTCTGATCCAACAGGTCCCAGACGTGCTCAATGGGATTGAGATCCGGGCTCTTCGCTGGCCATGGCAGAACACTGACAACTGAGAATGAGCAGTATGGCTGGTGGCATTGTCATGCTGGAGGGTCATGTCAGGATGAGACTGCAGGAAGGTACCACATGAGGGAGGAGGATGTCTTCCCTGTAATGCACAGCATTGAGATTGCCTGCAATGACAACAAACTCAGTCCAATGATGCTGTGACACACCACCCCAGACCATGACAGACCCTGCACCTCCAAATCGATCTCGCTTCAGAGTACAGGCCTCGGTATAACGCTCATTCCTTCAATGATAAACGCGAGTCCGACCATCACCCCTGATGAGACAAAACCACAACTCATCTGTGAAGAGCACTTTTTGCCAGACCTGTCTGGTCCAGCGAAGGTGGGTTTGTGCCCAAATGCGATGTTGTTGCCGGTGATGTCTGGTAAGGACCTGCCTTACAACAGGCATACAAGCCCTCAGTCCAGTCTCTCTCAGCCTATATGTTTTTATAACTGTGACCTTAATTGCCTACCGTCTGTAAGCTGTTAGTGTTTTAACGACCGTTCCACAGGTGCATGTTCATTAATTGTTTATGGTTCATTGAACAAGCATGGAAAACATTGTTTAAACCCTTTACAATAAAGATCTGTAAAGTTATTTGGATTTTTACAAAATTATCTTAAAAATAGGGTGTCCTGAAAAAGGGACATTTCTTTTTTGCTGAGTTTATCTCTTTCATGAAATCATCCCTTTAAAACACCAAAGGCATAAACATTGTTATGTATCATTGTGCATAATGGTCGACAAGAATATTCAAATTGTGTTGATTGCTCGCTTATTAAACATTTTAATGACCATCTCCTCCGAATAACACAAGAGCTGCACCTCTCAGAGGGACAAAAATGGTTACAATAACAGCCTTGTACTAAAGGACAATCTTGCCTTAGAGATTAGTAATTCAGTACAGTATGAGAACTGGATGAGGTTTACAAGGAATTTTCAAGAGGGTGAAATATAGGTGCATCTTAGAGTTGCAGACATACTCGGAGTCAGTTAGACTGAAAACACTGAGCTATTTTTCTTGAATTGACACAATCTGGCAGGTTTTGTGCCCTTAATCTGTCGTAGTACCTTTGAAGCATTATTTCTCCACATGTCATATTCGACTGATGTTTATGTACATTTTGTTCAGTGCATGAAATCATTCTCCATTACTCACTTCCAACACACTCATCAAAGGGTGAACCTGAATTTGTTACTCTTCTGTCTGTTGCTGTCACTGAATCATGACATATACTGACTTCAACCAATCAACAGGCAAGGACTTAAACTCCTCCACCTAACCGAGTTCCCACACTTCACAGCCTCGGCTACACAGTCTGTAGTTGCGTGATGGATTGAATTTAAACTTCCCTTTGATTTCCTTTTGGTTGTGACAAAATACTAAGACAATTCCATGTGCTTTTTGGTAATCAGACAAAGCAACAACAACAAAATTTTAGCTGTTCTAACATACAATGTATCCAAAAAGTGTTTGGACACAAGATGCATTTCTTCATAGCTAACTTCACTTTTCTGAATTTTTGCAATGACTTTTAGCTACTGGTGTCGGAGTGATTTTTTAGTGGATGTTTAGGTTAGTTCCTCTCACGTTTACACAGATGTCCTAGCAGGGTAATCACAGGTGGTTATATCACAATAACTATGGACATTTGACTACCAGAAAGTATCAAATCATTACATTTTAAGCAATATATTGTATATCTGTCAATTGTGTATTCATTTGAAACCTAACACTTTAAAAAAAAATAAATGTGTGCTTGAAAGTTTTTTGTGCTATATTTCTTTTAAATAAATGACACTTGGTTTGATATTTCATTATATATTACAATGACATCCTTATAGTTTTAAGTGTGGCTTAAGAATCCAGTCCAAATGAAATGTTGTGCTGCACCTTTAGCAGGAGATAAATCAGTGCAAAATGTTCAGAGGAGCTCAATAGACCCAGTGAGGAATATGTAGAATTAACATTCAAAGCCAGTCTCTGACATTCAGCACGCACTTTGGGAGTGAGTTTGGCCTTTTTCCTCTTCCACGTGTGCAGGACACAAAGTCTGAGCAAACAGAGCTATAAATAATATGTTAGGAATCTGCCACCTTACTTACCGGCTGCTACAGGCACAGCTATGACAGCTTTTAGCTCCAGCAGAAGTGGAATTTGATTCAGAGGACAGAATCCTTTAAGAAAAAGTAGTAAAGCTAAATCAAATCTTTTATTTATCAGGCTGTTGAATGCAGCCGGACAGAGAGTCAAGGGGTCACAATATACAGTGTTTATTTGCAGCCTTGTGTCAACGCGAGCCAGCGCTTCTTACAGCGGAAGAAATATACGAGTTAGAGCCGAAGCCATGTACCGTAAAGCAGTCATGGAACAGAGCTGCTAGATATTTTTAAAAGGTGCTTTGATGTGTGTGGTTGGGTCTGGTGAGAAAGACTGACTAAGGGAGCTGTGTCTTCATTTTTGCCATCCTCTTCTAAGCTGTCTGGAAAATTATGACCAATAGTGCACTATGTCCAAGCATCACTGCAGACTCTTGCACCCAGAATCTTGATCTGTTCATTAGCACATTCATGTGCCTGTGTGAATGTATGCATGCTGAAAAGGACAGATATGGTGAATGACAGGATCTGTCTGGTTGGGAGGTACACCTGCCTTAGTGTGAGCGCGAGATCAAAGTTCCCTCCATCTCTCCTCATAAATCCGGCTCACACGTGTCATCTCCTCTCGTGCAGTGGGCTTAATAATACAATGTACTCTTCATGAGCTCCATTGGGATATATTAGTGGTTTTTATATGGTTTTGCTTCTGGACCCAGATTTTAAACTGAACACCAAGTGGTGACTAAATACAGTACCAAAATT
The DNA here is from genome assembly GCF_019703515.2 of Myxocyprinus asiaticus. Taxonomy (NCBI): domain Eukaryota; kingdom Metazoa; phylum Chordata; class Actinopteri; order Cypriniformes; family Catostomidae; genus Myxocyprinus; species Myxocyprinus asiaticus. The sequence goes on from NC_059379.1 coordinate 19,578,337, forward strand.
GTTTGTTCTACAAAAGTAATGAAAATGTTATTAAAGTCTTAAAGGGATGGTTCTCTCATCATTTACTCGCCCTCATGCCATCCTAGATGTGTATGACTTTCTTATGCTGAACACAAACAAAGATTTTATTGAAGAATATTTCAGCTCTGTAGGTCCATACAATGCAAGTGAATGGGTATCAAAATTTTGAAGCTCCAAAATGCACATAAAGGCAGCATAAAAGTAATCCATAATACTCCAGTGGTTAAATCTATCTTTGGAAGCAATATGATGGGATAGGTGTGGGACAGAAACAGATCAATATTTAAGTCCTTTTTTACTATAAATTCTCCTCCCTGCCCAGTTGGTGGTGATATGCATGAAGAATGTGAATTGCCAAAAACAAAACAAGAATGTGAAAGGTAAAGTGGTGATTGATAGTAAAACAATGACTTAAATATTGATCTGTTTCTCACCCACATTTATCATATTGCTTCTGAAGACATGGATTTAACCACTGGAGTCGTATGGATTGATTTTATGCTGCCTTTATGTGCTTTTGGAGCTTCACATTTCTGATACAAATTATCTTGCATTGTGTGAACCAACAGAGCTTTAATATTCTTCTAGAAATCTTTGTGTGTTTAGCAGAAGAAAGAAAGTCAAACATATTTGGGATGACATGAGGGTGAGTGATTGATGGGAGAATTTTCATTTTTGGGCTAACATTGAAGTGACCATTAAATTTCATTATATGGAAATAAATATTAAATGAAAGTGAATGGTGACTGCTTAACATTTCCGTTTGTGTTCCATGGAAGAAAAAGTCATAGGGTTTTGAATAACATGATGGTGAGATAAATGATGGCATTTTCTTTTTGAATGAACTATCCCTTTAATATAAAGTGGAAAGTTAAAATGTAAATTCTGATTGAACTGTGTTCAAAGTCATTGAAAAATGCTGATGAACTATTCCATATCGATGTGCTCAGTTGCTGCATTTTATAGTATCCTACAGTTAGGCCAATGAATTATATTTTTTAATGGAAGACTTGTTTATTTTGATAATTATCAATAAATATAACTGTTTACTGAACATTGCTGTCTTATTGCATATTTCTGTTGCCACCATTTAATAAAAAATTAGGTTACTGTGGTGATGTGGGCATGGTCGAGCGACGTCTGTGGAGAGCGAGGCCGGGAGAGGAAGAACGGTAAAGATTGACACCAGTGGGAAATTATCTCTAACAGCTGTTCTGTGTTTCAGTGAGAGCTGGAGAGGGATAAAAGAGGCAATCCAGACCGCCGGAGGGGAGAGAGAGACGCATGCAGCAGTGATTGTGTGTGCATGCATTTATGTCGTGCTGAAAAGCAAACTGTGGTGCAAAGCTGAAAAGTGTAAAAATAAAAGATTACGTTGGATTGTGTATCCGGCTCCCACTTCCTCCTTCCTATAAGAGCTAGAGACGTGTCACAGTAGTGCGGAAACCTGGAATTTTGGAGGAAGAAAACGCAGTCATGGAGTCCTCGCCACTGGTCAAAGTATTCAAGACCCTCACCAAAATCCACCAAGCGCAACATCAGTTTCAGCTTGAGTTGTGTCTGGAACAGGAGCAGCAGTTCCAGGTGCTTTTCTAGGCTCAAGTGGAGGACTGGCAGGTACTACAGAGCTTGGTACACCAGGAGGGGTCTTCAGCCACTATCCTGGGACCACCTATGGTCATATCGCACGTCACGCATGTCATGGGACCTCAAGACGACCCGGAGACTTTTTTTGAGCTCTTCGAGCGGACGGCTGATGCATGGAAGTGGCCGAGGTCCCAGCCTACTGCCACTGTTGTCCAGGGAAGCCCAACTCGGGCCCAACAACTTCCTGTGGCCAACTTCCTAGAGTACAAGGACTTGAAGAAGGCCATCATGCAACGGGCTCCGTGACACCTTCCAAAGGTGGCTGCTGGCTGAAGAATGCAATGCAGAGGGAGTGCTTGATCTGGTGGTACTGCTTACGAAAGGAACGGTTGACCCAAGTGGGTCCAGTGCCACTGCCCAGCATCACTGGATGAGGTGGTCCAGCTGGCTGAGGACCATATGGAGGCTTATTCGGTGGCCGGCGATCCCTCTTCCTCCTCTCTCTCTCTCTCTCTCTCTCTTGCTCCCTCTCTCTCCCCCTCTCTTTCTCTTCTCCATCCCCCTCTCCTTCCCCCATCCTGTTTCAGTTCCCCAGAAACGGGGAATCATGCCCTCAAAACCCGCTCCCATGACCCGTAGACCGTTCAACCCACTGGGTTACCCTAACCCTCTCCGCTCTCCCCCACAAGCTGGTGAATCTGCTGCCGCGGGTGTGAGCATGAAGTCTGGGCTGGTCTGCTGAAGGTAAGGGGAGGCGGTGCCAGCTCCACTTCAGGAAGATGTAAAGGAGGGGGAAGTCTTGGCTTCCCCAGCCCTTAGGGGATTTCCTGCAGTGGATTTCCCTCTGGAGCAGATGCGAGACGAGACCCTTAGGCATGCCTTTGACCAAGTGAAAGTGAATGATGGTCAACACCTCCAACCAGACACTGCACTCGCATATCCGTATTTTTTAATTATCAAGGATTGGTTGTATCGAGCGATGCAGGACACTCAGACAAAGGAGGATACAACCCAATTGTTGGTACCAAAGGGCCGTTGGGAAAAGTTATTCCAGATAGCTCATTACAATCAGATGGCAGGTCACTTAAGGCAGCAAAACACACTGAACCATCTAATGGTCGTTTCTCTTGGCCGGGTATTCACGGGGATGTTCGCATGTGGTGTGCGGCATGCCGTGAATGTCAGCTGGTGAATCTTCCGGCCACCCCAAGAGTGCCATTGTGCCCCTTCCTTTAATCGAGGTCTCCTTCAAAAGAATTGGTATGGACCTCGTCGTGCCATTAAAGAGGACGGCATTGCTTTGTGTTGGTTCTGGTGGACTACGCAATGCGATATCCGGTAGCAGTGCCTCAATGCAACATTTCAGCATGAAGTGTTGCGGAGGCACTTTTCAGAATAATCTCCCGAGTGGGGATTCCGAAAGAAATCCTCACTGATCAGGGCACTACGTTTATGTCACGTACACTATGCAAACTGCACGAATTATTGGGGATTAAATTTATGCGGACCAGCGTTTACCACCCCCAAATGGACGGCTTGGTTGAACGATCAAATCAGACCCTAAAGAATATGATTTGTAAGTTTGTGCATGAAGACGCTCGAAATTGGGACAAGCAGCTCAAGCCCCTATTATTTGCAGTACGATAGGTCCCGCAAGCCTCCATGGGGTTCTCCCTATTTGAATTATTTTACGGGTGTCGACCGCGCTGTGTGCCCGACGTCCTACGGAAAAATTGGAAGGAGGGACCTTCAAAGAGCAAAAACTAAATTCAATACGTTCTTGACCTGAGAACAAAACTCCACACACTGGGGCAATTAACACAGGATGGAGGACTCGACTAAAGGAATTTACACCGGGAGATAACATCCTTGTATTGCTCCCCACATCGAGCTCTAAATTACTTGCCAAGTGGCAAGGACCCTTTGAGGTCACACAGCGAGTTGGGGAAATCGATTATGAGGTGAAATGAACAGATAGAGGCGGAGCACGTCAGATTAACCACCTCAACCTCCTAAAACCTTGGAGAGAGGCCGTCCCCGTGACTTTAGTAATGGTGGTTCCAGAGAGGGAGGAGCTTGGACCGGAGATGAACTTAAAATCCCCCGATCGAGTCACTCCAGTCACTTGTGGAGACCACCTCTTACCACCCCATGTCACGGAGGTTGCCAGGTTGCAAGGAAAATTCTCCGACGTGTTCTTGCCTCTTCCCGGTCGTACAAATCTTATAGAGCATCATATCAAAATGACCCCAGGTGTAGTGGTACAAAGACATCCCTACCGATGCCTTGGATTGATGAGCTGCTCGATCGGTTAGGCACGGCTCACCCTTATTCAACACTGGATTTGATGAAGGGATATTGGCAGATCCCCTTAACTCCCATGTCCCGTGAAAAAAACTGCATTTTCCATACTGTTTGGATTGCACCAATTCGTGACGCTTCCGTTCGCCAGCTCATGGACAGAATCCTCAGACTGTACGCTGCTTATGCCGATGCCTATCTGGATGACATAATTATTTTCAGTAATGATTGGCAGCGGCACCTGCGGCATCTGAAGGCTGTGCTGAGAGCGTTGAGATGGCCGGGATTCATGGCAAACCCAAAGAAGTACACAATTGGGTGGGTGGAAGTACGGTATCTCAGCTTCCACTTGGGTCATTGGCAGGTGCGGCCCCAAATTGTTAAGACTGCAGCGATTGCAGCCTGCCCAAGACCTAAAACCAAAAAGGAGGTGAGACAGTTCCATGGGCTGGCTGGCTATTATCGCAGGTTTGTGTCTAATTATTCGATTGTCACCAGCCCGCTGAGTGATCTAACTAAAAAGGGGCACCAGATCCGGTCCAGTGGATGAAGCTGTGTCAGCAGGCATTCACATAGGTCAAAGCTGCACTTTGTGGCAGGCCGTTATTGCAATCTCCTGACTTCACTCTCCCTTTTATCTTGCAGACAGATGTATCAGACAGGGGGTTGGGAGCGGTACTGTCCCACATGGTGGATGGAACGCTCACTGAGGGAGACTAGGTACAGCATGATAGAGAAGGAGTGTCTGGCCATCAAGTGGGCAGTCCTCACCCTCCAGTACTATCTGTTGGGGCGTGCTTTCACACTCTGTTTGGACCACACCCTGCTCAAGTATCGCATGATGGATGCTAATGCACAGATCAACCGTTGGTATCTGTCTATCAAGCCTTTTATATTCAAGGTGGTCCACAGGCCGGGGAGTGCAGAGGGCTGTTGCAGATTTCCCCTCCAGAAATGGCTCCATGGCCTGAGTTGGGCGATGGGGGTGTGTGGTGATGTGGCTGTGGCTGAGCGACGTCTGTGGAGAGCGAGGCCGGGAGAGGAAGAACAGTAAGGATTGACACCATTTGGAAATTATCTCTAACAGCTGTTCTGTGTTGCAGTGAGAGATGGAGAGGGATAAAAGAGGCAATCTAGACCACCGGAAGGGAGAGAGAGACGCACGCAGCAGTGATTGCATGTGCATTCATTTATGTTGTACTGAAAAGCAAACTGTATTGCAAAGCTGAAAAGTGTAAAAATAAAAGACTTATGTTGGATTGTGTATCCGGCTCCCGCTTCCTGCTTCCTAAAAGAGCTAGAGACGTGTCACAGATATGTTGACAAAATATGATGTCACACTTGAGGGTTTCTAGTTTAAAAAAACTATATATCACAAATAACATTAAATTAATAATGTTAAAATATTCCATCTACTCATTTTCCGGCAATAATTAAAACACATAGCTTTGAAATATGTATTCTTTGCATTGAGAAAAGAGGTCAGTATGTGACTTTTTAATCCTCTATTGGGCAAGCGTCTTTTTGTCATCTAAATTCTCAGGTCAACTTTCGTGTGCAGCAGATTTGCCAAATTTCTTTCCATTCAACTGCTTTTTAACAGAAGTGAAAAGTGTAGTGTGACTGCGGCTTAAGGGGTTTACCTCTGTGTTGTGCCAAAAAACACCCCTACCCATGGTAAAATCACTTTAATGCACGCCTCTCGTGGCTTATTGCTTTAAAATGACACAGGCTGAAGAGGAAAATGTCATGGTTACTTGTGTAACCTCCGTTCCCTGATGGAGGGAACGAGACGTTGTGTCGATGTAGTGACACTAGGGGTCACTCTTGGGAGCCCGAGACACCTCTGGTCTTTGATAAAAGGCCAATGAAAATTGGCGAGTGGTATTTGCATGCCACTCCCCCGGACATACGGGTATAAAAGGAGCTGGTATGCAACCACTCATTCAGGTTTTATGCTGAGGAGCCCATATAAGGTCTGGCCATTTCAGCAGGTAGTTCAGCGTTGTGGCAGGAGGGACACAACATCTCGTTCCCTCCATCAAGGAACGGAGGTTACACAAGTAACCATGACGTTCCCTATCTGTCACTCACTCGACGTTGTATCGATGTAGTGACACTAGGGGTCCCTATACGAAACGCCACAACTGGCTGAACTGTGTTACGTGAACTGGCGGTGTGTGGTGGGCAGACTACTGTGTGCCTCATAGCCAGCACACCAGGTTGACACGTAACCTCCCCCAACATAGTTATGAGTGTCGAATGGACCTATTTGGGGACAAGTCGACTACCCAAAAGATAGAGACAGGCTTAACCTAGTCGTGGCCTCTTTTCCCCTTCTGTTTTCCACTCCCTAAAAAAGAAGGGGGATTATCCGACTGGGCTACCAGGTCTAGTCGGGGGGTGTCCCTCCCAAGAGGAAGACACAGCAGAGGCCACACCTCACCCAAAGAGAGGGGGGGATATTTAAGTGGAAGAATACATCGCATGGTCTTTCCAACCATGTGGAGAGTCTTCAAGGTAGATCCTGCCCAATGGGGGAGGAGTTACTACAAACATGGAGACTGGGGCAGAGCGGCTCTGCCCAAGGAAGACGCAGTTTGCCAACAGGGAAACGAACTAGCAGAAGATATATATCACATGGGGTTAGCCTTACAGGGAACCACCACATGCGGAGCAGCTGCCCCAGAACAGGACTCTTAATTAGCACGTGTACTGGGCCGGCAGCGAGTCTCTCCGAAAACTCGACTGCCACAGGGCTCAGAGGAAGTCAACCAGGGAACAGAGTTTGTGAACACTACTGGGAATTAATGGCACACATCTTCAGCTCCAAGGGAGGTGGATGGCGCTATGTGCAAGCGATACACCCGGCCAGCTATCCCGGGCTTATCCACTTGTGTTGCGTGCCACTACCTGGGACGAAACCGGTTCCACCCGGAGGTTGTAGAACCTTGCAAAGGTATTGGGTGTTGCCCAGCCCGCTGCTCTGCAAATGTCTGTTAGAGAGGCACCTCTGGCCAGGGCCCAGGAAGCCTCTACACCTCTGGTAGAATGGGCTCGTAGCCCTACCGAGGGCGGCATGTTCTGGGCGAGATATGCCATAGTTATGGTGTCAATGAGCCAGTGGGCAATCCTCTACTTGGAGACAGTGCTTCCTTTCCGCTGTGCACCAAAGCAGACAAAGAGCTGCTCCGAGATTCTAAAGCTCTGCGTGCGATCCAAATAGATGCGTAAAGCACGCACCAGACACAGCAATGACAGGGCTGGGTCTGCCTCCTCCTGGGGCACTGCTTGCAGGTTCACCACCTGGTCCCTAAAAGGGGTGGTGGGAACCTTGGGCACATAGCCTGGTCGGGGTCTCAGGATCACGTGAGAGTAACCCGGACTGAACTCCAGGCACGTTTCGCTGACAGAGAACACTTGTAGGTCACCTACCCTCTTGATGGAAATGAGCGCAGTCAGGAGGGCAGTCTTCAAGGAGAGTGCCTTAAGCTTGGCTGACTGCAAGGGCTCGAAGGGGGCTCTCTGTAGACCCTGAAGAACTACGGAGAGATCCCATGAGGGAACGAGGCGCGGTCTGGAGGGGTTCAGCCTCCTGGCACCTCTTAGAATCCTGATGATCAGGTCGTGCTTCCCTAAGGACTTACCGTCGACTGCGTCGTGGTGTGCTGCTATGGCGGCAACGTACACCTTCAAGGTGGGAGGGGACAGCCTCCCTTCCAGCCTCTCCTGCAGGAAGGAAAGCACTGATTCGACTGCGCATCTCTGGGGGTCTTCGCATCGGGAAGAACACCACTTAGCGAACAGATGCCACTTAAAGGCATACAGGCACCTCATAGAGGGGGCCCTAGCCTGAGTGATCGTGTCTACCACCAGGGGCCAGACATGGAGATTCCAGAGGTCTGGGCGCGAGTGCCAGAGGGTGCCCCATCCCTGAGAAAGGAGGTCCTTCCTCATAGGAATTCGCCAGGGGGAGCTGTCACGAGGAACGTGAGGTCCGAGAACCACATCTAGGTGGGCCAGTAGGGTGCTACCAGGACGACCTGCTCCTCGTCCTCCCTGACCTTGCACAGGGTCTGTGCAAGCAGGCTCACTGGAGGAAACGCATATTTGCGTAGGCCAGGGGGCCAGCTGTGTGCCAGTGCATCTATGCCGAGGGGAGCTTCGGTGAGGGCGTACCAGAGCGGGCAGTGGGAGGATTCTTGGGAGGCGAACAGGTCCACCTGTGCCTGTCCGAATCGACTCCAAATCAGCTGGACCACCTGAGGGTGGAGTCTCCACTCTCCCCTCAGGGTAACCTGCCGTAACAGCGCGTCCGCAGTAGTGTTGAGGTTGCCCGGGATGTGAGTGGCTCGCAGCGACTTGAAGTACTGCTGACTCCAGAGGAGGAGATGGCGGGCGAGTTGTGGCATACAACAAGAGCGCAGACCGCCTTGGCGGTTGACATATGCTACCATTGCAGTGCTGTCTGTCCGAACTAACACGTGCTTGCCCTGGATCAACGACTGGAACCTCCGCAGGGCAAGCAGAATTGTCAACAACTCAAGGCAGTTGATGTGCCAATGCAGTCACGGGCCCGTCCAGAGGCCAGCGGCTGCATGCCCGTTGCAAACAGCACCCCAGCCCATTTTGGAGGCGTCTGTCATGACTACGACGCGCCTGGAGACCAGTTCTAGATGAACACCTGCTCGTAGAAAGGAGAGGTCAGTCCAAGGGCTGAAAAGATGGTGACAGACCGACGTGATGGCCATGCGATGTGTCCCGTGGCACCGTGCCCATCTCGGGACTCGAGTCTGGAGCCAGTGCTGAAGTGGCCTCATATGCATGAACCCGAGTGGGGTGGCCACCGCCGAGGATGCCATATGCCCCAGGAGCCTCTGAAAAAGTTTCAGTGGAACCGCTGTTCCCTGTTTGAACGCCTTCAAACAGGCCAGCACCGACTGGGCGCGCTCGTTCGAAAGGCGTGCCATCAAGGAGACTGAGTCCAACTCCAGTCTGAGAAAAGAGATGCTCTGAACCGGGAGGAGCTTGCTCTTTTCCCAGTTGACCCGAAGCCCAGAGAGCACCAGGTCCCTGTGTGTGCACAACCTGTCTCGAGAGTGAGCTAGGATTAACCAGTCGTTGAGATAGCTGAGAATGCAAATGCCCACCTCCCTTAACGGGGCAAGGGCAGCCTCTGAGATCTTCGTAAAGACACGAGGAGACAGAAACAGGCCAAAAGGGAGGACTTTGTACTGATATGCCTGACCCTCGAACGCGAATCGCTGGAAGGGTCTGTGTCGAGGAAGGATCGATGCGTGGAAGTACGCATCCTTCAGGTCTACCGCCGCGAACCAATCTTGATGTCGGACGCTCGCCAGAATGTGTTTTTGCATTAGCATCTTGAACGGGAGTCTGTGTAAAGCCCGGTTCAGTACTCGCAGGTCCAAGATTGGGAGCAACCCACCGCCTTTTTTCATTACGATGAAGTAGGTGCTGTAAAACCGTTTCTTCATCTTGGCTGGAGGGACAGGTTCTATCGCGTCCTTCTGTAGGAGGGTAGTGATCTCCGCGTGCAGGGTGGCAGCGTTTTCACCCTTGACCAAGGTGAAGTGAATACCGCTGAACCTGGGCGGGCGCCTGGCGAACTGAATCGCGTAGCCGAGTCGGACGGTCCGGATCAGCAATCGCGATGGATTGGAAAGCGCGAGCCACGCGTCCAAGTTCCACGTGAGGGGGACCAAGGGGACAACGTCGTTGTACCGGCAGGTGGGGCCTCACAGTGGGGCAGAGCGCGAGATGCCACAGCACGTTGTGGCCGTGCTGAGTCTAGGGACATCGAAGCACTTACCTGGCTCCTTGTGACCACACCCGGAACAGCCTGGGATGGGGGAGGAAGAGGCCTGTCCTCGTAACCTGTGGAGACTGCCACATCGGGGGCGGAAAGGCCACCGCTGGAGCGCCAATCCTGCAAGAAAAGCCCGTGGACGGTAGTCGTGGTGACGACCGTACACACCGGGTATGTGACCCAGGGAGGAAGGAAGCCGCTCTTTTGCTGAACTGTTGGGTACCGCAGCCACTTGGGCGTGCGGCGAAATCAAACAAAAAGGCAACAAAAGATTTTCCACCCGGCCCTCCACCGGGGGATGGAGTGGTCTTCTTACCAGCTCCACGTGAGTGGGTTCCCTCGTCCCTGGGTGGCCCGTCTCAGGGGCGCTTCGTGGACCTCCGTGGGTTCTTCGGCGCCGGCTGTGAGACGGGTGGCGTCGGCTTCCTGCAGTGGGACGCCCTTGGTGACGAGCAGATGGGGTGTGGGATCTTGATCCGTGCCGGGGCAGGATGTGCCGGATTGCCTCCGTCTGCTGCTTCGCTGTCAAGAACTGCTGGGCAAAGTCCTCGACGGTGTCGCCGAATAGGCCCACCTGGGAAATGGGGGCAGCAAGGAACTGTATCTTGTCGGCCTCGCCCATCTCGACCAGGTTGATCCAAAGGTGGAGCTCCTGGACCACTAGTGTGGCCATCGTCCGCCAGAGAGACCGCGCTGTGACCTTCGTCGCCCGGAGAGCGAGGTTGGTCGCTGAGCGCAGTTTCTGCATCAAATCTGGGGCGGAACTACCCTCGTGCAGTTCTTTCAGCACCTTGGCTTGGTGGACTTGCAGGAGAGCCATGGCGTGCAGGGCAGAGGCAGCTTGTCCAGCAGCACTGTAGGCTTTAGCCATCAGGGACGACGTGAGCCTACAGAGCTTGGACGGGAGCTTTGGGCGTCCACGCCAGGTGGCGGCGCTCTGCGGGCATAGGTGCACCGCGAGCACCTTATCCACTGGGGGAATCGCCGTATAGCCCTTGGCCGCCCCGCCATCAAGGATAGTGAGAGCGGGGGAACTGCAGAGTCGGGGCCGGGCAGTAAAAGGTGCTTCCCACAACTTCGTCAGCTACTCATGCACTTCCGGGAAGAATGGCACTGGAGCGGGGCGTGGATGCTTTGAGTGGCGCCACGAGCCCAGAAACCAATCATCAAGCCGTGAGGGTTCAGGGGAGAGCGGAGGGTTCCACTCTAACCCGACGCTCGCAGCCGCCCGGGAAAGCATGTCCGTCATTTCGGCATCGGCCTGTGACTGGGCAATCGTCCCTGAAGGCAGAAGCCCAGCTGAGGCTTCTGCGTCCAACCGGACAAGCCCGCTCTCCGATGCTGCGTTCGAGAGCTCATCATCTTCGCGGGCTCCGAACAAGAAGCCAGACTCGCCGTGAGACGAGCCAGCGAACTCATCCGGAAGCCCGATTGGGGCAGACGAGCGTGCTGGGGAATGGGAGGTCCGCGGGGGGATACCCGGCGGAGACGATCCCATTGGGGTCCCCAAATTGCCCCCAGTGCTAGCCGCGCTGGCCTCATACCCGTAGGTAGAAGGACCGAGGCGGGGAGCCACTGGGGTGGCTTGCTTTCTTACGAAAGCAAGCCGCGACCGCAACGTTGCCATGGTCATGTTCTCGCAGTGAGAACATGAACCATTCACAAACGCTACCTCCGTGTGTGTCGTGCCCAGACATGAAAGACAGCGTTCATGACCATCCAAAGTTGAGAGATAACGACCGCAACCAGGAATAACACACAATCGGAAAGGCATGTTTAAAAAGACGCGTCTTTAAAAAGACGTTCCGTGTGTGCACTCTTTTAGAGAAATATATACTCTTTTAGAGGGGAAAAACTCTTTCAGAAAATATACTCTCTAGTTTTTTCTGCCGAAGCGCCCAGGGGCGTTCTCTGCAGTGCACCAGTGCAGAGGAGGGAGAAGCCACTGAAATGCGCTGTCAGATCCAGCAGAGGTGAATGAACAGTAGTATTCAGCTCAATGAGCATGACCGTTCGGCTCCGAAGAGAAAATCTGAATGAGTGGTTGCATACCAGCTCCTTTTATACCCATATGTCCGGGGGAGTGGCATGCAGATACCACTCGCCAATTTTCATTGGCCTTTTATCAAAGACCAGAGGTGTCTCGGGATCCCAAGAGTGACCCCTAGTGTCACTACATCAACACAACGTCGAGTGAGTGACAGATAGGGAACTGACAACTTTGTAAATGCATAAGAAACAGCTGAAGTTGAATAACCAGCCACAAGGAACAAGCACTGCCAAATATTGCATTAGGATTAGCCATTGCAATGTATGAATTTGTGCCGTAATACCGAAAAGTTTGTTTGGACACACTTTTTGTCCTCCCTTTATAATAAGCCTATTTATTTTGTGATCCTAACTATGCATGATTGTAGTTACATTTGATTATTTGCATTTAGCATTTGCGTTTTGCTTTCTGTGACCCTGGGTATCAGAACAGACATCAAACTAATTTTTTTGAGTTGAGAACCACTGAAATGTATCACCAGTGTAAGATGTTGAAGAGAGAACTGTAAATAAGTAATTCCCCTAATTGTTTCCTAATGTTTCAATCATTTTCAATCTTAGCCTGTCTTCCTCATTCATACCAAGAGACAATACTTTTTGCTCATTTGGCAGAAGTGAACTACTAAAATATGAGAGCCTCTTCAAGCAGCAGCGCTGTGGATCAAGCAAAGGCCTGGGGCAGGTTACCACACCCCTCACTTTCTCTGCCCCATCAGAGTGTGACCTCATTCCACCAGCAAGGCTGCCACCCTCTTATCGGGTCAGCTAAAGCCTAACAACATGTTTTCACCTCATTCTGCTTCAGTAAATTGAATTTTAAAATACAATCTTCCCTCCGTTCGATATTGATGCGGTGTGATGTTTTTCCCTCCCCCTACTGGAGGAAGGTTTGAGTGTATTTCATATGGGATGGGAGGCTGGGGGGTGGGGGTTACCTTCGTACACATATACAACACATAGTATATGGCCTCACAGCGGATTCTACTTAACCTTTACTGTTCCTGAGGTCAGGCTTTAAATTCACCTTTAAAAGAGCACAATGGCAGCTCCGACAAGGCTCGTGGGATTTCTGTCTATAGGGCAGGCCTGCCTTTATTTCATCTTGGGCAGGATGTCACCTCCTGCAGGTGTTTTTTTCCTGCAGAAATGCTGCTGGTCAGAGTTATTTGCGGGCGTGTGATTGACTCATGAATCTGTTAGATGAGAACAGGCTGAACGGGCTGCTTCAACTCTCATTCTATCAATCAGAGACAGCACAGGATCCCTAAGCAGTGTGCACTCTGAGGGCTTTCAGTCAAACACACACATTCACACAGAGGAAACTCCCAAACTCAAGAGAAACACAGACATCATCACATGTATAACAGTTTTGTGTAATGGGTTGGAGGGGGATTGTTCTGTGAAAGGATTCACCAACCCTCATGTTCTTCGTTGGGCAGAATGATAGGCTTAGTCACCATTAATTTTCATTGTATGGAAAAATGATGCAATGAAAGTGAATGCTGACTAAGGCTAACATTCTGCTCAACATCTCCTTTTGAGTTCCACAGAAGAAAGAAATTAATCTAGGTTTGGAAGAACATAAGAACATGTTACAGATCGGATGGCTACTTGATTAGTAAAAACACATGAAGTGACCAATGTGCATAAATAGACCTTATTCATGCTAGTGCCATCTTTGATTTTTAATGGGAATGACAACGAGGCTATGAAAGAAAGATTTACCATCACTTCAGTGGCACAAACTGTATAAAGCTGTATAAAGCTCCTAGATCACATCTGATTTTCCACAACTCATGTTGTCTGGAGTTCTTTTTTTACTGAATGCTCTTGGACAGATATTTTATCAATGTTTTGTCCACAGAACGATCCAAAAACACTTTAAACAGCAGTACAGCCCATTGAAGAGACTGTAAGTCTATCTATCCCACACAGCCTCGTTGTCACTGCCATTAAAAATCAAAGATGGCACTAGCGTGAATAAGGTCTCATGATTCCCATTGCATGTTGTTTCCCCGACCACTTTTATAGTCATGTCCAGTTTATAGTCTTGTTGATAGATACAACACCATTGTGGAGAAAATACAGAATCATTCCGTTTGGTGAAGAGCACCAAGCCTGAGCTCATAAATATCTGCCTTTTTTTGACAGCTTCATTAACATATAATTAGTTGGTTGGCACATAGCGGTATTAAGCATCAGCACATAGTGGAAAAGTAAGGCTCTGTAGTTCTTGTCCATGTCACTTTGCTCAGTCGCTACCTTTGCTGAAGCCTGCCGTCTAGTCTTTGTGTCATGCCAGCTCCTTAAGTATCACAGCAATGCATGTCTGTTGAGGAATAAACCATTTATCGTGACTGGATGAAAACAGCACTATAGACTTATTTAAAGAAAAATCATAAACTATATTCAAACAGCATGAAATGGTTGTCAATCCGGTTTTAGAGTGCTAAATACAGTTACTGTACTGTTCGCACGCAGGTTATGAACAAGAGTGACAACAGCATTCTATAACCAAAGAGACTTCTTTAAATTGTCAGGATTCACAACTGAATTTTAAGAGAGTTTGGTAAACCAGTCCTGTGTGAGCACAGAATAGCATTGGACAACTAGTTGTCTGTCACGTCAGATATGATAGTCATTCTGAACTGTCAAGTCAAGTCATTTTTATTTGTATAGCACTTTTCACAACACACATCCTTCCAAAGCAGCTTTACAGAAAATGATGCATTAAAAAAAAAAAAAAAAAAAAAAATGAAACTGTAATATCTATAATGTCTTACAGTGATCATTGTGAACTGGGCACGCACTTTGTTTCATGTGTTGCTTTTTTCCATGTGTGGCTCTAGTAACTCAAAGAGACAGACATATGAACTGTGTGTCATCCCAAGGTTTTAGACCCAATCACTGGGTTGGACACGACCTAAATTCTGCGCTCTACACTCAAATTCTAAAAATGGAAATATTACAGCCGTTGTCAGTTAATAAAAATTTGACTGATGAACTTGCACCTCGATTGGATTTGTTTCTTAAATATCATCGTCTCAATTGTTATCAGACATTACGAAGTTATGGAAGTCGCTAGCTTTGATATTTACATTAGTCACTTACTATGGTTACAGGAGTCATTCACAATCATTCATTATCGCAAGAATAAAAAAGGTGACAGACAATATTTGAGCCACTCCTGTAAACTGTTGTATGCACAGGACAATTTGAGTTGTCAATCCCAAACAGAGCCTGATTTCATGAAAATTATATAACAGTGATACATATATGCAAACATGATGCAAAATTATATTGCGTGGCTCCTTACACATATTGCAGTAGTTCCAAAGTGAAATTCCTAAGTCATGCTAAAAGTAGAGATGTCCTGATACCTATACTGGTGCGCTCATGCACTTGTAGGCTACTTGTGCTTGTTAAAATGCTCCAACGCTATGCCCTAGTGCAGTGCTTCCCAAACTGGGGTACGTGTACCCCTGGGGGTATGTGAGGTGACAATGGGAGTATGCGAATACAATTCTGAGATTTACCATTCTTTTAATTTCATCACAGTCTAAAATAACATTCAAACCCAGTTCATGTATTTCTCGCTGGCAAAAATAATTTTGTGTGCCCTCTAATGTAGAAACACCAAAATGGCTGTGTCATAAAGGTCAGATATGCAATGAAATAACCGTATCTTTTGCAGTTAAAAAAAATGCATCTACTCATGTGTCTTGCGTCACACAGGTTTATTTTTTTCACCAGCCCAGCATACTGCTAGGTGACGTAGCTTAGTGATAGCAAGTAAAATTGATACTTCACTGTTTTTCCAGACTTGCACATGTCAGTCGTCCATGATTTTAGTTTGTCTATTTATTGTTTGTTTATTTTTCGCAGTTTAAAATGTAATTTGTATTTAAGGTTAGATGCATAGGGATTTTGATTCTGATGCTATAAGTTCATAAGCTTTGATGACAGGAGTCAGACATCCGGTGTGGCTAAATAGTTTTCCACATTCACATGCAGTAATTTTCACTCATATTTGCTCACACACTAGAGACTTGTTTTTACATTGTTGCATGATGTTTTTTCAGCAAATGAGCTCAACCTTGCTAATAGTATCAAATGTGACATAAAAAAGCACCTTGAGCTGACTGCGCAATTGCACAGATACTTACCCACAATGCTCGAAGTCAGCCGGCAATGCCGTACCTGTAATGATGCGCAATTCCAGGCACAGATCCGAACGCTATTCTTGCGTACCGCGACATGATGAGGGGGGAGTTTTCAAGTTATGCAGTTATATCATATCTAGCATACCCATCTCAATCGGTAAGCCATTTATTCAATATGTATATGATTAATATAACATGTAAAAAAACATGCACAAATATAACGTTTAATAAAAGGGAGTTGGTTTACAAACAAAATTGTGTTTAATATACATATTTTCAAAATACCTTGTGTAAATATTATCTATGCCTTAGAGAGGGGGTACATAAAAGGAAATGTTTGGAGGGGAACGCCACTGTAAAATGTTTGGGAACCACTGCCCTAGTGCATACTTGCCAACACTCCCGATTTTACTGGGTTTCTCCCGTTTTTCCACCCCTCCTTCCACTGTAGCCTACAACCATTTTACAGTTTCTTCCGATAAACTCACAATTTTCCGCATCCACACTTTGCTCATGAAAATGTATTAGACCTCCAGCTAGGGTTGTCACCCATCCGTAAAATAAAGGGAAAGTCCCATATTTTGATATGAACTGGTGCGTCCCATATCGAGTCAATACGGGACGCGATTTGTCCCATAAATTGGTCAGATTGGCGTCACGGCAAAATCGTTCCAGATCGTAACATTGGAAGTTGGAAATTTTTCATATGGTGGGTAAGGTGTCATCTGAAAAGTCCACACATTTTGCTGAAAATGCTAATACTGTGGAGGGTGTGGTAAGTGACCGTCTTTATTTTGATAAAACTGGAATTTTTTTTATTGAAAAACAGAAGGTTCAATATAAATGTTCAATAAGATGTACAAAATTACACAGATCCAACAATGTATGAATATTATCACAGAGTAATAAAGACAAGAAGTACAGGTTAGGGAAAACATTTTATAATAAAATAAATTAATTATATATATATATATATATATATATATATATATATATATATATATATATATATATATATATATGTATATATTATTATTATTATTTTTTTTATTTTTTATTTTTTTATTATTATTATTTTTTTTAAATACATATAAACCAACACAGATGTATACTGTACATAAGATGAAGAAAATAAATAAAAATTCTATTCTTTTAGAAGTCATGGGTCAGGAAATTTCTCAGCATATAAGAAAGGATATACACTTTTTTATTATTATTAATAACTCAAAAAGCATTTATTGCTCAAACTGTGAAGGATGTGGTAAGGGACCATATGATCTGAATAAATTTCTTGGTATTATTCATCTTCAGTGTAGTATTACTGACCAGTACTACCACTCTCTAAAGGAATAGTTCACCCAAAAACGAAAATTCTCTCATTATTTACTGATGCCATCCCAGATGTGTATGGCTGTCTTTCTTCAGCAGAACACAAATTAAGATTTTTAGAACAATTTTGAAGCTCTGTAGGTCCTTATAATGAAAGTAAACGGGTGTCATCAGACTGCTGGCTGCTTGAAGGTCCAAAAGGCATATAATTGTAGGCATTAGGCAGCATAAAAGTAATCCACAAGACTCCAGTCGATCAATTAATATCTTCTGAAGCAAATCGATAGGATGGTGTAAGAAACAAATCGATCACTAAAACTTTATTAACATTTAAAAAAATCGCTTCTTGCCAGCAGTTGACACATCAGTGACATAAGCAAAATGGCGCGTTCACGCGAGAAGTCGGAAGTGTGCGCTTTGTATAAAACAGAGGAACGAATGTCACGCGAGAGTTAGTTAATTTCAAACAGAATCTCAGCGCTGGCTAGAAGCAACGATTTAAAGTTAAAAATGTTTTATATATCAATTTGTTTCTTACACCAACCTATTGATTTGCTTCAGAAGACATTCACTGATCGTCTGGAGTCATGTGGATTACATTTATGCTGCCTAAATATGCCTTTTGGACCATCAAACCGCCAGCAGACTGGTGGCACCCGTTTACTTACATTATAAGGACTTACAGAGCTTCAACATTTTTCTAAAAATCTTAATTTGTGTTCTGTTGAAGAAAGACAGTCATACACATCTGGGATGGCATTAGGGTAAGTGAATAATGAGAGAATTTTCATTTTTGTGTGAACTATTCCTTTAATATGCATATTACGAAGTCTGCATAGCGTACCTACTTACCTACGCGGGCACCACCTTACACTAGTGGTGCAACAGAAACTCCAATTGCTGCCGTTCCTCGCACATACAAAACATGTCAAACCAAAAAAAACTCCCTATTTTTTATTCAGGTTCTCAGGTTCAGGTTCTATTATTATTTGTCATATACATATTACATTCATGTGATGTAATGTATTGAAATGTTTTTCCTTAGTTCCTTGTCCCACAGTGAAACAACAAACAGACCCAACAACGAAATAAGGACATATACCCACCTAATGATAAAAAATAGAATAAAATATAGAAATATAATGTGAATAAATAAAATATAATAGAAAATATGCTAAATATACAGAACTGTACAGAGTATACAGAACTATGTGCAAAATGTTTAGTTAATTAAAATTATAGTGCAAACTGTTTTGTGTATGTGTGTCTGTGCGAAGCAGGAATATACATATTCTCTATATATTCTCTCAAGTGTCCTCGTTTAGTAGCCGGATTACCTGAGGATAAAAACTCCTGAGTCTCAGGAGGTGCTCAGGTGCTCAGGATCCGGTAGTGCTTCCCTGATGGGAGCACTGATAAGAGTCTGTATCTGGGGTGGTGAAAGTCTTTGAAAATTCTCCTGGCCCTTGATCTGCATTGATGGGTGTAGGTGTCTGTGATGCATGAGAGAGAAGTCCTGATGGCCTTCTCTGCTGTCCTCACCACTCTGGACAGCGCCTTTCAATCCTGGGCCGTGGTGCCACTGAACCAGGTGGTGATGCTCCCTGTGCAAAGACTCTCCACAGCCCCAGTGTAGAAAGCCTTCAGCACCCTATGGGAGACCTTGAACCTGGCCAGGCATCATAGGTGGTAGAGACGCTGGCGCGCCCTTTTCATCAAGCTGTTTGTGTGTTTTGTCCAGGAGAGGTCTTCTGTAAGGTGGACCCTAAGGTATTTGAAGTTCCTCACCCTCTCAACTGTGGCCCCTTTGATCATCAGGGGGCTGTAGTTCCTCACCTGCTTCCTCCTGTAATCAATAACCATCTCCTTGGTCTTGGTGACATTCAGGCAGAGATTGTTATTGCAACACCATATGGAGAGGACATCCACTTCCTCTAAGTAGGCCTTCTCATCATTATTAGTGATGAGGCCTACCACCACTGTGTCATCAGCAAACTTCACCAACTTGTTGGAGCTGTGTTTGGCCGAGCAGTCATTGGTGTCGAGGGAGTAAAGCAGGGGGCTGAGGACACAGACCTGTGGGGCTCCAGTGCTGAGGGTGAGCATGGAGGAGGTGTATAATGACCACCTGGGGGCATCCGGACAGGAAGTCCTGGATCCAGTGGCAGATAGAGGAGTTCAGCACCAGGTTCTGAAGCTTTTTGAAGACGTGTGAGGGGACAATGGGGTTAAAGGCGGAGCTGTGATCCACAAACAGCATCCGCATGTAGTTCCCTTTCCTCTGGTCCTGATGTGAGAGGGCAGTGTGTCGGGTGTGATTAATGCATCCTCTGTGGACCTATTGGACTGGTATGCACACTGTAATGGGTCCAGACAGCTGGGGAGGGAGGAGCAGACGTAGGCTCTGACCAGTTTTTCAAGCACTTCATCACTATAGAAGTTAGTGCTACAGGACGATCATCATTCAGGGAGGCAGGACGGGCGGTTTTGGGGACAGGAATGATGGTGGAGGACTTAAAACATGTGGGAATGATTTTTGGTTGAGGGAGAGGTTAAACACATTGGTTGAGGGAGAGGTTAAAAATGTTTGTGAAGACTGGTGCTAGTTGGTTAGCACAGACTTTTAGCACACATCCAGGGAAGTTGTCCGGGCCGCATGCTTTTCTGGTGTCAACTTTGTATAGCATGTTCCTCACATCCAGTTCTGAAATGACCAGTCTTTCCTCTTCCCCAGCCAAACCAGATGGTTCATACTCATGTTTTTTCTGGTCTGTGCTGGTGCTGGTAACCTCAAACCGTGAATAGAAGATATTCAAGTCATTGACTAGGGGGCACTGCCATTGTTTATAGTGGGGGGGGTTTGGATTTGTAGTCTGTAACAGTTGCATACTCTGCCATAGATGCCTGGAATCTGCCTGCTCAAACTGGGTCTCAATCCTGTCCTTATATTTACTTTTGGCTTCCCTCACTGTTTTCCTCAGGTTGTAGGAAGCCGTTTTATATTCATCCATGTTGCCGGTCTGCAGCCCTGCATTACAGGCAGCTGTGCGTGCGTTCAGAACCTTCTGCACAGATCGATCTATCCATGGCTTCTGATTGGAAAAAATCTTTACAGAGCATGTGGGAATAGTCTCTCCGATCAGAAACACTGTATAACCAAGCACCGCTGCTGTAAACTCGCTGATGTCATCAGAGCTGCACCGGAACATCTCCCAGACTGCGTCCTCCAGCGCATCTTGTAGCGAGGCTTGTGATTGGTCTCACCAGCGCCACACCTCCCTCGTCACCTGATCTTCCCTCTGCAGCCTTTGTTTATATTTTGGGATTAGTAAAATGGCAGCTTTGTCTGATTAACCAAGTGGCTGTGTTTTTATTGTCTTATAGCAATCCCTGTGTTGTGTATAACAATGATCCAGCGTCGTTTCTTCCCTTGTACTGCAGGTTATGTGCTGATAAAAATACGGAATTACTTTTTTCAAGTTAGCCTTGTTAAAGTCACTGATTATCACCAGTGCTGCATCCGGATTCGATATAGAATATAAACAGTCACAATGATGGCAGAGGTGAACTGTCGGGGTAAATAAAAAGAATGGCATTTGATGCCGAGGTATTCCATGTCTGGTGTGCATAATTCTATAAGACGTTGGGTGCTCCCTGCACTGCCCTATTTGTCGTTGATCATTATACACACTCCACCACCCCGAGTTTTCCCCGAATTCTCCATCCTGTCCATATGGTGAAGGGAGAACCCAGACAGCTGTACAGCATGGTCTGGATTTGTTGGTGTGAGCCATGTCTCAGTGAGACAAAGAGCATTGCAGTCCTTGAAATCTCACTGAAACTGTATCCGGTCTCTGAGGTCATCCAGTTTGTTGTCAATGGACTGGACATAAGCTAACAATATGCTGGGCATTTGTGTGCCCTGGCTCGTACCCGGTTCCTCACTTCGGCTCTTTTCCCTCGTCATCGTCGCCGCCTCAGTAGAGTAAGTCCATTGTTTACCTGGCTCAGAGTGATCTCCAGAGGCCAGTCGGGTTCGGGATTAAAATGGGAATTGGAGTGGTGAGTAAAGTTTATTCCAATGTTGATTAAAGTTAGTCGGTCATATTTTATATGTCCACGGGCTAACTCAAGAATAATGCAAAAAACAAGGTAAAAAACAAAATAAAATACACAAAAATGCAATGTGGGTTGCGAGCACTTACATAGGCAGCCTTCCTCAGCGGTGCCATCTTTCCACAATCCAATGTTGGCAGGTATTAGAGGTTGACTGATATATCGGATTTACCAATTAATCGGGCCAGTAGTTGCGTTTTTTAATGTTTCCGATAGTTATTTTGGTTTCATTTCGCCATGGCCGGCGCTGGAGCGTTCTACAGTCTGCACTCCTTGGTTCAACAATATAATGGCACCCTCTAGACCTTAAACAAAAAACAATCACTGACTCTGCATGGAGTTTGTTGTGCAACGTGACTAGGCTATTTATAGAGAAGGATGCTTCAAACATGGGTTTAAAACATCGACATAGAAAAGCCAAGGTATGTATACAGTACATGTTATTATTATTGTCATGGTACAATAAATCAGTCATTTAAGACAACTAAAGGTGGTTTAATAATTAATTTGTTTATAACTAATCACTGCACTGGAGAATTGGATTGCCGACAAGGTAGAGAAGACGCTAACATTAGCCGTTCGAATGGTTAGAACAGTGTTATAAAG
This sequence comes from Myxocyprinus asiaticus, assembly GCF_019703515.2. Classification (NCBI taxonomy): domain Eukaryota; kingdom Metazoa; phylum Chordata; class Actinopteri; order Cypriniformes; family Catostomidae; genus Myxocyprinus; species Myxocyprinus asiaticus. The sequence continues at coordinate 19,600,336 of NC_059379.1, forward strand.
TCAAGGATGGAAACTTCTTACCTTTCCTCTTAATTTGCTGTTTTGAATATAAAAAAAAAGTCACTTATGAATTTGTGCAGATCCGTTGAGTTTTTTTCTCGGGGTGAGGAGACCTATACTTGGGGTTGAGGGGCGTCCAATTTGTTCCAGTCAGATTATAAACATGAGCGCTCCGAAGATGTTTTGTTTCTAAGTGAATAAGTTAATTATCAGTAGTAAATCAATCATTAATGCCAAACTTATATGAATATGCTGCATGAGTTTTGCATGCTTCAGAAGAACAAGCGTGATCACAGCACATTGTGTGAATGCACGTGCAGAGGAACAGTTTTATAGTGTTCCATATTATAGTTTTTTTGACTATAAAGTTTCCCAAACTTTTCTCCATTCTGACTAAATGAACTTCTGTCCAAGCTTCCTAAGTTTATGATGTAGTTATGTACAATAAAAACTAAGCATGGTAAAATATATCTGTCTGAAGTTAATTTGATATTCATGAGAGGGCACATTATTATATAATACAGTGTGTTCATGTGAGGGCACTTATACTATAGACAATGTCATTTTAAAATTACCTTTAAAAAGAAAAGGCTTGAGTTAATTTTATTTCTATCCCTTTTTCTCTCTCCATTTCTTGTACATCATTTATAGATTTCATATGACAATAAAATAATATAATAAATATTGTCAGTAGTGATGAAGCATACAGTCACTATTTGGCTTTGTAAGGCAGTGTTTTATGTTACTGCTGAACAGCAAACACATTTGGCCTGTAATATTTTATTTCATATTTTCTTTAATTTCAGATGGAATAAGCTTTGAAGAAGGTACCAGTGTGGGAGAAATGTATTAATGTATTGCCATGGAAAGTATCAGCAAAACCCACCTCTAGCAGATATGCCCTAGTGTGATTATTAGCCTAAATTACAAAGATTTAATGAGATAAATATATAGTTTGCATGTGCTGCACCGAGTGCTTGTGAGTATGTGGAGGTGTTGAGATGTTGTGCCGAAACTGGCTGCTAATACCTTTTAGAGCTCCTTGGCTCATACTTGGAAAACACCATCATGAGCACTGCACGCTCTGTTTGTAGTAAATGACAGTGAGCCAAACAGCAATTCATTTTGTAGTGTGAGTTGCATACAGAATACACATTTATTTAATTAAATGGCAGCCTTTTGCAGTTTAATAATCACATTGGGTCATGTAGCAACCTGCTTTTCCGGAAGTGAGAAGCTACTGTCCAAAACACACAGAAACAAAAAGGGCTTCACGCCAAAAATAAAAGCTCAATTAAAATGGAAAAAAGTATAACGGAAATATATCACTACAGTATACAGTAGTTATGTAATATTCACTGTAAATCAACTAATAATAATAATAATAATAAGTCAATGTTGTGTGCTGTGAGGTTCTGTATAAAAGCACTTCATTTAATAAAAATAATACAATATTATGTCAAAAACTCATTGCTCTGTTTTCATTTGATTAAAGTTTTAATGAAGTTATTTATTTATACACAGTTTTGATGATATAATTTAAATAAGTTGTTGAAATTGAATTCAGAAAAAAAAAAAGAAAAAAATAGGTATTGGTATTTGTAACGGCAAGTACCGAATAGGAAGTAAACCCAAACTGACAAGGTTCTTAAGGTTAATGCTCTTTTGAGTTTTAAATGAACAAAACCTACCTTCCTACCCTAAACCTAAAATCTAACCGACAGTGTCCTAAAAAGCAAATGTGCCATTGATAAACGCAATTGCTGAAGCAACGAAGTCATTTTGTGAATCTTCTATAACAATTTTGGTTCAGATATTGACTCTGTGCTTTTTAGGACTCATACCCTTGTCCTTTGAATCGCAAGTGCAACACTACCAGTTGAGCTACTGCATAATTTAACCGCACTCAAATAAGCCATGTAGTTGGTCATGTAATGCATTTAAACGTTAAAATGTATTACCATACTGCGCTATAGTAAAAGTGTTTTAATGTCATATTATGGCATTGTGTGAGGAATGAAAAGTAAATGTTTATGAACTAATAATCTGCCCTTTTACACTGGATTTGTATGAAAAAGGAAATAAAAAGGAATAAAAGAGACCAAATTGTCCAAACACTGACGTGTCAATATGGCCATAGAATATATTACATAGCAAAGGTCTGAAATCTTTTGCACATGGCTCTGGTCTTGTAGCACTAGGCTGCGTTTTTGTAGTTGAGCCACACCTGGACTTGAATGTCAATGTGTGCTGTGTGAGCAAGCCATGCATCGAATGAGGGGCATACAGATGAGGCTGCCTCTTAACAACCACTGATAATGATGAAGAATGGTATGCTTCACAGGGTCTTAAATGCAGAAGGAGCTTTACAATCGCCGATAGCAGCCCCAGGCAACAATTTTTTCTCCTGCTGTCCATTTCTTGCCACTGACTCCATAGTTTGCATGCAGGAGATGAGTCAACATGTCTTTTTGAAAAAGCAACAACTGTGAGTATGATAACCAAGATCATCAGACTCTCAGGGGAGAGCGATATCAAGGCTAGACAAATATTTTTGTGCAAAGTCATCCAAACAGCATATTTCAGAGAATAGAATATGACAGATGAGGGAGGGTAATACAGACACATCAGACAGAAATATTGAAAAGGATCTCAATTTCACATTCAGAACTGAGTTAAATGCTATCTTGAAGCAACCTTAGAGCTCTTGGCATGTATTAATTTCTCTATGCAATTTCTGAGTGTACATTCCTATCTGTGGTTGCATCTATTCATCTCTTACCTGAACCATATAAGGCCAGAATCAGATGTATTCCATTCCACTCTCTGTGTCCCTGATGTATGCCCCTGAGTCATAGTCACTGCTGAGCTTTACATCTTTGAATAAGCTAAACTGGGAGAAGACATACATAGCAAAAGCAAGGTCACCATGCATGAATCCTTCCTACATTATTAATATGAGCAGAAAAAAAGAGGAAAGGGGGTGGAATATGCATTGAAATGAAATCATGAATGTCCTTAAGCTTCAAGCAACACAACCTTTACCTAATGTTCTACTGACTGAGAAAAAAAAAAAAAGAAAAAAAAACACAGGTCCAGTTTTTAGTCTAATACAACAACAAAATCATCACCCAACTGATCTGTCTCCCAGCCCTTTGATTGCATTAATTAAATACTCGCTGCCAAGAGTCCTAATATTTTTGCATCAGGGTCATTTTTGTTCTTTTTCACAATGTCATCTCATTACTGGAAATTCTTGTGATGATTTGCATATAAATTATTACATCTGTAAATACCTTGCTTCACTTGGACATCTTCACAGACACACTGACAAAAGAGCTTCATTTTTCTCTGATGAATTTTATACATTTAATTACATTTGAACCACACAAGCCGTGTTTAGTTAATTGGTTAGTTACACTCTGTTCGAAATTACGAAGATATATGTATATTAATCTGGCAACAAAACAACTTAAGACAACAAGATAAGAATTCTAATTCTAAAGTACCATACAGCCTAACTGTTATTCCATGACACCTACAAAAAATCTCCAACCATTTACTGCACTATTGCTTGAAAAACAAGATATATCCAATTTCTCAAACCACAGTTACAGCTGCAATTCAAACTACACAAATATCAAAGAATCTCCTTATGTACTCTACCTTTGATATCCAGGAGGGAGGCAAGATCACAGAAGGGGAGAGGTCATACACAGGATGGAAGCCTCACACTTTTGAAGTGTGTATCAGTTTATTTGTATATTAGAAGGTAAAACAGCCAAAAGGAGATGTTCTGTGGAAAACCAAACCACATGGAATAATGAACCTAATGGATCTTCATCCAAGTCCTCTGATATCTACTTCCACAATGTGCTCTTACTGATCTCACACTCACAAGTCAAAACTCTAGCCCTTGACATGCAGCATAAAGTCTGGTGCACTTTGCAGCTTCTTCTGGCAAGAACTGCCTTCTTACAAAAGGAAGAGACAGTCTGACCGGCATGTAAAGTGACAAGTTCACTTTGTCTTTATGTGCAGTTTTGGGGCAGGTATAACAGACAGGCACCGCAGTCACTGCGAATTATTATATAGAAAAAAGGGGGGAAATAAACGTGTGTGTAGAGTTTGTGATTAGAATTTTTGTTCATCCTAAAGAAATTAAGATTATTTCATAGAGAGAACTCTTAAAAACAAAACAAAACATATAGTTCTGCTTTTAAGGGGATAGTTCACACAAAAATGATAACTATGTCATCATCACTCAACCTCATGTTGTTCCAAACCCATATGACTTTCTTTCTTCCATGGATCACAAAATGATATTTTTTCAATATTCCCTTTTAATGCATCTTTTTTTCTTTTTTTTTCATACATGAAAAGTGCAAGGAATATTCCAGGTTTAATGCAAGTTAAGCCAAATCGACAGCATTTGTGGCATAATGTTGATTACCATCTTTTTATTTATTTTTTTTGCTTTTTTCCTAAAAAAAAAAAAAAAAAAAGCAAAAATCGAGGTTACAGTGGATGCATCTGATTTTTGGATGGTTTAAAAGGCAGAAATTTGAAACTCATGATTTTTTAAAAGTACTTACATTCATTATTTTGTTAAAATTCATGAATTATTTGAGCTCTAAGATTACATTGTCATGGCAACAAAGTTGTAAAATTGGCTATAACATAACACAGAAAAGGTTAGTAAGTGATTTTATCACACTAAAATCATTGTCATGATTCACTGTTGTTTGCTTTGTGTTTCTCCCCTGTCATCTGTTCCTCCCGGACTAAATTTCCCATAATTCCCAGCCCTCATCACTGCCAGCTGTCCTTGATTGTCCTCACCTGTATTTCATTAACTCATTAGTCTTTGTGTATATAATGCCCTGATTTCTGTTCAGTCCTTGTCAGTTGTTATGTGTTTTGACCACCCATTTATTACCTTTGCCCATCGTTGATGTTTCCTTTGTTCCTGTGTTTTCCTATTGTGGATGTTTTCTTTGTTCCTGTGTTTACCCCGTTATTCTGTACTTTGTTTATTTTTATTAAATACTGTTTCACCGCACCTAGATCCAGGTCTCGTGACTTCCTTTCTAACGTTCCATCGTACATTACAATCATGTTAAAACACATACTGTTTAAGTCTTGTGGCAATACTTTTGAAAAAGTGAATATTTTAATGTTCAAAAAGGGGCCCCCATTCACTTCCATTGTAAGTGCTTCACTGTAACCCAGATTTTTGCTTTTTTTAAAGAAAAGGAGGGATGAGTCAAAATGAATGATGCACGCTGGCTAAAATTTTGTGATAATATTATGCCACAAATGCTGTTGATTGAGCTTAACTTGTATTCAACCGGGAATATTCCTTGAATGATCATTCTGCTAAATATCTCCTTGTGTTCCACAGAAGAAAGTAAGGCTACATTCATACAGTCAGTGTTTGGGATTGTCAACCTTATTTACTTACAGGTTTGAGTCATGAAATGCCCTGTTCATACAACAGCTTACAGTAGCAGTTCGAATACTATTTGTATGAACAAACAACCGAAGTCACAACCGCATCCTAAAAGCTGTAACCTGAAGGAGACAAAAAAATGGTCCATCCATAACACCGGCATCTTAACACAATTGCCGCCACGAGTCCAATCGAGGGGCAAGTTTATCCATCAGATCATAATTAACTGACAGCAGCTTAGAATTCTTTTTAACCAAGTGCAGAGCGCAGCATTTGTGTCACACGGCTCGTGCCCGTAAGCAGCTCCGGTGGAAGACAGCGTTTGGATCTTTGGATGATACAGATCATTTCCCCATCTCCGTGAGTTAACGAAACCCCACATAAAACACACGAGACATGCTTGTGTGCAGTGCAGTGTGGCTCTCACTGTACATGACATAACTAACAACTAGTTGTCTAGTACGATTCCATCCACACTGCACAGGTTTGCAGAAAATACGGTTGTAAAACTATCATAACTGAACTGTTTGTGAACATAACCATATTAAGCAGTTAAAACAGAACTGACAACCGTATTCTGCTGCTGTGTGAAAGTGGCCTAAGTCATACAGGGATGGAACAAAATGAGTATGGCTAATAGAAGCCTCAAACAAAACTCTCAATAGGGCTGGGCGATAAAATAATATAAATATTAATTGGAAAAAACACTTCGATAACTTTTGAATAATTTTCGATATTAAGCAGATGTTCTACATCTAGACGATGAGAATCTGGTACGTGTCGTCAAAAACACAAGCAGTTTGGCAAAGTTATACACACAACTAGCTAACTGAATCACAGTCGTGAAATCAGCCTGTTAGGAAGTAGTAGAAGGCTAGCGGCTATATACAGTATTGGGGAGTAATGGAATACATGTAACGGGATTACATATTTAAAATACAAAATATAAGTAACTATTCCATTACAGTTACAATTTAAATCATTGGTAATTAGAATACAGTTACATTCAAAAAGTATTTTGATTACTGAAGAGATTACTTTGCATTTTATTGTCATTTGTTTAATTTAATATTTAGTCCATTCAGATGGAAAACATTTATACATATAAATGATGCGATCCAAAGTGCATTTGAACAGTGGTGAAACACTGTTATGATGTGTTACATCCATACAAGCAGACAGAGAAGTAAGTTTGGAGCAGAAGAAATAGAAATAAACCTTGTGTAAATTGTCAGCTTTACGCTAAGCTAAAATGCTATTTCTAGCCATTTTACATGCACATGTTACCAGGCACGATATTGGATCATGTTGAATCATGTTGGATCACAATTAAAAGAACCAAAGACTTAAACTACTTCAGTCTGTGTGCATTGAATTTATTTAATACACGAGTTTCACAATTTGAGTTGAATTACTGAAATAAATTAACTTTTCCACGACATTCTAATTTATTGAGATGCACCTGTACATACATACGCATACACATGGGTAGTGCAAATCTAATACAATCTGTTATGTACAGTGTAAATACAAATCTGTTATGTACAGTGCAAATGTTTTTTGTTTTTTTGTTTTTTTTTTCAGAGGAAAGAAATGGCAGAAGTGGTTGGATGTGTTGGATAAATATAAGAAAGACTAAACTGTGTATTGCACATAGTTATTGCTCAATGGGGGCAATTTAACAGTTCATGAGATGGATAGCCTGAGGGGAAAAAACTGTTCCTGTGCCTGACGGTTCTGGTGCTCAGAGCTCTGAAGTGTCGGCCAGAAGGCAACAGTTCAAAAAGGTAGTGGGCAGGGTGAGTGGGGTCCAGAGTGATTTTTCCAGCCTTTTCCCTCACTCTGGTAGTGTATAGTTCTTGAAGGGGGGACAGGGGGCAACCAATAATCCTCTCAGCAGTCTGAACTGTCCTTTATAGTCTTCTGATGTCTGATTTCGTAGCTGAACCAAACCAGACAGTTATTGAAGTGCAGAGGACAGACTCAATGACTGCTGAGTAGAACTGTATCAGCAGCGCCTGTGGCAGGTTGAATTTCCTCAGCTGGCGAAGGAAGTACGACCTCTGCTGGGCCTTTTCCACAATGGAGTCAATGTGGGTCTCCCACTTCAGGTCCTGTGAGATGGTAGTGCCCAGGAACCTGAATGACTCTGCTGCCACAGTGCTGTTTAGAATGGTGAGTGGGGTCAGTGTTGGGCTGTTCCTCCTAAAGTCCACAATCATCTCCACCGTTTTGAGCGTGTTCAGCTCAAGGTTTTTTTGACTGCACCAGACAGCCAGCTGTTTAACCTCCCTTCTGTATGCAGACTCATCGTCATCTCGGATGAGGTTGATGACAATGGTGTCATCTGCAAACTTCAGGAGCTTGACAGAGGGGTCCTTGGCGATGCAGTCATTGGTGTAGAGGGAGAAGAGTAGATGGGAGAGCACACATCCCTGGGGGGCACCAGTGCTGATTGTACAGGTGCTGGAAGTGAGTTTCCCCAGTCTCACAAGCTGCTGCCTGTCCGTCAGAAAGCTGGTAATCCACTGACAGATGGATTACAGAGGGAACAGAGAGTTGGTGTAATTTATTCTGGAGTATAGCTGGGATGATGGTGTTGAAAGCCGAACTGAAGTCCACAAAAAGGATCCTTGCATATGTCCCTGGTCTGTCCAGATGTTGCAGGATATGATGCAATCCCTTGTTGACTGCATCATCCACAGACCTGTTTGCTCGATAAGCAAATTGAAGGGGATCTAGAAAGGGTCCAGTGATGTCCTTCAGGTGGGCCAACACCAGTCTCTCAAATGATTTCATGACCACAGACGTCAGGGCAACAGGTCTGTAGTCATTAAGTCCTGTGATTTTTGGTTTCTTTGGGATGGGGATGATAGTGGAACGTTTGAAGCAGCATGGGACTTCACACTGCTCCAGTGATCTATTGAAGATCTGTGTGAAAATGGGGGCCAGCTGGTTAGCACAGTATCTAAGACATGCAGGTGAAACGCCATCTGGGCCCTGTGCTTTCCTTAACCTTTGTTGTCGAAAGACGTGGCTCACATCACCTTCACAGATCTGGTGTGGGGTGTGAAATTGGGCCTTTCAAATCTACATTAGAACACATTCAGGTCGTCAGCCAGTTGTTGGTCCACCACAGGGTTGGGGGCAGGAGTCCTGTAATTTGTAAGTTGTTTCATGCCACTCCACACTGATGCAGGGTCGTTAGCTGAAAACTTGTTTTTCAGCTTCTCGGAGTATCTTCTTTTAGCCACTCTGATTCACTTATTCAGTGTGTTCCTGGCCTGATTGTACAAGACTTTATCCCCAACTCTGTAAGCATCCTCTTTGGCCAGACGAAGCTGCCTCAGTTCTGCTGTAAACCATGGTTTGTCATTGTTAAATGTTAAATAAGTCCTAGTAGGAATGCACTTATCCTCACAAAAACTGATATATGATTTAACAGTATCTGTGAGCTCGTCCAGATTGGTGTCTGCAGCCTCAAAAACACTCCAATCAGTGCGGTCAAAGTAGGCTTGTAGTTCCAGCTCTGCTTCGTTGGTCCATCTCTTTACAGTCCTTAATACAGGCTTAGCAGATTTTAATTTCTGTCTGTAGGTTGGAAGAAGATGAACCAGACAGTGATCAGATAGTCCCAAAGCTGCTCTAGGGACAGAGCAATATGCATCCTTTATTGCTGTGTAGCAGTGATCCAGTATATTTCTATCTCTGGTGGGGCATGTGATGTGCTGTTTGTATTTGGGCAGTTCAAAAGCCCCACAGCATCGCCCTGTTGCAAACGTCACACACCTCACCCATTTCACAAGCCAAAACAAATATGCATGTTATCTAGAATATCAAGTTTAAATTGTATGTAAACGTTAGCTAGCTAGTAAGTTAAGTTAACGTTGACAACTCACCGACTTATAACTGCCATGGTGTCCCGAGTGGTCTCTCCACTAACAACGGGACGATGTCCCAGCACACTGTCCATGATCTCGAACCATGGAAAGCTCTGGGCACCACTTTGTCCATTGTGTATCTTAATGGATTTGTAATGTGTCCGCAATTTTTTTAGCAAAGATGCAGGTGTGTGACATCACACAAACATGTCAGCACCCAGAGAGATGTACAAAGTTAGTGACAAAACATTCACTTTTATTAAATGATATTGATCAATGATTCAAATTTCCTACATTACAAGATATTAAAGCTTGTTTAAGAAATGTTTGCAGACACAGGTGTACTAAACATGGTAAATTAAACTCTCTTTTGATGATCGGACACCTGTAGCACAAAGGCTAGCGTAGTAGCATTGTTTATCAGTTGGGTTGCTAAAAGACGTCTCTGGTGACAGTCAAACCCCTGTTAAGCTAATGGGAGCATTGCAGTTTTGGTTTTTTAAACGTCATCTTCCAAGCATCTGGCAATGGAATTCCTTTATAGTCAGAGATCAGAGAATTCAAGTAGGAATTTCCCATATCCGACTTGATTGTAACGCAGCATGAGTATCTCGTTAAACTTTGCCTTTGACACTGACCCTTCCTCAATCCCTAGTTGGCCTTTTTTCGCCCAAGGGTAATCAGCGGGCCAAAGGCCCTGAATAAGCCCTGAGGAGGCACGATTAAGCCCCAGAAGTGATAGTGGGAAGGCAACTGGTCCTGGCACGCACTAGCATGCCTTCATTTGGCCCCACAGTGGAAACGTGGCTAATGAGACTTGGTAGCCGCTAGCTAATATTATCATATAGCCCTTTTCCACCGACATGGTTCGGGGCAGGTTCCTAGGCCAGTGAAAATTCTTGAACTGTTCCACGTGTTTCCACCACAGAAAAGGCCGTTCCGGGGCCGAACACCAGCCCCTAAAGCTTGCTGGTCCCAACGCAGGAACTGATTATGTAAAGGGGTGGAGAGCGGGATAATGTTTCGTCACCAAATTTTTCCCAAACACCAACAGTAGCTGTCGTCTGCAGAAAAGAGTACTTTTTTACTCTATAAAAACAATAAAAACCCACAAAATTATCAGACATCAAAAGCGTTCAGGTAACGCGGACGAAACAAGCATTCTACTTGCGATATGGTCCTTACAGAGATCCGAGATGAATTAGAGAGATCGCAAAGGGAAAAAATATAGTCTATCACGCCGGCTTCAATCAGACAATTGACTAAATCATAAACAAATTGAAAAACACTTAAGGGAGTGCAGGGACCATAAGAGGGACTTAAACAAAAGCGACAGTGGATGGAGCAACAATGTTTTGGACTTGGATACCGACCAGCCTACTATCTAACCGGGACATTAAATTCAGCCAGTCACGCTTGAGATAAACACTGAATCGCTGGTGTCCTCTGCTGCTGATCTCAGTAAGTTATTATATTGTCCATCTTCATTAAATTTCCTTACACTATTGTCCCATTGACCAGTTACTCACTAACTTCGGAAGATCATGGCTATCTGTTAAGTAAACTTACGGATTCTCAATCAAGATGTAAACATAATATTATACAGTATGCTATGGCATAACTCCAGATATGGTTGGCAATGCAGCTTATGGTGCATCACCGCCACCTACTGAGCTGAACTGTGGAGCGTCACAAGAAAGTCTTATAGTAGAGTTAGACATCCTCTGAAGACAATGAAATTGGCAAAATGTAACCGAAAAGAGGTTAAACACCTTATGTAGGATTAAATCCTTAACAGATTATACTTCAAAGTGTAGTTTACTCTCTGAAATTTACTTGTAAACAAACAAGTTATGTTTACATTCATTCTGAGATCTGACAAAAATGTGGAATGCATTTCCTCCCCCATTAATTGTATAAAATATATATTGTGATAAATATTGATATTATTTTTGATAATATTTTTGGCCATATCACCCAGCCCTAACTTTCAGTATCTTTTAAAGACTTGAAGACATGACCCAGCAAACTTTAGTGATTGATTAGTTGTCTCTCACAAGTGCTAAAGTTGTCATGATGGAACCAGCCATTAAACAGTCTATTACAGGCTTTTCAGCACAATACAAAGTGTAAAACAATTATGAAACAAAACATTTAATGAAACAGGAAAATGTACGTGGTAACATACAATAATATCAAACCACTATTTTGGATGAGAAAATTCTAATGAATATGTTGCATAAATGTATAACATAAAATATATGTGACAACTTGCCCTGACCTGACAAATACAAAAACTGAATGTCCTGAGAACACATTTCAACCTTTCGGTGAAAATCTACCTTCATTATATAGTTGCCTGAGTGTATGCTAGTGTGTTTGTATTGTGTTCAATTGTTTAGATTCAAGAAACGCACCTTTCTCCACAGGAATTTGAAAAACTTGGCAGGGTATGGGGTGTGCATGTGTTTTGTAGTGCTGGTTCGAATAAGAGCAGGGGAGTCATCACAATAAGTAAGCATTTACAATTTAAATGTCTCAAACAGATAAAATATAATTTAAGAAGAGTCATTATTGTTTAGGCTGAAATACAGGGGCAAAATCTTATTTTGCCTAATATTTATGCACCCAACGCTGATGATCAGAACTATTTTATAGATCTTGTGGGAAAGTTACAAGCAGCTGGGATCCTTCAATGATATGGTTTTGGGTGGAGACTTCAGTCATTTAATGGATCCAGTCCTTGATCGTAGTGATGCAAAGGTGTATAGACCCTTTAGAGTAATGTTGACACTACAGAGGATGTGTAAAAATCTTGGTCTAACAGACATTTGGAGACTCCTGAATCCATCTGGGACAGACTACACCATTTTTTCACCTGTTCAGAAGATTTACTCTAGAATAGATTTTTTATTGATATCTATATCACTTATTCATCTGCCACTGACTGCTCAATTGGGAATATTTTAGTTTCAGATCATGCTTTGGTGTGTTTAGAGATGTTGCCGCATATAAAGAATAGAAAATCATATAGATGGCGCTTTAATACATCCCTTCTACAAGACCCAGCATTTCAGCAAATGTTAAAGACAGAAGTCAATGTTTATGTAGAAACCAATTGATCCTCATTGTCTTCTGTGGGTGTGGCATGGGAGGCGCTTAAGGCAGTTCTTAGGGGAGGATCATACAATATGCCTCATATGCACAGGAATTCATAGAATTGGAAAAGATTATTAAAGGGGTCATGAACTGAGAAATCAAAATTCCCTTGATCTTTTGACATATAAGAGGACATTTTACTACAAAAACATCCTGTAAGTTTCAGAACTCAAAACTTTCTCATTAGTCTAAAAACAGCTTATATTGAAGCCAATCTGCCAAAACGACAGGATGTGGAATGTGCCACTTTATTACATAATAGTGTGGCTTAACACCGCCTCCGCAGAAGAAGATCAACGCCTGCTTCTACATCACTGCCTGTTTAGCCCCGCCCACCGATTCACGCATGTAGTAGGTAAATAACGAGAGAGGCAAACGCAGGTCTTCGCAGAAACCAAATGATAAAGATGGCCCCGAAGACAACAAGACGCTGTGCATTGCCAAGTTGTGGAAAAACACAGTCTTTGCAATGCCTTCCTCCTGATCCCAACATTAGGAAAGAGTGGATGAACTTTATTTTTAAAGAAGTTCCAGACAGCGTCAGTAAGAACTTGGTCTTTTGTTCACTTCATTTTACTGCGGATTCGTTTACAAACAAAGCACAATTCGACGCAGGATTTTCAGAAAGATTGAAACTAAAAGACGATGCTGTGCCGACTATATTGGATCCGACAGTAATGTCGCACCACACAAGTGTAAGTAACTTTTTATTAAGTGGCCACTATTGCTTTGTCTGTTATTACAGATCATTTGATATGTACTGAGTATTTATGCATTTTTAACCTAAATCACAGCAGCGTCCATCTATGAAGGATGTAGGATTTTTAAATATGCAAAACTGTTAGCCAATCATACCAGTGGGCGTTTACTTCCGAGTCTACAATTCGCCACGCCTATTCAAACAGTGTGTTACGATGAGGGGGGGGTCAAAACAGGACAGAAAATAGCCTATTACTTCTAAATTATGATGTTTTTTGATGTAAAAATCTTGATAACATTATAAGTGGACCTCAGAGAACAGTACAAAATAAAAAAATAAAATAAAAAGGCAGTTCATGACCCCTTAAAAAGTGCTGCAACAGAGCTGAAGTGCCAAATATTATCTAGTGGTCTTAAAGAGTTGACTCAGCTAAAGTATAGGTACAATACCATTTTGTCACAGAAGGTAGAGTTTTGGTTATTCAGGGAAAGAAAGACATACTTTGAGTCGGGGGACAAACCAGGGAAACCAGATATAAAACAGAGAAGACTTCCATTCCTTCAGTGAAGACTTCTGGAGGCAATATATTTACTTCTGCCACAGATATTAATAAAGCCTTTAAAGAATTCTATTTAGATCTTTATAGCTCCACGTCTATGTCTGCCAATAAGGATATTAGCAACTTCGTAGAGCCATTAGAACTCCCTAAATTAACAAGTGATCAAAAATACTTTCTTGACTCAGATATTACTTTGGAGGAGCTTGTTGGCGTAATTAAAGCCTTGCCAACAGGTAAGGCACCAGGGCCAAATGGTTTTGCCACAGAATTTTTTATATCATATGTCACAGAACTGGCTCCACAATGTATGTTAGAAGTTTACACAGAGTCATTAAAGAAAGGTGAACTACCGCCAACTATGATGCAAGCCCTGGTCAGTCTCATTCTTAGAAAAGATAAAGACCCAAATGAGTGTAAAAGTTTTCATCCAATTTCCCTGATCCAGTTAGATGTAAAAAATTTGGTCTAAAATTCTGGCAGAGCCATTAAATCTTTTATACATATAGATCAAGTGGGGTTTATTCTTGGTTGTAGTTCTTCTGATTATATTAGACATTTTATAAATATTATGTGGTCAGTAGTGAATGATCAGACCCCGATTGCTGTCATCTCACTTGACGCCGAGAAGGCATTTGATAGGGTGGAATGGGACTACCTTTTTAAGATTTTGGAAATGTATGGGTTTGGGAACTCTTTTATTGGGTGGATTAAGTTACTTTATAAACAACCGCTAGCGGCAGTGCAAACGAATGGATTAATTTCAGATTTTTTTTCTCTTGATAGGGGAACCCGGCAAGGCTGTCCTCTCTCCCCTTAATTGTTCTGTCTTGCCCTGAAACCATTAGCAGCTGCAATAAGAAAAGAGGATGATTTTCCTGGCATTGTAGCAGGAGGTGTGGTGCATAAACTTCTACTTTACGCAGATGATGTATTATTATTTGTCTCCAACCCTAGTAGATCTATGACTAGCCACCATAAAGTTATTAATTTCTCAAAATTTTCAGGATACAGGGTGAATTGGTCTAAATCGGAAGCTCTTCTTCTGACAGCATATTGCCCTGCCACAGCTTTCCAATCTGGCACCTTTCAATGGTCCAGGCAAGGCATTGGGTATTTAGGTATTTTATTTCCAGCAAATTTGAGAGATTTAGTTAGAGTTAATGAAAAGGTTCTTGTGTGATGTGGATAGGTGGGTTTCACTACATTTGTCTATGGCAGGCAAGGTCAGTGTTATAAAAATGAACTGTATCCCCTAATTCGGTTATCTACTCCAGTTCCTCTTTCTTATTTTAAACAGTTTGATAGAATATCTAAGTCTTTTATTTGGAATGGTAAACAACCTTGGTTGCATTTCAGTAAGTTTCATAGACCAATTGACAAAGGATGTTTAGGCCTCCCCAAAATTGTGTTTTTTACTATGCTTTTAGTCTCAGACACCTGGCCCATTGGTCTCTTCTACAGAGCCCCTCCCTGGTACTACACTAAACAAGCGGTCCTTGCCCTAATTTCACCATTGCAAAGTCTTTCTATCAAACTACCTAGAGAAGTAAAAATACATCCCTTTTTTCACACTTACATTCAGTATGGACAAAGGTCTCCCGTATGTTCAATTTTGATAGTTACCTAAATTTCTCCTCAAGCATATGGCTGAACCCCAAATTGTGTATTAACAAGTCCCCCTTTTGCTGTAAAGAATGGATGGAGAGTGGTGTTGCTACACATGGTGACCTTTATGAAAACTGAGCCTTGAGATCATTTGAAAATATAACAGCAATTTGGGATTTCTAGGTCTCAATTTTTCAGATATGTACAGTTGCGCCATCTACTTTGTATTATTTTGTGGGAGTAGTACACAGCTCCCTAAAGCTGCAGACACCCTCTGTGTGGTGCTAACTGCCTTTGGAAAGAGGCATGAAGCGTTAATGTATTATTCTTCATTGATTCAGAGTCTTGGTGACGAGGCCTTAATAGCTCTTAAGAGGTTATGGGAATGAGATTTGAACTTGGTATTGGAGGATGGGGAGTGGGAAAGAATAAAAAAAAAAAATGGAAGCTATGTATAGGGATGCAAGGATACGCCTTATTCAGTTTAAGATTTTGCATAGTTTCTGTTGGACTCCCTCTAGATTGTTTAGGCTTGGTTTAAAATACACACCTACCTGCTGGCAATGCCATTTGGATGATGAAGACAAAGCCCATGCTCTGTGATTTTGCTCTAAGATTCAAGAATTCTGAGTAAGAGTCCAGAATTTTATCTGTGAGATTTTAGATACTCAAATTTCATTCTGCCCCAGACTATGTATATGTATTGAGTGATGGGGTGGTTTTAAAAGTAGGTGGCAAATGTACAAAAATCTGGGTCCAAACTAGTGTAATGATTGGCAGACAGATAATTCTTAGAGGATGGTGCTCCCTCATTTCAAGAGTGGTTCACCGAATTGGGCAGGGTGGCAGCATTTGAAAAGATGTCATATAAGCAGCTTGGCCAGGTATTTGTCCTTTCTAGAAGGCTCTCAGTGAGGACCATGTGGAGAGAGACAAAATTGTGGTAGTAATTGTGGATTCTGTTCTTTGTGTATTTCTTTCTTTTCTCTTTGTTTGTTGATTTTCAAATATTTGTTGTTTATTTGTTTATATGTGTGCATTGTGTCATGTAGGCTTTGACCACAGAGATGTTTGTTGACAGGGTGGGGTTGGGGAGGGGTAAATAATGGGGGTTAAAGTTGATTTTGTATATATACATTTTGTTTATTCTGTTTGTTTTTTTATACAAGAATCAATAAAAATTGTTAATAACAAATAATAGTAATTTGATTGAGGGTTAATGAGGGTTTTGATCTGCATATTTGAAACCAACATGCAAACTACCATTTATGTAATTGGATTTTTGACTCAAAACCATACCTTTACTGATGATGACTTCCCCACAGACAACTAGCCACACTGTCCCTAATGTATCAGATGGTCAAAATAAATAAATAAATAGATAGATAGATAGTTCTGCAGTTCTGTACCATTCCCTAATAAAATTTCCAAATTATAAAGAAATATCACATAATACAGTAATTTTCTCCATAAATATACATGCATTTAAAGATGCTCAATAAATAAATAATCTATTCTCTAGACAAAAGAACATAATACCCTCTATGAAGATGTGTACATAAAACCACCTCTTTTCAAGATGATAAAAACTAGAGCTAATTAAAGTGATATTGTGAAGAAGAAAGGCAGAAAGCAATGAAATCTAGAGCGTAGAGTTCATAAAAAAAGACAGGCTGTGAGATCTGCAGGCAGACAATTGCACAGTATTTCAGAGTGTGAGAGCACAGGGCCACATGGTGACACAAACCATCTTGTATATTCACAGGACGGTCCATAGGGAAAGACAGAAGAGACAGGAGACAGGAATTTGGTTCACTGGCAAAGTGGAATTCCAGAGCTTAATGGGCCTGTGTAAAAAAAAAAATCAGGCTGCCATTCAGCGGACAAGTGGAGCGTTGGAGAAAGAGAGGGGGAGAGATTTAGCAAAGGGATGGGGGGAGGGGGGTCCCAGTACATACTGCACCCCATGAGCAGAATACAGATTGAAGGAGGTGGGAGGAGAACCATTAAATGGTCATTAATGCAGAAAACAACTCTAGCCAAACTTTTTATGGCACGGTTTATGTAGTCTACAGTCATAACCATTTGTAAAGCTCGACATAAATTGCTAATGATTGTTCTCTGCAGATTAGGGACGATGCATGAAAACCACAGAGTGAAACAAACGGTGTCCCTGAATGCACAGCCAGATACCTGAAGCCACATGTCTTCTCTTGAAAGAAGCTTTTTGTGAAGGTACAGTGGAAAGAGGGAGAGAGAGAGACAAAGAGAGAGTGAAACAGAGTGTTCGTTACCAGCTCTGTCTTGGATTGACACAAGCCAACCCGAGAAGCTGTGTGTGTCCACAGTTGCATAACATTCTCTCTCCAGTGTAAGCTCTTTAACAAACACATACTGACTAGAATTAGGAGGGTAATGATTTGCTCTGACAACGATTCGATTTGATAATGATTCTTAACGCTAACGATGCATGGCTAAATCTGAAATTTGGTCACAATTCAGATCGATCCAATTTGATAGATTATTTCGGAACGATTCAAAATTATTTTCAAAAATATGCTGGAAAAAGATTCAAAAGTGTTTACTGAACATTTCTAATTTAGACAACAAATATATGCACCACACTTGATCACTAGAGTCACTGATGTATTTAGGACCAAGGAAGATTGGCTCATATGTGTGGACAAATCACAGCTGACAGTTGACAAACTATGCCCTATAACTATTGCCCCGGTATATATACTATATCAATATAACCCCACAGGGGGCCTTTTACCCCAGGTGTTATTTAGTAGTGTGTAAAGCCAGTTATTATACACGGGATGTGGTAAACATGAGTTCCCTATATATTTTGGGATAGGGAAAGAGGCGGCTGTCGCTGTTCAGAGGCGGCTCCATATGAGACATGCTCAAGATAAAAATGTTTTATATTTTCGTGGCTGCCACATGTCATTGACCAATCACAGGTGACTAATCAACTGTTTGGTTCCCTTCAGAACATTCTGAAATCGCTTCCTATTGTGGCAATTGTGTAACCTGTTGCATAACGCTTTGAGCTTGTCAGCTCTTAAAGTGGATTTTTAGTTCACCCAAAAATGAAAACTGTTATTTACTGTTATTTACACTCATATCGTTCCAAACCAGTATGCTGTTATTTATTCTGTGAAAATTTTAAATAATCAAAACATAGCTCGTGCCATACAATGACAGTTCTAAGCATCCAGGGACTGTCAAGTTCCACAAATAAAAATAAAAAAATACCATAGAAGCACCTTATAATTAGTCCATACAACAATATTCCAAGTCTTCTGAGGACATAAGATAGCTTTGTGTTTAATGACTTACATTTTCGTCTGTTACTTACACAAACCCATCATGTATGGATTACTGTTATGATACACTAATGTCTACAGTCCTTTTGTGTTCCACTAAGAAAATAACAGCATACAGGTTTGGAACGGTATGGGGTATTGGAAGTAAATGATGATAGAATTTACATTTTGGGTAAATTATCCCTTTAAGTGTAGTGTAGGATCCAAAGTTAAAGCGCACAGCAAATTTTGGTTATACAGATGTTTACGGAAACCTTAATATCACATCTCAGGATGGTCCTTGTTCCTTGGAACAAAATCTGATCTCTAGAGCACATTGCAAGGTACATGTACATACAGGTGCATCTCAATAAATTAGAATGTCGTGAAAAAGTTAATTTATTTCAGTAATTCAACTCAAATTGTGAAACTCGTGTATTAAATAAATTCAGTGCACACAGACTGAAGTAGTTTAAGTCTTTGGTTCTTTTAATTGTGATGATTTTGGCTCACATTTAACAAAAACCCACCAATTTACTATCTCAAAAAATTAGAATACATCATAAGACCAATAAAAAAAAACATTTTTAGTGAATTGTTGGCCTTCTGGAAAGTATGTTCATTTACTGTATATGTACTCAATACTTGGTAGGGGCTCCTTTTGCTTTAATTACTGCCTCAATTCGGCGTGGCATGGAGGTGATCAGTTTGTGGCACTGCTGAGGTGGTATGGAAGCCCAGGTTTCTTTGACAGTGGCCTTCAGCTCATCTGCATTTTTTGGTCTCTTGTTTCTCATTTTCCTCTTGACAATACCCCATAGATTCTCTATGGGGTTCAGGTCTGGTGAGTTTGCTGGCCAGTCAAGCACACCAACACCATGGTCATTTAACCAACTTTTGGTGCTTTTGGCAGTGTCGGCAGGTGCCAAATCCTGCTGGAAAATGAAATCAGCATCTTTAAAAAGCTGGTCAGCAGAAGGAAGCCTGAAGTGCTCCAAAATTTCTTGGTAAACGGGTGCAGTGACTTTGGTTTTCAAAAAACACAATGGACCAACACCAGCAGATGACATTGCACCCCAAATCATCACAGACTGTGGAAACTTAACACTGGACTTCAAGCAACTTGGGCTACGAGCTTCTCCACCCTTCCTCCAGACTCTAGGACCTTGGTTTCCAAATGAAATACAAAACTTGCTCTCATCTGAAAAGAGGACTTTGGACCACTGGGTAACAGTCCAGTTCTTCTTCTCCTTAGCCCAGGTAAGACGCCTCTGACGTTGTCTGTGGTTCAGGAGTGGCTTAACAAGAGGAATACGACAACTGTAGCCAAATTCCTTGACACGTCTGTGTGTGGTGACTCTTGATGCCTTGACCCCAGCCTCAGTCCATTCCTTGTGAAGTTCACCCAAATTCTTGAATCGATTTTGCTTGACAATCCTCATAAGGTTGCGGTTCTCTCGGTTGGTTGTGCATCTTTTTCTTCCACACTTTTTCCTTCCACTCAACTTTCTGTTAACATGCTTGGATACAGCACTCTGTGAACAGCCGGCTTCTTTGGCAATGAATGTTTGTGGCTTACCCTCCTTGTGAAGGGTGTCAATGATTGTCTTCTGGACAACTGTCAGATCAGCAGTCTTCCCCATGATTGTGTAGCCTAGTGAACCAAACTGAGAGACCATTTTGAAGGCTCAGGAAACCTTTGCAGGTGTTTTGAGTTGATTAACTGATTGGCATGTCACCATATTCTAATTTTTTGAGATAGTGAATTGGTGGGTTTTTGTAAATGTGAGCCAAAATCATCACAATTAAAAGAACCAAAGACTTAAACTACTTCAGTCTGTGTGCATTGAATTTATTTAATACACGAGTTTCACAATTTGAGTTGAATTACTGAAATAAATGAACTTTTCCACGACATTCTAATTTATTGAGATGCACCTGTATATAAACATTTTGCACATTCTTGGTCCTTAGACTTAGAACTTAAGTCCTAATGTAATGATCAAGATCGCTGAAAATTCCACTTTTAGGGTCAATTTATTATGGGAAGGGTTCGAGTCTTAGTCCAAATTTTTTTAGGGGGTACCTAGGTAAGTATGTTGTGCATGCAGAACATTTCATGTTTGAGACTTCTCGAGAAAGGGGAGTTTTTAAAGTTTCCCTCACTTCTGGGGACCAGATAAGAACCTGACATTTTCACAGATATACGTCCTCTGTGGTAGCATTCTGCTGTAAAAAAAAAAATTTGAGTTTCAGATTCCACTGGTTACAGAGCTAGGGCTAGTAGAAATCTGGGGGAAAGTCTACGTTATTCATGTGTTTGAGAAATGAACAGATGTACAGATGTAAATAATAAAAATATGCTGCTTTAAAAAATCTATTCATTTTTCGCACTGATAAAGACGAATTTCACATATGTGGAAATTAGGACCGCATTCCCTCAAAAGTTGAAAAAAACATGTTTGTTATTTTGAATATTTTTCAACTATAACGTGTGGGCCATTTCACTTCATTTTAATATAAATTGTGTTATTGTTTTATTTTGTTATCACTGTACAATACGGTTCTATTCATTAACATTAGTAAATGCATTCCAATATATTTCACATTGAGAATAAATGTATTCATGCAAAAGCTGAAAATTTTTGCTTTCAGAGGCTTTATATGGAGTTAAGATGAAAATAATGTTGCACTTCTAACAGCATACTGGAGGTTAAGTCATTCACTAATAGGGAGCAAGAGAGCATCCTATAGCTTTCTATGCAGCTAAGTGCATTCACTCCTAAAAGTTCAGTTTCAGGCTGCAGATGATGTTTGGAACACTCAACATGTTTGGCAGACATGGAACAATGATAATCAGTACATAGATTCAGAATTTATAACGCTAAACTTTATTTTAGCATGGTTGGCAGTGAACTGATGATGCTGGGCATTACTTTTAATCACAATTATTTATTCAGCTTCATAGAAAATCAACTGCAATGTCTATAACGTCTCAAAAACATGAATAACCAAAACTTCTGGACACATAATAAAATAATTGATGAAAACAATCTGACTTTCTATAGCTTGGTATTGCCTAAAAAATGTTTTTGTTTGTTTATTAGGTGCTGCTAGTTACAAATCATAAAGGGAAATGGAAAATGTACACAGCAGTCACTCGGGGGTCTCAAGAGGTTAAACCACTGGAGTTTTATGGATTACCTTTATGCTGAATTTAACTCCTTTTGGAGCTTAAAAGGCCTGGCCACCATTCAATTGACATACTTTCTCGAGTTACAGACTCTTATTTCGGCCCATTTTCCATGATCACATATAAGTAATTTTAATGCATTTGAAGGGCTCACGTCATTCTCTGATATTTCAGCGATACATTCACCCCTTTATCAATCACATTCCAGGTACCATTATCATTATAATTGCACACTCGCAATTTACTCTGTGGTTTTCACCAATAAATGCCACTTAAAATACATTCAACACATTCTGTAGATCTGTATTCAATTTAACAGCTATCTGAAGGATAATGATTATTATATAATATTTTTAGGTATTACTTGGTGTCTGCATCATGGCTTGTGTTATTTTCACTGATGAAAGGGTAGCACTGTCTTCACCCAAAACCTTGACTCTTGGAGGCCTAAAAATGTGCTTGGATTTAATGAAAGGGAATATGGATTGGCTGGACTCATGTTCGATATACTTTCTATTAATGCCTTAATTCTGCTCATCAAATAATTATAAACTCAGATTATCTAACCAATTTATTTATTATTATTATAAACAGTTTATACGAGTTAATGCTATATAGTTTATACTACAGTATAAATATATAGTCATATATACTGCATACTTCACACAGGAACCCAATGTATTTATTTATTTATTTTATGTTTTATTATTT
Source organism: Myxocyprinus asiaticus (assembly GCF_019703515.2). Taxonomy (NCBI): domain Eukaryota; kingdom Metazoa; phylum Chordata; class Actinopteri; order Cypriniformes; family Catostomidae; genus Myxocyprinus; species Myxocyprinus asiaticus. The sequence continues at coordinate 19,622,907 of NC_059379.1, forward strand.
TAACCCCTGGTTTCCACTATACATTTGTCTGTTTTAATTGACTTCCTTCACTTTACCAATAATATTATTTATTACAGTTTATTTAATTAACTTTTGCCACTTTTATTAATAGGACAGAGCTGAGGTAACAAGAAAAGAAGGGAAAGTTTGAGGGTTAGGATCGGGAAATTAACTGAGCAGGATCCAAACTTTGGTCGCTCACTCATAAACTCCACCAAACAACATGTCACAGCATGTGCACTACCCACCAGGGCACATATTTGAAATGTCACAGTTTATGCAGCAATCTTTGACAGCTGTTTTAATGGAAAAAAATCAAAGAGAAAAACAGAAAATAAATTGCATGGCCTGTGTAAATTGATTGCCGTGACATCTTTATCCAGCAGGCAGCAAACAAGTAAGACAGCAGAACAACAATGTAGCTAGGGGATGTGTCCCAAACACATACATTTATTGAGTGAAACAGGAATTATCAGCTTTCCCAGCTGCCAGAGAAATAGTGTTAATCAGACCTCTGCCAGTAAGAAAATCCCAACTTTATATTTAGACAGCTGTTTCTAGCATATTTAAGAAGCACAGTGATGCCAAGAGCAAACCAAACAGACTTTGAAGAGGGTTTGCTGTTTTTAGTCCTGCACTCTTCAGCTGTGATGGCTGTGTTTCTAAACCTCATTATGGATATTAAAAAGAGTTGTTAGTGTTAATACGTCCCTCTCCCATTTTTTTTTATTAAGTTAAGCATTAACAAGCATGTTCCAATTGTTTAAAAGCTGGAGGAACATTAGAGTGACATAATTATCAACATATGATCATAGTGTATACAGTATCCAAGAAAGCCATGCAGGGACTTAAATTCAATGTATTTTTGAAGAACTATAGAAGTTAATAATACATTATGTCACTAATTCCTGTTAGCAGCAAAATAATATATATATATATACACTACCGGTCAAAAGTTCTGAAACACACATTCTTTATTATATATATATATATTTATTTTTTACATTTTAGAATAATAGCAAAGTCATCAAAACTATGGAATAATATAAATGGAACTATGGGAATTATATTATTAAAAATCCAAAATAAATCAAAACTGTTATATTTTAGCATCTTCAAAGTAGTCACCCTTTGCCTAGAATTTGCAGACATGTACTCTTGACATTTTCTCAACCAACTTCTTGAGGTATCACCCTTGGATGCTTTTTAAACAGTATTGAAGGAGTTCCCATCTATGTTGGGCACTTATTGGCTGCTTTTCTTTATTATTTTGTCCAAGTCATCAATTTCAAAAACTCTTTTTTTTAATTACATTTTTGTTTTATAATTAAATAAATTAATATCGTAGCACAGTAATATTTTTTCTACAAAACTCATTTCAAGCATTTAAGCATACGCCTTCAGATCAAAAGATTTTTAAGAGCATGAGAAACATTTTAGTCAAGTTTTGACCGGTAGTGTATATATACAGTTGTGCTCAAAAGTTTGCATACCCTTGGAGAATTGGTAATAAATGTACCATTTTTAAAGAAAACATCAGTGAGCAGGCAAAACACATTTCTTTTATTTCTTATGGGATTCATATTCAACTGTAGCTTATAACAGAATGGCACAATCATAAAACAAAACATGGCAACAAAGAAAAAAATTTAATGACCCCTGTTCAAAAGTCTGCATACCCTTAGTTTTTAATACTGTGTATTGCCCCCTTTAGCATCAATGACAGCGTGCAGTCTTTTGTAATAGTTGTCTATGAGGCCCCAAATTCTTGCAGGTGGTATAGCTGCCCATTCGTCTTGGCAAAATGCCTCCAGCTCATGCAAAGTCTTTGGTAGTCTTGCATTAACCGCACGTTTGAGATCTCCCCAGAGTGGCTCGATGATATTAAGGTCAGGAGACTGTGATGGCCACTCCAGAACCTTCACCTTTTTCTGCTGTAACCACTGGAGGGTCAACTTGGCCTTGTGCTTATGGTCATTGTCGTGCTGGAAAGTTCAAGAGCGTCCCATGCGCAGCTTTCGTGCAGAAGAATGCAAATTGTCTTCCAGTGTTTTCTGATAACATGCTGCATTCATCTTGCCATCAATTTTCACAAGATTCCCCATGCCTTTAGAGCTCACACACCCCCAAAACATCAGTGAGCCACCACCATGCTTTACAGTGGGGATGGTATTCTTTTCACTATAGGCCTTGTTGACCCCTCTCCAAACATAGCGCTTATGGTTGTGACCATAAAGCTCTTTTTTGGTCTCATCACTCCAAATTACAGTGTGCCAGAAGCTGTGAGGCGTGTCAAGGTGTTGTCATTTGTGGCATTGGCACAGTAAAGGCTTATTTCTGGCAACTCGACCATGCAGCTAATTTTTGTTCAAGTATTGTCATATTGTGCTCCTTGAAACAACCACACCCTCTTTTTCCAGAGCAGCCTGTATTTCTCCTGAGGTTACCTGTGGGTTTTTCTTTGTATCCTGAACAATTCTTCTGGCAGTTGTGACTGAAATCTTTCTTGGTCTACCTGACCTTGGCTTGGTATCAAGAGATCCCTGAATTTTCCACTTCTTAATAAGTGATTGAACAGTACTGACTGGCATTTTCAAGGCTTTGGATATCTTTTTATATCCTTTTCCATCTTTAGAAAGTTCCATTACCTTGTTACGCAGGTCTTTTGACAGTTCTGTTCTGCTCCCCATGGCTCAGTATCTAGCCTGCTTAGTGCATCCACATGAGAGCTAACAAACGCATTGACTATTTATACACAGACACTAATTGCAATTTAAAAAGCCACAGGTGTGGGAAATTAACCTTCAATTGCCATTTAAACCTGTGTGTGTCACCTTGTGTGTCTGTAACAAGGCCAAACATTCAAGGGTATGTAAACTTTTGATCAAGGCCATTTGGGTGATTTCTGTTATCATTATGATTTAAAAAGGAGCCAAACAACTATGTGATGATAAATGGCTTCATATGATCACTATCCTTAAATAAAAGACAGTTTTTTTGCATGATCAGTCATATTTTCAAAATCAGTGTCAAAATTTCACAATTTCTGCCAGGGTATGCAAACTTTTGAGCACAACTGTATATATCTTTAGAGGGGCATCAGTGTATATCAAACAGGGGAGGACCATAGGCTGATATTACAAATCTCAAGCTTGTAATTTTTAACCAATTATAGTTTCTGCAAGTGCTTCAAGCAAGTGCCACTTCTTTATAAATGAACTCGACTGTATGGAGCTTCTTATATGAGACGTTTGGCTGTTCAGGTTGCTTTTCTCTACGAAAGCTTACATAGGAAGTGAGGGTGACGCAGAAACATAGAGCAATCAGATTATCCAGATCTAATAGAAACAGAGGGTGAAGGAGAAAGAGAGACAGAGAGTGAATGTTGTTAAAACACATACATAAATGGAGCATTATATGTGAAGGTTTGAGATCAGTGTGATCAGTGGTGCATTAGATAGAGACAGGCAGGAGTGTTGAACAGATGTGCGACTTGGCCAGGCGTAAATGATTTGCGCTGTAATTAATGAGCCCTAATGCAGCACTGTTCAAGAGACTTCACTCCTCTCCTCAGATTTGAACCAGAAATTCTACATCACAAAATAAAGAGCCAAGGCTTTAGGCGTAACCATGGTAATAAAGGCACACACTATTCGATGTCCATTCACAGGATCGTTGCTGGCCACCATTGACGCTGCAATGCAAAATAACCAGTTCAAGAAAGTGAACAAAGGATTGGTTCATTATTGTTTTATATATATTGTGCCATTCTGAAAAAGCAATATGAATGCAATGTTCCCAACTAAAAAGAAAAAAAAAAAAAACACCATAAGAGTTTTGTGTTAATATTTTCTCACTCTCTCCATTGCACACAATCTTTCAATGGAATTTCATGCTCCCACACTCTTGCTTCATGTAATCTCCTTTATTTAATTTCAGCTCTAATTTGTCGTCCTTGCTTCATTACTGCCTGCTCTGCTGGTCGGCCAGAATTGTCTTTCTCTCTTTGGTCGATGGAAAATGAGAATGACTTTTGGAGGCAGACTGACATTAGCATCATTCAATATTCACCAAAGGTCTCTCTCCACAGGAGGGGAGAGAACTGGCTGAAAATATTACTAACTTATTTCAGATATCCATCCTTTTTTCTGCTCATGTCGCCCACCCCAAAATCCTTATCACAACTTTGTGGATTTAACCCTTCTTTAGCTCATGGCTTAGAACTGTGTCAAATTTGTCCTGTCAGCCCTCATATCATCACATAGGGACGTGGATCACAAAAGGTGAATTTTGAATAAATATAATTGCAGCTCTTTTACATATAATGAAAGTCAGTGGGGACTGGGGCTGTCAAGTAGGACTGCACGATTATGACAAAAATTCATATTACGATTATTTTGAAAAATATTGCAATTGCGATTGGAACTGCGTTATGATAAACAAAAAACTAGAAAGTAATTCCTTTTGACCAAAATTTTTATCATGTTTTTACATATGTTCTAGTACCAATAAATAACTTATGCTACTGAGGGATCACACTTGAGACCTCTTTATAAAAAAAATAAAAATGAAAAAAGCCTTTTTCACTACAGCCACAAACAAATAAATAAATGAAACAGTGAAAGAAACAACAACAACAAAAAACATTCTTCTTCATATCAAAATTTGACATGTCCACTGTGTACCTGTTTTTGTCCACTTTGTGATAGGGTCTCAGCCCACTATTCAACATCATTATTTGATGCCAACTTGAATATTAGTGATGATCTAATCAGGATTTTTACAGCCCATACCGTTCACAGATTTAATTTTCATCTGATACAGATCCTTATCATGTGCTCATTGCACATAAATGAGTGGAACCGAACACACCTGTTGCTCTGAGCACGAGATAGAGTTGTGGAGTTCAGAGCTGCTCTGAAAACACTGTAATAATGCACTACCACAAACAGGACAGAGCAGGGTATATAAACTTCGAAGAGCAGCATGCGAAGACTATTTATTTATTTAATTAAATCACAGACATTTGTGGTTTAATAATCGCACATGATAATATCACGATTTTGATTTTATTTTGATTAATTGTGCAGCCCCTCCCCCCCCCGCCCCAAAAAGAAAAGTAGCAGAAAAGTAGTCCATATGACTTGAACACTATATTCCAAGTCTTTTGAAGACATATGATAGCTTTGTCTGAGGAATAGCTCAAAATGTAACCAAAATCACTTTTGTAAGCAAATGTAACAAAATGTAAGTCATTATTCACTGATTATTTTCCCCTCTGCCAATGCTCAAAAATGGACTGCAATTGACAACCCAACACCATTGGTTTTCAATTGTCTCGTCACTACATGTTTTTGACGTAAAACCAGATGTGCTTCTAATGGTGCAATATTTCATTTGAGAACTACAGTTTTTTTTTTCTCCCCAATTTGGCATGCCCAATTCCCAATGCGCTCTAGGTCCTCACAGTGGCGTAGTGACTCGCCTCAATCCAGGTGGCGGAGGACGAATCTCAGTTGCCTCCGCGTCTGAGACCGTCAATCCGCGCATCTTATCACGTGGCTTGTTGAGCGCGTTACCACAGAGACATAGCATGTGTGGAGGCATCATGCTATTCTCCGTGGCATCCATGCACAACTCACCACGCGCTCCACCGAGAGCGAGAACCACATTATAGGGACCACGAGGAGGTTAACCCAACGTGACTCTACCCACCCTAGCAACTGGGACAATTAGTTGCTTAGGAAGCCTGACTGGAGTCACTCAGCACGCCCTTGATTCGAACTTGCGACTCCAGATGTGGTAGTCAGCATCTTTACTCGCTGAGCCACCCAGGCCTCAATAATAACTATTCTTTAAAGATATAGTGCCATGCAAAAGACACGCTTATTATGGTTAATCCATCTAGGTCTAACATTGTCTGTTTAACATCTGTCCTTCAGAGTCTGTATGCATTAAGGTTTAAAAGGACACGCAGCTTCATGTTAAAAAGGCCTTTGTCCTCTGCTACATCACATGTTGTTATCACAGTGGAATGAAGATTTAATGGCCTCTTAAATGATGTCATTGACTAGCATTGTCATTTTTCCCCCGGCTGTCGAGCTGGACACAGTCCACACTGGCACACATGCTCTTAGCACTCATCTGTTGTGTGCAACTGGCCCATTAGCACAGCCCTCAGCTAGAGGTCAAGCAGCCCATTCTGGCCAAAACAGAATACAGAAAAGACACATGGTCTGTGATTATGTTAAAACTAATTATCTCTCTCTCTCTCTCTCTCTCTCTCTCTGTTCAATTCAGTTCAGCTTTATTGGCATAACAGTTGTAGGTGTTACAAATACCCAGACTCGATGATGGTGTTGAACCCAGAGCAGGTGTTTATTGAAACACAAAAAGAAACACAAACAGAGACAAGCAGGTAAGTCGTAAAGTAACAGTACAGGGTTGATGTGAAGATCTATAATGTGATGACAGGTGCTGACTTTGGTGGTGGGTACACAACAGTGATGCTTACGTTGAGGAGAAGGATAACAGGGATCGCTGGAGTGGAGTGGAATTGCTAGGAGTAGACGTTTTGGAGATACAGGTACGTGAGTCCATATTCAAAGTTGAGACCAGACACAGAATGGATGAGGAGCAAGGTTTAAATAGAGGAGCTGATTGATGTGGTGATTTGAGGCAGGTGTGGGTGATCAGTATTAGTATCAGGGGAGTGAGAGGGTTGAGTGAAAGTGGCAGGTGGGTCAGATGGATCCATGACATTACCCCCCCACCCCCCCCATGGACCGCTCCAAAGGGACATGCTTCCCGACACCGTGGCTGACCCCGTCCACATGGAGCTGGATGATCAGGATGTGCGTCATGGAAGTCGGAGAGTAGGGTCAGGTCCAGGATGTCGTCTAGAGGAATCCAAGATCTTTCCTTGTGGCCGTAACATTCCCAATCTATGACATACTCGAGACGACCCCTGCAACGTCGGGAGTCCAGAATGTCTTGGACTGCGTAGACCGGTCCATCTTCCAGGATAAGCTGCTGGGGGGGTCGTCAGCTGGATCAGGTTCTGAGGAGTGAGGAGGGAGTGATGGGTGGTAAGGATTTAGAAGGGAAACGTGGAAGGTAGGGTGAATGTGATTTTGGAGAGGGAGTTGGAACAGGTAAGTGACAAGGTTGATCTGTCTGGTGACAGTGAAGGGACCAATGTAACGGGGACTTAGCTTTTTGCATGGGAGGCACAGCCTGATGTCCCTTGTGGAGAGCCACACCTTCTGCCCAGGCTGGTAAATGGGGGGTGAAGATCTTCGGGCATCAGCATGGACCTTCTGGTGGCGCACTGCCTGTTGCAGGTGGTGGTGAGCTAAGTCCCAGACCCTCTTGCTTTCTCTGAACCAATGATCGACTGTTGGGACGTCTGACGGTTCGCCGGACCAGGGGAAGAGAGGAGGTTGGTAGCCGAGTATGCACTGGAAGGGTGTGAGATTGATGGAGGGTTGACTTAGGGAGTTCTGTGCATACTCGTACCAGGACAGGAAGTGACTCCGACGGTTCTGGCGGCGATGACAGAAGGATCTGAGGAAATGGCTTATCTCCTGGATCTTCTTCTCTGTCTGCCCGTTACTCTGCGGGTGGTAACCAGATGAGAGGCTGATGGACACTCCCAATAGAGAGAAGAAGGCCCTCCATACTCTGGAGATGAATTGGGGACCTTGGTCGGAAAAGATGTCTTCGTCATGAAGGCTGTCTTCCATTCGTCTCCCCTCCAAATTCGGATGAGGTTGTACGCGCTTTGAAGGTCCAGCTTGGTGAAAATTGTGGCTCCTCTCAACAGTTCCAAGGCAGCTGGGATGAGGGGAAGTGGATACCAGAACTTAACTGTGATCCTGTTGAGGGAGCAGTAGTAGATACAGGGTCATAAGCCTCTGTCCTTCTTAGCCACGAAGAAGAAACTCAAAGCAGCAGGGGAAGTGGAAGGCCAGATGTATCCCTGACTGAGGGCCTCCTTGATATAATCCTCCATGGCCTTCTGCTGGGGAATGGAAAGTGGGTAGATTTTGCCACGGGGCACTGGCTCACCGGGAATGAGGTCTATTGCGCAGTCCCATGGTCGATGAGGAGGTAACTGAGATGCACGTAAGGGGCAGAAGATGTCCTGGAAGTGGGAATAGCAGGAAGGGATCCCAGAGGGGTAGAACTGGCAGGGCTCTCGATGGTAGTTGTGTTGATATTTAGAGGGGGAGATTTTCTGACAGACACACTGGGTCTGGGAGTGAGACGGCTTGGGAAACAGGAAGGAAAAACACTGGGAACCTCACTTCAGGATGTCACCGGTAGACCAGGAGATGACTGGATAATGTTGTATGAGCCATGGGCATCCTAATACGATGTCTGCGGTGGAACTCTCCAGAACCAGTAGGGTAATGTCCTCGCAGTGCAGCCATCCCACTTGGAGTTTGACAGGGCCCACGCAGTGATGAATGATACCTCTCCCTAAGGGCTTGCCGATTATGGAGTGAATTTGGAGCTTGTGATCGCAAGGTTGCCTTTGGAGCTGGAGTTGGTGGCAGAGCGTGTCCGAGATGAAGTTGCCGGCTGAGCAAGTGTCGAGTAGTGCGGGTACAAAAAGAGAGAAACCACAAGCAGTAAGCTTTACACTGGTAACCAAAGGAGAGGTACAGACCCTAGTAGTGTTCAGGTGACTCACCAGTGGACAGGGAGGTCAAGTGGGACATGCAGAGATTATGTGTCCCTTACTGACACAGTACAGGCACAGACCCTGTTTCAGCTGACGTTGGCGCTCAGCTGTGGAGAGTCAAAAAGCATCCAACTGCATGGGTTCACTGTTGGGTTCTGGAGAGTGGTGAGGGGACCTTTGTGAAGGGAAAGGTGGAGACTGTATGGCGGGCAACTCATCGAGGCAATTCCTCATACGGTTGGCTACTCTGATGGAGAGTTGAATGAAGCACTCCAGCCCCATGGTGTCATTGTAGGAAGAGAGATGCAGCCACAGCTTTGGCTCGAGTCCAAGGCGATAGGTGGTAAGCAGATCGGGCTCATTCCAACCACGAGATGCTGCCAGAGTGCGGAACTTAAGGGCATAGTCATTGATGGAACTGTGACCCTGACGAAGATTATGAAGTTGTTCTGCAGCAGAAGTGTCACCCTCAGGGCATCCAAACACCTCCTTAAAGTGCTGGGTGAAGCTATCTAGTGACTGTGTTACCAGGCTATTCTGATCCCAGAGTGAATTGGCCGATTGTAGCGCTCATCCGGCCAGCAAGGAGATGATGTAGGCAAACTTCGACCGCTCTGTGGGGAATCAATGCGGCTGCATCTCAAGGGCGAGCGAACATTGGAGCAGGAAACCGCCACAGTCCTCCGCCGATCCTGAGTAGGGCACTGGATTGACCACGGGACTGGCGGAATAGACCGGAGAAGAAATTGCAGAAGTGCTGGGCGAGGTTGGAGAAGCTGAAAGGTTAGAGGGTAGAGTGAGGACACGCCGAAGAGCGTCAACCAGCTCCTGGAGGGGATCCGGACCTGCTGGGTTCATGGCTTTTGTTGGTCTGGTCTTCTGTTACGAATACCCAGACTCGATGATGGTGTTGAACCCAGAGCAGGTGTTTATAGAAACACAAAACGAAACACAAGCAGGTAAGTCGTAAGGTAACAGTACAGGGCTGATGTGAAGACCTATAACGTGATAAACATCTAGATCATTTTATTGCCCAACCCTACTGATATCATTGCATTAATCTCTCACAGCAGCCCAATAATCTCAGTGATAGATAGTTAAATTTCAGGCTACGTTATTGACACAGAATCTAATAAGCAGAAATATGAAATTTACCTCGATATGTTTCTTCAAATTAGAGGCAGAATTAATGCTGATATCTGGCTTGAGCAAGTTAAACTCACATGATACAGTCAAGCAATTGGCCTTTTTCACTGCGAAAAGCCCTTTCAGGTGCGGCTGTGATGTTCAGGTGTTGAACTGTGCTTGAGGCATCCTCCACTTCCATAACAGTTGGCCCCAGATCTACAGCTGCCATTCAAGTTTTTTACGTGTGATTTGATTTGATGGGAGTCACCAGACTCTCCCTAGCCAATCATGTTGATAGATAAAAATAAAATCAGGACAGGGAAGTAGCGAACACAGACGGTGGGAAAATAGCGCAGTAAAAATACAGTTACAGCACTTAAAATGTACTCAAGTAAAAGTACACAATTTTTAAACTACTTAAAAAAGTACAATTCCTGGGAAAAACTACTTACAGTATGTGAGTATTTGTAATTTGTTACTTTACACCCCTGCTTATTTCTGAATAAGTTATATACAGTACAGTATATAGAGTATATACTATATATATACTTTCACATTTTGCTCTACAACATGAATTATACATAGTCACCTAAAACATTAATTTTGCGTGCTTTAAAAACATAAGCAGCTACATATGAACTATAACTGTTGTCAAATAAATTAATGGCAAAACCGTAATATAATATTAAATAGCATTATAATAAAAATAAATTTGAAAGTGCAGAATGATAACCTTGGTTTATGTTAATTTAGAACTCTGTACTCAAGCTTAAGTGCTTAATAAGAACCTTTAAATACCTAACAGTGGCCTAATCATGATTTGACAGCGTGTGAAAGAAATGCATTAAGGCAGATTTTCCCAACCAGCACACTTTTTACGACTAAAAAATTCTATGGCACACCACTATCCCACATAGGCTAACCATCGTCAATATTTTTCCTTTTCAAGAACTTGTCCATGTTTTCTGTCCGTCTTAGTAGCGTGTTTACTTGTAATGTTTGAAATTCGGCTATGCAAAAAAAAAGTCACATCCGTAGGCTACGCTGTGTGAGGTCACAGGTTGCAAGAGCGCTAAATGGGTAATGAAAAAACAAAAAATTTGCTTCTTTTCTAATTTGTAGATTTGTTCTTGCAATGCCACAACAAATTACAGGGATGCAAACTCATGAGGGGTGAAAAAGGTAAGACAATCACTGGTCCACAAACATTTTTTTTTCTGGGGATATTTTTTTTAAAGAATAAGCACCAATTCCAGCTATTTAAGTGATTCAAGTTTTCAGTTGTGCAGAATTAGCTGCAAAATAAAGAGTATTTTGGTGAGTCTTGTTTCTGTTTCACAAATTTGTTCAATTTTATTAACTGATTAGTTCAGTGACCCCTTCTGGACATGTCAATAGGTGGCGACAAATGAGCGTCTTATGTGCTATGAGTGAGTCAGTGGATCATTTTGAGTCGTTCATGACCGAAATCTACCAAGAGACTTTTATAGTGTTTAAGCATTAAAAGAACAAAGCAGATCTGTAGTCTTCCTTCAGTCTGAGCATTATTTTTCATCCAAAAAGACAATGATAATAGTCTAATAATAGTGAGTTTCAATAACATCCTTACCTTCTCCTTTATTAAAACTTGCATGGCTTCAAATCTACTGACTTCATTATAAGAATTACACAAAGCAGATCTACGGTATCATTTTCCTACAGTAGCCTATTTAAACTGCTGAGCATGGCTTTTATCAGAAAAGACCACAATAATAGACAAATAATAATCATTTTGAGTTTCAGTAATGTTCTTTAGTCATTGTAAAGCGCTTTTCACATGAGTTGAGTCGAGGCATCAACGCTCCATTCAACGCCAGCGTCAAGCGCCGCATTGCCCTCCACATGACAAGCGTTGCAGAAAGCATCATAGAGGAGCGATTTTACCAGTTTGCCACATAAAAAACCAGGAGGTGTGCACAATAAACACTGAAAACATGTATTTGGAAGAGAGAAAAAAAAGCTTGCAGTTGCTTTGATAGCAGAAAGTAATAAAAAGAACCGTTTATGTTTAGGTTTAAGCGTTTTCTTGGTGAATTTAAATTAGTTCAATAACTGGGGTCTCTGATATTCGTAAACGATAAGGTAATATTTAATTAAAATAAATTATGAGATTAAATATTTCTTGTTGCTGAGTACTCTCAAAGACATTATTGGTGAAGCAAAAACGTGTGTGTGAAAAACACTTTGGTGTAAAGTGACGTCACTTCATAGACTTCAATGTATTCTGCAGCGCTGACGCGAGTCATGTGAAAGATCATTCTTTCTAATCATTGCTCTTCACAATCACAAAAGTGACCGATTATGGTTTAAAATTTTGAATTGCGAATTTTTCTGAAAGGTGAGGAGTTTCCCTGAAATTATTATTATTATTTATTTATTTATTTATTTATTTTTATGCATTTACTTATTTTGTGGAATTTGATAATCTTCCATGGCACACCTGACAATCTTTCACAGCACACTAGTGTGCTGAGGCACAGTGGTTGGGAAACACTGCATTAAGGAACTTGGTTTTCTGTAAAAGCGTGTGACCAGAATAATTATAGCATAATTGTCTACAGTAAATCAGTGGGCAAAATATTTCCACCCTGCTATATGATGGTGGCAAAAAAAAAAAAAAACGGGGGTGGCTGTTGATTTTGTATGAGCTCTGCATACAGTATATACAAAGTGGGCTTCAAAAATCTGAGTCCACATTGAAAATCTGGGATTAAGAATCTAATTTTTACCATATTAACTCCTTGTATGAAGACTTTGTAGGTCAGATTTCCTTGATTCCACTAAAGCACACAAGATGCTCTTTGGAACATTCACAAGTCATGCTGAGATAACATGGCTCATCGGGTTTTGCACAAACTTGCCAGCTCAAGTACATGCTGTCATTAATGCAAAATGGGCACATACATAATAACAAAATCTGAAATTCAGATTTGAAAATCTCTGAATTAGTTACGCTGATTATATAATTTATAATGAAAAAAAAACTGTATTAAGTTTAAAAAACTAAAAAGCAAAACTGAATACAACTATGTCCAGTATTTTAAATTATATACTAACAGACTATATAAGTGACATGAAGCAACCTGAATTTCCCAGTATGGATGGACATTTTAAAATGTTATATTAAATTTCACAACCAAACACACTCAACTATAAAGTCAATTAAAAAATCTTTTCAAACTCTCCAATTATTTCTAAAATTGTAGAAAAATCTTGAGTCCCCTCAGCTGTGCCCCTTCCTGCAGAGAAATTTTATTGACGGGCTTCATTGCAGAGCTACAGGATTGAGCTCTTGTCACAGCACTTGCTGGAGTAACTTAATTAGTTTTGACCGTGGATGTACTTCTGTGCTTCTTTTACAATACCTTGCTGCTGCGTTTGACACTATAGATCATAATATCCTTTTGAAAGGCTTGAGATATACTGCACAGTAGGTTGGCATTTTTGAATAAGTGCTTGCCTGGAGATCTCATCTGTCAGACTGATGAATTCAGAATGATGAATGGAACAAGATGATTTTTTTTTTATCTTGCATTAGTTGGCTGTATTATGGTCATTATAGACACGATAGTGTAATTTCTCCACCACATCTATGATATAACAAAAGTATGAGTCACTGAAGCTAAATTTAACGTCTGAATAGCATACTACGAACAAAGGTACAATCCATTTTGAAGGTTTCATGTACTAGTACTTACTTGGTTATAACCAACAGTGATAACTGTCAGTTAAAATGCCATATTAACTGATCAATATCACACTCACAATGTACAACAGCATGCGAGTGTGATATTGCTTTGACAGTTCTATAAAACAAGAAGTTATCACATAACTTACATTTTATATACAGTATGGTCAGTTATTTTGTCTGTTTTGGCTCCTCTAATGATAATGGTTCAACCCTGAGTAAACCATTGCAGTATTATACAGTATCAGCTAGCAAACACAGACAAGTGGAGTGATACAAAATGTGAAGCGTTCCTGTGCTGTTATTCTAAATATGAATGCTTGTGGAATGCTGTTTGCCCAATCAGACTAAATAACTGGAACTAGAACAGCCTTTACAGCTAACAAAAGGGAAAATGCTTTGCACACCTTATGAGCATTGAGCATTGAGTGAACTTAGTTGCATGGGATATTATACTGTTTATACTGATTAAACTATTATACTACAGGCTGCATATCCCACTGTATCCATAAAGCTTCATCTTGTTTAAAATGCAGCAGCCAGAGTTCCAACCAAATCTAGAGAGTCTGAGCATGATAGTCCTTTTATATCTATGCTCTACCATGGTGAAAAGCTTCTTATTGACTAAACAAAATACTGTTTCTGACATGTAACGCTCTAAATAATCTTGCCCCCAGTGATCTCTCACGTCTTATAGTGTTGCACTGGTGTTTTATCACTACTAATGATAGCTAAATTTCGTAACCCTCTCTTATGTGGATCCTGAAGTTTGGAATAGCCTGAGAAGCCACTTCTATACACACAATATCTAGTGGATTAATTAAATGCATCTCTCTAATTGAATGCAGACATTTGACTAGCTTGCAATGGGGGTTTGTAAGGCACTGATATTAGTCAATCTGCTTTAGGACTGCTGATATCATGAAATGTGTTATAGCAGTAAAATACACTGAAATTGAATGAATGTATACACTGATTTCAAAAAGTTTCATAGCAGTACTGTAAAAGAATTGTATGTAGGAAACCAAGTGTGCCCTCAGTCTATTGGTCACTATGGTCACGTGTTATTTTGACAAAATATGTGATCTTCCACTAAAAAAAGTCAAATAACTGTCAGTCTGACATTTTAAGTGCTATACATATGCTTTAAAAGAAGCTGACCCTGAAAGACAGTGTGCTTTGAAACAACAAACTGGTTTAACCAAGACCATAGAGTACACTTATTTTAAAACTTCAGGCACATAGTTTACACATGTTGAAAAAAAAACAAGACAACTAATACTAAAGCTTGCAAATGGTTGATATTTACAGTTTAAAAACATTTTTTTTTTAAATAATTTGCAAATGGGCATAAGGCACCCTCCCTTCTTCTATTTGCCTTAAACAGTGGCCAAAAAGCCTTGCAGACTCTTCCAGGCAACTGCCAAGTGGAACAATAATGCTAAGGAAATATTTCACTGGGTGGAATCCTTTTAACTGACACCACTGACAAAATCTGCTCCACTCTCCAGAATAAAGAATCCTTGTGGTGGATGCTTGAGATGGTGTCAGAATCTTCAGACACAAGATGGCACAACCTCAAGAGACTCTCATCTTGGAATGAACGAGAGAAAAAAAAAAACATTTTCAGAACCAAGACACTGAAAAAGTGGACAGGAACTGTTGCGCTCTATTGAAAGAAATTGCTGAGTTGAGTCTCCCATGCACTTTGCATAAAAAATGCTATTTGACTATAGATGCTGCCAGTGAAGAGCATTCCAAATCAGTCACTTATGAGGTTCAGTTTCACTAGGATGCTGCCTTACAAGGCAGCTCTCTAGGTTTTGGAGCAGAGCCCATGTCTGATCTTTCAAGCAGGTTTCAGAGAGGGCCTGCCAACAGCTCTTCCAGAATTGCCATCCAAGGATTGGTCTGGCCATTTTTGGTCCACCACTGCATCTTCTGCTCTAAATTCCCTGCCCTTTGATAAGTCTTTGGAAATGATAACAGGGAACACAAATATAAAGAAGCTTAGGCACAGCCAGTCATCTGTGCATTTACTGCTTTCAACCACAGCAGCTTTACATGGTCAGCCATGGAATACGACAGTGGGAGGCAATCTTAAATGGTCTTAAATGGTATCTTTTACCTGATGCAGATGCTCTTATGAGTGAGGGCATCATTTGTATTTAGTGTATTTGGTCAATTAGGATGAGAAAGAATAGAAAATCAGAATTAAACATTAAGTTTTTAAATTCTAGCTTTCAAAATATACTGTATAAAATATAATGAGGTTAATACAACTGTTGCAAACATGTGGGATGACTAAAATCTTCAATTTAGCGAAAAAAAAAATCACTCATAATATACGTCATGGAAAGAGATATACAGTACATGACCTGTTAAGACAATGCAAGCAACAAAGGCTTGTCCAAAATTATTGTAGATATAGCCTACTGTATGGAGATATATAAACACTCTAGATAATGTTTCACAACAAACCATTCATTCTTGGATGTGATACTGCTAAGACACAGGTTCATAGCCTCTCTAAACGGTTTACTTTTCACACACTTACTGTATGTGTGAACTTTAGCATAATAAATTCACATCCTCCTGTCCCAATAGTCCTAACCTTTGTGTCATTATCACAAAGGTCACTATATTTCACAGCTAATTATTGGCTAATTATTGGAAAGTATATTTAATTTCTTGAGGAATAAAATTCTAATTGGTCTGATTCAAAGTCTGAGATATTTCAACAAGGAGAATTTCATAAACCTGAAGCAAGAGCAAACTTGAAGCTTAAACTGAAGCGAGAGCAACTCAGTGTGTGTGTGTGTGTGTGTGTGTATGCAAATCAATGTCTGGAATAAAGTAATGAAGGCAAAATGGTGATCTGCTCTCCATCCTCACTGTAAATCGGTCAAGTTTGTCCCCTGAGGTTAGCATGGCACCTATAACAGGCAAGAAGTACTGTGAGAGATTGCAGACACCTCTGTCCCGCCGGAGGGCAGCTTTCTGTTCACCTTACAAGAGTCATTGAATTGAATGAATATGGTTGAATTTCATGTAACCATACAGGCCCAGTTTTCCGAGCGTGTCCATGACAAGCTGCACAGCCTAAGGGAAAGACTAACAGATCAGTCTCATACTTCTGACAAGCTGTGGAAATAACTGTAACGGTTTAGTTTGTTCATGTCACGTGTTTTATTCTGAAGTTCAAGTTAAGTCTTTTTTTTTTTTTTTTTTGCAGTTTTGTTCTTATAGTATGTTCTTGTTATGTCTGGGTACATTGTTCCTTCCAGATTGTTTCCAGGTGTGTTATGTCCTGTTATTGGTTAATTAGTCTCGTTAAAGTGATCATTCATCCAAAAATCCTGTCATCATTTACTCACCCTCATGTTGTTTCGAATCTGCATGACTCTTTTTTTAGTCATTTTAAGCTGAATGTTAGCCTCAGTCACCATTTACTTTCATAACATGTTTTTTCTATACAATAAAAGTGAATGGTGACCTAGTCTAGAATTCTGTCTTACATCTCCTTTTGAGTTCCATGGATGATAGAAAGTCATACAAGTTTAGAACAACATGAGGATGAGCAGATGATGGCAGAATTTTTTTGGGGGGGGGATATACAGTACCTTTAAGTTATCAGTCCTTGTGTGCATATATAGTATGCCCTCATGTTTGGTTTTGTCTTTATCAGAGTTTGTCTTTTTGTCAGCAGTTTTTGTTGTTAAGTTTTGGTGTTCATGGTTTCCCCTTTTTTTAACGGTCTTTATTCTTGTTTAATTCAAATAAAGCTATGTAGATCTGCTACCATTCCTGCTATCTGAGAAATCTGCATTACAATAACACAGATGTACTTTTTGATTTCCACCTCCGGATGTCTCTTGTCTGTTTTCCCAAACTGCAAAATACTCAGTATTGAGTGACCAGACAACAACCCCATGTCTTATGAGCTGGACTTGTTTTAGGGAGGATTACTTTGTTTTCTGTAAATCAGCCTGTCTCCACAATCCACTGCTCTGCTTACCATAGCTACAGACTGCACAGGAGGATCTGGAGGGATTCTGTGAGTCAGAGAGAGCAAGGAACTTGCCATCTCCTAGCACTACACTGAGTGCAGGAAAGAAGGTAGAAAATATGAGGGATACATGAGTGGGAGTTTATGATTTTATTTTAACAGGCAATTAAGGCTAACTGCTTTATAAATTCATATGCTTGTTTGTGTATGAATATTCCCCCATGTAGGATGTGTAATCGTGAACTCCTCTGTGACCATCTCGATGGGGGCTGTTTTATGCAGGCTGGCTGAACATTCCTGCAACTATTTAAAGTATAAAATTCTAGATTACGTCATGGTGCATAGAGCAACGTGTAATGGCTAGAGAACATGCAAAAATGAGATGTGACAGTTTATTAATAAAAGTACGGCAGTCCCAGACAGGGCAGTCTCACAACGAAGACGTCAACGTAGCTACTTTTTGCCTGTATCATGAAAATTCCTTGTCATTCCGTTCTCACCTCAGTTCAGACAATTCCATCATAGGGTCAGCAATCTTAAGATTTATCATGCAAGTTTAACAGCAGTATGTTTAATTCAGACTGATCTCACAGTGAAATCGGAAAAAGTAAGTTGAGTTCCAGTGGCCAAAGCAATAAGTGTTGTTGGGCGTATGGGCACATGTGAGCTCCATTTTCCAGGTGTAATGTTCACGGAGAGGTGACAAAAGCAAGTTGTGTAGAGAGCTGTTTTCAGCTGTACAGGCTGTGCAGAGGAATGCATATTTTATAAACTGTCACTGATTCAATACAGGACACATTATTTCATGTTTAAATACGAGGCCATCCCATATTTTATGGGCAAGTCCTCAAAAGTCACACAATAGCTTCGAAACTAAATAAACAATTAGCAAATAAGCAGTAAATATATAAAGCAATGAGTTAATGTTGACAGAATATGCAATTAATCTCATCTTTAAATTGTACCTTCGGGAAAGTATTGAAATCCTCAGAAATAAGTTGAATAAATTTAAAATACGGACAAAGGGTGTCGTTTTAGTGGATGCAGGCAAAAAGTCACTGTGATTGCATCTTTGTCCAAGACCAATATGGCCATCAAAATGAATAGTATAATGAATGAATAGTAAAATAAATGTTGGTCTAAAGCCCTAAAGATACCCAGTCAAAATGGTACAATGTTTTTACCGTTTTACTGAGAAGCCACTGGGGCTTTTGGCCCATACTCACTGGATCGAATAGGCATTTGACCAGGTCGTTTAGAGTAGCTAGTGGGCTGGGACAAAGATCGAAGGCAGAGTGAAGCTATGAACAAAAGGAGGGTAATGACTGCAAGAATCACACTGACCCCAAATGTGCTCATGCACACACATTTCACACACAAAAATGCTCTAAATACACAGACAAATGGATGTTTTAGTCATCTTGGATGTGAAACTTCAGAGGAGCACCTCAGAAGTGCTTAGCTGATGAACTCCCAACAAATACACCTCCGGCACATATCTGACAGCACAAACAGTGGGGAAGAGAGCACCTCTGCTTTCCACTCAAATTCCGAGGCACTGTTACCATGGCAGCAGCCTCCTAATATCCTACGGCAAGGTTTCCACGGCAGGCTTTCTCTGCACCCATAATCAAAGGCACATATTTACTCAGTCAAATCTAGATCTCGTCCATTCCCAGCTGTTCTGTAAACATCGGTGATGATACACTTTGACTCGACGGGCCACAGCGTTCACATTAACATTAGCATATTTTCAGGGGGAGGAATGAAGATGTCAGATAAATGTTAAAATGCAATAAAATATTCAGCCTTTAAATCTTTAATTTGATGTTGAATGAGAAGCTTGCTGGCTTCGCTCCTGCATTGTAATAGCATTATTTGTAATGCATTTGAGATTATATTTAACAACTGAAAAACATGGAAACACAGGACAGAATTCACTGCTCACAATTCCAGCAGAATCAGATGATAATTGCAGGCGTAGGTTCATGTTGTGGTTGCCTATTCACTGTTCTGCTGAGATTGACCCTCTAATTTCAACAACAATGCCCTATGCCTTCGCTTACCCTCAGAGCAAGTTGGTCAATGCGATATGCAATGCTCTTAAAAGAAAATAGATCTTTTGGACCCATTATTGGGATCATGTACATTGGCGGCCAAAAGTTTGGAATAATGCACAGATTTTGCAATTTTCGGAAGGAAATTGGTACTTTAATTCACCAAAGTGGCATTCAACGGATCAAAGTATTGTCAGGACATTACTGATGTAAAAAACAGTACTATCACTATTTGAAAAAAGTAATTTTTTATCAAATCTAGACATTTCCAGCAGCCATCACTCCAACACCTTATCCTTGAGTAATCATGCTAAATTGCTAATTTGGTACTAGAAAATCACTTGCCATTATATCAAACACTGCTGAAAGCTATTTGGTTCGTTAAATGAAGCTTAACATTGTCTTTGTGTTTGTTTTTGAGTTGCCACAGTATGCAATAGACTGGCATGTCTTAAAGTCAATATTAGGTAAAAAACGGCAACAAAAAAAACCCCCCAGCTTTCTCTAGAAACTCGTCAGTCAATCATCGTTTTGAGGAATGAAGGCAATACAATGCTTGAAATTGCCCAAAAAACGATTTCATACAAAAGTGTACACTACAGTCTACAAAGACAAAGGACAACTGGCTCTAACAAGGACAGAAAGAGATGCTGAAGGCCAGATGTACAACTAAACAAGAGGATAAGTACATCAGAATCTCCAGTTTCATGTACAACAGTAAAGAGAAGACTCAGTGGAGCAGGCCTTATGGGAAGAATTGCAAAGAAAAAGCCACTTTTGAAACAGAAAAACAAAAAGAAAAGGTTAGAGTGGGCAAAGAAACACAGACATTGGACAACAGATCATTGGAAAAGAGTGTTATGGATCTTAAACCCATTGAGCTTTTGTGGGATCAGCTAGACTATAAGGTGTGTGAGAAGTGCTTGACAAAACAGCCACATCTATGGCTACAGGAAGCATGGGGTGAAATGTCACCTGAGTATCTGGACAAACTGACAGCTAGAATGCCAAGGGTCTGCAAAGCTGTCCATGGAGGATTTTTTGATGAGAACCCTTTGAAGAAGTTTAAGAAGTTCTGAATATTTTTTTTCAAATTGTAATAGTAATTTTTCATGTAAATGAAAACTTTTGGCCACCAGTGTAGATCCATGTATTGAGGGAAAACTTTAAGTGCAAAGTCCATGCATTAAATGCTGTCATTAGACTATGTATAGTGTTTGGAACAACATGAGGGTGAGTAAATTGTGACAGAATTTTTATTTTTGGGTGAACCATCTCTTTAATAACATTATGTTTAATGAAATCAAACCACTCTAGAAAGATTTCCACCACACCGGAAGATGAAGGATTTGTAATGCACGTCAACATGTCATGATCTTTTATCCTTCAAACCTAATGTTCTTTCTCTTTAAACAATGCTCTTGACATTTACAAAGCTATTTTCTCCATATAGATTATGTACAGAGACATGGAGGAAAACTATTCAAAGTGTATAACATTCTGCAGACTATACTATTACCTGTTAACCATGATATCCTGAAGGCTGATTGACAAAATAGTGTGTAAAGTCAGAGTGCCACACTGTGTTGCGCCCATAGATATAGCTTATATTTAATCACAGTGCCAGGCACTGCACATCTATAAAGCTTCTCTGGTCCACAGCTGATGATAAGCAGTCTCTGCGGTTTTCTTATGGTAGCTTACATGTGTTTCATCAGCAAACCACATAATATTGAGAGAAATAAAGCATAGCATTAAACTAATTTCACATGCAGGCATTGCCTGCAGAGTTAAACACCCCTGCTAACCTTGAATAACAAGAACATGCATATAACACAGCACTTCAAACTGGAAACATACCATTATCTGCTTATTGTGAATATTACTCTGTGCCTGTGGCCACTGTGCTGATTTCAGGACCACGGACAGCAACCACCATGTCAAAACACAGGCATAACTAGAAATATATTTGTATAACTAGAAAGTGGAAAGAGAAAATGCAACAGAATAAGGCCAGAAACAGGTGATGAAGGGCATTTATGCCTCATTAAGACTGATTAATAGCAGCTGCATATAATAAGCCAAGAGAATAGAAAGGTGAGCTACTCTGAGACCACCTTGCGACCACACCAGTTTGCATACCACTCTGAGAACCTTTGCATTGTATTCCATTGACAAAGACACAAAAGACTCATGTGAATTTTTATTTCAAAGTCCCTCTCCTGGGCCTTTTCACACCTTTTCATTCACTGCCAAAGTATGTAATACAAAAGCTGATTTCTCCAGTGCCTTTTGGCTGTCTCTTTAAGTATAATTAAAGAGAAATACCACAGGTTCCTCGATTTAAAAATGTCATTACTAGTGTTCCCCTTTCTGCAGCTGAAAATGGGAATTATGTTGGTAATTTCTGCAAATCACAATTTCTTTGATGTCATTCAGACATGTTTAACACCTTGGAGGAAACAGAAAAGAGAAAAACCTTAGAATAGCTAAGGAATAATGCTTTTTTCCTCAATGAAAACCCCATCAGTTAGACCATATCAGGTGCTCAGTGCTGGGTTATGGAAGTTTGAAAGGCAGTAATGATGTTAGGAAGGGAAGTTTGGGATATGGAAGTTTGGGTTATGGAAGGAAGGATGGAAGTTTGGGTTATGGAAGTTTGGATGGATGGATGGATGGATGGGACAAATATAAAATTTTATATTGTTAGTTATATTTTTACTTAATTGTATAATTATTAGATGTGCTCCATAATGTTTCCCTATCTCTGAAGGTCCAGGGGGACTTGCTGCTGCAGTAATAACAATTAAAAGATGTTTTATCATTAAAGCAACATGGATGCAACATGGTGGTATTCCCTATTAAAAGACAGGAATTCACAAGAACCACAAGAACTGTAGTTTGCCACAACAAAAGCGTATTTATGTGTTACTTCACCATAGAAATAATTTTAAAAAAAAGAAGAAAGAAAGAAAGAAAAATAGGATTACTAATAAAAACAAGAACGGATTCGCATTTGATTAGGTTCATTTTTCATTTTGGTCTGTGCTACTAATATCGTTGTTGATGATCTACTTTTACAGTCAAAAACTTGAGTATTCTTACACCATGACCTAACTAGGTGTCAAGCAGTAAGTGATAAATACTTTGTCTTCTATCAGTTTTTGCACTAACCAGCTAACCAGGGGTGAATTCCAATCGAAAGTGATCATCCCTATGCCTTACTCACTCCGAAAGACAGAGCTCTTGATGTGGGCACTCTGAAGGGAGCATGGCATCACAGTTTAAATGTAGCCTTCACTAAAAGTCTTGTGAAAGGTCCCTTGGTGAAATAATTAACTTTCTTACTTTTGTTTGGAACAACTTTTCGAGTGGTGTCCCCTTCCTGAAGTGCCCTTCAAGTGCGCATAAATGCAGTTTGGAAACGCCCCAGATATGGCAACTTAGAACTTCCATTCATGGACTCAACACCATAACTACACCATAGCAGCAAAATTATTAACTGATAACAGCAAAATATCACTACATCGATTCATTAATTCATCTGTATATTTTTTGCAATGTTTAAGAACAAAGAAAGCGCACACTGGCCATAAAAATTAGTATCAAACAGAAATGACTTCCTCTACCTGCCAAGGCCAATGCTATTGTAAACGATGTCACCACCACCGATGTCAAGTCAGAGCTTTCCTAAAATAAAGAGTTTCCAACATCATGTGAACAATTTCAAACGTCTGCTTTTATCGCGTCGTGTTCCCAGTGGAGTGAAATCTAACTGGTCCAAAATCAGCATAATGATTGGCCTATATTAAACATAAATGCTCATATAACTCGTAGCAAAACAAATATTAAGTTCAATTACCTTTATTTATTAATGTTGTTTAGAATGATCCACATTTTAAAACGTACGTATTTTAGTGAATGTGTGTTCTTCAAGGTGTGAGGCCTATTTCTCCACATGAGCAGCACCAAAATATCGAAGTCTCTGAAAGAACGAAGCCATTCATGCCCTGTGCTGTTCTTGGACTCCATTCCTTTCGTTTTGGCATCCAGATGTTTGATATTTCCCAATTACATGACTTCTCGTCACCTTCACACACAGCTACCTATTCAGATTCCAAACTTTACAAAACTCAGCAGCAGCAGAGAAGGTCAAACCATTTTTGAAAAACGGGGAGGGGTGGTCGTGGATTTAAAAAAGAATGTTCTACTTTACAGAATGCGTGATTTGTGTTTCTATGTACAATACATAGAATTAATCATAATATAGTCGACATCAATTTGTTTGGATATTTTTTTGCCTTCATTGAGCAGTCAGCCCCTTAGAATCTTTACTTTTTTCACCCAATGTTTACTGTCAATCATCAACTGCACCACCATGTTATATCTAATGCATGTGATCTGTTTAAACATTTGCCAGAGCTATAATCAATCTCCATCCCTATCTGACACACCTGTCACAAACTGCATTTTACATTAAAGTATATATATTTAATACAGCAGGTCTACTCTCTTTTTTTACCATCCACCTTAATGTTCTTGAATATAATTATAACTCTGGCCTTCTCTCTGACAAGTGAGGACAAAGCTGAGAGTGCAACTGGGCAAAAGCATTAAAATCTGGCACAGACGAAGGCCGTAATTTAATGGATGGTGACAACTGATTGTGCATGGCTTTTCTCAACGACAAGTTGAGGTTATTTTAATGAGCCATGATTACAGGGTTTGTATTTCCTCTCTCTCAAGCATCTCTGTCTGAGAGCCTTGGTCCCTGGAAAACTTCATATAGTTTATTTATCACCTTTGAAAAATCAGCATCATGCATGGTAATATTCCAAGCGCTAAATATGGAACAGAGGTCAATTATTCTTTGTTTGAGGAGACTGACTGCCAGTTTCAAATCCATGGAGTTTCATCGTAAACCCATAAGTGAGGGTATAGGAAACCACATTTCCCACAGTGCAAAGCATCAAAGACTGGTTAAATGTGACATACCTAGTTCCAAATGGCCCACTCTTCTCCTGAAGCATGAAAGTAATTGCTTCAAAGGTGATTGTATGGAGGGGCTGAGCTGACTTCTGGAGGGAATGTCACCATGGCAACAAGCCCAAGATGATGACATTTAGAATCCATGATAAAACATTAAGCAAGGAATACAGCAAATACAATTACCAAGATAGCATTTGTTTCATTGGAGGCCAAATGCAGCATCTTTACACATTCAAAAGAGAAACAAAGGTGCAGTTATGATCCATCGCTTGCATTTTTTTGTTTAACAGCCTTTCAAAGCATCTTGCTTTCATCAGAGCCTCTCTCAGAGACTGTGAAAGGCTTGCTGCGAGCCAAGTTGATTTTCTGCCTTTGACTTTTAGAGGACCTTGAAAAGACTGCAGTCACACTTTAGCAAGGGGTTCTCTCCTGAGGCCAGTCTCAATCAGGCAAAGCTCTGTGCAGTCCCAAGGAACAGCTCTGTGAATTGCTGCTCACCCCGAAGGAACAGAGCTAAGGAAATCACAGTAACAAAAGACATAACACAATACACTAACATGAGACATCTCCAGTGGATTCCTATGTTTTACCATTTATCTATAGAGAAAAAATATGGATGAGGGCGAAATTAAGTGTCATGTATGTTTTTGTCTATTTTGTCGGTGTTGCATCTTAGAGAAGATCTTTTGGGTATACATAGATTAGTTTTGTTAGTTAAACATTTGGGCAACAATTGCAATGCAGTTGTCATCACACCAAAGAAATTAGGTGTTTAAGGAATGGAATGAGACTGATATCATGAGGTCTATTATGTCTTAATGGGCAATGCTGTCAGCAACAACAACAATGAAAGATGTATGATTACACTGTGACATCTAGTGGCAACTGGTTGATTGATGACATGTCAAAATTTGAACTTCTCATTCACAGTTCATGTGTGTCAGACATCAGACTTGTATAGCCATTATTGATTAGCACTGGCAACACATATACCAGACATTTAAAACGTATTATCCATCTGCACAGGTAATTAAACGGATGTTAGAAAAATCAGCCCTATTTTTAAATGCAGCAGCATGCAATCAATAATCATAAGTTATGTTGTTCTTAAAAGAATATTCCAGAGGTAAATACAAGTTAAGTTCAATTGACAGCATTTGTGGTATAATGTTGATTACCACAAAAATTAATTTCAACTTGTCCCTCCTTTTATTTACAAAAAGTAAATAAAAGTGCAAAAATCCGGGTTACAGTGCGGCACTTATAATGGAAGTGAATGGGCCAATCCATTAAAGGGATAGTTCACACAAAAATGAAAATTCGCTCATCATTTACTTACCCTCATGCCATCCCAGATGTGTATAACTTTCTGTCTTCTGCAGAACACAAATTATGATCTTTAGAACAATATTTCAGCTCTTTAGGTCCATCCTGTACAATGCAAGTGAATGGGTGCCAAAATTTTGATGCTCCAAAAAGCACATAAAGGCATCATAAAAGTAATCCATATGACTCCAGTGTTTTAATCCATATCTTCAGAAGTTATATGACAGGTGAGGGTGAGAAACAGATCAATATTTAAGTCCTTTTTTGCTAGAAATTCTTCTCCATGCCCAGTAGGGTGCGATATGCATGAAGATTGTGAATCACCAAAAACACAAGAAGAAGAATGTGAAAGTTTCACACCCACACATACAGTTGTGCTAAAAAGTTTGCATACCCTGGCAGAAATTGTGAAATTTTACCATTGATTTTGAAAATATGACTGATCATGCAAAAAAAACTGTCTTTTATTTAAGGATAGTGATCATATGTAGCCATTTATTATCACATAGTTGTTTGGCTCCTTTTTAAGTCATAATGATAACAGAAATCACCCAAATGCCCCTGATCAAAAGTTTATACACCCTTGAATGTTTGGCCTTGTTACAGACACACAAGTTGAGACACACAGGTTTAAATGGCAATTAAAGGTTAATTTCCCACACCTGTGGCTTTTTAAATTGCAATTAGTGTCTGTGTATAAATAGTCAATGAGTTTGTTAGCTCTCATGTGGATGCACTGAGCAGGTTAGATACTGAGCCATGGGGAGCAGAAAAGAACTGTCAAAAGACCTGTGTAACAAGGTAATGGAACTTTCTAAAGATGGAAAAGGACATAAAAAGATTTCCAAAGCCTTGAAAATGTCAGTCAGTACTGTTCAATCACTTATTAAGAAGTGGAAAATTCGGGGATCTCTTGATACCAAGCCAAGGTCAGGTAGACCAAGAAAGATTTCAGTCACAACTGCCAGAAGAATTGTTCGGGATACAAAGAAAAACCCACAGGTAACCTCAGGAGAAATACAGGCTGCTCTGGAAAAAGAGGGTGTGGTTGTTTCAAGGAGCACAATATGACGATACTTGAACAAAAATTAGCTGCATGGTCGAGTTGCCAGAAAGAAGCCTTAACTGCACCAATGCCACAAAAAAGCCCGGTTACAATATGCCTGACAACACCTTGACACGCCTCACAGCTTCTGGCACACTGTAATTTGGAGTGATGAAACCAAAATATAGCTTTATGATCACAACCATAAGCGCTACGTTTGGAGAGGGGTCAACAAGGCCTATAGTGAAAAGAATACCATCCCCACTGTGAAGCATGGTGGTGGCTCACTGATGTTTTAGGGGGGGTGTGAGCTCTAAAGGCACGGGGAATCTTGTGAAAATTGATGGCAAGATGAATGCAGCATGTTATCAGAAACTACTAGCAGACAATTTGTATTCTTCTGCATGAAAGCTGCGCATGGGACGCTCTTTGACTTTCCAGCACAACAATGACCATAAGCACAAGGCCAAGTTGACCCTCCAGTGGTTACAGCAGAAAAAGGTGAAGGTTCTGGAGTGGCCATCACAGTCTCCTGACCTTAATATCATCAAGCCACTCTGGGGAGATCTCAAACGACCAAAGACTTTGCGTGACCTGGAGGCATTTTGCCAAGACGAATGGGCAGCTATACCACCTGCAAGAATTTGGGGCCTCATAGACAACTATTATAAAAGACTGCAAGCTGTCATTGATGCTAAAGGGGGCAATACACAGTATTAAGAACTAAGGGTATGCAGACTTTTGAACAGGGGTAATTTCATTTTTTTCTTTGTTGCCATGTTTTGTTTTATGATTGTGCCATTCTGTTATAACCTACAGTTGAATATGAATCCCATAAGAAATAAAAGAAATGTGTTTTGCCTGCTCACTCATGTTTTCTTTAAAAATGGTACATATATTACCAATTCTCCAAGGGTATGCAAACTTTTGAGCACAACTGTATCATATCACTTCTGAAGACATTGTTTAACCACTGGAGTCTTATGGATTACTGTAATGCTGCCTTTATGTGCTTTTTGGAGTTTCAACATTTTGGCACCCATGGACTTGCATTGTATGGACCAAGAGAGCAGAGACATTATTCTAAAAATCTTCATTTGAGTTCAGCAGATGAAAGAAAGTCATACACATCTGGGATGGCATAAGGGTGAGTAAATGATTTTCATTTTTGGAAAGGAGGGGCGAGTCAAAATTATTTTTGTGGTAATCAACACTTTGCCACAAATGCTGTCGATTGAGCTTAACTTGTATTTAATCTGGAATATTCCTTAAAGGCAACTTAATGGAGGATGATTGCTAAAAAAAAAAAAAAAAACATAAATCATCTACCATAAATCAGACAAAACTAGTCACAACCATTCTTCCGATCAACAACAATAGAACAGTTCACAAATTCTTTAGGAAGTGAGTTAGTACAGTTCTGTGGGGGCCACATTTCAAATGTTCTTTTTTCATGGTTTCTCCAATCAAGTAACATTTATGAAAAGAAGCACAAAAGCCTGAGAACAGGGCAGGAAATGAAAAGTTTTATTATAAAACAATAATAAAAAACTTTTGGAGTTCAAACTAATGGCTTGTGAACCATTTCACATCAGGCACGTCAATAATAAATTTGAGTTGGACAATGACTCAGCCTTGGGTGGATTGTACCATTTTAAACCGTATATTTGACATGATTCTATGATGTTAATAAAAGCTTTTAATTTTAGTTCACATGTTATGGCCTTGAAGCTTGTGATTATCTCAAATGGCACAGCTCCATAAGTGTAACTGTAAAAAAAATATCAAGGACAAGGATGCCTGTGGCATAAATACATAATACCTGTACAGATTGGAAATGGGAAAACACATACTCTGATGTGCATAATATGGATTAGAATAGTGAGTCGTGTTAATTTCTACTTGTGAGTAATACATTTCTTTTTGCAGCTAAAAAGAGGAGGAGTGAAAAGACATCACCTCCCAAGGGGACGTTCTCTCTCAAGATGTTATTTTTGCTGAAATCTCAAAGGCTTGCAGTTAAAGTTTATGAGGGATTGAAAATGGATAATTAGCATTTAAATGATCTAACACTTGTGTTTTTTTCCTCTGCTGCGACTGTCAATGTAACCTTTTTTTGATGCATTTTAATCAGATAGCACATGTTCGTCTGGCTGGGGAGCTGGCAGGTCTGTAACTGAATTCAGTCTTCGGTTGTTGAGGTCACCAAGGAGTCATTTCTTATGGACTTCCGACTGGTGGCAAAGTTGTAAAAAATAAGCATGATAAGAAAGGCAGACTGTTCAAACACCGAGATCACATACAAGGTTAAAACTGATTTTTTGTCTGGGGAATAAGAGAAGAGGTGTATCATTTCAGCAGTGTCACTGCAGGTGTTGAGTGTCTGTGGACATCCTCAGCAAACAAAAGCATGTGAAGTGTGAAAATTCGGCAGTTTGCCTATTTAATTATTTGGGGAACTCATTAAAAAGAGTGGCCTGCTTATAATATAGGTTAATTAAATTTTTTATTTTGGAGTCTTTGATAAGGTTGATGTAGTCATGCAAAGACAATAACACGCACACACAAAATGGATAAACATGAATGCCTGAATGGAGAGTATAGGACCATAGAGGATTAGTCTGTGGCCAGAGCTTCTCTCTGTCCTTACTTTCCTGAATTAATCTCCTCCATCTTCTCTTCTGCTGGGCTCTGTACCTCGCTGATTAAAACAATGTCTAAGTGATTGACTGCAGTCATTATTTAAATGGACGGTTACCTCACCAGGGAGGTTCAAATTTCTCTCAATCAGCAACTTCTTCACACAATCAGCGACTGTTTCACATCTGGAACACCCATGTGATGCAAGTACCGAATACACCAATTATTTCTGCTAATCTGCTTCTGTAAGTAATAAGGAGCACAGATACACAGTTTACATTGTTGTCTTAAAGGAAGAGTTCCACCAAAAATGACAATGTTGTCATCATTTACTCACCCTCATGCTATAACAAACTGCAGTTTCTTTCTTTCTTTCTTCCACAGACCCCAAAAGATGTTTTGCAGTATGTTCAATCTGCTCTTTTCCATTTGTAAGAAATGAGATTGTGACAAGGGGCTGTCAAGTTTAAAAAGCTCAGTAAAAGAAACATTCTTCTGAAGCCATACGATAGCTTTGTGTGAGGAACAGACTTAAATTTAAGTTGTTATTCACTGAAAGTCTTCCCATGTGCTGAAGCTCTAAAATCCCATTTACGCTTACGCATCAGTCACAAGCAAGGTCAGAAAACAAAAAGGGCTCAGGGCATAAAATGGCACCAAAAATGCCCCAGAAATTCAGAAATATGATGGCAATAACTTTTTTTAATATCGTTCTTAATATTCTAATATAGTCGTAGTTGTATTGTTAAATAGTTGATATTGATTGAAGTTTTAGTATGAGGTAATAAACTGTCAATCTTGAGAATTTGTATTAATGAATTGAAGTCAATGAATGAGATACAGTTTGTTGTAAATGGTTAGAAAAAAATATGCCCTTATAAAAGTAAAAAATGCCCCTACAAATCCAGAGTCAAATATTAACAAGTATTTGACAATATTGGCAATTTTTTTATTTTGACTCTGGTCACAAGACACACATAAATTAGTGATGCTTGCTGTCATTGACATCAAACCTAGCGGTTTCACACGGCAAGTTTGAAAATGCGCAAGAGTGCATGCGATTTGATAGCTATGATTGAGAGAGAGATTTTCTAGGTATGATTTAAATTTTGGTGTGTTCCTCACACAAACCTGTTGAACAGCTTCCGAAGACTTGGAATACAGTGCACAAGTTGTCTCGACTTCTTTAATAAAGTTATTTAGTCCTTTTTGGAGCTTGACGCCCCTGATAACTACACAATTTATTTATTTGTGTTTAAAAGAGCTGCTTAACATGGAAAGTCATACAAGTTTGGAACAACATAATGTTGAGTTAATAATGACATAATATTAATTTCTGGGTGAACTGTCTCTTTTACAAAACATTTACAATCAAATCTCCAATCAACAGCAAGGTTTATATCTACATTGCAGTACTGTTCTTCTACTCCTTGAAACAAATGTGAAATGAAATGACCCATTTCTTTTGTCCAGATTACTCCTGACAAAACAAACACACTGACACAAACACAAGCAAACGAATACATAATGACCTGTTTGTGAGGTGGCAAAGAGTAAAATCAATGAGATGAGACATGTACGACCTGGAAGATAAAACAACAAATTGACTCAGAAAAACACATTAATCTCATGTTCAGTGAAAGCAAACAGAAGCCTCAACACCCTTGTTTATATACTTGGAGTGGGTTAGCAGTGGGTAACAGACTACGCACAAATGCAATAAGGTGCCGTACTCTTCCATCAAAAAGGCAAGAATTATCTAATCATACAGAGACAAATAAATCATTCGTGCAGCAGCAAAGTTGGACCATTCCCAACAGGTGATGTACTGTGCGCAGGAAAAGCATCTTTAATGTTGCTGTTCTTCATTTTCTTAATGACTGAAATCTATACAGTAGGCTATGTCTCATTAACATGCAAGTTTTTAATAACACCAAGGAGGATGAAAAAATGTTGAGGATGTTCTAGAAGGTCTAGACTCTAGAGAGAGGAGAAAAAACTACTCCCCTGGTAATATTTTAGCAGATATTTCCCATCAGCAGGTCGCCAGGCAACTGTGTCCCCTCTTTTCAGGTCCATGGTGAGAATACAGCACAATGTGCCAGTGATAAGAGGGCCGCGTTTCCGAGCTACATCTTGTATTGAGATCTAAATCCCTATGTGCCACATAAATTGGAAAACGAGCTAATTCACCGAGATAAAATTTTATTAGATCATCTAAAAAGATGTGTATTCATTTAAATGATTAAATAGAGTCGTGGTCAACTCCAGTATCTATGTAATTCTCCAGCCCTTGAAGCTTAGAGAATACTTCTGTATCATGTTTCTGAATAGCCTGACATCAATGTGAGATGTGCGATGTGATTAAATAAAGAGATAGGCAATGTGCTTCACTGTGTGATGATTTTTTTCCCTAAGAGCAAAGCCTCTTTTTTTCTAACCCAAAATCCTGAGCCTCTCTAGAATCAACAAAATTCACAATGTGAAGGGTGGTAGCTGCTAAAAAATTCAGGCTTACAGCTCCAACTGGGTGGACTGTCTTTGGGCTGCACGTCAGAATGGCTTTTTATAGCACATGTGCAGCACATATCAGAACTAATGCATTTTAGATTATGTTGCATCAATTATGTACGTGGTCTATTCTAGACACCGTTTCTTTGTATCGCTGTCACATTTTAATCAGGGGAGCCAAATCAAAGCGGTTGCGTTTTAAAATGTTTATTGTAAACAACTGATATAAACAAAGAGCCAATTTTGTTGCCCTACAAAGGCATAACGTAGTCTTTGCCAACACTGATACTGAGAAAAATGGCTTCAAATTATTGCGGTTTGCCTTGGTTAAATGTAGATTTTACAGTTTTCACCATTTCACCAAGGGGCTCCCCTAGATTTGCCTAGAGTCCCCCCAGAAACCTCTGATGCCCCCACCCCGACTGACAGCGAAACAATTACTAACTGGCCTCACTAACACCTCCACCAGCAGCAACCTAAATTTTCCCCAGGAGGTCTACAATCCAGGAACTAAACAGGCTCAGCCCTGCTTAGCTTCAGGAGATAACCAGTCTAGAGCTACAGGGTAATATGTCTGCTACATACAAGTGCCCCACCAATAATCGCATCCTAGTCCCGGTGTCATGATGGGTGGGTGTAGGTGTGGGCTTTATGGATAGGGACCAATGACTCTCTACTATGCTTAGGGTTAGCAATGGGTGTAGGGGTGGTCTTTAGGTATAAGGACCAATCAAGTAGCGGGGAGTAAGAATCTGGTGGGGAGTAATATTTTGTCACAACACCGGCCCTGATTTCTACACTGCATTTTCTTTTAATTTTGAGCATATCTAAGCTAAACTCATCTTTCAGGGGACAGATGAAATCCAAGTGTGGCCATGTGCATTATTTTCTACAAAACAGTGGTTAAAAACGATGAAAAAACTACAACTCTACCAGTATAACTACATTTTATATGAAAGGATGTGTGAGGAAAAAAGAATGCCAAAAGTCAGTCAGTCCTTTGGCTGTATTTCAAAAACCCAATTGCTAATCAAAGCCTAACCGTTGGACCTGAGCTTACCTGCAGCACAAGAAAAGCTTAATGCACATGATTACTGATGCCTTGCTTTTCCAGAGACTCCCACAGAGAGGTGGCCTGATTGTCTAGAACAAGGCACAGAGTTGCTGAGACACAGCCTCTGGTTTGCTCTGAATGTGAAATACCAGGGAGGGAGCTGACATTCTTTTATGTAGTCAAGCTACAAGGTCTGTGTATTGAACTGGTTGTAGGCTGCTAGTATTCAGTTATACATGTTCTCCCCCTGCAGTTTGCACATGGTATGAGAAATTCTAAAGGGAATGGCTTAAAATAAGGAACACCTTTCCTTATGTTATATAACAGGATTTTAGGTACAATAACTGCAGCATTAGCAGATTTGTCCATTAATAATGCAAAATAAAAGAGACAATTCTGCCCTACAAAAGGTAAAACTCAGTAACAACGGCAATAATGAAAAAGAGAAAGCATCACACCGCAGTTACGCAATTATTTTATAATAACACAAGCTTCTGACAGTGTGCAATGCACATCCCTAAAAGGTAAAATACACAGTAAAAAAATGAGTGTGACCAAAGGCAGATAGCAGCATCTCTGAATAATCGTGCCAACGTTGGCAATTAACATTCACAGAGTGCAAGCATCTTTGAGGCAGAGTGACCTTGGAGGCAGACCCAGAGGAGAGCTGCTGAGAGAGTGAAGATAACGAGGCAGACCAAAGACACGGAGCAGAGGTGAATTTCTACACCAACTCAGTATGAAGGCCAGCTGTGTAAGAGGGTAACATTACAGTCGAAGATAGATTGGTGGAATTCACCATTTGTCCTCCCACATTTTCTAAATATCAAGGTAATGAAAAGAGCCCGAGTCCAGCGTCATTAAAATTTTATTAACATTATGTGCAAAATACTGCAGTGGAACAAGTTGCAACAACTTATTTAGCCGCAGCTGACAGTCAGCCTGCTGTGTAAGCAAGGGAGATGTCGCTGAACTGGAGGTAGTCCTGAAGCAGAGTGGGAACAGGCAGCTGTTGTACAAAAGAGGCCTTACACAGAACATTGCTACCCACCGATGCCCGCACTGCCAGTCGGCAAAGATGAGTGAGAGCAGGGACTGATTCTGGAAACAAAAGCAAAGGGTAAGCTAAGGGCAATTATCACATCAGATGATAAATCTATAGAATGCAGTACATTATATAATGCCTGATCAGAGTCACATTGACGCAGGCTGCAGCGTTGGCGAGTAACTTGCTAAAAGCAGTGACACTACTAAAATGACATTTATGAGTAGCGTGAAAATAGCTCAACTATTTTCACAATAGTGTAGCTTTCCCAGAAATGAGCTATGTTTTCCAACCAGTAGTGTAGTGTCACAAAACTCTACATTTGTTACATTGTACTGTGCTTGCAGCAATGGAGCCAAGGCAAACATACTTACCAAAACCATCTTTTCTTACTCATATGTAGAGATGGGGAATCCAAATAAATTAAGGGCATCGGTTCTTTTGGACAGTTCGTGTAAATTAACCGGTTATAATAAACAATTTAATAATGTTGAGAACTCCAATTCATTTCAGTGAGTTGGTTTGTTCGGATGGTTCATGTAAATGAACTAGATAACATAAATGATTCACTAATTCACTTGAGCCTGAAAGGGATATTTCACCCCAAAATGAAAATTCTCTTGTCATTTACTCACCCTCATGCCATCCCAGATGTGTATGTCTTTCTTTCTTCTGCAGAACATAAATGAAGATTTTTAGAAGAATATCTCAGCTCTGTTGGTCCATTCAATGCAAGTGAATGGTGGCTTTAAAACTCCAAAATGCACATAAAGGCATCAAAGTAATTTATACGACTTGAGTGGTTAAATCCATGTTTTCAAAAGCAATATTATAGGTGTGGGTGAGAAACAGATCAATTTTAAATCCTTTTTTACAATAAATTCTCCTCCCTATTTAGTAAAAAAAAAAATAAACAAAACAAAAAATAAAAAAAAGAATATGGATGTAAAAGTGGATATTTATAGTAAAACAAAATGGACATAAATATTGATTATTTTCTTACCCACACCTATCATATTACTTCTGAAGACATGGATTTAACCACTGGAGTTGAATAGATTACTTTTATGCTGCATTTATGTGCTTTTTGGGGCTTCAAAGTTCTGGCCACCATTCACTTGCATTGAATGAACCAACAGAGCTGAGATGTTTAACTAAACATCTTTGCTTTTGTTCAGTAAAAGAAAGTCTTGCACATCTGGGATGGCATGAGGGTGAGTAAATGATGAAAGAATTTTAATTTTTTGGTAAACTATTCCTTTAAATAGACTTAAAAAATTTAACTGCTGCTGTTTAACACTATATTTCAACAGTTATATAAAACAGGGCATTTTCTAGTTTTATGATTTTAAATTCAATTACTTGAATTTATGAGTAGCTTGTAGCTAGGAAGCTATTGTTTCAAAGTAGCTTCCCCAACACTGGTAGGGTGACCTGCTCATTTGAACAAACACAAAGACAAATCAATATATGATTGAGAATGTACAGTGGCCCCAAAGAGTATTTGGACACTTCAGCCACACTTAAACATTTATGAGTGTCATTGTATTAGATAAAATATCAAACAAATTATTTAACAAGAGAAAGCACAGGCACAATTCCCAAGCAAAACATTTAACAAAAAGAAGGTTGTTATTTTTAAA
Organism: Myxocyprinus asiaticus; assembly: GCF_019703515.2. NCBI lineage: Eukaryota > Metazoa > Chordata > Actinopteri > Cypriniformes > Catostomidae > Myxocyprinus > Myxocyprinus asiaticus. The sequence goes on from NC_059379.1 coordinate 19,658,770, forward strand.
TGATAAAACAATAGATATTAGATACACAACAGACAACAGATGTACTGTTAAAAATAAAAACTAAGTATTTGGACACTTTCTGTTCATAGTTCATTTGTTTCTCTGCCAAGACACCAGTGTGAACTTCTCTTTATACATCCAATAAAAATGATCTTGAGAGCAACTGCAAAAATGGCTAAGAAAAGTGTAGTTCAAATAGGCCTAGCTTCATTTCAGATACCACTTGGTTTAATATCTTGTTATCTAATTCATACATTTTCAAGAGTGACTCGGCTGTACAAATACTTCTTAAGGCCACTATCTATGTCATTCCTGTTCTTTACCGAAATGCTTCCATGGTGTCCATGTGCCATCTGCTCGGCGGTGAGAGAGAATATGAAGCATCGCAGAGGGCAAAGTCTTCCAATTAATGAACTCCAGAAAGAAATTAAGCACTCTGTTCTCAGCTTCTTCAAGCCTGCACCCAATTAGAGCATACAGGCAGAGCCAAATGAAGAGCTTAACACTTTTGTTTTAACTCTGACTTTAATAAAGCACAATCATTTATTAAAAACCATGCATGGTGAGTCCACTGATGATTAAAAACAATTGTTTGACATAATAACTTTGAATGTGTTGCTTACATTTTGTCCTGTAGGAGCAGCATGGGGTCCATTCCTGCTTTGAGCAGCAGGGGGAGCCAGAAGGAGGCACTCTGCATCTCAGCAAGGGCTCTCTGGACCAGCTCCCTGAGTCGGTTACCCTGAGGTAGGCCAGCGTGTTCCAGGATCAAAGGCAGGTGCTCAGGTACATGGCCCTGTATTGCAAACGCATAGATGCCCATGCTCACATGGGCCCCTGCGGCCAAGAGCATTAGAGTGATCTCCCGAGTCTGGTGACACTCACTGTCCAAGCTGAGAAACAAGCAGAAAGAGTAAGATATGTCATACTGTCCAATTTGTATGTTTAAAGTGAAAAGCAGGCCACAAATGTAAATCAATGTCCTACTTCCAAGAGTTGCACCACAGAGCCATGTCCAAAGGGCAGCTGTACCCAAACTGTCGACAGCTCTGAGCGTCTGGACTGTAGCCCTGTTTTAGCAAGGCCCGAAGGCTGTCCGCTTGCCCACTAAGTACTGCCAAGTAAACCGGACTGACCTTTCCTTCACCCCGGTCACATTCTCTGTTCGTTACTGGAATCAGCTTTTCTAGAATACTAAACAGAATGACAAGAAATTAATGCAGCATCGTTTCATAAAGGCCACTGTTACACTAAGTGTTTTCATTTAAATAAAAGGTTAGCTTTCATTAATAGTTATCATTATACTGTTGACCATTTTTTAAATTCAGTCATCATTAATCACCCTTATGTTATTCCAAACCCGTATTTCTTCAGTGGAACACAAAAGGAGATATTGTGTTCCATGGAAAAGAGAAAGTCATACTGGTTTGGAACAATATGAAGGTGAGTAAATGATGACAGAATTTTCATTTTAGGGTGAACTATCCCTTTAAGTCTTAAGGACTACTCAACACAAGTTCAGGTTGGAACACAGTTCATCACTGACCAGGCTGCCATACCTAAGCCGACTGAACTGGGCCGCAGCATGGATGGGCAGCTGCCAGCAGTCCTCATTGCAGTACAGGTTCGGGTCAGCTCCATGAACCAGTAAAAGCTCCAAACAACGTACGTGGCCTTCCTGAGCGGCAATGAGCAGTGGCGTGGCCAGATCATTTGCCTGGCAGTTCACATTTGCCCCTGTGGCAAAGACAACCTGTGCTTAGGCAACCTAACTCTACTATATGACTGCTGTGCCACTGTGGTTTTCTTTCTTTAATAGCCTAACCATTTACATTAAATTGTTTATCTGCCTCTGAAGAATGTTTCACTGTAAATCTGATGTCGTAAGGGGCAGCACTAAACATTAACCAAAGCAAGCAAGTTTCTAAAAAGCATATGATTGGCTAGATGAAGCTCATACGAGGTTAATTATTAAAGTGGCCTCACCAGCCTTTGCAAGAATATCTAAGCATTGGTGATGTCCATATTGTGCAGCAACAAATAACGGTGTGATCCCATAGTCATCCTCTGCCTCAAGAGAGCACACACCCACCAGGTACCTTGCAATCTCAGTATGGCCCTGGAAATGTTATTAGAGATATTCAAATTCTTGATGAAAGGTCTTACAGGGTACGAAACTGACATTTGCAAAGCACTATATAAACGTTACTGGCTGTTTGGCAGGTAACTTAAGGAATACTCTGGGTTCAAAACAAGTTAAGCTCACTCAATAGCATTGATGACATACAGGTATGTGTTGATTACCAGAAAAAATATTTTCGACTAGTCCCTCGCTTTCCTTAAAAAAATTGTTTTTTTTTAAATCTGGGTTGCAGTGAGGCACTTACAATGGAATTAAATGGAGCCAATCAAGACCTAAACAATATGCATGTTCACAATATTTTAGTGTGATTAAATTGCTTACTAACCTTTTCTGTGTAAAGTTATAGCTAATTTTACAACTTCGTTGCAATGACGATGTACCGCTGTAAACCCTAAAGTGACTGTTAAAAACAACGACTTTAACAATTTACAGCTCAAATAATACACAAGTTTTAACTGAAGAATTAATATCAATGTTTTTATAAAATTATAAGCTTGATATTTTTGCTTTTAAACACTCCAAAAAATTGGCCCCATTCACTTCCACTCTAAGTTCCTCACTGTAACCTCGATTTTTGCTTTTTTTCATTTTTTTTTTTAAATAAAAGAAGGGACGAGTTGAAATTAGGTTTTGTGGTACATTATGCCACAAATGCTGTCGATTCAACTTAACTTGTATTGAACCCGGAATATTCCTTTAATAAGGAACTGCAACATATTGCATGGTTTTAATTGGAATAACAACAATTTACCATTAGAGGTTTATCAAAGATGCCTAATGTTTTTTTCCCCCCTCCAGCCCTCAATGTGGCGGCACATTTGTGGAATATTCGTCTCATTAAGCCACTAAAAAAAGTGTATCAAAGTTTTTAGGTTTCACATAAAGACTGGCTGGCTAATATACCGTATATGATGCTGCGGATGAATTTTTTTCCTCCCACAAATATGCAAGGAAAAACAGCTTATTAATTCTACTGTCAAAGGGACAACAATATATATTTTTTAATAAAATCATTTCATGGCCGATAAATCTTCTCAACTCACCCACTGTTGGCCGGTGTGGCAAAAAAATTCATTTTAGACCCTGCTATCTCAGATCTATGATTTAAAATCTAAATGAATTTAGAGCAAGCAAAATAGCTCTGGGCTTTCATTTGTTTTGGTGTTTAATGGAGCATTACAAGTATAACATTTATTGATATAGGTATAAATGCAAAAACTAACAACAAACAACACATATAATCATTTGGTTGTTGTTCTAAATATCTTATTTTTACTTTGACCAACTAATCGATTTAACTCAAGACTCATGGTAAAAAGAACTGCAGTTCTTTATACGTCATATGCATGTAGTATTTGTGCAAATCTAAACATTTCAAGATCATAAACGGTTCATAGATCACGAAGAGGCGTTAGAGCTATACCTTGTAAACAGCTTGATGGAGACAAGACCAGCCTGACACAGAGTGAGTCCCGTTGACTTCTGCCCCACTTTCCACCAGCAGCTTCACCACATCTTTGTGTCCACCCTCTACCGCTTGAAACATGAAACAAAATAAAAAGTGTACAACAACTACAGATTCGTGAGAAAAAATTACACATTGTAAACATGATCTGAGATCATGATCCATGGCCGGGTCTGGGGGGGGGCCCAAAGATTACATCCTTGTACCGCCCCTGTCATGATCCCAGATTCTTGGGTTTACCTGCAAAGAGGGGACATGACAGGTCATTGGTTGTCTTGTTAAGATCTGCACGACCCTTAATGAGCCACTTCACCGCCCGGAGGTGTCCATTCTTTGCAGCAAAGTAAAGAGGAGTCTCTGAGTTATGTGTCAAAGTGTTGACATAGTCTTCACAGCTGACTGTAGTGAAAAGAGACATTTAAACTTATTAAATATAAGAGAGAAAAAATCTGACACATGTGGCAGGCAGACAGATGTTATCAGAAATGAACTTTGATTGTATGACTTCAGTTTCCTGAACACTGCAGATCTGACCTGAGTTTCTCAAAAACACTATTTGATGACCCACTAGTAGCTGAAACCCCCCAGCTGAAGCTGCTTACCTACTGCGGAGAGCAGAAGGCGCACACACTCCGCGGACCCCGCCGCCGCAGCCTCATGCAGGGCGTTCCAGCCCCGGTTATCTCTCACATCCACGGCGAAGCCTCGCTGGATGAGCTTCTGCACACGTCGACACTTCCCCTCCCGGGCCATTAGCGCGACGGCTGAGCAGGTGTCTTCATAGCATTCGTTGAAATCCATCTTGTTATTTTCCATTAAAACCAACACTTTTCCTAAACATTACTACAACGGCTGTTCTGTCATGTACAGAGTGGCTCTGGTGGAGTGTAATTTGACAGCTCCAGATTTTGAATAACACCTAACAGTATACGCAGTGCCAAGTGCACAGGTTGAATTTCTATAATGCACAAGTGAAGTGCGCAGGTTGTTTCTGTACTATAGGTTAGATCGATTATTATGATAAGCTGGACAGATAACGGTAGTTTGATGGAACAATAGTGAGTTGACTGTCACTTGAAGTAGCTACTTCACTTTGAAACACATTGTATCTAAAAAGGCGTCCTCAGAATAATAAAGCGAAAATCATTTTACGGTCCTAACACATGTACAAACACATACATGAATGAGGATAGTACTAATTTGCGATGCGTATATGGCTACAGAAGGACCGGATACGTTAGACGGTTATTTCCGGAATGCTGATTTCTGATTGGCTGGTTCAGGGCTCCGGCTAGGTAACAAACAGTCGTCCTTGTGCGTTCCGTGCATTGCTAAATTAAAGGGATAGTTCACCCACAAAGGAAAATTCTCTCATAATTTACTCACACTCATGACATCCCAGATGTATATGGATTTCTATCTTCTGCAGAACACAAATTAAGATTTTTAGAAAAATATCACAGCGCTGTAGGTCCTTACAATGCAAGTGAATGGTGATCAGAACTTTAAATCTCCAAAATCACATAAAGTCAGCATAAGAGAAATCCATAAAAATCCAGTGGTTAAATCCATACATTCTGAAGTGATATAAGTGTGGGTGAGAAACCGATCAATATTTAAGTCATTTTTTTTTTACTATAAATCTCCACCTTTGACCAGATCACCAGTAGGTGACGAAATGCATGAAGAATGCGAATCGCCAAAAAACAAAAGAAGAATTGGGAAGTGAAAGTGGAGATTTATAGTAAAAAGGGACATTTATCTGTTTCTCACTCACACCTATCATATTGCTTCTGAAGACATGGATTTAAATACTGGAGTCTTGGATTACTTTCATGCTGCCTTTATGTGCTTTTTGGAGATTAAAATTTCTGGCCACCATTTACTTGCATTGTATGGACCTACAGAGCTGAAATAGTCTTCTAAAAATCTTAATTTGTGTTCTGCAGAAAAATTGAAGTCATACACATCTGGGATGGCAGGAGGGTAAGGTAGTAAAATGATGAGAGAATTGTAGTTAAAAGGTTAAGGGAATGTTCTTGGTTCAATACAAGTTAAGCTCAGTCGACAGCATTTGTGGTATAATGTTTAATACCACAAAAAATAATTTTGACTTGCCCCTCCTTTTCTGTGAAAAAAGCAAAAAATGAAGTAACAGTGCAACACATACAGTTCAATGAAAGTGAATGTGGCCAATTTTGGAGAAATTTGAAGCTCATAATTTTATAAAAAAATTTACATTCATTCTTCTGTTAAAACTCATGTATTATTTGAGCTGTAAAGTTGTTTAAATTGTAATTTTTACAGTCATTTTAGGGTTTTATGGTTGACATTACATTGTCATGGCAACAAAGTTGTAAAATTGGCTAAAACTTTAAACAGAAAAGGCTAGTAAGGGATTTTAACACACTAAAATCATGTTTACACGTATATTGTTTATGTCTTGTGGCTAACAGTGAGTATTTTAACGTAAAAAAGAAAATGGGCCCATTCACTTCCATTGTAAGTGCCTCATTGTAACCCAGATGTTTTTTGTTTTTTTTTTTAAGAAAAGGAGGGGCAAGTCAAAATAATTTTTTGTGGTAATCAATATTATGCCACAAATGCTGTCGATTGAGCTTAACTTGTATTGAACTCAGAATATTCCTTTAACCATCCCTTTAAGTTGAATCATCATCAGAATAAATAAATAAATAAATAAATAAATAAACTAGCCCAGTACAATGCTTGGCATATTTTTATTAGTTCCACCCAGTGAACTGAAACCAGTTTGACTCATTAAAATATAATGAGAGATATTTTCCTTCAGTAGCTAATTAATGGCACAGTATCTACAGTTGAAGTCAGAAGTTTACATACACCTTAGCCAAATACATTTAAACTCAGTTTTTCACAATTCCTGACATTTAATCTTAGAAAACATTCCCTGTCTTGGATCAGTTAGGATCACAACTTTATTTTAAGAATGTGAAATGTCAGAAAAATAGTAGAGAATTATTTCAGCTTTTATTTCTTTCATCACATTCCCAGTGGGTCAGAAGTTTACATGCACTTTGTTAGTATTTGGTAGCATTGCCTTTAAATTGTTTAACTTGGGTCAAACGTTTTGGGTAGCCTTCCACGAGCTTCTCACAATAAGTTGCTGGAATTCTGGCCCATTCCGCCAGACAGAACTGGTTAACTGGGTCAGGTTTGTAGGCCTCCTTGCTCGCACATGCTTTTTCAGTTCTGCCCACAAATTTTCTATCGGATTGAGGTCAGGGCTTTGTGATGTCCACTTTGTTGTCCTTAAGCCATTTTGCCACAACTTTGGAGGTATGCTTGGGGTCATTGTCCATTTGGAAGACTCATTTGCGACCAAGCTTTAACTTCCTGGCTGATATCTTGAGATGTTGCTTCAATATATCCACATAATTGTCCTTCCTCATAATGCCATCTATTTTGTGAAGTGCACCAGTCTCTCCTACAGCAAAGCACCCCCACAACATGATGTTGCCACCCCCATGCTTCACGGTTGGGATGGTGTTCTTCAGCTTGCAAGCCTCAGCCTTTTTCCTCCAAACATAACGATGGTCATTATGGCCCAAAAGGTCAATTTTTGTTACATGAGACCAGAGGACATTTCTCCAAAAAGTAAGATCTTTGTCCCCATGTGCACTTGCAAACTGTAGTCTGGCTTTTTTATGGTGGTTTTGGAGCAGTGGCTTCTTTTTTGCTGAGCAACCTTTCAGGTTATGTCAATATAGGACTTGTTTTACTGTGGATATAGATACTTGTCTACCTGTTTCCTCCAGCATCTTCACAAGGTCCTTTGCTGTTGGTCTGGGATTGATTTACACTTTTTGCATCAAACTCCATTCATCTCTAGGAGACAGAATGCATCTCCTTCCTGAGCAGTATGATGGCTGCGTGGTCCCATGGTGCTTATACTTGCATACTATTGTTTGTATAGATGAACATGGTACCTTCAGGTGTTTGGAAATTGCTCCCAAGGATGAACCAGACTTGGAGGTCCACAATTTTTTTTTTTCTGAGGTCTTGCTGATTTCTTTTGATTTTCCCATGATGTCAAGCAAAGTGGCACTGAGTTTGAAGGTAGGCCTTAAAATACATCCACAGGTACACCTCCAGTGGACTACAATTATCCTATCAAAAGCTAATTGGCTAAAGGCTTGACATCATGTTCTGGAAGCTGCTTGAAGGCACAGGTAACTTAGTGTGTGTAAACTTCTGACCCACTGGAATTGTGATATAGTCAATTAAAAGTGAAACAATCTGACTGTAAACAATTGTTTGAAAAATTAATTGTGTAATGCACAAAGTAGATGTCCTAAACGACTTGTACCTTAATTACTACTAGAATTATTGTTAGTACTGTAAAATTATAACTAATGATAAACTAATATAAGATCTCGTTCAATCTGTGTCAGAAGCTTTTTGCCATTTTGCTAAGATTTTCTTTTTTGATGACAGTGGTGAAAACAAGTAACTACAGTCCTAACAGTAATGCTATGGTAGAAATTATGGTTACCATGGTAAATAGCAAGGGTTTATTTTTGTAGCATGTGGTTTACTGACTTTTATTTTGAAAAAATCGTCTTAGCATGCTTCGGCTAAGCAGCCAGTTTATACCTCTAAATAGATGTACGCTACAATTTTACGTTGATATTTTTATGTAAGTACGTCAGTAAACGATGTAGTTTCATGGCAACTTGTAAATCAATCAACCGTCACCAGATTTAACATGCTGAGCGAGTGAAATCTGCAGTTTGATTTTTCCGTCTACTAGATCTGTTATTGTATCTGCCTGAGAAAAGTGTCGATTGGCTTCATCTTTGATTTGTGATGTGTACCAATCATCTCTACCACCTAAACCAACCCTGGAAAGGTACCTAACCAGACACATCAGTGGCACACAGGGCCACGAAAGGCTGTGAGCTGTCAGCAGAGCTGGAAACATGTGGGTTTTTGGTTACGGATCTTTGATTTGGAAAGTTGACTTTCCATACGAGGAGAAACGTGTTGGTTTCGTCAGAGGGTTCAGTCGCAGGTTTTGGCAGGGAAGCATCGATCATCGAGGAGTGCCTGGAAAGGTATGGACTCTATTATTCATTATGAATGTCTTACGAGTTGATCAAACAAGAGAGACTGGTGCACAGTCATGATGACTGTGCACTTAATTACCTTTTAACACAAATCTTATTTTCTTTGTATTTCAGCCTGGGCGAGTGGTGACATTAATAGAGGATCATCAGGTAATTTTACGGATTAAAGGAATATACCGGGTTAAATGCAAGTTAAGTTCAATCGACAGCATTTGTGGCATAATGCTGATTAAATCACAGTGAGGCATTTACAATGAAAGTGAATGGGGCCAAGTTTTTGAACAGATTCCGACGGGGAACACAATTTGATACAACACCGGCACTGATTTCAAGAGAACATGGCCGATAAAATGCCGATATGTAGGGTGACCATACGTCCTCTTTTTACGGCTTTAGTTGCATTATGATGTGCATCTGGTCTAATACTTAACTGTGTGCGCGCGCATATTTGCATTGCTTAAATCCCTCTTTGTAAGTCCCGCCTTCTCGCACACCAGTTGGTCGATTATAAGAGGCTTGCAGCAACTATTGGCCAAATTCCTGCCTGTCAATCTCTCCGCGAACGCGTGAAGCCCCGTTCTGTTCGGCATCAAACAGTTGCTTGACAGTAGCAATGCCCTAACAAATTGCAAATTTACAGAAGATTTGTACAAAAATTCCCATGCTTTCGTCCAGGTCGAGATCCGTAGGAAGCAGAATGTATGACATGTAAAGCCGGCACTTATGTGTCAGTTGCTAATAAAGGTGCAAGTGATTTAGAAGCACACATTAGCTCTGCGAAGCATAAAGGGTCAGCAAAAGGTGAAAGTTCATCAGGTAAATTAACGGACTACTTTTTGTGACCAGGTAAAATTATCACATTGCTTCATTTTCCATGGCCATTCAAAATAATAGTAATAGTAAATGAAGGTACAATCATGGCATCAAATATTTTATTTTAGTACATGGACATTCAAAAGAATGTTGGAAATTTTTATTTAAATATATTTATGTTATGCTAATAGTGTGTCTTTATCACTTTATTAAAGTTTGCATTCATAGTAACACTGTTTTGAACCCTATTATTCCACCACACCCCAGTGGCTATCCCCCGGCGAAAAAAAAAAAAAAAAAGTGTCCTCTTTTTGGAAAACCAGAATATGGTCACCCGCGAGATGTTCACACAGTTCAAATTTTCTTTCAAAATTATAATATTTCTATATAATATTTAATCAAATAAAATCTTATATTGTGTAGAATATAGGCATACATTGTTATTAAATATAAATTCTACTCAATAATTGCTCGTTAACTCTTATATATTTGAAAAGCGATAATGTGCACTTTGAATTTCAGATTTTTACTAATCTAGCCAAGCAAGCAATGTTGGCCAAATAATCGGCCTGAGTGGATGTTGGACTTTCACTATTTAAAACGTAAACAAGTTTTACTGAGAGGTTAATTTGACGTGTTGTTAGTATGTACTGTAAGCTGTTTTTTAATTTTTTTTATTTACAAACTATTGATTAATCCAAAGTTTTCTTTCTACTCATTTGCACTCCACTTGCCTGCAGGGTTGTGTATGGGGTGTTGCTTATAAGTTGCCATCAGGCCGAGAAAAAGAGGTAAAAGAATACCTAGACTACAGAGAAAAGGGTGGTTATGTGGTGATCAATGTTACATTTTATCCCAAAGATGAAGAACATAAACCAATGCAGGACACTTTACTCTACATTGGATCCTGCAACAACCCAAATTACCTTGGCCCAGCGCCTTTGGAGACAATTGCTCTACAGATTGTCAAGGCTGTAGGTCCCAGTGGCAAGAATACAGATTACCTTTTTGAGCTTGCTGATGCCCTTCGGCAACTAGTACCTGAAGATATCGATGATCACCTGTTCTCTTTGGAACGCCTTGTGAAGGAGCTACAGGAGGAGAAGCTGGAGTGATCTGCCCTAGTCTACATTGTCCTTAATCTTCTGAAGAACTCAAGAATTTAGTCCACTTTTTAAATTGTCAGTTTATCAACTATGACAGCTGATGCAATTAAAAAGGGATTACTTGAATAGATAAGCAGTTCTATATAGTTTTAAATAGATAAACTACTACTGTTCTGTTTTTCCAGATATGATTATTTAACATGCTGTCTTTGCTGTTTTAAACTTGGCTTTAATGTATGATCTGATGTGACACGTCAGAACATTTGTCTTGTGTTCTACATGAATCCAATCAGGAACTAAATGGATTACAGTATGTTTCATATTGTATTTTAGATGAAAGTTTGTCATAACCGTTACGTCCATGAAAACGTAATTGAGGCCGATTTATGTTACTCAGGATGCTTGAATGTTATGCTCCAAAGCCATTTTGTCTTTAATTCCTATAATTAAGCCATGGCAATTTATCAAGATGGACATATGAACGTGTTGAATCTCATGAAAACACATTTCACCCCAAAATCACTAGAAAAATATTTGGGGGTTAAAATTATATTTTGCATAAATAAAATTAAGCATGTTTTAGGATCATTAAATATATTTGCATTCACATTATTTTTGATTCTAGCCACTGTAATTGCATTTATGTTCTTTACATGCTTCATGTGATTTACCCAAGCAGAGCTTTTGTCTCAATGTATTCAAGGTGCACTCAGTAACTTTTGTCTTTGTCATCTTAGACTTGCATTGACAGCTAGCAGCTTGAATGCAGCATAATTTAAAATCAGTACTTTTCAGTTTCAGGTGCCATTGTAGAAATGTATTATTCACAGTCAACCATGCATAATTTGTTTATTGACACTACACCATCAAAGTTGTAAAATTGGCTATAACTTTACACAGAAAAGGTTAGTAAGTGATTTTATCACACATTGCATATGTCTTGTGGCTGTACTTTTGAAACGGTATTTTAATGTTCAAAAATTGGTCCCCCATTCACTTCCATTGTAAGTGCTTCACTGCCTCCTCGATTTTTGCTCTTTTTTATTATTTTTTTTTAAAGAAAAAAAGCAGCAAGTCAAAATTAATTTTTTTTGGTAATCAATATTATGCCACAAATGCTGTCGATTGTGCTTAAATTGTTTTGAACCTGGAAAATTTCCTTTAAGCAAGTAGTATTTGGCTGGTCATGTGATTCTAACATGGCAGCCTTCATCTGCGGACCCTCTAAATGTAGAATAAAAGGTTACTGATATGACTGGAGTCTTCATTTTAATGTGTGGTCATGCTTTCCTGCATATATTGCACAAATTCATTGTCTTTAGAAGTTAAACCTTTTAATGAGGAAACAATTACTGAGTGCACCTTTAAGGAGACTTCATTGACTTTACCAAAGTCTGTTCTTGTAGTGACATTATTACAATTGTGTGCACTGTATTGTATTGACAGATCACCACTTTGTTTCAACATGTAAAAGTTAATATAAGTGTGCATATAAAGAAATAGATACAGTGAGGGAAATAAGTATTGAACGCGTCAACATTTTTTCTTTCAGTAAATATATTTTTAATGAGGCTATTCACATGAAATTTTCACCAGACATCAGTATTAACTCAAGAAATCCACAAATGTAAAGAATTCACAACATTAAAGTTATGTGTAATAAAGTGGAATGACACAGGAAAAAAAGTATTGAAGATACTAAGAAAAAGCAGTTCTCTAAGGCAAGGAACCAGCTGAAATCCGTTAGTTAGGAAGTAATTATACCTCCTATCTGTGCAAATTAATATCAGCTGGGTTAGTAAATTGATGGTCTATAAAAAGGCTTTTCATTACCATGGTGTCACAAGAAACATCTCATGATGGGTAAAAGCAACGAGCTCTCACAAGACCTTCGCAACCTCATTACTGATGGAATCGGATACAGACGTATTTCAAAACTTCTGAATCTTCCAGTAAGCACCATTGGGGCCATTGTCCGCAAGTGGAAGCAACATCACTCCATCATCAACCGGCCATGCACAAGAGCTCCTCGCAATATTTCTGACCAGGGAGTCAGAAGAATAGTCAGAGTAGCCCAAGAGCCAAGGACCACTCGGAAAGAGCTCCAGAAACACTTGGAGGCAGCAGGTATCATCGTCACAGAGAAAACAATAGGCAATGCACTCCACCGCAATGGCCTCTATGCACGCTCACCCCGCAATACTCCATTACTAAAGAAAAGGCATGTCGAAGCTTGTGTAGTCTGGTCAGACGAGAGCAAACTTGAACTTTTTGGCTGTCATACTACACACCATGTTTGGAGAAGAAATGGCACTGCACATCACCCTAAAAACACTATACCAACAGTGAAGTTTGGAGGCGGAAGCATCATGGTGTGGGGCTGTTTTTCATCGCATGGTACTGGCAGACTTCATATAATTGAAGGAACAATGAATGGAGCCCTTTACCGGGAGATTCTTGAGAAGACTCTGCTGCCATCCACTAGGATGATGAGATGTGGGTGGACCTTCCAGCAGGACAATGATCCAAAGCATACAGCAAAGGAAACTCAATTGGTTTCAGAGAAAAAAAAAATCAAGGTGTTAGAATGTTCCAGTCAATCACCTGATTTGAATCCAATTGAACATTTGTGGAAAGAGCTAAAGATCAAGGTTCACAAGAGGGCCCCCCGGAATCTTAAAGATTTAAAGACAATATGTTTAGAAGAATGGGCCAAAATCACACCTGAATACTGTGGCCGATTAATTTCTTCATACAGGAAGCATCTTGAAGCTGTCATTACAAACAAGGGCTTCTCCACTAAGTATTAAATAAATTTCAGTTAGCGTGTTCAATACTTTTTTCCTGTGTCATTCCTCTTTATTACACATAACTTCACTTATGGACTTTAATGTTTAGAGTTAATAGACTAGCCTCATTAAAAATATATTTACTGAAAAAAATGTTGACGCGTTCAATACTTATTTCCCCCACTGTAGTAATAATAGTAACAATGACTTTGGTATATTTATTATTGGACCTAGATGAAAGATGGCAACAGAGAGGCCTTGCATTTTCATTTGATATAAACAATACATTTATTGGCCTTATGAGTAAAACAAAGCAAGCATCTAAAAAAATAAGAGAAAAATCACTGCAGTTTTGGCACTAAGCTAAATTATGGTTCTGTTACGTTCACTCCAAAATGTAGAGCAGAACTAACCAGAGTATAACCTGAAGCCCTTACTGGCTGTGTGTTTGAGTCAAAGGGACATTCTAATGTAGTTCTGCAGCTGGAGTAAAGGGTGACAGAAAAAAAAAAAGTGTGATGATAGTTGCATGCCAATAAGAAGCAGCTCAAAACATGATTGACTACAAACATGCACACTCACACCAACATGCAAATGTATCTTATTGGCTTCCATGACAGGACAGACACTCGTACGAGACCGTTCAGATCTGTTCAGGCTGTTCTTGCTAGCAGAAGTGTCAGTCTTTTATGCATAGATAAATGCATATGTACAGTACATAAATACATACATACACATATATAAATACACAGAACAAAACCCTGTTATGATGCCTTGTGAGCAGAGTGCTATGGAACACTACATGTCTGCATCTCAGACACTAACAGCTACCTTCAAACACACATACTACAAAAACATTACAGAACATAGACTTGCATCCTTATGTGATGGTAAATAATAAAGGCTCAGTCAAAATATATTCTTTGTCTGAGGTTCTTGATGCCAGTCTAGCTTTGCACAACCATCGCAACACTTCAATTCTGGATATTTCCGTGGCGCATCAGATTGCCATGTAGGTTTTAATATACTGTACCCATTTAGGTCTCACGGATCAAAAGACGATGGCATGCCAATGATGTCTCGAGTGTATCACTCAACCAAGAATCACATGCTTCTAGAACTGCTGAGGTGTTTACTGAAAACAAAATGCTTTAAAAAAGTATATTTTCCAGTTAAATCACAAAAAATGTTTTAGTCTAATCGAATTTGGTGGCCGCACATTCTATGTAAATACTTGAAATGTTTGAGAGGTAAAAATATTTTACACTTTCGATATGAAATGGATTAAGTCGTTGGGCTATGGAAGACCCTATCTTCAGATGCTCAGTTCAGAGAACATGACTGGGAAAGAGAGGCTTGTGTCTTGGTATGGGGGGCAATCCACAGGCATTCAGTCTTTCATCACACGGTCCAAGAAAAGAAAAATTCTATCTGTACAATAATATTACAGACTGCAGGCCATACATCCCTGCACTGGTAAACCTTAAATATTAAGTATAGTTGAAATGCAAAAATATGGGCTAGATATATACATACAAACAGTACGTACAGAGTATATTTATAGGTCATTAATCACTCATCCCATGTCTGCGAACTCCATACAAATCCTTCATGCCTACACATGCCGCCGCCTCCTCTCCTCCCATGTGCTCCTGGTTTACTGGGCTCTTGGGTCTAGGTTCGAGACGCTATAGATGCTGTTGCCAGAGCTGAACAGAGCATCTCTCGTCCTCCCATTAGATCCTCATGAATGCGCAATATATATTTTATTTGTTTGAATACAAAATGTAAAAAAATAATTAACTAAAACCTGTAGCAACATTGTCACAACCTAAAAATAAATACAGATAAAATATGCATCAGGTCACATTAACATAACGGAAAGAACATTCAAAAGCAGCTTCCATTATCAAGTTATTATGGCAACATACAATAGCTAGCCAATTAAATATTTTAGAGCAGGGCATAACTAGAAATAAGCATATTCATAATTGAAATTTCCATGACTTTTGAGACTATTAATTTGGTCACACTTTAAGTGTCCATATTACTGTGTATTTACTGTGTAAGGTAAATGTAATTGCTGTGTAATTATTTTTTAGGCCTGATTGTACTTGTTTGTTTTTGCAATAGTAATTTATAATAGTAACATGTAACACGTGAGCGTGTGTAACACGGACACTGTAAAATAAAGTGTTGCCATGACTGTTCCAGGCCTGAAAACCACTATTTAAAAAATTCCCTGATATTTCCTTTTTTTTTTTTTTTTTTTTTTTTTTTTTAAGTCTGTGGGACCCCTGCAATTTGTGATTATGAAAACAACATCAGCTGTTACTTTTGAATGAGTGGCTTTGTTCCATACCTGTCTATGCATAGTAGCAGGGTGACACAAGAAGGTCTGTGAGCACCACGAGCTGGTCATCCGTGAACTGCTGCTTGTGTTCCAGCCAGTTGTCGTGATGAGTACGGCGGAAATTAGACAGAGTCTTTTTCACTGTCATCTAAAGCAGAAAAAGAGAAGCTTGTATTGATTTTTAATAGATTCAGTGGTCCCTAAGAGCGAGCTGCACAGAAGGAGACAGAAAGCAAATGTGTCTCTGTTGTGATGACTGGTATACCTCGATAGGCTGTGTGTCATTGAGGTGTGCACTAAGATCCATAAGGAGCTGAGGCATCCAGGTAGGGACATCATACGGACTGGATAAGATGCAAGCACTGAGTCCAAGCACTCCTGCATGACGCCGTACAAGATCTGAGAACAGACAAACAAACATGGATCATGCCCAGGGGCGGCTAGTGCTTTTCAGGCATGAAGAAGCACAGATGTCACTTATCAATGACAACTTCTGTACTTGGATCTTGAATCAACTAAGCTAAGGAACTGCATTTTTACAATAAATAAAAATAGCAATTTGTACATAAACATCATTGCTGCATTTTTTTAAATGAAATTTTAAGGGAAGATGTGCTTCTCATGCAGTCTTAACACATCAAGGCTCTTACATGTTGCAAGCATGTGTGTTACTGATGTGCCATGGCTCCGACATAAACATAATTATAGCACTAAATGAGTTTAAAGGGGGTATCATACCAACTGAAGGAATGGTGTCCACCACAGAGCCCAATTCTCTTTTCCTCTTTTTGGGCAGTCTGGTTTTGCAAAGAGCCTCAAAGTGAGTCTGCATGGAAGCATCCATGCTCAAGAAGTTGCACTGCAGGAAGCCACTGAGAGTGGTTGCGGCCATCTCCCTTACCTGAGGTACAGAAAAAAGATAGATGCAGGTTTATTAATGAACAGGTGCGTTAAACTGAATGATGGTGCCAGCATGCCAATGTGACACAGCACGTACCTCCAGCTGCTCGTCCTCTAGTAGCCTAATGACCAGTGCTCTAACGTCCTGAACAGCCTGACTGGTGCTCAGTATGGTGAACAGGTTATAAAACACCATTATCTGTAGATATGTCAGCACGGAGTATCTTGCATGCCAGGAGCCGCTGCCAGCACTCTGAAAATGCAACATTAATCTCATTATTCTGGAGCAATCACAGTAACCACTGAGCATAGGCCTGGGCGATTTTTTCAATTAATTAGAATTTGCATTTTGACACTATTTAAAAAATAAAAATAAAAAATTAATCGAGGAATCAAGGTTTTGCATAAAAATATTAGCAATTGTTATAGATAGATACGTTATTGGCTTGATGGCGCCCCCTATCTGATTAGCTGCACATGTGTGCGTGCTCCAAATAAACGTAGCAGGTTAACAACATTGAGACTGATATAAAAAAAACCACCGGTAACATTACCAGTACGATTGTACAATGTGATGTTTAGCTCAATTTCGTCCATCATGCATGTACATCATTCAGCTACAACATTAAAATCACCTGCCTAATATTGTGCAGGTCCCCCTTGTGCCGCCAAAACAGTGTCAACCCACATCTCAGAATAGCATTCTGAGATGCTATTCTTCTCATCACAATTGTACAGAGCAGTTATCTGAGTTACCATAGACTTTGTCGGTTCGAACCAGTCTGGCCATTCTCTGTTGACCTCTCTCATCAACAAGGCATTTTCGTCCGCAGAACTGCCACTCACTGGATGTTTTTGTTTTTGGCACCATTCTGAATAAATTCTAGAGTCTGTTGTGTGTGAAAATCCCAGGAGATCAGCAGTTACAGAAATACTCAAACCAGCCCATCTGGCACCAACAATCACCATGAGATTTTCTAATCAGCCAATTGTGTGGCAGCAGTGCAGTGCATACAATCTTGCAGATACGGGTGAGGAGCTTCAGTTAATGTTGATATCAACCATCAGAATGGGTAAAAAATGTGATATCAGTTATTTGGACGTGACATGATTGCTGGTGCCAGATGGGCTGGTTTGAGTATTTCTGTAACTGCTGATCTCCTGGGATCGCTATTTATTGCTTTGTTCTGTGACGTGTTCCAAGTGTACAGCATCTATAGACAACATTTGGTCAGTGATCAATTTGACAAACTTTGCAAGTTGAATTGTATTAAGTAATTTCACATTGCAGCGCTGCTCAGCGTGTACTACTACAGCATATGCCCTGGACTTGATTGACAGAGTTTATGATAATACATACAAATTGTTTGATATAAAATGAGTACTTTCTAGATCAACTTGATCTCTAGATATTGACTTCTAGATAACTTTCTAAAAAGACTTGGTTTAGATCAAAATTAATACCTACATTGGCTAAGAACTATTTTGCAGTTTTTGTATTTTATACAGTTATTTCTCAACATCTGGGTTTATTAGATCTTAATTTATTTGACATTTACCACTATGTTGACAGTTTCCTGTGTGGTGCAGTTTTTTGTGCATTTTTCTTGAACACTTATAATGAAAAGAACTTTGATTTCTCTAACCAGATTGCCTTGCATTCTAATAAAGAACATGCTACTTGAATCATGTTGGAGTTACTTTTTAGTTGAGTACATTTAAAAGTTGAAAAATCGAATTGTGAAGCATCCTCAAGTTTGAAAAAACAACAAGATTTTATTTTTTTGCCATAACGCCCATAACAGAGCATACTGTGTGTGTGTGTGTGTGTGTATATATATATATATATATATATATATATATATATACACAGTTGTGCACAAAAGTTTGCATACCCTGGCAGAAATTGTGAAATTTTGTCATTGATTTTGAAAATATGACTGATCATGCAAAAAAACTGTCTTTTTTATTTAAGGATAGTGACATATGAGGTCATTTATTATCACATAGTTGTTTGGCTCCTTTTTAAATCATAATGATAACAGAAATCACTCAAATGGCCCTGATCAAAAGTTTACACACCCTTGAATGTTTGGCCTTGTTACAGACACACAAAGTGACACACACAGGTTTAAATGGCAATTGAAGGTTAATTTCCCACACATGTGGCTTGTTAAAATTGCAATTAGTGTCTGTGTATAAATAGTCAATGAGTTTGTTAGCTCTCACGTGGATGCACTGAGCAGGCTAGATACTGAGCCATGGGGAGCAGAAAAGAACTGTCAAAAGACCTGCGTAACAAAGTAATGGAACTTTCTAAAGATGGAAAAGGATATAAAAAGATATCCAAAGCCTTGAAAATGCCAGTCAGTACTGTTCAATCACTTATTAAGAAGTGGAAAATTCGGGGATCTCTTGATACCAAGCCAAGGTCAGGTAGACCAAGAAGGATTTCAGCCACAACTGCCAGAAGAATTGTTCGGGATACAAAGAAAAACCCACAGGTAACCTCAGGAGAAATACAGGCTGCTCTGGAAAAAGACAGTGTGGTTGTCTGTAACAAGGCCAAACATTCAAAGGTATGTAAACTTTTGATCAGGGCCATTTGGGTGATTTCTGTTACCAATATTATTTAAAAAGGAGCTAAACAACTATGTGATAATAAATGGCTTCATATGATCAGTCATATTTTCAAAATCAATGCCAAAATTTCACAATTTCTGCCAGGGTATGCAAACTTTTGAGCACAACAGTGTATATATAGTTGAAGTCAGAAGTTTACATACACTTAGGTTGAAGTTATTAAAACTCATTTGATGATTTAATATTAGCAAACTATAGTTTTGGCAAGTCATGCATGTCACAAGTAATTTTTCCAACAATTGTTTACAGACAGACTGTTTCAGTTTTAATTGACTATATCACAAATCCAGTGGGTCAGAAGTTTACATACACTAAGTTACCTGTGCCTTTAAACCGCTTGGAAAATTCCAGAAAATGATGTCAAGCCTTTAGACAATTAGCTTCTGATAGGAGGTGTACTGAATTGGAGGTGTACCTATGGATGTATTTTAAGGCCTACCTTCAAACGCAGTGCCACTTTGCTTGACATCATGGGAAAATCAAAAGAAATCAACCAAGACCTCAGAAACTGAATCATATCATACATATTCCTTATCTTACCCCAGACTTAGCAGCCACTCAAAGTACAGCAAATGATCAGACTGTAAACCTCAACTTATGTAGGATCAGCCAAGGTCAAATTCAGCTTTTAAACAGATGTTCTGATCTGAGAGGTTGTGTCTAGCGTGGCTGATGCCTAACCTCATGTAGCACACTCAGTACTACAGGGATCTGCTCAGGATAGAGAAGCCCCTGAGACATGAGGGACAGACAAGTCTTTGCGTCTCTCTTTAGCTCATCATAGCTGTCGTCGTTTTCTACAGGAGCAATCTGCAAATGAAGAGAAACAGGCAGAGAGTGGAAATCAAAAAAAAAAAAAAAGAGCCACTTAGTGCACTCCACACAAATGGATAAATGATGAGATACAAAGAGCATGCACTAAAGACAGACAGACAGATGGCATGCAAGACCTTAAAGAGCAGGGGCAGCAGCTGTAGTTGCTGGGGTACTGGAGTGGAGAAGGAGCGCCCCGCACTGGCCATCTGCCACTTCAGAACTGTTTTGAGAAGTTTGATGGCCTGGGTCCTCTCGTCCTGCTCTCCCACTCCATTCTCCTCCACCACGTGGTTCTGGATCTCCTCATCTCCCTCAATCAGGGGCTTCAGTTGAGACAGGATCCTCTCTGTAAACTCTGCAATGTGGGGGGACTTCGTAGGCAGAGTGTGTGGCAGGGTGACGTCAATCATGAAAATGTACGTCAGCACGCTGCAAATGAAGAGAGTGTGACAAAGTGTAGATTCAGGGGATCTGTCTGCTTTTGTTAAGAATTAAGGTTTGAGGATTATTAGACTACTGCAATTCCAGTCCCAGACCAACCTGCCAATGCGCTCTCTCACATTCTTATAAACCTGAGTGAGTTTTGGCTCCAGGTAACTCAGCAGTCTATGCAGCAGCTCTGGGACCCTCCATTCCTGCTGTGCCAGACCACCCTGCAGCACATACAGGTGACTACATAGAGAGAGAGAGAGAGACATTCCCAATGTAAGCATCAAATATACTTTTGCAACTAAAACAATAAAAGGTCTCAAACATGCCCCATAAACCTGCTCTTAATGTACACTTACCAGGCATCTACAAAAGATCCTCCTTCCCCACTGAGAGGACATTCCATCAGCATCTCAAGCAGCCAGTGGAGCTTTCGTGGGTCTCTACTTTCCTATAACACCAAACACCAACAATGAGTTGTTCTCAGAGCTTCAGAACCAATTTAAACGTTGGCATTGAAAGATGGCTACTTGGGAATTCTAAGACCAGCTGGTATACAAATAAAAGGGATACTTCACCCAAACATGAAAATTCCATCATAATTTACACATGTTGTTCCAAACCTGTATGAATTTCTTTCATCTGTGCACAACAAAAAGAGATGTTAGGCTGAATGTAAGCCTCAGTCACCATTTACTTTCATTGTACGGAGAAAAGAGGATAACATTCTGCCTAACATTTCCTTATGTTGTGTCTGACTTTCTTTCTTTATGGAACACACGATGGCAAGTAAACGATGACAGAACTTTCATGTTTGGGTGAACCATCCCTTTAACAGAGTAAAGATTAGTGAGAACATACACAGGCAGTTGCAACACAGGTTCCCCAGTCAGCATAGGTTTCAACAGTGATGTTAGACAATGCTGTTCGCATCAAAGGAATCAAGAACTGCCACAGTGCCTCCACCTAAGTGAGAGAGAGGAAGTTTCAGACATGAATGTGGATAAACATCTCAGTGGTGCCATCATTCTAGTGCAGGGGTCGGCAACCTATGGCACGTGTGCCAGCATTGGCACGCAGAGGGATAATCACTGGCACGCCAGCGGCAAGAGGAGTAGACTATTTTATTCATATGAAATTCCGCACCTGTATTCCAATCTACATCTTGATGTAATCCTTCCTCATGATCATGCAGCATGTTTTCATCAACTGAATGGGAGGCTAAACAAAAAGTAAAAATGTGACGAGACTGCAGTATACCCAACAGACTCATGCAGCACATGCAAGCCATTCACACATCACGAGCCAGCAGTGCTTCACTTTGTTAATCGCACGAGTAAACGCGCCCGCTTTGCTTCGGTCAGGCTGCGCGGATGGAAGCCAACATTCCGTGTTTCATTTGTTTCTTTTTGCTTTCAGTACAACACATCGTGTAATAAGGAAAACACCACTATTAATCCTTGAGATTTCCAACCCAGCACCGTACTTAAACCATGGTCACATTCAAAATTACATTAAAAGATTAAGAGAAAACATAAACCCACATCGTGGGGTTCAAAAATCGGAGTCTATTCAAAATAGAAATTAAACCTGGAAATAAAGTTTTAGGATTTTGCAGGTGCGGTTCACCGAAAAGGGCTTGCACATGCAGCACGAGTCTCGTCACACTCCCATTCAGCTGATGAAAACACGTGTGATCATGAGGAAGAATTACATCAAGATGTAGATTGGAATGCAGGTGCGGAATTTCATATGAATAAAATAGCCTGCTACTCTCGCTGTTGCTTGCGTACTAGTGATTACCCCTCTGTGTGATTTTGACAATGTATGACACAATATAAGAAATATTTAAGATTCCACACAATTTCATGATCAGCATGGCACAGCCATTGACCAGGAAAATAAAAAAATGGCACTCCATGACAAAAAAGGTTGCCGACCCCTGTTCTAGTGTGTTCCTCAGGCTTGCAGCAGTGGTGCTCACCTTTCCGAAGCTCCAGTGTTTGCTGCCTCTAACCAGACCTGCAATGATCTCAGCCACACAGCGCTGCGTGCTCTCATGAGAGTCATCTGCTAGACGCTCCATATGTGGCTTCAGCACAGACAGGAAGGCATCGCTGTAGTTCCGGAAAAGTCCCTGTGGATGTGGAATGAGAAAGCAAGCCATCTGTATTCTGTCATAAATCTACACGTAGCGCAGATGAGCGAGGCAAGTTTATGAGCTTGTTAAAATGCAGAGATTTGCAGGGGTAGATGTGAGACATTTTAAGTGCCCTCCACAAATCATTTATTGAATGCGTCCTCACAAACTGATTTGGGAATCATACAACAAAAAACTGCTGAACTCTTCAAAAATAAACAGAATTATAATGAGCCAATAAACACCATAATAAAATGTTTGAACTCCGCTGAGGACCCAAAAAGGAAGCTAGAAGAACTTTTGGGGTCTTATTTCATCTTTTGCGACATATAAATGCACTTCCCCATCAGAATGTTATTTATGCATATCGAAGATGTATTTCTACAGCTTGCATGATGGAAATTCAACATATTTACGATTCTATCAATATGGCAGTAGATTATAATCGTCAATTAAATGTGACAGTATTGTAATAGTCAAAATTGTTATGTTTAATGTCGTTTTATATTAGGGATGCACCGATCCAACTTTTTCAGTCCCAATACTGATCCGATACCTAGGCTTTGGGTACTGGCCGATACAGAGTACCGATCCGAAACCAGTGTTAAAGTGTTTATAAGCTGTATTCCTCACTGTGAGGAAGAGACTGGGAATTATTCTTTGTACAGATTCAGGCTTGACGTAAACATTGCTTTCCTAACTGTAAAGCAAAATATAACAAATAAATACATGTATTAAAATTTACTGAATTGCTATTTATTATTAAAATAATCGTGCACCAGCAACCTGGTAAAAAAAAAATATTCAAAATTAACAGGAATTACAATTCAAGTGTAAGCCATTTAATGCAGCAACAAATTGATCAGGAATTAAAATTCCAGTATAAAACTGCATCAAATGAGAACAAAATGTAAACATTAAATCACCGCACTGTGAGATGTACAACTCGTGTCCAACCAGTGTACTGTTAAACTTAATAGTGACAATGGGTACACGTTGGAGCTCCAGATATCTGTGGTGAAGCTCATATTAACTGGTACATCTTTTAACGCTTCTGATAAGTGTTCGTACGCTTTCATGTAGAGTTAAGGTAGAGCAGTCTCAGAAAAATATTTCCGTGATGGCAAACTGTACCGTGGTTCCAAGTGTTCAATCAGCCGGCTGAAGCCCTCATTTTCAACAACTGTCAGGGATTGTTCATCCAGAATAATGAATTTGAGAACCTTTTCTGTTATATTTGTCGCTTTCACACTATCACTGGGTAAGTTTCTCGCATCTTTGCAATGCACCCGACAAAGTTAACTGATTCTTCAAAGCGTCCGCTTTTTTTGTTTGGTTGAACTCGTTGTGTTCTTTAGCATGATGCTTCTGGAGGTGCTTAAGTTGGTTGGTTGTGTTATATTTTGCAGTGTTACCGCCATCCCTCGAAACATTGTCTCTGCAGACATTGCAAGTAGCAAACATGGAATATCTCCAAACTGCAGACCCTCTGTAGTTAGCTCCCTCCATGCTGTGTTAGCTTGCTCTCTTCTAGCAAAATGTACGGGTCTACCAGCGCACTGCTGATGCATGAGTTGTACGCACACATTCTTATATATTACGTCATGCGTAGAATAATATAGAATTGAATTGAATAGATCGGCCCCATTGTAACAGATAACTGATCCAGCTATTTGAGTCAGTATCAAACCGATATCAGTATCGGATTGGTGCATCCCTAGTTTATATGTATATTCTCTTTTTTCTAACCTACTGCAGAACATTTAAATTTTTTTTTATACAATGTAACTTCACTTGTACTTCTATCTCCATTTTCATTATAACTGTCTTAGTATGAGGGTACCTTGAAGAGACAGAAGCGACGAGGATTGAACTTGTCTTTGCCCTTCCGGTCCTCAAGAGACAAGAACTTGATGAGCTGGTTGATGAACATGGGGTCTGTGAAATGGTCATAGATGATTTGCTCCCTCTGTAGGAAAATTATATGCAGTAGTTGTATAAGTGGT
This sequence comes from Myxocyprinus asiaticus, assembly GCF_019703515.2. Classification (NCBI taxonomy): domain Eukaryota; kingdom Metazoa; phylum Chordata; class Actinopteri; order Cypriniformes; family Catostomidae; genus Myxocyprinus; species Myxocyprinus asiaticus. The sequence goes on from NC_059379.1 coordinate 19,683,478, forward strand.
GTCAAGTCTGGCTGTAGATCAGCTGCAACTTAACTGAATAAGAATGGCATTACGGTTGAGATATGAGAGCTCAGTAGCACATTACAGTTGAGATCATTTTGACTGCTCAAGTACTCGACAGTTAAATCATCCAAGTACTCAAGAACTTGGGGTGAGACGAGTGACAAAAAAGCAAGTTCCATCAGTGCTATTTTTTCTTGTTGGTCTATATACATGTGTGTCAGACAAACAGCACGCTGTTCTTTTGCAACATCTCACATTAAACTGACATCTACATTCTGTATCTTCATTCCATTATATGCTCTATCTAGGTTTTTTTTTTTTTTTTCAAAGCAAGAACATATCCAATGTTGTAGGTTAATTCCCAGCAGTTTGTTATGCACTAACTACTACAGCCCCGGACTGAAAGTCAGTGTATAGTGTCTGTATATAGCTGCTGTCTCGACTCTGAACCAGTCACAACACGAATGAAAAATGAAATGTTTTGAAGCGAAGTGAAATACTTAAAATAAATATTCCGGGTTCAATAGAAGTTAAGCTCAGTAGACAGCATGTGTGGCATAATATTTACTACCACAAACATTTATTTTGACTTGCCTCTCCTTTTCTTTTAAAAAAAAGCAAAAAGCGAGGAGACACTGAGGCGATTACAATGGAAGTGAATAGGGGTCAATTTTTTAATGTTAAAATACTCACTGTTTCAAAAGTATAGCCACAAGACATAAATAATGTGTGTGTTAACATGATTTAAGTGTAATAAAATCACTTACTAACCTTTTCTGTGTAAAGTTTTAGCCAACTTTACAACAACTTTGCCATGATGATGCAATGTCAACAAACCTTGAAACCCTAAAACGACTGTAAAAATGTAAATTTAAACAACTTTACAGCTCAAATAATACATGAGCTTTAACAGAAGAATGAATGTAAGTGCTTTTATCAAATTATAAGCTTCACACTTCTGCCTTTAAACCCTCCAAAACTTGGCCACATTCACTTCCATTGTAAGTGCTTCACTGTATCCTTGATTTTTGCTTTTTTAATAGAAAAGGAGGGACGATTCAAAATAACTTTTTGTGGTATTCAACATTATGCCACAAATGCTGTCGATTGAGCTTAACTTGTATTGAACCCGGAATATTCCTTTAAGAGTAATTCTGTCCATCCCTAGTAAGTATACCTCACTCATGTTCTCAGGGGCGAGATCCTTTGGCTGCTCCTCTTTTGGGGCATACACTATCAATTTTCTATAAATAAGAAAAACAGAGAGCATGAGAAAAGAGGTTAGATTGACAGTTGTAGATTGATTCGTACAGTGATCAGATGCTAAGAGTTTTTACTTCGGCCAGCAGTAGTAGCCCCAGTGTGTCTTTTCTACAAAGCAGTAACTGTCCCAGTCCTGCTGGGTGCGGGGCAGGCTGTCACTGTGGTACTGCAGCCAGTCGTTCCCTGGCCTGTCTCCTGCCACCAGTCCCTCGGGCTCAGTTACCCCACCTGCAACACACCACATGTGTAATTAGTTCCTTCCATAGATGCTAAAACCTTACACAACAGATGGATGTCAAGAGTAATTTCATTGTTATTTGTTTGCACAGCGTTATTTACTCACTTATATTACAGGGAATAATGGGTACTTTCTTGCGCGGCCTCTTCAGCTGTTTCAGTATGCCTGCCACAGCTGCAATCGCCATCTACACACCAGGAAATGTATTGTTTGTAAATGTAACAAGTCAATATATTGTTTTCCATCTATCACTGCACTCTGTTCCATTCTCTTGCACTCTGTCTAGCTGTACTGAATGCAAGTGTAAACTGCTTCGTCTGTTCTGAGGCTGTGCTGACTGTGGATTTGCAAGGTAACTGCAAGTACTTTGAGTTGGAATTGCTCAGATGGTAGGGAAATTCCTTATTATGTAATTTATGTACGAGTCTTTGCATTTATTTTTTATTTTTTTGTTATAGTGTAACCACACAAAATTAACACATTAAATTGACAGCCCTTTTTAACCATAACACGCCAATTACACAGAGATGAGAAACAGCATTGTTATACCGTATCTATAACATGTATGTGGTACTAATATTTAAGCAAGAAGCTACCAGCATGACCACATACCTTGCGAACGACAAGTGCATCATGGTTGAGGCTCTGTACAAAGAAGAGCATGGCAGAGGCAGGGAGAGGATAGTCATCTCTTAGCAAAAGAGACAGGAAACCAATAGCAATGTGCTCAAACTTCCAAGGCCTGAGGACACACATAATAACATTCACAAATGAGTAATGCTTTTATGTGTTCAATTTTGGAACTTCACTGTGTAGCAATTTTAAACATCTGTTGTATACTTACAAGTCCCTGTCATCAAGACATTCCAACAGATCTCTCACAAGCTTTTCGTATTTCCTGAAAGAGGAAACACAGCAAATATTTACTACACCATGTTGAATTTGTGGACGGCATCAAAGCGAATAAACGTTGTGTGTGCTTGTGTATGTGTGTAGTGCTCACTGCTCTGCCTGATGGTTTTTGTCTTTCTGAAGTGCCAGTCCCTGCTCCAGCTCCTGATCTGTGGGGGTGCCCATGTGTGGAGTGGGTTGGCCTGATTCTGTGATGCTCCGGCCCAGTAATGCAGCGCTCTCAGGTACCTACAGATTCATCCATAGATGCACGTGATGATGAGCATTCGTGATTGTGAGTGTTATCAGATAACACTAGATTGTTGATGATTTACACCATGCAAACATATTCAGTTTTTATATTTTTTTGTAATTAGCGTGCTGACAGCTGGCTGTGCTGTAGCTTTTAAACAGTTTGTTCGATAAAACCCTCTCTGAAAGGTTGCATCTCTAAGTGGATCCCCTTTACAGTCTTTGGTCGTTGCGTCACATCTGATGTCGATTGTTTAGCATCCCACCACTAGTGCTGTTAGTCAAACTTAAAAAAAAGATCCCTGGACCACTTCAGTGCATAGCAGTTTTTGCCTCTTCAGAATCAAGTTCAGGTGAAGACGAAACCAGCCTAAATACAGGGCTTCGTTAAGACCAATTTGTTGAACAATTGTTCAGGCAGCACACCGACTAGTCAACTTTTAAATACGTTTTGCACATCTAGGGCTGTCACTATCGATTATTTTGGTAATTGAGTAATCTAACAACTTTTCTGACGATTAATAGAGTAATCAGAAAAATTATTTCATAACTCAGATTGCATAAAGTTGTCAAGGTGAAGTCACGTTTGGCTAAAATGCATTAATTAACCCAAGATTTGCAATTAAGGGCTCAAATTCTCTTGCGCATCTGGACATGCAGATGAGCTTATCGGGTGTGTGTCCGGCGGGTTTGTGAAAACTGGATATCATCTTTTCAAGTGCTGTTGCATTTTTCAAATATAAAGTGAAGTGCTGTCACACAGCTGACACCTCTTGTCGTTATGCGTTTGCACCTTGTCTGTGGACTGCATCACTTTCGCCTTATTTGCGATCTGTCGATTCTGCAATTTTGTAATCGAGGGATTTTTTTAATCAAGTAATCGAGTTAAATCGAGTAGTCATGACAGCTCTATGCACATCCCTACTCTACACATTAGGGCTGCTTGATTATGGCAAAAATCATTATCACGATTATTGTGGTCAATACTGAGATCATGATTATTTAACACGATTACTCATTGACTTTGAAAACATCAAGCATTTGTTGAACTTTAAAAAAAAAAAAATTGTCTTTTTAACAGTGGATTTCCTTGAACTTGAAATGTAAACTGCACTGGGTAGGGGAGGAGGCTATTGTCATATGGTCATTATTTTATGTTACGTATGGTAGTCAAATAAAGAAAAGCCTCCATTGCCACCATTAACAGCAGGGATGCTCATCTATGGAATGAGATCTACTTTTTCATCATGTTATTGCAGCAAGATCTACCATGTACAATATTGGCTATACATTATCACAATAACAAAATTTCAGTAGTTGGTAGTGAAATTTGACGATTCTCAACACCAGCTTTAATACCACAACAAATAATAACACTAACTAATATGTTAATTATAGAAGAATGGTTTCAAGTTCTTAAATATTCAGGACTAGTAAACAGTCAGTAATAAAAACAATAAAAACAGCAATGAATAGAAATAGATTAATAGAATAAATTAAGAAAATTCAGTGCTTTTTTTAACAGCTTTAAAAGTTTTTAACAGCAGTAGGCTATCAAGTATTCAAGTAAACATTCAGAATGAAATGCAACATAAAACTACTACTGGTCTTCAATATATAATTATAATACATGAATACTTTTTAGAGCTACTAAAGTTACTCAGTCAAGAGCAGTGAATGTTTTCTTGTTATGGTTGTTTGATTATTATAATGACACACCAGACAGCAGCAGGTCTATTAGCTTACATTTATACTTACAAGTCCGACATTTTAATACAAATCTGCTTTTTTCTCCGCTGTTTACATTCACTTTAGACATCACTCTCTGTGTTTTCATGAATACCTAACCAAGACAGGCATTTTGGCGGAAATTTGAAATGTATTTGACCATTCAGGTGCGCGTTTGTGTGAAAAATCCACTTGTCCCGGACAAGCATTAATGCCAAGCCCTGATTATATATTGTATTCAACATTCTCCGATAAAAAACATTTTCTTCAGGTTTTAGATATTATTTTGAAAAACAAGCCAAAACAGACTAATCAAAAACATATTTTGTTCCAGTGTACAATGGGATAAGACTACACTCTCACCTTTATGTTCACTTCGATCCATCTTTAACTCACAAAAAACGTTCTCTTCTTAATAGAGCTGTGTAGCGCTGATTTTCTTCATGATAAGATACACAGTGATATTACGATTCACTACGTCACGAGCCATCACATTAAAATCTAGCTGCAGCAAATGTGCGCGAGTGACAAGCGTCCCCACGCCAGAGTGTTCATCAGCCGGGCGAAGATTCAAACACATCCCGCAACTCATAGATGCGGCACTGACCGCACAGAGAAATGCCAGTTTCAGAGCTTATTTTCATAACCTGCTTGCTTATTATTTGAACTTTAATAAAGTATGCTTTAAAGATATAATGACGGGGTGTTTCATTGCGAAATAGAATGCGGCACAATAATCGTTTTATCTGGATTATCTTGTTTTCATAATCGTTGGAAGTCAAAATCCTAATTGAAAATAAAAATCAATTAATTGCCCAGCCCTACTACACATACAGTATAGAATAAGTGTCATTAAAAACAAGAAATGATATATTACAGTTGCAACATCCCAACGTTTACAACTAAAATGTAAGCTAAAACGGCCATTTCTCACAGTGAAATCAATGCCGATGGTCTCGTATTGCCGATGGACTTTGTCTGCGAGGTCATCGAAGAGTCTGACAATGGATGGTTTCTCCAAGGACATAGCTGAGCTGAGGCCAGAGCGCACTATGGCCGGCCACGTCTGAGCGATACAGTCCCAGTCATGTAGGTTAGCAAGGCATACTCCACAATGGTTCCCAAGCAAGCAGTACAGTGCCCCCTATTGCAGAAGAGGATTTCAAACAATGGCATTCAAGCAATAAAATGAATAAACTAGCAGAGCAGGTGCTAATTGTAAAAGGCAAATAGTGCACTGCTCTTTACCTTGAACTGTTGCTGGGTGACATCAGTCCGTGTAGGCTCCAAAAGCTCCAGGACACGTGGAGTAATATCTCTGCAGCAGAAGTTATACGTCCCCAGTGCTGTGAACAACACATTTTGGGCCTTGCTGCGGACCTAAGGGGACAAAAATGGGCTAAATATTTAGAAGTGTTAAAAAATAAGGGGGAATTCTTTAAACCCAATGGTAGGACGACAGGTGTGTAATCAAACCTGGCTGTAGGTGCTGGTGGAGAGACGCAAAAGGTCCCTCAGCAGGTCCTGATGAACAGTCTTGTATTCACAACCTTCTACCAACAACTTGCGCATCTGAAAAGAAAGCAGAAATTTTCCTTTAAAAAAAGATTCAACCCAGCTATAATAATACACCAATTATATGCAATTCAAACATTCCAGGCTATTAACGTAAGCTCATACCTCATGCTGAAGTAGAACTCTGTCAATCAGAAGTGCTCGGATGTGCTTTTTCTTCCCATGAAGCTGGAGAGAACAAGATTCATGAGAAAATTATCCATTTCAAATATAAAATGTCACAGTGACTCGAGGGGATTTCTCAGACCCAACTACTCACTCTGTTCTCCATTGACTTCTTCACTAGCATGAAACTCTTCCAACGGGAGTCAAACTCGTGTTTGTGGGATCCTTTGAAGTGCATCAAGTCGCTGATGATCTGAGTAAGACAAAAAAAATGTCAGCCATGAGCCAGAAATGTGAACAACAGATAATCAATATATTTGAGACCTCAATGACCAAAGATCCATTTGATTTTGCGCAAACATCTACTGCAAACCCTTACCTTGATAATGGAGAAGAGGGATTTGGTGTCATCCTCTGACCATTCCAGAATGTAATCTATACAAATGAATTAAAACATGCTGATGTGTCACTGCCTTAAGAGTTATGGGTAATGTATGTAATGGAGTTTTGGGTTCTAAATGAGGAGCACTCACGAAGCAGCTGTCTCATCACTTTGCAGATGGCCTCACGGTAGTTCTCTCTGGACCCATCTGTTAAAAAATATCAGCAATGTCTTACTGAGAGACTGACATGCTCTTTTCTATGACCGTAATGCATCATATGTCATTTTAACTGCTCATTCATCACATCGGCATGAAACGCAACAGGTTTCATAAGCATAGTTTCACACTGAGCTTCCTGATTTGTGGCTTACCATAGTCAACCCCAATGTACAGCTTTGTTTCCTCCAGGCTAACCATGCTGGGTACACTGCGCAAAAGAGATCAAACAAACAGATCGTATTGTACAGAAATGAAAAGAATGCATACTCTGTGGGATTAAGCACTTACAGGCCAGTGACTGTGGGTCCGTCAAGAGGGGGGAGCATGCTGCCAGCTCCCAGCAAACAGTGTTGGACTATACACAGACTCTGAAGAACATCATCTCTGGTTAAGGAGCAGAAATGGGACAGCATTAGCAAAAAGTCACATTTTATTTTAGTGTTATTTATTTATTCTATATTTACCTAATTCCTAAGAAACACTAATAAACTATATACTAGGGATGACCCGATACCATTTTTTTGAGAACGTGTACAGATACATTTTTGGTACTCGCCGATACCCGTTTTTTTTTCTTAACTCCATTTCAACAGTTTTTTAAATACTGTATCATCAAAATGGTGTTTAAATAAATGAATTCATTAAAACTTCCATCAAATGAAAACATAATATTATTTTGTATCAAATGAAGTGCGTATTGACAGAACCTCACAACACAATCCAAAACACAACACTGGAGTTATATTTTGTCAAATAAAGTGCTGCATAACAGAGCATCACATGTTAGATACTGCTGATTTATTATTAGTAGTAGTAGCAGTATTTAAGTGAACATCACATAACTTTATAGTAGTGATTTATTTCTGTCATACTTTTTTCCTATAAATGTACCTTTAATTTTTATTTTGAAGTGTTTCTGTGTTGTTTTGACCAAGAAGCTCTGATGTTATGACAGCAGCTTCTCACTCTGTAAAAGCCGGTCGCTATGTGACACAAAGTGATTATTAAATCGCAAAAGGCTGCTATTTAATTAATTATGTAGTCTGTATGTGCCTCGCACTACAACGTGAATTTGCACTATGTTTACTGTCATCTGCTACAAACAGAGTGCGCAATGCTCATGACGGTGTTCTCCCTTTATGAGCCTTGGAGGAGCCTTAAAAGGTATGAGCAGCCGGTGTCAGCACAACACTGTCTCCACACATTCACAAGCGCTCACATTTGAATTACAAGCAAACTATATATTTCTCTCATTAAATTGCAGCTTTTGCAGTTAAATAATCTCACTAAGACATAACATGATTTTAATTTGTGGGCTGAATGTTTACGTAATATGTCAGATGGTATCGGTTGTTGGTATCGGACTATTTTTACATGTACGAATACCAGTACATGAGCGTGGTATTGGACCCAATACCGATACCAGTATCGGGACATCCCTACTATATAAAGTATACTTACTGTGTAATTATTTAGTGGTGCTGCTTGTTATTACTATAGTTATTACTATTGTTATTACTATTATTAATGATAGTAACATGTAATATTTATGCAACATATTTGTGACACTGTAAAATAAATTGTTGCCTAGCACTTTAAATCCGTCAACCACAACTTGAGCCAGGGAAAATTACTCAAGACTGTCACAATCAATGCAATCCTGATTGATGCTCTTTGTCAATGTATTATTCATTAAGAACATCAATGTAAAATATTATTGGAGATGTTGATTTAGTGCCTGAAAAATGCTAATATAAATATGTCATTACATTTACATGGCTCAGTCTCCATTGAAACCTTAAGCTTTGACTCTTAACATCTGACCTGCTCATGTCTTGCTCTCCGTGTGCATATCTCTGCAGGCGCTGGAGCTCTGGCTGCAGCAACAGGTCTAGGATGTAGAACACGAAAGCCGTCTCCTCTGCGCTGGGCACATGCCACTGGATCTCTAGGTTCCACAGGTCCCCCGGACGACCCCAGTCCTGTTGAGAGAGCCAAAGTGGGAGGAAAAAAGAATGCATGAGAAAGGAGAAGAAAATGCCTGATGGGCACATGAACAAAGACTCTTATTTAGGCTGCTTAGGAAAACTGACAATTTTGTAAATGTACAACAACAGCAGAGCTGTGATTTATACAGATAAACACATGAAGCAAACAAATGTTGTAATAGCCACATTACCAAAGGACAGAATATGTACCGATTTTTTTGTTGTTGTGAAAAACAGACTTTGACATCAGCATTTAAAAATGGATCAGGCATTTCTCCTCCCTTGTTTTTATAAGCTTAGTTACAACTTATTTGCATTTAGCATTACAGTACTGTCTGCACCCCAATCAAAACAAACCACTGGTTTATACACTGATCGTTTTTACACTGATATGAATTTGCATACATTAGCAGTACCTTAATGGGCAGGTACTCTTGCAGCAGCCTGTGGAAGCCGCCAGGCACACTGCAGTAGTCCGTGGGGTAGGTGAGAGCTGTGGAGCGCAGGATGTGGTGCAGCAGGTTGCAGGCCAGAGTGTAGCCCTGCTTACAGTGCAGCCGCAGGGTCAGCTGTAGAATCTGCACAAGCTGTGTGCGGTATGGGAGGAGCTTTTCTCCATCCACACGGGTCACCTGCAGATCAGCAAAAGGAGGTGGCGATGTGAGCAACACAACACTTAATCCAAAATATAGTGAGCTGCCTATTGTCTTCCCAGGCAGCTACCTTGAAAGACAGTATCCAGCCAAACTGGAACCTCACAAGTGGCTGCTTTTAAACATTCTACATTGACAGCAACTCAGTAAATGCTCCTTGCATTAACTGCACAGGAGACACTCGTTGATAGTTGAGTCCAGTTTATAAGGCTGCCATTATAATGTTACTAAGATAACAAATAGTGATGTACAGATCGATCGGTCACCGACCTAGATCGGCCAGTCTTCATCTTAAATCTGTGATTGTCTCTCGATTCACGGTCGATATTTTTTTAACTGCAGCTCGCACAAAATCACACATACACTGCTACTCCAATGAATGAGCACTTGCTCAGCCCTCAAAGCATAAAACTGCAGCCACTGGAGGGTGAGTTATTGGCAATTCTATGCATTCGTACATTTTCACTTTTACACATGCTGTGATGAATATGACAGTTTGTTTTAAAAATGTGGATGAATTACATATGTTTGAATTGAAAAGAGTCATTACAGTAGTAATTCTGACTCGCTGTACACTTAGACACGGATAGGACAAAGATACTGCAAACGGATGTAAAAAACAAATTTAACAAATAAACATGCGAACACAAATCAGAGTATATGTGATGCAACGTGAGTTGCGACAGACGGTGTGTGAAATGATAGAGACAGTTTGAGTGATTATGCCTGCTCTCAGCTTCACTCCCTCAACACGCACTCGGTGTCAATCAAACATGCGCGCTCTCAATCTCTCATCAGTCACTCATCCCAGCTCTATTTTGTGAGAACCCCAATTTAAATCAGACACTGTATGTATGTTTGTTTGGAACATCACTTTGAACTCTTCAGTGGTGAATCTTGTGCAGTATTCTAGAGTGCCTTAATGCAGTTTTAGTGTTGTGTTCACCTCAGACAGCAGCTGAAGGTTCCAGAGCAGTTCTTTATCCAGCTCTTCCTCATTCGAAACATCCTCATCTGAAACACATAAGCTCACTGAGAGCAATGTAGACACAGACACACACTGAAGATGAGTGAGTCATTTATTTTCATGTACGTACTGGCAGTAAGGTGAGTAATGGCGTTACAGCAGTGTGGTACAAACAGTCTGAGAGACTCTGCAGGGTGACACTGAAAGAAAGCAGATAGAAGAGTTGAGTCAATGCAGTCTTATGTGTGTGTGTGTGTGTGTTGGGGCAAGATTACCTTAGCAGCTGCTCTGCACATATCTGCTACCATTCTGCCTGCAACTCGAGTCTCAAAGATGTTGGTGGTGGCAAAGTTAAAGACTTTCTCGAGAGCCACCTATAGAGAGAACCAGAGCAGAGACCACCTGATATCAGACTGTTTGTGTGTGTAAGACAAGTTTCAAACACCTAGTTAGGTGTAAAATGAATATACAGAGAAATGTGCAGTCCAATTTATGAATGAATCGCTCAATTAGTGTGGTTCTTATTAATGAATCAGTCAAACCAAATGGCAAATCAGTCAGAATCAAACAAATCATCAATCTGAATCATGGACTAAATCAGTCGGACAACTCACTTCCTCACTGAATCGGTTTGGATTCCTCAGTCGCTCACTCAACTGCAGGTTATTATGTCCGACTCAAAACGAGCACAGACTTGTGTTTGTACTATGTGTACTTTTTGAAATGGTTTGAATGTTATACATTCTAATTTGTAAGGTTAGTAAAACTTAAATCATCTAAAGGTCATTCATTTAGCAACAAACTTAAAAATACTACAGCAGAGTTTCAGAGTTTTGTTCAAATTAATGGTATTGTCTTTAAAGAAAAATGTAAAATATGTAAAAATCTTGTAGCAAACACTGGTGTATGGGGGGGGAAAGTGACAACTTAAAAGGGGAACTGAAAGAGGTATAAATGCAAGTGTGATCATATGTAAGACCTTGAAGATCTCCATGGAGCACTGTGTCAGAATGGTACTGAAGGTGGATGAAAGGCCCAGCTCCACCAGGCTCTCTAAATGAGTCATCTTCTCTGTCTCCGTCTCCTCGCGTGTCTGCTCCAGCGTGCTGCTGTCAATCAATGCAAAACACCTACAGACACACATAAAAGGGCATAAACCAACAATACAGAGTTGTTTATTTTGAACAAGACATTAATTGTTCAAGCACACATATCTGACTACATGACTCACCTGTCCATAAACTGTAGAACAAAGTCCTCAAACTCTGCAGAAGCTGAACACAACTCTCTCTCCATCTACAACAACAAACAACAAAAATTAGTCAGTTTAATCACACAGGACTCAAGAAAGAATACTGATGTTAAAACTCTGCAATGGGCCTTACATAGAACATTACAGGGCCTCACCTCTGTCAAGTCATTTTTCTCATGGAGGGCTGATGAACAGTCCACCAAAGGCACTAGAGTAGTGAAAGTAGCAATGAACTGGAACGTGATCTACAATAAATAAAGGATATCAAGAATTTTGGTCAAACACAACCATTGCCACGGGGAGATCAACAACTCTGTCGACAAGTTTAAAGGTGATGTAATTTTTTCAATGTTAAAATAAATGTTCCTAACCCAGCATCATAGGCATTCAATAAGACACTTTTTTTATATTAACCCATTTGTAGCTTATTTCCCCAAAAAGTGTAAACAATGTGGCTCGTTGGCACTATCAAAACATTGCTCTTGTTTTTTGAGCATCCTAACCAGGCAGTTGCAGTTGATAGGCATTGGGAAACATGTTTGAAAATAGTCATTACTTTTGCAATTCCATTTGGTGACACTGTTTTAAGAACACCATCTGTGAAATGTACCCACCATGCATTTGCTGAAGTCATTGGGGTCAACACCAGGCAGTGCTCTCATAAGCAGGGGCAGGACGTGCGCAGGCCCTTCTGGATAATGTCTGCCACTGCTGAGAAGACTGCGTGCCATGCCAATCATGCAGCTGAGAGTGGCTGTGAGCTGGTGTGGCTCTGTCAGTGTCTCCATAGCAGGATACGTCCTGTAGGGGGCAGCACATTCACATATTACACCAAGTGACTGCCAGCTTGTTCCTCCTCTGGGAACAGTCCAGCTCCTGCTTATATTGGATTCTAAGAAGACTGATTACAAAGCCTATTTACAAAGATTGGATTTGCAAACCCTGACAGTGAAACTAAGAAGCCCCTATATAGGCTATAAAAGCTGTAATAACAAAAACAAAACCTAATATATTATATATATACACGTATACACACACACACACACACACACACACTCCTAACTGTTTGAATAATTAAAGAATAGTTCAAATTATGATTCTTAGAAGAGTATTTCAGCTCCGTAGTTCCATACAATGCAAGTGAATGGATGCTGAAATTCTGAAGCTGCAAAAAGCATATAAAGGCATCATAAAGGTAATCCATACAACTCCAGTGTTTTAATCCATATCATCAGAAGTGATATGATAGGTGTGGGTGAGAAACAGATCAATATTTAAGTCCATCAGGGATGGTATAAGGGTGAGTAAATGATGAGAGAATTTTCATTTTTGGGTGAACTATTCCTTTAAGCAAATTTAAACTTTTATTCAGTTATCCATTAAATAATGGACCCTTTAAACAAACATTTCCAGGTTTGGAAGGCTAAAGTAAACTATTGCAGGGTAAATAATTCTGCTGGTGTTCAGAGGTAAATAGGAGACAACAGCAAATGTAATTGCGGCAATCTCAACTGTTACACTTCCACAACTTTCAGGAAAAATAAAGAGAAAGATGAATTACATCAGTCAGAAGAGAGGGAGGTGCCAAATTTACAGTGACTCCCTCAGCAGCTGTATTTGAAACCCCATTGTAGCAGTGTTGACTAGTTTGCTAGATTTTTTTTAATGATAGAGTAATATAACGCAAAGTACAGTGGTGTTATGCATTAAATTATGTACAAACAACAATTTTGTCACGATACATTTAGGCAGAAATGCACCATCAAACTCTGTGAAAATGGTCCATATAATAACAATTGTGCAAGAATAGACCATAAAAGATCAGGTATCAGGGGGAAGCCCTAAACATCTCCAGTAGTCCTACACACTCACTTCTCCAGCACAGGTGGGATGACCAGCTCTGGCCTCATCAGGGCGAGGTTCTGCAGGGCCTGGGCTGCATCCATGCTGCCTGTCTTGCTGAACATGGCCATCAGCACTGGCTGCTTCATGCTTTCCACAAAGTCAGTCACATCCTGATCAGTGAGTTTGTGGCTGGCAGGGACAGGGGTGATCCAGCAGGGTTTCTTATAGCGTTCCCGATGTAGCCGTCGAACCACACTGGCAGGGAGTCGCTGCAGCAGTTTCATCAGCTTCATCTGAAGAATGAAACAGAGCATAGATTTTAAGATATGATAGACACAGATGCCTCAGAAAGACAGTGAGTCATACATTTTTAATTACATACAGTATATAGACATGTGCAAGCTTGGGGAATATAAAAATATAAGTATTATTATGATGAAAATTAGGAAGATGGTAAACACTCATTTCTGAGGTTTTTTGCCTTTTCATTAAACAAATGTAGTAGACATCTGTAGAAGATATGGCATGGGTAGCACCATGGCTTGTGCACTATCCACTGCACAAAGGTTCTGACAAAAGTTGGTCAGAAAACCACTGATTATAGAGAAGCTGAAAATTCAAGAGTCAGAAGAGCAGTTGAAATTGCACAGCAGATCTTCCTTCTTACATCAACACTTTTAAATAGCATTTGGTTCAAAGGCTTTATAGCTACACTGAATAAAATAATGAACCCTGATCATAGTGTATGGTATTTTACTGTGTTTTGAGTATAGGTAAGTGGCAGATAACTGGAAAGCTGCCACTGGTGTTACAGTAGCTGCAATGACACTAGAGTGACCTCCCTCTTCTAGAGGATCATCTGTTCACTGCATATAGCTTACTAAAAGCACATGACATGCAAACATAAACCTCAGCTGACAGTACACGACGCAGACAGTTCTAGAATGGATTTTAGGAGCAGGGGTGGACTACAACACTACAGCCTTAATCTATCAAGTAACTTGTTTGGATTGTGAATTAGATACGAAAAAGTGAGAGGAGCGTTTACTTCAGTATAAATGATCACAAAGGAGCTATGGCAATGTTACATTACACATGGCACCATTATGCTCTTGGAGTATATGTTAACAGAAAACAATAGCAAGTTCCTTTGGTAACAGCTGTGCTATATCTTACCAGCCAGCGTCCATTGTTGGAGGGATGGTAGAAGGACGCTATGCTGCTGAAGAGCCCATCCAGCTGTTTCTGGGCCGGATTCTGTGGGCCGCCCTGATAGAGTGATTGAAGAATATTATAAAACAATACAGAAAGTCATCTGTAAACAAATGCACCCTTTAATAATAAACTTTAATAGAAGGAGACTCATGACGCTTACAAGCATGGAAGAAATCCAGAGGACCACATGACCAATATCATAAGCGTTGGTCAAGTACCTGGGAACTATCATTTGGCTGGTGCCAACAGGAAGATTGAAGCTACGCAGGATCCTGGTGAATATCTGAGGCAAAACAAGATATCAAAACATGCTCTAACAACAAAATGTCTTCAGACCATCAGCACAAGCGGTGCAGAACAGTACCTTGGGAATGAATGGATCCCAGTTCACATAGCCAATGTTGTCATTAGCCAGACGTGCAAAAAGATTCACTAGATTCTGAGAGGAAACAGCAGTTCAGAGAATAGTAAAGCACATTGGCTTAACAAATCTGACAGTTTCAAACTGTGAATTAATGAATGCAAGAATGACAATAATAAAACTATAATAAATAAGTGGCACAGCAACATCAAAGTACTTACACCCTCCCAAGCAGGCAAGTTTTGCACTGAGACCCAGAGATCCATCAGTTCATCAAACCATAACCTGAAACATGCATGAATCCTTCTGTTACCCAGGGTCATACTTGTTTGAAGCACTTCTATGGTCAACTTCAAAGTACAGTTTTGTACCTCATACTAAATCAATGAATCAAATAGGGTAGTCAATTTTTAGACATTTTCATAATCGATCGACGTGGAAATTAACGATCTGCATTCTGAAGCTTTCACGTGACAAGCCCCAACAATTTTCCATGAAAAAAAAAGCACCTTACAGCACTTTTAAGTCAAATCATAACATGCTGTGTAAACACAGTAGACTACCGCTTCTCAGGTGATGATGAGATGTCAGCTGAATGTGCTTTAATAGCAAACACATAGTTTGGGATGAAACAAGGAGTCCAGCAGATCAACTGTGTTTGCTTTCATGTTGTACTTTAACACACTACCATGGTGTATACAGAAAACATAATGTCCATTTATAGAGAAATGCTTCAACACTGATTACATTGAGCCCGCTTCATCAAAACCCTTCTAATAGGGGAGCCTACAAGCTTAGCTTAAAAAAGTATAACACGGCAGTCCCATAGACATTCTATGGCGGTACACTGGTGAGGAGACAAAAGGCTGTTCTTTTTGAATGGATGTCCAAGGAGGAGATGCTTCAGTACACTGAATAATCTGCTTTTGTGAGGAAACAGCACATAATTTAATGAACTGACCGCTTTTCTGCTAATCTCCAAAATTTTTTACACTAATCAATCCTTTTGGAATGAACTGTGTGTGGAGTTTACTACAATAAAATTTATGTTTTCTAAGAAAAGACACGGACGATTTTGCGACCGTCTCCCCATTAATTTTTTTTTTTGAATTCCCATTTCTCCTAAATTGTAATGCCCAATCCCCACTACTTAGTAGGTTCTCATGGTGGAGCGGTTACTCACCTCAATCCAGGTGGCAGACGACAAGTCTCAGTTGCCTCTGCTTCTGAGACCATCAATCCGCGCATCTTATCACGTGGCTCACTGTGCATTACACCGCGGAGACTCGCAGCACTTGGAGGCTTATGCTATTCTCCGTGATCCACGCACAACTTACCACGCGCCCCATTGAGAGCGAGAACCACTAATCGCGACCACGAGGAGGTTACCCCATGTGACTCTACCCTCCCTAGCAACCGGGCCAATTTGGTTGCTTAGGAGACCTGGCTGGAGTCACTCAGCACACCCTAGATTCGAACTCATGACTCCAGGGGTGGTAGTCAGAGTCACTACTTGCTGAGCTACCCAGGCCACCTCTCCCCATTCATTTATAAGGTATACCCAAACGGTGACTTACTGTCGTAACACGCCAATTGACCGTAACGCTCTCTCCTATGATAGAGAGAGGTTGTTATCTCAGTAATTAAAAGAATCTCTGGGTTCATCTGTGCATCTTCTTCTATGCGAAGACGTGACATCTTGCAGCGTGTAAGCAACCTCAAGGGGCGGGTGACAGACAGCCTTATCAACGTCTGCTGGCTTGATTACTGAACGCATTTGTCCTTAAATTAATTAATTGATGATCGATAAGCTTAATCGATCAAATTATTAATGAAGATTACCAGTAATCGATTAATCATTAACATCCCTAGTATCAAACTTCAGGTATAATATGGTTGCAAGTTGCAACCCCTTTTTATTTTTGGGTTGCACAACAGGATCTTACTTGAAGCCTTTGTGGTGCTGTTCTGGGGGCATGATGGTGGGCAGAAACAGCTCAAAGTAGCCGACTGCCTTCTGCATAGTAACATCAAATGGGCACAGTAACGGCCGCCACTCATCAAGCATCTCCTGCGTGGCAGACTCAGGGAAATATCTACTCACACACAAGCACACAAGCAAAAGCAAAAAAAACCATTATGACATTGTGAAACAAAGCTCCAGTTTTTTTATTTAGCTCCAGTAATCATTTTCTAAAAGCCATAGTTGATTTTTTGTTATATAAGCTTTTGCAAAACAAAGTCTAGGAGCAAAATGGTGGTTATATCAACAAAATGGTCAACATTATATTGTTAAGAGCGCTGTAATCGCCTCAGTGTGAAAGCTGAAGGCTTGTCTAACAACGGCCTGATTACATGATTCTTTCAACAGCACAACGGAAAGCTGATTAACACAATGTGCAATTCCTTTGTGAAAGGGGTCGAACATTTATAGGCCTTAACTGATTAGTGCATGACGGCAGGTAATGGAGGATTGAAAGAACACTCACAGTCTGCAGCTCTTGACTAGCATCTTCAACACGTTCTCCACGGAGCTAGAGGGAGGGAATAGGGGAGAGAGAGATGAATGGAGGGAGAAAAAAAGCAGTACATTAATATGATATCAAAAGCTAAACTCAGATGAGATTGAAGTGCTGATGGTTAAGGGATTAGACCACGTGCAAAGCAGAAACTCAAATACAGTGCATTTTGTGACAGTCTAAATGAGAGTTTCCCATCACCAGAGCCTGGGCACATGAGTGCAACATGCCAGGTTATCGGATTTTCCTTGTGTGCTTTCTATAACCCTGACCTTCAAAACACTGAATACAGTCACACTGCATTAACAGCCAATTCAAATCAGGAAACCGCTCCTAAATATTTTCACCATATCACAGTTGGCCTAGTTTTGTGATCAATTGGCTGTGCATTACTGCTTTTACAAAACCACAGTGTTACTAAACATTCTAAAAATACACTTCCAAGCCAAACTTCTATGGAGTCATTGATGCCATCATGACACAGCAGCTGTTGATCTTCCTCTCTGTGCAGGTGTAAACAAACACCTCAGTTCAGGCAAGATTAAAATAGAACACAGCGATACCAGAACCAAAGGGAAAATTGGCACAAGTTGAGAGACCTCCCTCTTAAAAAGGGAGCCCAAATGATCCCACATAAATACACCAGGCTGATTAGTTTGAATTCTCTGTAAAGGAACAGTTCACCCAAAAATTTGAAGGTGCATTTTTTTTTTTTCAAAAATTTTCCTACTCCCTTAAAGATATTAATGAAATAAGTGTCCATAGATATCTCACCAGTTTTTGTGACAGCTGTAGACTTTGTAAACGGCAAACAAAATTGACACTTTTCACTTGTGAATCATTTTGCTCCTTCTCATAGTCGTGTTTGAAGCGGATCATTGAAGCTAATGTTTGTTAGTTGAGGGCGCTATTGTGCCACTGTTGAATTTGACAGTCACAGGAACAAACAATGCTGCTCTTTTGCTCAGTTTTGGTCTCAAAATTATCTTTGGAGGGCAGGGTTTTGGAATGAGGGGGCGTGGCTAAGTCAACGGCTCAGTCACTTGAACGCTTCAGAACGTTAAATAGCTTACAGCACCTTTAATCACTCTCATGTTGTTGTTCTGTCATGCTTTCTTCCGTGGAACACAAAGGGAGATGTTAGGCAGTATGTTAGTCCGTCACCATTCACTTTCATTGCATCTTTTTTTCATAAAATAAAAGTGAAACGTGATTGAGACTGTCATTCTGTCTTAACATCCCCTTTTGTGGAAGAATGAAAGTCATACAGGTTTAGAACAACAGGAGGGTGAGTAAATGAAGATCTAGGATTAATTTTTGGATGAACTATCCCTTTAATAAAAGATAAGAGCAAGATTAATAATCCATAACCTCTGCTCAACAGTAAGACAAATCAAAAGGTTTTTAGATTGAGCGAGCGAAGCCATGGGAGACCGGTCTATCCCATTTCTGGAAGAGGTGTGCTGGAGAACAACCATCTCATGTTCAAAATCCCAATGACTTATCACAAAAACTGCAGTTGTCAAAAAACATATATTGATATTTTCCTGTCATGAAGATAAAATTGCCATTTTACGTTCTTTACACTGAGGAGCTGTCTGACACCTCCGAGTGTCCCATAATCATGTTTGACAGACAAAGATGAAATGCCAGAGTCTTTCAAAATAGCACCATTTCCTGATATGTTTGTAAAGCATGTTATTGAGGGGCTAGGCTACAATAGGAACAAAGATTATAAATACAGATGCAGATGTAGGCTGTTGTGATAAATTTCATTTAAATTATTGATTGGCTTTCATTTTGGACACATGCAATAAAAGCGGCAGCCCTTGAAAAAGTACAGAACAACATGTAAAACTGTGCTTACCGCTTGCGCACAAAATTAAGCATTTTTTGTTTTGTTGAGGCTTCAGCTCGATAACTGAATGTGGGAAAAGGAAAGATGCATAAGCCAAAGCTAAACATCCCAACAACTTTGATCTTAACAGTAGTACTAGTAACAGTTTAACAGTTATAACCGTCCTGTCGAATACTGTACTGTATGTATTAGGCTAGTTAGGTAAAGTTGTGTTACAAGAGACAGCAGGCATCTTTAAAAGGCTCATACTGAAAAGTGGGATGAAAAACAAGGTACATCTCTGGCAGTATATTAGAGACCTTGTTTTCCATGAACCAAACACAGCACAGACAAGTTTTATTTTTCCATGACTTCACCTTGCCCTGTACACTGACCCACTTTAATAGACTTCACTCTAGCCCTCTCTGCTCAAATGAGTCATGAGGTGCCATGCTTTAATGAGAAAGGGTATCCAATCACAAAGAAAGTGCTGTTCCATTGACATTAGACTTTTAATCACAGTTCACAGATGAGTCTGTGAGAAGATTACAGATAGGCAGAAAGACAAAAAGGAGAGAAACCTACTTGGGGAACCAGTTAAGACCCAGATGCTCAGTTTTGGAGTACAGGATACTCTCATAGAGATCGTACAAAGGCCTCCAAGGCAACTCCAAATCATCCCGGGAAAGCAGTTCTTTCTTCCTGTATGTTAGAGGATTACATTACATTAAACATTCATTACATTATATACTACTAGATGTTATCAAATATGTGGCAATTGTCAGGGCCCAGTTTCAACAAGCCCCTTAAGTTAAAGGAATATTCTGGGTTCAATACAAGTTAAGCTCAATTGACAGCATTTGTGGCATTATGTTGATTACCACAAAAAGAATTTTGACTTGTCCCTTATTTATTTTTTTACAAAAAAGCAAAAATCGAGGTTACAGTGAGGCACTTACAATGGAAGGGAATGGAGCCAATCCGTAAACATTAAAATTGACCTGTTTCATGTGATGTCACTGTATGACCGCGCCATCATGTTTGTGAGCAATATTCCAAATACTTTCAATGTGCCGTGCTGTGAGATTCTAAAAAAACCTTCTTCATGAGTTAAAAGCAGCCACTACATTCATACAGACAGGATCATCACAGACGTTTTTTAATACCGTGACTAAATCCTAGACCAGAAAACAACACAAAAACATTTGTAACTTCTGAATGGGAAATGTTTATAGCAATGTACTGGTGGGCGTGTGTACTCGCTGGTCACACATCAGACTCTCCGGCGTAAATAGATGAATCATGGATAAAATATCTTTAAATGTCCATGAAAGTTCCATTTGCCAATATTTGTGCTGTCTTCAGACCTGTATGAACCTTTTCTGAGACTGGGCATGGACCAAAAGCAATTTTTTTATGTTTTTCTTGATATGGTTTCTCGGGTGTTTTTCCATTCACGGCATTGTTTTCTCCCGCTGATGGTCACGAATATGGCGACTGCTGGGAAAAGTGACATCACTGAAACAGGTCAATACACAGTGTTTCAAATGTTTAACCACAAGATGTAAACATAATACTGTACGTGTTAATATGATTTAGTAAGATAATTCAATGATTTACCAACGTAACAGCATTTACAAGATTACAGGGTATACCGGCACTACATCATCATGACAATGAAGTTGTAATAGGTTGTAATACTTTTACACAGATAAGGTTAGTAAGTGATTTTATCACACTAAAATCATGTTAACACCTATGTTTACACCTTGTGGCCATACTTTCAAAACAGTGTGTTATAAGGTTTTTTGGATTGGCCCCATTCACTTCTACTGTAGTATCATACTGTAACCACGATTTTTGATAGTTCACCCAAAAATGAAAAGTCTCTCATGATATACTCTCCCTCATGCTCATGTGTATGACATTCTTCTGCAGAACACAAATGAAGATATTTAAAAGAATATTTCAGCTCTATAGGTCCTCACAATGCAAGTGAATGGGTGCCAAAATTTTAAAGCTCCAAAATCCACATAAAGGAAGCATAAGTAATCCAAATGACTCCAGTGATTAAATTCATGTGCTCAGACATGATATGATAGGTGTGCGTGAGAAACAGGTCAATATTTAAGTCATTTTTATCATAAATTCTCATCCCTGCCCAGTAGGGGGCGATATGCATGAAGAATGTGAATCACCAAAAACAGAAGAATGTGGAAGTGAAAGTGGAGATTGACTGAGCAGGGAGGAGAATATATAGTAAAAAAATGACTTAAATATTGATCTGTTTCTCATCCAAACCTATCATATCTCTTCTGAAGACATGGATTAAACCACCGGAGTCTTATTACTTTTATGTTGCCCATGTTTTAGCACCCATTCACCTGCATTGTGAGGACCTACAGAGCTGAGAAATTCTTCTAAAAATCTAAATTTGTGTTCTGCAAATGAAAAAGTCATACACATTTGGGATGCTATGAGGGTGAGTAAATGATGAGAGAATTTTCATTTTTGGATGAACTATTCCTTTAACTTGTTTTGAACCCAGAACATTCCTTTAAGAAAAGACTCAAATATAATTTTAAGGCGATCAGTAAAAATGTTTCTTAATTTAAGGGGTTTGTTGCAACGGGTTGCAGGTGTTTAGCAGAGACACTTTTGCGTACTTCAGTAAATTGACGAGGAGTCGTGCAAAGCTCTGCATCATGCTGATCTCCAGCTTGGGGATGGTTACCAGCTCGTACAGAAGCTTGATAAAGAGCACATGGTCCTCCTTGCTGAACTTTCTCCCGTACAGACGCAGGTACCTGCCATGTCATAGCATCAAGAGTAGAAAACAGAGAGAAGGGATTGAAACACCATGATTCACAACAAAACAAAAATATAGAACAAAAAAGTCTATTGAACCCACACTATTTCTAAAACTCTCAATTCCTTTATTTGATAATGATAACCAATAAGTTTATCTACAAGCTGACATACTAAAACACTGATATAAATAACAACATAGTCAACATATAGAAGTGGACATCTACCTCAGCAAAACAACAGTGACTCTTCAGAGCCTAAAAACAAAGTTGCTTTTTTTTTTTGTTTGGGTGGGAGGCACACTTGACTTAGCCATTGCTTATCTGCAGAAGCAATTCTGACCTTAACGCTAAACATGTATGCTTGAAGGCCATCATGTGATCATGCAACAACAGAGAAAGAGCTGTGAGTCTGACTAATGCTGAGTCAGGCTAACGTGGCACACATAGAGCAATACTTTAAATGGATTATTTAAGAGAGGCTTTCAACACGTTCAACTAAATGTCAACAGATCTCACTTATTCCCATTTTGCCAGGCTGTTGTATGGCCTTGACTAATGATGGGGTCAGAGGCCAAAGGCATGAGAAGTCAGGTTTGTAAACATTTTGCCCATGTAAGCAGAGGTGCGGTCAAGTGTTCCGTTTCTTTTATTGTTGTAGCTTGGTTTATGTTAATTGGTAAGGCTTCCCATTAACAATAAACATGAGTACTATCATCGTTTTTAATGATGTGCAACCTGTGCATATCTGTTAATCTCCCCCCCCACCAAAAAAAAAAAGAAAGCGGCAGAGATTCCTGTATCAGTAATACCAGTTTGTGTAGTAATACACTTTAACAGGTGTTGCTAAACTGAAGTGTCCCATACATCATTAAGTATTTCAATGAAACAATAACATCTCTGTCTGGTCTATGCAACTGTACACTGTTAAAGCAGGTTTGTCTTATAGGATTTGTATTTAAAGACGCCATATGCATATGTAAATGTGTTTGTGTGATATGAAATACTTTGAAGTGTCAATAAGAAACATACTGAGGGAATCGCAATGAATAAGGCAAATCATAAATGTAGACATGATGCATTTGGATGGAACAATAACCCTCTCATCCGTCCTTTTTTAAAACTTAAAGCAGTTGTATTTTGAAAGACTCCACGTCTAACCACTGGTTGCTGTGATGCATGTGGCAGCTGCTTATCCAGCAGTAATGTTAGCCTGCGTTAGCTGATTAGCTTAGAAATGAGCTTACAACAAACCCGCATTTCTAGCCTTTAACCGGCTGAAACCATACTGACAAAAGCTAGACTAAACACTAATGTAGCATTAATAATTCCTAAAGATCATTACGAATAACACAAGATGAATATGGGATGTTTATACACGAGCAAGGACAGTCGACTAGCTCGTGAGCTAACGGCTAATAGCTGCCCGCGTCACTCAACTATCCTTGCTACTTGTCAATAAAAGACGTTGGATTCAAACAGCAATACATTTTTAGCTTTATTTAAATACTTACGTGGAGAGTTTCCTGGTCCAGAATAAAACCCCAGGCCATAACTCTCGGAGCTGGACAGCCCGACCCAAGTTCCCTTTAATCTGGGCCAAAATGTCATTGGATTCGCGATCTAGTTTTTCTGCGTACGGGAGAAGTTTGTTGTAGACGATCTCTTTCTGAGGGACAAAACCTAATATCTCGGCCTGCGCCTTTTTCATATTACTATTTCCCGAAAAAGAATATCCTCTTCTGACTTGTCCGGCTTAATTTCCTTCCCCTCTTGACAGAAGTTCCCTTGATAAACCTTTGTTTTATTCTTGGTTTTATTCAAAACAAATCCTGCTATTGTGGTGTGGGATTCAGATATAAAAACTTGTTACATCGAACGATCTCGTTCTTGCTGACCTCTGTTGTTAAACACATTAGCTTCAGTCACCTACATAGACAAGTCTCCGCTCATTCTCTTGACACATATTACGAGTCACACGGACGAACACACACTCACATACACACACCGTTGAGTGCAACAATGAGCCATGAGCGGCGCGCCCTCTACTGGTGCTTACCTGCACATTCAGCATCACAACAGTGTCCTTCGGCATTCTGTAGTGTCATTTTCTATCTAGTATGATAATGATATAGCCTATGTGATGTGTACGCTAGTTTATTAATATGCGAGTCTGATTTATTTATAAATACATTTTACTGGAAGTTTTACAGATGTGTTACTTTGTTGAATGGGAAAAGGAGGTGTACAAAAAAAAAAAAAAGTATTTTTATTTAATATTGATGGCGTAACAATTTGTGTGGAAATAAATAATGGTTCTAATAAACGTTTTTTTTATTATACTTATTTAAAATAAATACATAAATAAAAGGTGGCGAGGGGGCCTTCACAATTGATACTTTTTACAAGATTTTCACAAGATGCCTTAAGTAACAAATTAAGGTAACGCTTATTCAAAATATTCAAATCAAGGTGTACAATTCCCTGTTAATTTCAATCACATTTGACTTTTTATAAAAATGATAGTATTCTATAAACAAATTAATCTTCATCGTGATTGGATCAGCCAATGTGAGCCCAATTTGAAAATATTTCCTTTCAAATCTATTCGCCCACAAACAAACAAAAAAAACAATGTGTTTTATGGAGGACGTTATACCCAAAGTACTAAAAAAGTTAATGAAAAATATATAAATTAAATTGCTTTTTTTTTCTTTTTACATTAGTTCATAGTGTACTGTATAGGCTATATATTTTAGTGTTATTAATTTATAAAGACACCAAAGTTTAGAGATATGATTGCTATTATAGTTCTGTGGGGGAAAACCAGCCCTTTAACCAAAGAAATGTTGAGAACATCCAAATGATGCATGCTTTCTTTGTATATCGGTCCCTTCACTTTGTTTAAATGGTTTGTCCCTGGCAATGATACTAACAACATAACTTAAAACTGCTTTGGTTCTTTCCTTGTGTACTGACCCAGTGCGCCACTATTCATTTGACCTAGTGTCACGGCAGAAGGAGGGAAGTGTTTTCAGCAGTTCTCATTTCCCATAAGCATTTGATTGAGTGCAGCTTAATAGCAGGGATACTGTATGTATCTCTAAAAGATACAGGTCAGAGCTAAAACAGATATTTTTGTACTCAGCACTCAAATGATTGTGCCTGCGCCCCTGCACCCCCCCCCCCACATGTATTTAATTTTAGCATCTATCTCCAGATCTACACATCATATGAGCACATTTATGGATTCTAAGAAAATAAAATATGCCTTTTCCCTTCAGCTCCTTGTAAGACAGATGAGTAATCAGGGAC
Organism: Myxocyprinus asiaticus; assembly: GCF_019703515.2. NCBI lineage: Eukaryota > Metazoa > Chordata > Actinopteri > Cypriniformes > Catostomidae > Myxocyprinus > Myxocyprinus asiaticus. Next base: position 19,708,894 of record NC_059379.1, read on the forward strand.
GAATGCACAGACATGAAGGCTTTCCATATTCCTTAAGGTCTCTTATCAACCACACAGCCTATATCTTTTCCAACCAAGGGTTTTCAGGGCAGAAATTCCAGCTAATAAGATGAAATAATCTCTTAGCATTCAACCAAACAAGTTCTTTGCCTGGAATGTCACTGCATTCCAGATAAAATCAGATTTGTCTTCCCTGATCATGGGTATTGTTAATAAGATCCTGGATTAACCAGGCCCTCTTACCAGTCTCTATGGGTCTACGTCGGTTTTAACAGAAAGCCAAACGCATTAAAATAACCAGTAAATGAAATGCATGTCATAAAAACAGAAGAATCACTGCAAATATTGTAATGTCCCTCCAAGCTACTCATATGAAACATCCTGCCAGCATGTGTGTAAGATGCTTGTTCCTTTTATGATCAAAGCTGTTAATTTTTTTTAAACTGGATGAATAAAATATATATGCCAAAGTGGCAAATTCTCATGCAACAGCTGTACTCCTTTATCTAGAGTTGTTTTCTTAGATGTAGCTATTTGTCCTCAATCCTGCTTAAAGGCAGGAAGCAGCTCCTTGACTAGGAGACCCACACTGTCATCACCAATCACTTGATACAACAGTTTTAGCTTCGACTTTGATTGGATCATGTGACTTGTAAATCCCATTTGACCCAGTAAATTCAAGACGTTCACTCTCCTTGTCCCTGCTGGCATGATTGCCTCTTTGTGGGCCAATGGCAATATTAATTTGCTTTTTGAAACTGCTTTTAGTTTGCGTCAATAATCATGAGTATTACCAATCCATTTCAGATAGAGGAAAGGAGTCACAGGTTTAGCTGTGAAGAAATAATAAAAAAAAACTACATGATAATTATTTGGAACTATTGAACTAAGTTACAGAACTAAATTGTTTCCACTTTAAAACTGAATTAAGTTTAAGCTACATAGGCAAGTTGAAGAATAATGCATTAGTAGATATTCAAATGTCATATAATGGACATTCTGGGGTGATGCAGTAATAATTGCTCTCTCACATGTGTAGCAATTGCGTCCTCTGCTGGTCTTTCTAATGTAATGATTGAGATTTAAACCCTTAGAATGGCATTTCCCTTATTATTAGATTCTATATTAAATTAGTACATCTTAAGTTCATGTTCACAAATACATACAATAATAACAATATGACGAGTTGAAATAACAAGGTGATGTGAAACAGGAGATGTAAAACAGGTGAGGCAATCATGTTATAGTATATAAGGGGCCAAGAGCATAGATGGGTCAATGCTTGCCAGTTTGCTAACAGATGCATCAGCAAACAATCCAGTGCTTTGAGAACAATGTTCCCCAAAGACAAATTAAACAAATTTCTCCCTTTACAGTGCACAATATAGATAAGAGTTTCAAGGAATCTGGTCAAATCTCGTTGAGTAAAGGCACGGCCGAAAACCACTTTTGAATGCATGTGATCTCTGGTCCGCTAGAAGTCACTGTCTGTAATGGATATCATGACAAGGGCTCGGGAAAACTTCCGTAAAACTAAGTCAACACCATTTACCTCTACATCCACAGATGCAAGTTAAGGCTTTACTATGCAAAGCAGAAGCCATACATCAACACTGTCCAGAAGCGCCACAGACTTCTCATGGCTCAGTCTCATCTTAGATTGAAAGTAGAACAGTGGAATCATGTTTTGTGGTCTGACAAGTCCACTTTTCATCAAGTTCTCTGGGCCAAAAAGGAGCGTCAGGTCCAAAAGATGCCCCTGTATTTTCTAACAGTCAAAAAAAAAAAAAAAAAAAAAAAAAAGTGCACGGCTGTGTAAGCAGAGAATGCGTGTGCTAGACTGGCTTGCCTGAAGTCCTGACCTGTCTCCAGTTGAGAATGTGTGGTGCATTATTAAGCATAAAATAAGGAAATGAAGGCCCCATACAATTGTGCAGCTAAAGACCAGCATAATAGATAAATGGGGGAAAAAATCTGCTTGCAAAACTTAATCTTGTCTCTTAGTGAAGTGCAGTGTTGTGTTATTAGAAAAAATTGGTGATGTTACACAGTGGTAAACACTCGACTGTCCCAACTTTTTTGTACTGTTGCAATTATGTCATTTGAAATGAGTGTATATTTTCAAAAAAATATTTAAAGCCAAGTATATAATTTCTGCAACACTAGTGCCTTTTAAAACAGTATTCTGAACACGTCCGCTGTCTGCCATTGGTCAAACAAAGAGATAGTCAAGCCCCCAACTCACACCATTGGTTGAGTCAATGTCATTGTGTTTGTATAGACAAGTCGCTCAAAACAGAGGATTTTCATAGTGCCACAGAGGCAAACAGTTTTTTCTGGCTTACTTATAGTTGCCACTGCATATTAAGGTTGCATAGGAGAAAGTTTTATAACACAGAAAGTTGCAAACTTCAGCTTTAAATTCACAAGGTAAAATATCAAATAATGTTATTGTAGTGCTTTCAATATAGCACAGGGTGAATAGAATTTACAAATCACTGCTTTGTTTTTATTGGCATTTCGCATACCGTCCCAGCATTTTGGAATTGGGGTTGTACGTATTGTCGGTGAAATTCAAACTGTATTCCATAAAATGTCTTTACACCATCCATTTATATGTGAAAGTGAAAACATTCAATAAAAAGTAATGCTTTCAGTGTTAGTAAATCAATTAAGTCTTAAGAAAAAAAAGCAACAGACAAAATATTTTTTAATCTACATTTTTCAGTGTTTATTTTGCTCAAATATTTATATCACAAATAAGTCTCCAAAAAGCAGACTAGTACTTATCTTTATATAAACTGTACATGAAGGCAAGGCACTATACAATGCAGAAAGAGTTTTTCTCTTATTCCACATTTCATTCAATCCAAATAGTTTGAAGAGACACTCTCACAGACTGTACAGGTTCACAAACATCCCCATTTACACACACAGGCCTCTCAAAGTTCAAGCACCTATCTGGAAGGTTAAACACTTAAGAGGCCATTTAGTAGAGCAGGTATGAAAGTGAAGAACATAAATTACATGTGACACCAGGGCTCTCCTAATGTCAAGAACACAGTTGAGCTTTCTTGCATTCAGATAATACTAAAAGGCTTTTTCATTTATTGGGTATTTACACTATATAAAAAGCTAGGCAGTGCATGAGGGCTATACTGTGTATTAGGGACGGCTGAATGGCTTCTGTCATGTCGACACAGAGCAATGAAGAAAAATTAAATCAAGTAGAAAGAAACAAGATGGGGAGCTCTTGAAACATCCAACAGATCTCGCTGATTCACTGATAAAACAAAAAAACATCAAAACAAGACCCAGGAAACTGAAAACAAAAAGAAGAATATGGGAAAGAAATGCGCTGCATGAGGCTGGTAAACCCCTGCCAGTCTTTTTCTTCTTCCTCCATTGCACCTGCCTGTGTGGTTTGACACAGGTCTAGTCTTCTGTTTTTTCCTGTGTGGATTAAAAGGAATGAAAAAGTTGTCCACTTGCAGATTAATCCTCAGCAGTTCCAGTGCAGTCAAGTCCCTCTTGGGAGGACTCTAAAATGTTTGTCCCTCTAAAACAATCCTTTGGCTTTCTTCACATTCACTTGCTTCCATCCTGGCAACACCTCATACTCACTTCTTGTCATTTCTAACGCTTTCTGTGAAGAGCACACAAACATAATTTACTGTAAAGATTAAACCATCAACCAACCAACACACCAAACCAAACACACAAAAAAAATAAAAATAAAAATGACCACACAAATCACACATTTGTCTTCTATCATGTTGGGGACTTCTTTTTATACCGAGGTGGTGATGGTTTCTATGGACCCTTTAGACATTTCCGTGTTTGGAATGCAAAATTAAACGGAAGCATTGTAAACTTTTATAGAGGTACATGGGAGACCATAGCAAATTGTGTTCCCATTTGCTCCAACAACAAGAGAGAGAGATAAAAAGAGAGAGTCTAAAACCTACACAACTTTAAACTACAGAGAATCCCATATACCATCAGTGAAACACCCTCATGTTAAAAATGGAAGAGATTCAGGAGGAATTATAGTTTGGTTTAAACATCTTTTCCATTAAATTCAGCCTGTTAAAAAATGGAGAACACATATTTGGATTCAAATTAAAAAGTAACACGTTTGAACATATGAGGATACTTACCTGTGTGCCACCTACATCCCCCCCATGAGTCACCCTATTATAATGCGATCCTCAACACATTACAATCTGAGATCATTCAATTTCAGTCTCTTGGCTCAGACCTCATAATGGGGGATCTGAATGCAAGAACTGGATTATATTAGTTCAGTTGGTGATAAGTTTATTACTAATAATACAAATATACATAAAAACAAACATCCAACTAAACCACATCTGAGCTATGACAACACAGTAAACAAAAAATGGAAAGCAAATTCTGCAGCTCTGTCAAAGCCTGGGTCTCTATATAGTGAACGGCAGAACAAAGGGTGATTCTCTGGGCCGATTTACCTACTGCTCCTCTCTAGGCAGCAGCACAGTGGACCATGCATCAGAGAATTAGACCAAAACAACATAAATTACTTCGCGGTGATGCCACAGCTACCTTTCTCAGACCGGTCACACTGTCATTAGTCTGAACAAGTCAGCCAGTCTTCTACCATCTTCAGATCAGAAGTCTAAACTGTATCCCCTGCCTATCAGATTCTTCTGGAGAAAAGATAGTCCAGCCTTGTATGAAGCTAAACTCTACAACAATCATGCTGAGAACATGATAGATGCATCTCTTCACCACATTTGAAGATGAGAAGAGCATCAATATGGCAAAAAAAATAAATAAATAAATAAATAAATTCAATAAAATCTTTTTCACACTTGCTAGCAAATCATTGAAAAAAAAAATCAAAATGAACATGAGTAAAAAGAAACAGTTTGACAAAGAATGTCAAATGTCAAGAAAAGAACTACGATTGTTATCAAATAAAAAACACAGAGACCCCTCAAACCAACAAACATGTACCACCTATCAACTTAATCTTGAGTTCAGCAGTATAAGTCACTGCTAAAAAGCAAAAGAGCTGAACATATGACAACAAAGCTCAACAAGATTGAGGAAGCAGTTGATCAAAATTGAATCTGGGTATTATGGAGCAATTTAAATAAATCCAAAAAAGAACAACAAATTCCCATCTGTGACCCAAATACCTGGACAGAACATTTTTGAAACCTTTATAAACAAAGTGAACTAAACCCCATCCAAACAAAATATGACCTGCCAACTACATCAACTAGAATACACAATAAAGGGTCAATTAAATAATTTGGACACCCCCATATCATAAAAGGAAATAAAAAATCTTGCGGCTCAGATGGAATTTGCAATGAGATGTTGAAACATTGCAGCTCCAAATTGAATGAGGCCATTCTCAAATTATTACATTTGCTTTTAAAATCAGGACACTTTCCTGAGAACTGGAAAGAAAATCAAATCACCCCAATCTTCAAACAAGGTGACATATTTAACCCAAACAACTACAGGGGCATTTCATTGAGCAGCAACCTTGGCAAACTACTATGTTGAATAATGGATGACAGATTAGTCCACTGTGTCCAAGAACAAAAGACTTTAAACAACTGTCAAACTGGATTCATGACAAAACAGAGAACAACTGATCACATCTATTTAAATTACTGTTACTCATTGTTCTCTGTAGTTACTGTTCTTTACATTTTGTGCACTTACCTGTATGAGTATTATTATTTTATTATTTGACTTTATGTATCTAATACATGTTTTTTATATTTATTTTTTGTTAATGAATGCTTTGGCAACATTGTCCATTGTATATGGTCACGCCAATAAAGCTAATTTGAACTGAATTGAGAGAGAGAGAGAGAGAGAGAGAGAGAGAGTGAGAGAGAGAGCGAGCGAGCAAGAGATGGATTATGGAAGTTGTGGACTAGTTATTTTTATTAATGTCAGGGTAATATAACAAAGTATAGTGTTATAAATTGACATTAAATAGTTGCAAAAATTGAAAATATAATAACGTTTGCAAGATTTATGCTCCTAATTAAGACGGAAATGCGCCAGAGTCTGTGAAAAGTGTCCATTCCCTAACCCTACCCAAATCCGTAAACCTAACACTCACAGAAACCTTTTTGTATTTTTCCATGTCATTAAATGTTTACTAAGCCGTTCTCCTCGTGGGGACCATTGGTTAAACCCACAATGAAACCAAAACCTGACCCACACATATACAAAAGTTGAAGGGTACTGGCCACTGCCATTCCATTTTTTTTTTACCAGTTTAGAAAACAATTAAAGATTTTAAAGAATTTATCGTGAATACAATGTACTACACTACACTACTGTGTAGACACAGAGGACAATCTTAAATTCAATCCCATGCCTGTGACTTGCAAAAGTGAGCTTTCAGTGGTACACAGTGACCCACATACTGTTAGATATCAGACAGTTTGTGTCGAGGGATGTGATACACAAGCAAAAGGTGATGCAGTTCAAACAGGGAGGATGCAGCATTAGTGGGAAAACGCCATGCTCCTCAAACAAAACTCACCTTCCCAGAAGCCCCTACACCCTGGCATGTGAAGGGAAAAATGAACCTCAGTCAGATGCAAGACTACACCAGCAAAAGGGGAAAAGCAGAAAGTGTGTGTGTGTGTGTGTGTGTGTGTGTGTGTGTGTGGGGGGGGGGGGGCAAGGGCGAGAGACAGGTTAAGAGGGGCTACTTTAAGACGACATGGTGGGAGCAGATAAGGTCATACATAAAAGGTGAAAGAATTCAGAAAGTACAGAAAAGATAGTACATATATGCACAGACAGTCAGACATTATAAAACAAATAGCCTACATTACATACTTCAATGTCTGTGTCCTAAAGTTTCTGTATTTTAATTATTTGCATTCAGAATGATCAGAATAAGGTTGACTTATTAACAGCTTACTAAATTGATCCAACTTAAACACAGCTGTCTACAACATCTTTAATGATCAAATGAGAGATCTTTTGAAACTTTAATAGATGTCCTTTCTCTCACCTCAAAGTCATCATCTGATAGGTACATCTCAAGACGTAGAGGGTCAACACCTTCTGGTAGGGGACGGGCTTGTAGATCGGCCAATGGGTAAGTGGTCTTGCAAAGTCTAGTCAAGACATCTTCAACAAGAATGATCTGATTGCATACTTCAGCTTCCTATAAATCACAGAAAATAAACATATAAGATTGTGTCCTCTAATGAGAAAGACCACAAGTTCAGTAACCCTATTCATTAGTCAAACTTATCGTAAAACCCATCCCTGTTTGTAGATATTTTGTTACTTGAATCACATTCATATACAGTAACTGTACACAAGAAACCAAATTAGTAAGTGCATTTAACTATATCTCACCTTTTCGGTGATCTCAGCGATGTCCTCTCGGTGTTCCCAGCTGGGAAACATGTTAGTGAAGGTAAGAGGCTCTAACCCTGCGTGGATCAAGTATGATTTTGGAGGTTTCTTCTCATTTTTTTCTACAAAACACAAAAGTGAATTTACATGCCGATGTAACATTTCCAGCTACTCAAAGAATATAAACTTCTATCCACTGTCAATTTCAAGGTCAGAAAATAATAAAGTAGACATAGACTATATAGAAATGATTAGACCTTGAACTATAGAAAATTAGAAAAATAGATATATTTAACTAGGTTCTAATAGCAAACTTTAAAAATAGATATGCTTTCCCTAGAAGGGTGCCACCCAAGGCACCCTTGCAATTTCACCCCAGCCATTCAGCAGCAATTTTGAACATTTTTGTTTTTGGAACTTTTTTTTTTTTTGGTCTTTAATGATAATACAGTTAAGACCAGGCAAGAAATCGGTTGAAGAGGAAAAGGGATTGAGACATGAAATCCACATTTAAATTTGCATCCCCACAAGCACAACAGCTCTTTGTGTGTCATGAGCATGTGCACTACCCACTGTGCCATGGCTCCAACAGCACCAATATTTTAAACTATGTCCTTCAACAACGGCATTGATATTTGTTTCTTAACAAAATTATGAAAGACTGGAACGTCCTTTTAAATGGCCATGAAAGGTTGGTCAGCTGTAATGAAAACAAAAATGGTGCGTTGGATTTATTTAAAAAGCATTATGCAAAATGTTACATATAGACTCACTGAGCACTTTATTAGGTACACCTGTACACCTACTTATTCATGCGATTATCTAATCAGCCAATTCTGTAGCAGCAGTGCAATGCATAAAATCATGCAGTTGCTGGTCTGGAGCTTCAGTTAATGTTCACATCAACCATCAGAATGGGGAAAAATATGATCTCAGTGATTGACCGGGGCATGATTGTTGGTGCCAGACAGGCTGGTCTGAGTATTTCTGTATCTCCTGGGATTTTCACGCACAACAGTCTCAAGAGTCTCAGAATGGTGCCAAAAACAAAAAGCATCCAGTGAGCGGCAGTTGTGAGGATGGAAATGCCTTGTTGATGATAGAGGTCAACGGAGAATGGCCTGTCTAACAGTAACTCATAACCACTCTGTACAATTGTAGTGAGCAGAATAGCATCTCAGAATGCACAACATGTCAAACCTTGAGGCGGATTGGCTACAACAGCAGAAGACCACATCGGGTTCCACTAGATATTTTTTGTTTTTGGCACCATTCTGAGGAAACTCTAGAGACTGCTGTGCGTCAAAATCCCAGGAGATCAGCAGTTACAGAAATACTCAAACCAGCCTTTCTGGCACCAAAAAATATGCCATGGTCGAAATCACTGAGATCACATTTCTGACCACCCCATTCTGATGGTTGATGTGAATATTAACTGAAGCTCCTGACCCATATCTGCTTGATTTCATGCATTGCACTGCTGCCACATGATTGGCTGATTAGATAATCCCATGAATAAGTAGGTGTACAGGTGTACCTAATAAAGTGGTCACTGAGTGTATATTTAAAGTAAATTCAATTTATGGTTATCTTATGTCAGCATAACTAGAAAACTTTAAGATATACATAATTGTATCAGTTCATGAAACTATATTTACTTAAAAGTTGCACTAAGTTTTTGTTCATGTAGTTTTGGACTTACACTGACCCCTAGTGGAGTCAATGCAGCATAATTCAAAATTAATTTTTTTCCTTTAAAGATGCCCATGCAGAATTTCACTATTCACAGCCAGTCATGATTAATTTAATCCTTGAGTGAAAGTGTCCAATAACAAGGCAGTTGCTGAGATAAAGCGAGTAGTATTCGACTGGCCATGTGATCTGAACATGGTGGCCCCCATGAGGGGACCCTTTCCATGTAGAATAAAACAGCTTTTATAAGGTTACTGATTTGACAAGAGTTCTCATCTCATGTGAGTGCTCATGATTTTATACATATGTTTTTAAATCACAATTAATTTCATGCACCTTTAAAAAGGTATGTCACACGTACAAGATTTAAAAACTATTAGCACGTTGTTTCAAATGAACATTTTTATTATTGTTTCTACTTAATTTAAATGGTTCAAAAGAAAATAATGACTGAGGTTAGTCATTAAACTTGATTCCAAGGAACTCAATTATTCTTTTACTTTATGCATCACTTTAAGTTCACATTATAATTGATATTTTGAATTGCACACATTAATGCAAATTAAGAAAAGCTAATTTTAGTTTCTGAGAAGAAGCTATTTGTTTTCATATGTTATGGTTGTTGAGCAAACAAATTGCTTTTTTCAGTGTGTGTGTGTGTGTGTGTGTGTGGTCACCTTTGCAATATTGGAGCACAGTTTCCATGGCACACTTCCTGTCAGAGTCCCATCGTATGCGAGCTGAGCCTGTGCTCTCACTGTCCTGAGGCCACCAGCCCTGCCATAGGTAAACTTCATGGTGATTATCCACCAAAAACAGGGCTAAAAGGAAATCAAACATAAGTGACACCATGATACTGCTACAGACATACCTCATATTTGTAGTAATGAATGATTAAGAATAATTTTTCCTTTATACATTCTGCATGTATTGTGATTAGAAAAAGTGTAATGAAACGGTAACGTATTTACCCTAAATACCTCATAGTAGTAAAAGTTGACAAGTATATCTGACAACAGCACTCTTAGCAGTGTTTCGTGAACATGAATGTGTCAAGCACCTGGCTGAGTGGCTGTATACAAATCTTCCTGTAGGAAAGGCATTGAGTTAACCATATTTGGTTCTCTGGACGGATACATTAACTCCACTGCCACAAACTCCCCTGAAGCACTGCTTAGCTGGAAGAGTCGAGGAGTAAAGTTGAATTTTCCTGGGTCTGAAGGAAAAAAAAAAAAAAAGGGCCGTCATGCTCCTAGATTTTTTTTTTTTTTTTTTTTTTTTTTAAGGGGGTATCAGTGGCAGTCTTGGCTCACTCGGTAGGCTAGATGAGACATGATTATAGGTGTAAAATGTGTTAGTGTTTTGGTAAAGTTTTCATTTAGTGTACAAGGGGATCTGGGTCCCAAACCTGATCCAATTAATATTTCTATTATATTTAATAAAGCAAAATTGACCACCATGCATTTTTGTTGAATGGAAAAGAACAGCTTTAACATTTTGATAAATCCTTTTGTTCCACATGAAAAAAAGTGTGTTTCCAGCAATATAATCATAATAATAAAAACAATATATATTGTTTCAAACATTAATTATGCAAAATAATTGATAAAATATATATATATTTTTTGGAAGATGCATTCAAAATCCATTTGGCTCAGAAATCTTGAATGGGCATGACACGTTTGCAAACAAAAAACAAACTCCACATCAGCATATATGTAAACACACCCTGACTCACACTTTTCTACTCACCCTGCAGCATGCAGTCATAACCCTTTCGATCTCTCCTTCCTAAGGCCTCCCAGAATCCCTGCGGTTCTGCTCCCTCATCACACTCATGAATAGATACTTTACTGCTGCTGTGAAGCCCCGCCTCCAGAGGACACCTGGTGATCAGAAACTCTAGTAATGTGATCCTGCCACATTTGTAATGTGCACAGGTATTCCGAGAATCTCTGAAAAGTTATGTGTGTGTTTATGTGCATCAGTTCTCTCACTTTTCTTTGATCTTGTTGGCAGTGGTCCTCCCCACATCGCGTGTGTGCATCTGCGACTTGCAGCCGTGCCACAGGTACATGCTGGCTTTAGGGATGTTCAGTAGAATCATAGAAGTGCGAGACCGCAGGCTGCTGCAGTGGCACACCACCTCCAGCAGATGGCCCTCTATCGGTTTCTCGCCTCGGACACAGTATAAGCGCCAGTCATCTGCACATGGAGAAAATCGGGTCATAAGCATGACGTTATACAGCCCCAAGTTCATATGAGATTTGATCGTTTAAAATATGCTGTTCACGGTCTAATGTTTTTTATATTCTACTCTACACCACTTCTCATAATCTCTATTGGTTCAATCATGTGGTGTTTTCAGAACAGACATTATACTTCATGCCTCAATCCAAGGAAGGAAAATCGTAAGGAATTTAACTATTCTGGTTCCATTTCAGATTCCTCTCACAAATCCAACAATTTTTTTTTCAGTATTTTAGAACAGTGTTTCTCAACTGGTGGGTCCGCAGGTCTGTTCGGACTGGGTCGCGGATAGCAGGGAAAGAACATGCATGCATGATTCTCCCATTGAAAATTTTCCGCCAGCCGCCTAAAGCTGCGTTCACACTGCCAGCGACATCGCGCGAGACAGCAACACGATCCTATTCATTTTCAATGAGAGCACAGCGACTTCCGGCAACACGAGCTGCAGCGGCCTCTGGCGACAGAGATCGCCGTGGAAAGCTACAAGACAAGTTGAGAAAATGTAAACATTATGCAAATGACGAGCGACATTCACCAGCGACTGCCAATGAGAGCGAAGATAGCAGAGCTCACGTCATCTGTCTCCTGGCAGACTGGGGACGAGTGCGTGCAAGACGGGAGAAGGTTCAGCATCGTGAGGGATTTTTACTGTTCTATATAATTTGTCTGTAACCACATGCATGGATATAATAAAACAATGTTTTTACTGTTAAAGCTTGTTTTTCGCACGAGTGATGTATCTCTTGCGTGCGCACTCGCTGGGCATCAACGCCCACTGAATTCTAGTGAGAATTTTTCTAGTTTAAATCGCTATGGAGGAAGTCAAACCTCTCAAACAGGCAGCCCAGACATTATAAACAGCAGTGAGGTGGAACGGAGCAACACTGTGCTATGTGCCAAAATAAAGTTGTTGTTTTTAAAATTACACTTCACCCATACAAAAATGTTTAACGATTTTACAGTAGTAACAGTAACTGTGATATTTAACAAATGTTATAGTTTCATATTAAATAATCTATTAGGTAGAATCTGTACTATTTTCCATTAACACTAATTTATTATTATTATTATTATTACTACAGTGACCTATAGCCATAGTAATGAGGGGCCATCATGGTCTTATGCCTGGGCTTATATGTCATTACACTGTAAATATAAGGGCAAATACATAAATGGCTTTAAAGTCTGGACCTCCAAGACTTGTGGACAAATTATGAATAAAGTTTTCCTCCTGTGTAATTTATGTTCTGTTAGAATTATATTTGATATTAGGAAATAAACTGGATGATAAATATAATGGGCTCATATAAATAAATATGCTCATCAACTTTTAAAAGGGGGGGCATCAACAACAACAAAAATGTCACTTGATACATGCATTTATACTGACAAACCATGAACAAAACAATGCAAGATAAAAGAAAATGCGACCCAGGATACATTAAATATAGGTTATGTTTTTTACTATGGTGGGTCGCCATTTGATTTCCAGTGTAAAATCTGGGTCCCGAAGCAAAACCAGTTGAGAACCTCTGCTTTAGAGGAAGTACCTCCCCACATAGTTGGTCTTTATAATATATACTAATCAAAAGCATATATATATATATATATATATATATATATATATATATATATATATATATATATATATATATACACACACACACACACACACACACACACACACACACATCAAAATAAACTAGGGCTGTCAATTAATTAAAATGTTTTATTAAATTATGATATGCCAATGAATTAATATTAATATTTACTGAAAAAGGATCCCAAACTAAGAATTTAGGAGAACAATTTAAATAATTATATTATAATTCAGATAATACAAATACATTACATCATACAGCCTACATACTGTATATTGCTGTAGCAAATAAGTAAAGCTATAAGACAATAAAATAAAAGTATTGTTGGCCTAATTGAGTCTGCACTATTTTTAATTGCTGGTTTATGTACTCATGCATCAGACAGACTCTTTTAGAGTCTCATTTTGGATGCGTCGCGCGTCATTAATTTTCAGCGTCTCAAAGTCATAAACACTGTGTTTTTAGGATGCTGCATCAAGTTAGACAGTTTGAATGTTGAAAAACTTGTTTCGAGATCTCTGTATTCTGTTGGGCTTGTCTAGCTGTCTTTGAGTGCAAGAGCATGTTATCGGTGATGGCTATGCTGCTTGTTCTCATTTGGTTTAGACGAGGCGTGCTGCGCTTATGACAAGGAATTTACTACCTCTACTGTCACAAATTCAAAAAAACATCAAGGTGGTCCATCAAGCTTGAATTGCTATGGTGGTAGGAACATTCTTATTACGGAATTTATGTATGGGTCAGGGGCATGATTAATTATCTTAATTTTTCGAACAAGTTATTTTTCATATAATTCATTGCACTAAATTAACCCTTTAAATTGACAACCCTACAATAAACAAAAACAATAATATTTCTGTAAATATGTTAATAACAAAAATCTGTTCTGAAGGTGTATCTTTAACTATACATTGTCATACGAATAAACGGTCAGTATCTTAAGTCTTTCGTACACACAAACTAATGAGTTTGCTACCGATTCCTTTAAGCCGGCGTCACACTAGAAGACTCTTTTGGCCAAGGGTGTCACACTTGCCGACTCTTTTGCTGAGATTTTGCTGTCTTCAGTCGGAGGTATGACACACTTGCCAAAACAAGCAACATTGGAAAACAGTGACTTAGGATGCGATTCATGGAGTATACCTTGTGAGTGCGTGATTGTGTATTTATGCACTTGAGGCTTGCCGTAACACGCATATATCCATATCCAGCTTTCAGTAAGTAAATAAATAAGACTGTTGTTACTCCGCTTTCTGATTTCATTAGTCATTTTAGCATAGGAGAAAAACGCAGGAAAAACGCTTGGTGACAGAATCACTATGGATTACAATCAGTGTTTGTGACAATATGCAGCTGAGTGCGATCGCAGATGAAAACATTCAGATCAGCTTCACTTCTTGTCAGTTCTTCAGTAAAAGAAAAAGCTCAGTGGTGACTTGGAGAACACAAGACTCCACCTCAGCAACAGAACGATTTTTGCTAGTCATGTTGGATCCTTTTTTTCTGTTGCTGGAACATTAACTCAGCTAGGATTCCCAACGATCAAGTGATTAATGACCTCCCGCAGACAGATGCTAATGCGCGCCTGTCTCTCACCTACTGGCTGGCAATTATGTTAATGAAGCTCACACCTGAAAAATCACTGAAAAAATAGGCTAGTGTGGCGCCGTCTTAAGTCTTTTTGATCAATTTAGTAAAAGAACTGGCTCAAGAGTCATTTGTTCGTAAAATGTTTTCATTAAGAAAAAGTTCAGTTAAAATGAAACAAGAAAAAAAGGATTGTTTGTGGTAAAATTTGCAAAAGAGATTACTCTGTGCATTTTCTTCCTCTTCCTCTCTCTTGCCAGCATGGACAATCATTCCTCCATTAAAGCACTGTAAGAAACATGGAGGCTCCTTTCCTTGCTGTACCTGGACCTGCATAAAACACATTAAGTAGACTACAGCTTGTATCTACCATGCTTAAATACTGTACCAATATTTCAGCACAGTTTTCACATTACAGCCAAAATTATTAGAGATGAATGAATTAATTACAACAAAAGCATGTTCAAATGTATGTTTTAAAGTATAAAATAATCTATAGTAAATACCTGAGCTCCTCTCTCTTCGTCCAGCTCCACAGTCATCAGTGCTGAAGTTCCCTTCTCACTCACTGTGGAGTTACGACCCTGCCAAAAGAAATAACAACACTTCTCCTTCCCTGGACCGGTGATCTTTTCCAAATTCAGCCTCTTGCCAACTGCACGAAAAAGCAGAGATTAAGATCAGTGGTGGAAATTGTGCTGTGAAAAGAACAGCCCAGCCACAGCTACATACTATGGCACCCAGTATCTTATTGTTTTATGATAATAGCTGATTCATCACGGTTTATAAACAGACTGTTATATCAGCAGCAAAAAACGTCTGAACACTAAGACGCCAAGAATGGACAGAGGACAGCAGGGGTAAATAACAAAAGAACACTTGCCACACACACACACACACACACACTAGTGTGCTCTCTTATATGTCCATGCACACCTCAGCACGCACGCACGCACGCACGCACGCGCACACACACACACACACACACACACACACACACACACGTTGGTGTGGCTATCCTTATGAGGACTCTCCATAGACATAATGACTTTTATACTGTACGAACTATAGATTCTATCCCCTAACCCTACCCCTAAACCTAACCCTCACAAAAAACTTTCTGCATTTTTCTGCATTTTCAAAAAAACATCATTTAGTATGTTTAAGCAATCTGAATTATGGGGGCACTAGAAATGTCCTCATAAACAACATTTATAGCATAATACCCTTGTAATTACCAGTCTGTAACATAAAAAAAAAGTCCTCGTAAACCACCCAAACCTGCCCGCCCGCCCGCCCACACACGCCCACACACACACACACACCTCACCTGCTGTGCTGACCATGTATTTCCATTTAACCACATATGTGTCCCCTTCATGGAACTGACCAATGCTCAGTTTGGGTAGGCGACTAGAACAAGCATGAGACACATTCATTTAATACCTCACATTATTGTGCATTTCTTGCAAATACACTGCGGCCAAAAATTTGGAATAATGTACAGATTTTGCTCTTATGGAAAGAAATTTGTACTTTTATTCACCAAAGTGGCATTCAACTGATCAAAATATATAGTCAGGACATTAATAACGTGAAAAATTACTATTACAATTTGAATTTTTTTTAAACTACTTTAAAAACCTTAAACTACTTCGAAGAGTTCTCATCAAAAAATCCTCCATGTGCAGCAATGACAGCTTTGCAGATCCTTGGCATTCCAGCTGTCAGTTTGTCCAGATACTCGGGTGGCATTTCACCCCACGCTTCCTGTAGCACTTGCCATAGATGTGGCTGTCTTGTTGGGCACTTCTCACGCACCTTACAGTCTAGCTGATCCAACAAAAGCTCAATGGGGTTAAGATCCATAACACTCTTTTCCAATGATCTGTTGTCCAATGTCTGTTTCTTTGCCCACTCTAACTTTTTCTTTTAGTTTCTGTTTCAAAAGTGGCTTTTTCTTTGCAATTCTTCCCATAAGACCTGCACCCCTGAGTCTTCTCTTTACTGTTGTACATGAAACTGGTGTTGAGCGGGTAGAATTCAATGAAGCTGTCAGCTGAAGACATGTGAGGCGTCTATTTCTCAAACTAGAGACTCTGATGTACTTATCCTCGTTCAGTTGTACATCTGGCCTTCCACATCTCTTTCTGTCCTTGTTAGAACCAGTTGTCCTTTGTCTTTGAAGACTGCAGTGTACACCATTGTATGAAATCTTCAGTTTTTTGGCAATTTCAAGCATTGTATAGCCTTCATTCCTCTAAACCATTGATTGACGAGTTTATATATATTTTATTCTTTTTTGCCATTTTTGACCTAATAAGACATGCCAGTCTATTGCATACTGTGGCAACTCAAAAACAAACACAAAGACAATGTTAATCTTCATTTAAAGAACCAAATAGCTTTCAGCAGTATTTTGTATAATGGCAAGTGATTTTCTAGTACCAAATTAGCAATTTAGCATGATTACTCAAGGATAAGGTGTTGGAGTGATGGCTGCTGGAAATGGGGCCTGTCTAGATTTGATCTAGACTGTTTTCAAATAGTGATGGTGCTGTTTTTTACATCAGTAATGTCCTGACTACACTTGATAAGTTGAATGCCACTTTGGTGAATTAAAGTACCAATTTTCTTCCAAAACAGCAAAATCTGTACATTATTCCAAACTTTTGGCCGCCAGTGTACATTTTAGATGTAATTCCCTTATTCATGCCAATATGTTTTAGGAAAGAGTGGTGCTAGAACAAAAGGTTTCATACAGAAACCTTACCTGTAGTCAAACTCTAGAATATGCCAGACATCAACAGACAGTGTGCTGATCTCAAAATTCCGCCGCTCATCCCCTTCCACCAATCCGTAACCTCGTCCAACGTCTACACCATCCAAAATGGTCTTTACTGATGTCCGAACCATTGGCAACATCAGAGACGCATCATAAGGCCTACATTCCCAACTCCGAAAATCCTTAAGAAATTAATTAATAAATATTTTCATAATATTGCAGCATTTTGAAATATTATCTGCAGAGTGTAATGTATTATTTTTTGCGGTTAAGCTGACAAAGCATCAAGTTATTAAGATCAGAGAGGTGATACATGCAACTTAAAAGGATAGGCTCACCCAAAAATGAAAATTTTCTCATCATTTACTCACAGGGTAGGGGAGAATACATGTAACGGGATTACGTATTTAAATAATTGGTAATTAGAATACAGTTACATTTGAAAAGTATTTTGATTACTGAAGAGATTACTTTGCATTTTATTGTCATTTAATATTTAGTCCTTTCAGATGGAAAACATTTATACATATAAATGATGCGATCCAAAGTGCATTTGAACAGCGGTGAAAAACACTTTCTTATTATGTGTTACATTCATACATGCAGTCAGAGAAGTAAGTTTGGAGCAGAAGAAATAGAAATAAACCTTGTGTAAATTGTCAGCTTTACGCTAAGCTAAAATGCTATTTCTAGCCATTTTACATGCACGTTACCAAGCACGATTATATTTTTTATTAAGAAAATTCACTTGGATCATAATTTATTTTTTTCTAGTAAGACCTTTGATATTAGGGCAAAAATTGTATTCTTGATAATAATTTTTGTATTGTTTTCCTGTAAAAATATCTAAAAATCCTTAAAACAAGATCAATTTGATTTATCTGGTTTTAGAAACAACACTGCATAAGATATTTAGAGAATGTATTTTTAACATGTGTATTTTGTCTTACTGTACTGGCAGAGTTTGTATAGTCAAAACAAGTGAAAAAAAATCTACCAGTGCTGAAGAAGTAATCCAAAGTATTTAGAATACGTTACTGACCTTGAGTAATCTAACGGAATATGTTACAAATTAAATTTTACAGCATGTATTCTGTAATCTGTAGTGGAACACATTTCAAAAGTAACCCTCCCAACCCTGTTTACTCACCCTCATGCCATCCCAGATGTGTATGACTTTCTTTCTACTGCTAAACACAAAGATTCTGGGAACAATATTTCAGCTCTGTAGGTCTATACAATGCAAGTGAATGGGTGCCAAAAATGTTGAAGCTCCAAAAAGCACATAAAGGCAGCATAAAAGTAATCCATAAGACTTCAGTGGTTAAATCCATGTCTTCAGAAGCAATATTATAGGTGTGGGTGAGAAACAGTTCTTTTCCTTTTCTACCATCACTCTTCACTTTCACATTCTTTTGTTTTTGGTGGATTCACATTCTTCATGCATATTGCCACCTACTGGGGAGGGAGGAGAATTTATGGTAAAAACTGACTTAAATATTGATCGGTTTCTCACCCACACCATCATATCATATCGCTTTAGAAGATATAGATTTACCCACTGGAGTCTTATGGTTTCCTTTTATGCGGACTTTAAGTGCTTTTTGGAGCTTAAAAATGTTGGCACCCATTCACTTGCACTGTATAGACCTACAGAGCTGAACGATTCTTCTAAATTTTTTGTTTGTGTTCTGCAGAAGAAAGTCAGTCAAAAGAAAGTGTAAGTAAGGAATGAGGGTAAGTAAATGATGAGAGAATTTTCATTTTTGGGTGAACTATCCCTTTAAGCTGTATGTCTTTACCTTGTTTTCATCAGCATGTAAGTGGCCATTCTTCTTGGATGTTTTCTTGGCCTCATTCCAGTCCAAAAACTTCTCTTTAAAAAGAGTAGTCTCATTGTGCTGAGTTAACCTGCCAAACACAGCCCAGTCTGGGCGTCCCTGGCCTTTCCTACGAAACACAGATACAGCAAAAGAAAAACAAACATTTTAATATATAAATCACAGAAAGTAAGGTTTTAGTCAGGTTGTGCTAGAACAGAATAAAAGAAAATAAAGGACTAATTTGTTTTTGGAGTGGAGCATTGGTCCTGTATAGAGTTTCAGACGTTCTGAGGGCAACCCAAAGTCTGTTTATGAACATTGAGTCACTTGACAGCTGTTGTGACAGGTGTAATAAATTAAGCTTTAGAACACAGCGTTGAGGCAACTTTAGCACACTTTTGACCGGAAGCCTCTGTGAACAAGCTTTAAAAGGTCACAAGTGCCAAAACATGATCTATAATGAAACCGTGTGCATAAGCAGAGCCAAAAATACTCAGCTCTGTTTTTATACCTGGGTATACGTGCGTTACATTCTCCAGGGTCCAGAGGATTAATATCACAGTCGGTGTAGTCAAAGGTGCCATTCCACAAGTGCTTTGCCAGCTGAAAAGCCACTTTTCTCTGTGCCAGTGTCACCTCTTTACCATGCCACACATACACTTCGCTACCAAAATCAAGCACCAACACCTAGATGTCAAACAACAAGAAATTAGTTGGTTTACAACTTATTCAGTTGTATTGATGTAAATTTGGCAACCTCCACTAGAAAATATTTCAAACTAGTGCAGTTCACATTGCAAGGTATTTCTGAGTATTAAGCAAGGATGCACAAAACAGTGTATTGTTGACCATATCAAAATCATAACCATATTTTTTTTAAATTATCGGTATTGGCCTGAGTAGGCTGATATTTGAAGCAGGTAATAGCAGGGCTTTATAAATAATACAAACAGTAAACTTTTTCAATGTCAGGTTTCTAAAGTACTAAACAGTTATCTATCTTTGTTTTGTATATTATAATATTTTAATGTCTGATTCCACTTGAAGCATGTAAAATTGATGACTGGAGCTTATTTGTGAACACAACAATGTTATCTTATAATGTGAATAATTTATAAAAGATTTACAATATTGGCCATTACATCAGTAATCAGCCATAAGGTAAAAAATTATATATAAACAAAATTCAATAAAAAATTACCATCTGAAGGGATGTGCCATGTTGGTCGACTAATCGACTAGTCATCAAACAACTGACTAGTCGATTAGTGGGGTTGACTGCTAACATTCATATTTTTTTAGTGGTGGTGGTTTTAATGGGAGACGCATTTATCAAATTAGATGAGAGATGCAAGTTCTTGGAGAGTTTTTGTGTGATTATAGCTTGCTGTGCTTAAAAGTGAATTATAGTCAACTCAGTAAAACCTTCTGCAAGAAGTTTTATCTCTTTAATGCTTTAAGTTTAGTTCAGTTATGCACCGCTGCTATTTCAGCCAAAGCGGTGCATCGACAATACATTACAAGATTATACGACTCTCCGCTAATTACCAGGTTGAAGCGCTGCACTTAGCGTCAGTACATCCCTCTGAAACGTGTCTAATCGGTGTCATATTGTGAACATAATGGAGCCTAATTATACATTATTATCCTTAACTCTGACAAGCCGACTAGTCGATTATGAAAATTGGTAGTTTTGCACATCCCTAAACTGAACAGTCCATATTTTCTACATCAGTCTATCCAAAAAATGTAATATTTTCATTACTTCTTTAGAGTTGAGCATAGAGCAACGGGGTACTCGACCCCAGTAGTCATCTTCAGGAACAAGTTTATCCTCCATAAGCCTGTAGATGCAGTTGGTCTCTACTACAGCAGTCTCATAGGACTCATCCTCTTCTGGAGTGCCTGCGGCTGTAAGGTACGGATGGACATATTAAATAGGAACTGCAGAATACTGCTGAGATAAGCCTTATTATTATTATTATTATTATGCTTGGACACAAAAATACAACTGTGTGGCAACTAGTGTATGTGAAAGAACTTAAGGAAGGAGCAAATACAACTTACATTGATAACTGGCTTGTCCGCCAAGAATCTTCCAAAACTCTTTGGCTGCATGACTGTGAGTGCTGGCGCCTTCCTCAATGGTCTGCACATATGAGGCTCTGCAGCCCAGGTCATGCTTTGTCTGAATGAATGTGGCCAACTCTGCAGCCTGCAGGATTGAAAATGAAAATCAATTGCATCACAAATGCAGAGACAACGACAGTGAGCAAGCCATATTTTCTTTATTTTTTTTTATTTTTTTAAAAGGATTCATTTTTAAAGAGCCTAAATGCAGAGTCTGGAGATTGCATGGCTGTATGAGTGATTTTATCCATCTGTAAGTAATGGGTTTAGCTAAAATAATTACACCCGTTAATTAGAAGGGGGTGTCCACATACTTTTGACAATGTAGTGTACTGCAGCATCGATGAAATTTGAAATTCCATCATTATTAAATTCACAGCTATTATTGAACAATAATATCATGCCCTATAGCCTACACATAATACATAAGCATCACACATCATTGTTAAGATGTAGGTCAAACTCGGAGTTCAATGACCTGCCGTCGGGCTTTGAACAATAGAAGCTTTCAGTTTGTGTGACAAGTGCAACACTGAAGCTTGTACAAACCACCTCCTGCTTCCTGTACAACAGTATGACATTTCTTTGGTGGTTAATTCTGTTTACTTCCTGCACGTGGGACACCCGCAATCCAAATATTAACATATACCATGACTGAAAACAGGACATGACAGATTTGATTGTAATACAGGTGATTAAACAGGAGCAGAGTGGCAATCCTAAAATAGTTTACAACCTTTGACATTAACAGATGCAGAATAAACAAAGTGTGATGTATTTATTTGTAGCAGAACACATACTCACTTTGGCCTTCTCGATAACATTTGCAAATTCTCCAATCCATATAAAGCAGTGATGGGGTGTGACGAGGAGGAAGCAATCACCACTGTTCAAGGAGGAAGCTCTGGGCTCGACAAGTCTGGTCTGGACGTGCCGACGACCTGATTAAAATGCATGGAGAAATTGGGTCACAGGCTTAACCCCCTGTTGTCAAGAACAAAAATTAATAGGAAGTGATATGCTTTCAGATTTTAGATTTGTCTTAGTTTAATTTCAAACTATGAGGAGAATGATGTTATATGTGCACTGAAAACAGTTAAAATGAGTTGCATGAATATCCTGTAAAGCAGAACATTACTTTAGTTGGACATGATGTTTTTCTCAGACTGCACACTCACTGCCATCTCTAATTTAACCTATCTGGTTTCTTTCTCTCTCCGTTTCAATTAGGGCAAGTGTAGAATGTTGATGTAGGGTTAGATTGAGAGAGAGACACAGAGAGAGCGAGAGAGGGGGTAAGGCAGTATGCCTTATGAGGAATTGGTATTCACAGCCACCCTTCATTCCTACAGCAGCTGCCCCATTAACAACAGCAGCTGGTCTCCTCGTGCTACATGACAAGAGAAGTTCTCCTTTCTTCTTTAAAATAAACATGCAATCACACAGACTTTCATGGCTGTCCCAGTCTAATAAGGGCCATCTCTGGAGAAACACACAGATGCAACATACTCTATATGGCTGGCTACTAATCAGAGACCATTACTCTTATCAAGCACAGTTGAGAACAGAGAAATGCCTAAACAAGTTCAAGTTAGTACTAGTAAGTTAATTCAATTCTAAATTTTAACAGAAACAGTTGCGCTTACAGTGCTTTTAAAACAAAGTTCCTCCTTAAAAAGTGCGGGATTACTTTTTAAAATAACACTTGAGTCTGCATACTTCCATTCTATAACTTTGATAGCAGAGTGAGGTCACTCACCTTTGACCTGAATGAGCATGAGTTTTTTGAAGGGCATGGCACTGTTGTTGGAGCTCTGCTCTGAGATGTTCACACTTCGCAGACTCACACTGCTGAAGTTTTCCTTACTGGCCAATCCGGCGAGCGCAACCTCAGAGAAACCACTTTTCTTATTCACTATGAATGCGAGGAAAAGAAAGAACCAAATGAGATAGGAAGAGCAAGAGGGCAAGAGTATGAACTACAACACACAGTGGCCCAAAAAAGCATTTGGACATTTTTAGACACTCATAGTAAGTCAGACTTTTATGTATGAATTTCATTGAAATATTATAATATTACATATTATACAATAAAATAAGTGGCATCTGCAAAAAAATTAAATAAAAATAAAAATGCTTTTGTCAGAAATTTTCATTTCACTTTTCATTCTTTTTTTGCAATTACTTTTAACCGACTGGTCCCAAGATGAGTTGTTGTGGATATATAAAGTCAGTTCCACATACACTATATTGCCAAAAGTATTCGCTCATCTGCCTTTAGACGCATATGAACTTAAGTGACATCCCATTCTTAATCCATAGGGTTTAATATGACGTCGGCCCACCCTTTGCAGCTATAACAGCTTCAACTCTTCTGGGAAGGCTTTCCACAAGGTTTAGGAGTGTGTTTATGGGAATTTTTGACCATTCTTCCAGAAGCGCATCTGTGAGGTCAGACACTGATGTTGGACGAGAAGGCCTGGCTCGCAGTCTTCGCTCTAATTCATCCCAAAGGTGCTCTATCAGGTTGAGGTCAGGACTCTGTGCAGGCCAGTCAAGTTCTTCCACACCAAACTCGCTCATCCATGTCTTTATGGACCTTGCTTTGTGCACTGGTGCGCAGTCATGTTGGAACAGGAAGGGGCCATCCCCAAACTGTTCCCACAAAGTTGGGAGCATGGAATTGTCCAAAATCTCTTGGTATGCTGAAGCATTCAGAGTTCCTTTCACCGGAACTAAGGGGCCAAGCCCAGCTCCTGAAAAACAACCCCACACCATAATCCCCCCTCCACCAGACTTCACAGTTGGCACAATGCAGTCAGACAAGTACCGTTCTCCTGGCAACCACCAAACCCAGACTCGTCCATCAGATTGCCAGATGGAGAAGGCGTGATTCGTCACTCCAGAGAACGCATCTACACTGCTCTAGAGTCCAGTGGCGGCGTGCTTTACACCACTGCATCCGACGCTTTGCATTGCACTTGGTGATGTATGGCTTGGATGCAGCTGCTCGGCCATGGAAACCCATTCCATGAAGCTCTCTACGCACTGTTCTTGAGCTAATCTGAAGGCCACATGAACTTTGGAGGTCTGTAGCGATTGACTCTGCAGAAAGTTGGCGACCTCTGCGCACTATGCGCCTCAGCATCCGCTGACCCCGCTCTGTCATTTTACGTGGCCTACCACTTCATGGCTGAGTTGCTGTCATTCCCAATCGCTTCCACTTTGTTATAATACCACTGACAGTTGACTGTGGAATATTTAGTAGCGAGGAAATTTCACGACTGGACTTGTTGCACAGGTGGCATCCTATCACAGTACCACGCTGGAATTCACTGAGCTCCTGAGAGCAGCCCATTCTTTCACAAATGTTTGTAGAAGCAGTCTGCATGCCTAGGTGCTTCATTTTATACACCTGTGGCCATGGAAGTGATTGGAACACCTGAATTCAATTATTTGGATGGGTGAGTGAATACTTTTGGCAATATAGTGTAAGTTCACACAGGTGGAAAAAAAAAAACCTAAATTATTTTCTCTTAATTTTGAACAATATATATATTGTTTTATCATTTAAAACCTAATAATCTTCCTGAAAGTGTGCTTATGCCATCTTTCTTTAAAATAAATATACACTCATTCACTGAAACAGGTTCCCAACACAGAACAGATGACTCTATCACTTACTCTTTTCCTGTTTCATCCTCTTGCTCTCCAAAACACCGATGTTAAGTCTCTGTTCTGTGTACTCATGTCGGATGTCCTCCCGAACAGCAAGCAGTTTCAGGGGGTTCCTGGATGACTGAACATTCCTGGTTGGCCGTACTGCTCGCTTGTGCTGCACCATCTCTGAGGTCAACCTGAAGAACACCAAGGTCAGATGGTTAAATAATCCATAGAAGCTAGCCAAATTTCCAACATTAAATACAAGTTCATTAGCAGCCAGGATAATTATGGTTTGTGCGAATCACAGTGTGTTTTGTGCAGTAAATTATTAGTCATCAAGAGCATGAAACAATCAAAATTCAAGAGATATTTAGAATCCAAACATTCAATCATGTTGCCTATGCCTATTAAATTGTCACTCCTATTAGTGGAGTAATAATAGTAATACTCAAACTTCAATGTTTGATACTGCTGTCATTTTTGTTTACTTTTGTATGATAAACAATTGTTACTCTGTTGGTTGGCCACTTGGGTGGAATATAAAATCTGGGTCCTGAAAGGAATGGTTCAGGCAAAAATGAAAATTCTCTCATCATTTACTCCACATGCCATCCTAGATGTGTGTGACTTTCTTCTGCTGAACACAAACAAATATTTTTAGAAGAATATCTCAGCTCTGAAGGTTCATACACTGAAGTCCAAAACTTTGAAGCTCAAAGCATGTAAAGGCAGCATAAAAGTAATCCATACAAATCCAGTGGTTAAATCCATGTCTTCAGAAGAGATATGATAGGTGTGGGTGAACAGAAACAGATCAATATTTAGGTCCTTTTTTTACTACAAATCACCACTTTCAAATGGCGCTCTTCTCTCCAAAGAGTTCTTCTTTTGTTTTTAGAAATTTGCATTTTTTTTCTGCATACTGCCACCTACTGGGCAGGGATTAGAATTTTTAGTAAAAAAGGACTTACATTTTGATCTGTTTCTCACCCACTGTAGTGGTTGGGATTACTTGTATGCTGCCTTTATGTGCTTGTTGGAGCTTCAATGTTTTGGACTATGTTTACTTTGTATGGACCTACAGAGCTGAGGCATTCTTCTAAATCATCATTTGTGTTCTTCAGAAGAGAGAAAACCATATACATCTGGGATGGTATGAGGGTGAGTAAATGAATTTTCATTTTAGGGTGAACAATCCCTTTAAGCAAAACCAGATGAGACCCACTGCACTTCACAATATTTTGGTTGGCCTTACCTGGGAAGCTGTTTTCCAAAGATGGCATCAAAATCATCGTTGATTTCTAGACTGCTAGTAATCTTGGCCATATCCTCTGTGTGCCGATAAAACTTATCAAAGATCTCATCATCCAGGGTCATGACCTCTTTAACAGACTTCTCGGTGACTGCAATTGTGGTCTCCTGAAGTCCTGACACTAGGATAAAGAAGAGAGTAAATTTACAGAAAAATATACATGCAAACAAAAATACAATACAAATACAAAAATAACACACTTTATTATTACACTCACCTTTACTATGGAGTCGACCAAGGAATGACTCCAACTTTTCCAGCTTCTTATCTGACTCCAGCTTCATGTCCTGTCTGACTTCAATCTCTGCATTAAAAAAAATATATGTTAATAAAC
Source organism: Myxocyprinus asiaticus (assembly GCF_019703515.2). Taxonomy (NCBI): domain Eukaryota; kingdom Metazoa; phylum Chordata; class Actinopteri; order Cypriniformes; family Catostomidae; genus Myxocyprinus; species Myxocyprinus asiaticus. Next base: position 19,735,463 of record NC_059379.1, read on the forward strand.
CATGATCTTTGTTTTTCTTCCACTTTTATTGATTGTAGAAAAAGGAAAGTGACACAATGTGATGGTTAAGGGATGGTTATGTGTTAGAATCTGTGTGTGTATGGCTTCTAACCTTCATGTGGCTTTGCGATGGCATGTGAGACATTCTTGTTTTTAGAGGACAGAGGGGACAGCACTGGATTTGAGAGAACAGTGGGGGTTGCCAGACCTTGAATAGAGAAAACACAAGGAGAAATTCTCAACTGCACGTTGTTCATTGTCCTAATATTTTTATGAAGGCTCAATCTCTGCCTGGAGGCTGGTATGAAACAATTAATTTAAACATTCCATTATACATTTTTCACCAACCTTTCTTGACCATTCGGCCAGCCACTGTGAACTGAGTGGAGTCGTTGGCTGCACCGTGCCCTTTGACCTTCCAGGCATCCTCTTGTGCGGTGATAAGATGCATGCGTTCCTGAATGGACATCTCTATGTGCTCAGTCTGCTGGCTTTCCACCACCTCATTCCCCATTTTCTGAGACGACAAATGAAAGGACATTAAACTTGTGAACAAGCACTCACATAACTGTCTGGACAAAACATACTGTTCATCTTGTAATAAGAAGTTTTTCAAACAAGCATTAAAGGGACAGTTCACCCCAAAATGACAATTTTTTTCATCACTTACTCACCATAATGTTGTTCCAACCCGTATGACTTTCTTTCTTCTGTGGAACACAAAAGGAGATTTCAGGCAGAATGTTAGTCTCAGTCACCATTCACTTTCACAGTATGGAAAAAGATGCAATGAAAATAAATGGTGACTGAGACTAAAATTTTGCTTAACACATTTTGTGATCCACGAAAGTAATATGGGTTTGGAACAACATGAGTGCAAGTTGTCAAGGACATAAAAACTCTAATAAGAGGTTTAGTGAAGAAAAATTGTAAAATAAAATAATAATCTGATATGTGAGAATAAGTCTTAAAACACACATTCAGCCAATGTTATTCCTAATTTTAACCTGGAAACAAACCAAAGAGTCTCTAAAATATAGTGAATTTATATACACTCATAATAAGTAGTAATTGAGTGATTAAAACTTAATGTGTTATAATACACATTAATCGTAAACATGATACAACAAGACGACACCAAAACAACACCCAAAACAGGCATTACACCAACAGTCTCAAGGGAGTTCTGTGTTATGGAAGAAAAGTGGATGTGTGTGTATGTGGGGAGTGGGAGGCACCTTCCGTCTCCAGGGGTGACGCTCATCCACCTGCAGGGGCAGGGGGGTAGCCTTTACATGGAGGGAAGAGCAGGAAAACAGATGGGAAGAGAGAGGGATGAGAAAAGAAAGGATGAAATATGACAGGATGCAGCCAAGCCTACAGAGGTTACTATTTATAGAGAAAGGAAGATAATACTTCACTTGACACCTCACCACTGACCCATTAAACACTCTTCTTCATTTAGTTTTACAGTAAGTCAGTTTGTGCTATAATGCAATTATACTGGATTGATCTGAAGCTGACTAGTGGCATGTTAATTCAGAGTTTTAATAAATGAGATCAACTGGTCATGATTACACTATAAAGTCTCTATTTTACTACATATGACTAAAGGCAAAGTTTTTAGAGAAGTATTTGAAGAAGAAAAAAAAACTACATACCGGTAATAAGAGGTTAAAAAAAAAAAAAAAGTTTAACATTTAACAATCATAAGTTTCAGAGGGGTCAAAGTTCAACAATAAAAAAAAAAAGGCATTCTAAATATCAAAAGAATAATATAAATATAAATAACAGAATGGAAATTCTTCAGAGAGCTACTATATATGGCCAGCCATTTACGGAAGGCAAGAAATTGTAGGCAAGATGCATCAAAAGGGTCTTTTAGACAATCATCATTGGTGCTTGTAACATTAATTCAAGAATATGAATAAACAATACAAGAAATAAAAAACACTAAAAATAGTTTTGAAGATTCTAAATATTAAAAAACAGAATAAGTGACTGTTTCATAATGGTTAAGGATCTGGTCTAATAACACAAACACTGTAGCTTCAATCCCAAGTAAGGATGACCTTCTAATCAGCTGGACTGGATGGTTACTATGATCACATTCCAGCCTAACTTCCTTCCACCGAGCAAAAACTTCAGTTTACTCCAGAAGGGCTGACTTTGCACATAGTTACAAAGTTAGAAATTAAAAACGGAATTATGTTAAGAATTATGTGTAAAGAGGAGAGGCAGATTGTCAGTATTCGAGGCAGTAAAGGGAAAGAGAATTTTCATTAGGTGGTCTTGCTCACCTGGGGTAGGATGGCTATTTGATCCAGTGGTTCAGAAGCACACGAAAAGGAGGAGGAAAAAACAGGGTCCTACACACATGATGGAGAGGGGATGCAAGACAAAAGATGACAAGATGGAGAGACAAATGACAAAGGAGGGAAGGGAATGCAGAGGAAGTCCAGGAACAGAGAGCAGGCAGGTGACAGTGGTCTAGCCTAAAACAATATGCATTAAACAACATCTAAATACCACATGGTCTCCACAGAGAAAATAATCACGTCAAAGTAATCTACAATAATTGTAAAGTAAAATCTAGAGTACAATGCACAGCCATTAGCCATGTACAACCACCCTGAATATGACAACACTGAATCAGTTCTGCCCAAATAATCTGTTGGGACCAATCATATAGGTTCAACAAGACAGCTGATCACAAGGAGAAATGCAGAACTCAAACATTCAATAGTTGGTAAACGTGCAGCTATAATGATGTTGTTGCAAAATAAATTACTAAAGCACAGGCTCATCATTGTCATCAATTGTTGTGGTCCCAGAGAAAAAGAATAGAAACTGGTTATAATAAAATTGGACCTAAAACTTAGGTCTGTATCTGTAAAGGTGGTTGAACAAGGCCATTAATAACACATCATAACTATAAAGTCACCACAAGATAAAATGACAAAGCCACCATTGTGACGGTGTTCAAATAAAATTACATTAAAAAAAAATACTTTATGGCATTGCAAAAATCATACTTTCACCATGGTAGCAATGTAAGAGGAACAAGCAAATAACAAAATACCACCACAAGCAACAGGGTCATCTGGAGTTACCAGCCATAATAAAGTACAAAACCACCAGGACAGCACACTGACTTCACATGATTATAATGTCAGAGATTAATTAAACACAAACACAAAACCATAACCCTTTTACACCACCTAAAACATAAGCCTATTAGCACAGTGGCTAACTGCAAACAGCCTTACCCAGAGTTGATCAGACACAGCAAAGTCATCTATCATCATCATCATGCTATCCTCCTAGAAAGAGGGGTAAAATGAACAGGGGAGAAATGACACCCCCCCCCCACCAAAAGCTTGTTAACTAAACCTAACCCTGACCCTGTGAAGATTCAGAATAAACATTGAGTCTGCAAATGTTAACATTCATAAGAAAAACTAGAATTCTGATTCCTGATATGTTTTTCCAATGGAACTAATTTCTCTTAACTTAGGTGTTCAATTCATACATTAGCATGCTCATCAGTATTCATAGATATTTTTTTTTACAGCCAATGCGATACCAATTATTTTTAGGTTTGATGGTGTCCGATAACCAATATGCAGAACCGATTTAGAACTGTTGTTGTAATTTTGAATTTGACAAAATAATCAATAAATATATATTAATTCATGCCATTATATTTATGCAAAAAGTTGGTAACAAATGTATTTTTATTTTTGAATTGGGCAATGTCTTAAATAGATAAGCTAAGTGTTTCCAACTTGAGAATCAATGGTGGCACTTATAGGTAGAATTAGAACCAATATTAAATATTGATCAAATAACCGACTGGTAGTAAAGTACTGCTAAAAGGAATGTCAAACCAATTATGTCTCTATTTCCAGTATGCTGTACTGAGTAGCAGTATTCTGATGTAAAAATGTCTTTAAAAATTCCTTTCCCTTTCTCGCCCCTTATTCAAGAAAATCATAACTGATTACTAAACCTGTTCTGCCAGAGCATCTGCTGAGCAAGATGTGGGACACTTAATTTTTTATCTTCAGAAAATTCATTTAAGCAACAGTTTTGATTCATGAAGACTAATGATTGCCAATAATATGCCCAAAATAAGTTGTCACGTGGTAAAAGATGTTATAGAGCAGAATTAGGCAATATAAAAACCATGCAGTAAAAATACTAAAAAGCAGGATAGAATAAATCCAAACAGAGAAAGGCATGTGAAATCTCATCCCATCCCCCACTGCACTAGAGAATTACTATTAAGCATGCAAAGATTTAAAACCCTTTATTATAATTATTTATAATAATTATCAACATAAAAAACAAAGAAACATGCAGTAAAGATGTGGATTAGCAGAAAGAGATAGAAATAGGTACATGCAGATAAAGAACAGATATGAAAAGATAATACAAATTTGCGATCTTATGACCTCTACAGGTCCTTTCAAAAACAGCACCTAAGAGAGCACCTGTTATTGCTCCGAGACAAACATTTATACTGTACTGACATGATTGTTTGATATCAGTCACTGTGAGTACACACTTAGCAATCTAACTAGATACCTAGATATCTTTCAAATATAATTTCAAACACAAACAGTCTGGAAATAATGCTGTAACCAACAATTAAACAGTTACAAGGTCTGCAATATTTTATAAGGTAAATACATGTGAATGTGGCAGCTTCCACTGAGAAAACATCATTACAACTGTCTGGGATAGAGTTTGTCAAGTTGATTAATTCAGAAGTGTGCCTCAATTTCATACAGCCAAATAAATAAATAAATAAATAAATACATTTTAAACCTGTTCACATTAGCGTGACCCATACACACAATAGGAACATGCAAGCAGAAAGGATAGAATAAATATAAAGACTAGAAGATAAAATAATAGACAGAACATACCCTTCTCTGTTTAGTGTTACTCATAACTGCACTAATGTCAATTCTTAGTTTAAACTTTTTCAGTTCAGCATTTAGCTAAAAGCTAAAGATTTTTTTGAAATTGTGTACTACGCAACAAAGAAAACTACTACATCACATAATTAACCAGTAGCATGATATTTGATCCAATAGAGTTGATAATACAAGATGCTATTCATCACACCAACATAACAGCTGTTGAATACATACAGTAAACAAAAGTAGACAATTCACTGTGACTTATGACCTAAATGGTCAGGTGAGGCAGCTCAAGGTTCAGAGGTTACCTTCTTCTTGAAGTTCTGCTCCACTTCCCATAGCTGAGCGTGTTTTTCAGAAACAGCGACTTTCACCACATCCTGTTTTTTATTTATCCTGTTTCTCCAGTCTTCCTCTCCACTCTTCTTCAACAGAGCCAGCCTAGAAGGGACAGAGACAGATTAAATAAATTCTTATATACATCTGAACATTCTTGACACAAATGGAAAATCAAATTGCAAATATATCTATGTGGGGAAAAAAATAAAATCTGAGAAAACAAATAGGCAATAGGCATTTTCATAACCCTTCATATTCTAAAGTCCCTAAAGAGTGATTTTGTCATGTTTAGTTAACTTCTGGGTACAAATTTGTCTTCAACTATAGTAAACCCACACACTTCAGCTAACTCAAAGAAATTGTATACACTGTATACACAAACATACACGCATACAAACACACTCTGAGATCAGCAGTTTGCATTATGTCATAAATCAATTAAACCATCTTGTTTGCGTCAGCTTGCCTACCATGGCATCAGCCAGCTGTCCATCAATTACATAATACTTTGATCTTTGCTGGACACAGCAATACAACTCTAACTTAACTGAACAAATATAAACCAATAAATGGAAATGATCAAGGGACCACTATACATAGTTATACTGAACTGGAATATGCTTAGTAAAAGCATTGTAACTGGAACTGTTCTTTTTATAAAAAGGAAAGTTTTATTCTAATATCTGACCATCTGCATCTGTATGCTGACCACAACAAATGGATGTAGTCAGACATCATTAAGGTTGATGTTGAAGCTTACTGCAACATCATTACTTTCGACAAAGATCTAGTTTAGAGCCAAAAAAGTTAAAACGATTTTAAGCATCTCGTTTGTTTCTCATTGCTAATATAATTTTCTCCAAACTACACTTCATTCTTCACAATACTGTAAAAGGAGAAAAAAAAAGACTTTTTACAAATAGTCAAGATGAAACAGTCTTAAGTCTAAAGAGAACCTTGTATTATACAATAAAAACTCAGCAAAAAAAGAAATGTCCTCTCACTTTCAAATGCTTTTATTTTCAGCAAACTTAACATGTGTAAATATTTGTATGAACATAAAAAGATTCAACAACTAAGACATAAACGTAACAAGTTTCACCGACATGTGACTAACAGAAATGGAATAATGTGTCCCTGAACAAAGGGGGAATCAAAAGTAACAGTCAGTATCTGGTGTGGCCATCAACTGCATTAAGTACTGCAGTGCATCTCCTCCTCATGGACTGCACCAGCTTTGCCGGTTCTTGCTGTGAGATGTTACTCCACTCTTCCACCAAGGCACTTGCAAGTTCCTGGACATTTCTGGCGGAATGGCCTTAGCCCTCACTTTCCGATCCAACAGGTCCCAGATGTGCTCAATGGGATTGAGATCTGGGCTCTTCGCTGGCCATGGAAGAACACTGACATTCCTGTCTTGCAGGAAATCATGCACAGAATGAGCAGTATGGCTGGTGGCATTGTCATGCTGAAGGGTCAAGTCAGGATGAGCCTGCAGGAAGGGTATCACATAAGGGAGGAGGATGTCTTCCCTGTAACGCACAGCGTTGAGATTGCCTGCAATGACAACAAGCTCAGTCTGATGATGCTGTGACACACCGCCCCAGACCATGACGGACCCTCCACCTCCAAATTGATCCCGCTCCAAAGTACAGGCCTAGGTGTAATGCTCATTCCTTCGAAGATAAAAGCGAGTCCGACCATCACCCCTGGTGAGACAAAACCGCGACTCATCAGTGAAGAGCGTTTTTTGCCAGTCCTGTCTGGTCCAGCGAAGGTGGGTTTGTGCCCATAGGCGACGCTGTTGACAGTGATGTCTGGTAAGGACCTGCCTTACAACAGGCCCACAAGCCCTCAGTCCAGCCTCTCTCAGAATATTGCGAACAGTCTGAGCACTGATGGAGGGATTGCACGTTCCTGGTGTAACTCGGGCAGTTGTTGTTGCCATCCTGTACCTGTCCCGCAGGTGTGATATTTGGATGTACCGATCCTGTGCAGGTGTTGTTACACATGGTCTGCCACTGTGAGGATGATCAGCTGTCCTTCCTGTCTCCCTGTAGCACTGTCTTAGGCATCTCACAGTACGGACATTGCAATTTACTGCCCTGGCCACATCTGCAGTCCTCATGCATCCATGCAGCATGCCTAAGGCACGTTCATGCAGATGAGCAGGGACCCTGGGCATCTTTCTTTTGGTTTTTCACCAAAAGTAGAAAGGTCTCTTTAGTGTCCTAATTTTTTATAACTGTGACCTTAATTGCCTACCGTCTGTAAGCTGTTAGTGTCTTAACGACCGTTCCACAGGTGCGTGTTCATTAACTGTTTATGGTTCATTGAATAAGCATGGAAAACATTGTTTAAACACTTTACAATAAAGATCTGTAAAGTTATTTGGATTTTTACAAAATTATCTTTAAAATAGTGTGTCCTTTCTTTTTTGCTGAGTTTACAATGTTTTGCTTTCAAATGATGTAAAGAATCAAGAAACATCCTCACTGATTAACAAACTACATAACACTGAGCTTTGGAGGCGAGATGGAGGCATCTTTGGACAGACCTCTGGTTTAATATACTGAAGATCTACAGTACATCTATACTATATGATTTAAGTTTACTGTATAGGTGACTGTATAATAAGTACACTGTATAATGTAAAGTTTTCCAATGCAATTTAAGTTATGTATAGTTGACTAAAATAAGCATACTATATAAAGTTTTCCTGTGCAAAGACAAAAACATTTGCCATCCTGCAGACTTTAATTATTATTATTATTTTTTTTAAATATGAATCATACACTACACAAACTTTCAAGACTCTACAGAGATGTAATTTGGAATAATTCATATTTTATACACACAGAAGTCTGTTCACTTGGCTATCTAAATGGTACCATAGACATCTGTTGTTTTTAAACTAACAAAATAACCTTAATCCACATTTTAACCCTACCCCTAAAAGGCTGATTGTATTTTTATTATAATAATAATACAAAAAAAATATATATTTATCAATCAAATTTATAAATCGTTCCAAATAAGTCTGTGCCCAAAGGGAGATTCAGACCTATTTAGCTAACATCTGGATAGATTTGTCCCCAAAGTATAGTTAAGTAAACATACACACACCATTTACCTCTCTTTGATGGACATCTGTCTGGCAGACATGACGTCTGAGAGCTTGTCTCCCTTCTCTATTTTAAAGTCTGTCTCCTGCTCATGCTCTTGTTCTCTCTTGTCCTCAGGGAGGTGTCTGGTAGTCTCTGTGTGTTTGTGCTGTATCAGAGAGACGCTCTGTAATGAGGATGAGCTCTGTGATACAGCTGCCGCTGCACGTACTGCAACTGTGTGCACAGGAAGATCTGTTTAACACACACACACACACACAGGAAAGGGTTAGAGCAGTCCCAGTGATGCGATCAATAACAGTGACTGTGACAGGCGGAGCCACAACAGACACCAAAAAGTTAATACTCCCTTAAGTAAGTGAATACATACACAGCAAAAATATGTGATGAATATATAAGCAAGGCTACACAGGAAGTGAGTGTACATTTCTTAATAAAGGAGGCTTTGTTTCTCATGCTGTGGCCATGTGGGTTATACAGAAATCTCTCTGTCTGGGTATATGATTTTAAGACATCTTACTGAATGTTCAGATGAAGAAAACTTAAAAACCATGAGCTTACATAACGGACAGTTCAGGCACACAACAGAAATGCATTTCACAAACTGTACAGTACACTCCACCGAAAAGACACAGATAACATCCTATTACTCTGCCGAAACCTCTACTTTTATAGTCACACTGATATCAGCACAGAACACATGTCCAGCTGAGCAAAAATAAACACTACCACCACTACCCTACACCATAGGAAACCATCATAACAAGCTTATGAGGTGGTCTGTGGGTCCTTTTGTGGTTCGATTGATTTGTGCCAGGTAAAAACAAAGGAGGTACCAGTCCACTTGTCATTTCGTTATGATGCAAGTACCTTGAGGCTTGCCACACAAAGTTGCATTTCATAATCACCTGTCTGCGATTTAATCTAACCGTGTTTATCGTACTTCATATTCCAATCACATTTTACTGTCAAAATAAGGGAATTAAGCAAATAAAATATAGAAATACCATGATTATCATAACTGCGTTTTTGTGTCTCATTTTTCATTCTTGTCGTATAATGTGAGCACTCCAAATGAATCGCAGACTGGCTGTAGTCATAGCAGAGCAGCGCCTAAAGATGAGCCAATTTGAAGCACCCTGATGCGCTCACTGTTTGCGGAGGTTCGCGCCAAACTCCCACGAAAACACAAGCGAGGATTTTGATAGTTTCACTTTCACTTTACATTCGCTTGCACCATTTCTGTTGATAGATGAAGAAACATTTTCTAATACACAGAATCTCAAATGTTTTCCTTCATGCAAAATAAGGGCTCATGGGATTTATCGGAGAGCCTTAACGTGTGAAAGTGAAGAATGTAGGACAGAAATATAGTACTGCTTAATATAATATAATTGGCTGGGTTGTCTTGGTTTCATAAATAACAGTGTAAATGTAAAGTTGACCAAAAAGAGACATATGTTAAGTATTTGGAAATGTTTTAATATTTAAAATAATACTTTTCATGCTATTATATCCCTATGCAGTATTTTTATATACTAAACAATTCAATAATAATTTTTTAAAGCCTTAAATAAATCCTATAGCCCTATTTTATTAAAAGAAACACTTCTTAAGGTGTATGTGTATTAAGCAGTGGCGAATTCTCAGGGCCAGCAAAGCCTTCTCTGCTGGCCTAACATGCCAAATAAATAAATATATTTCATCTTTTCATTCTCAATCACCTTTATGCCTATGTATTTTTATTATGTATTTCTATGTATAATTATTCATTGTGAAACTGTGTTTTCTTAATGACATGAATCACACTGAAGGCCTAGACTTTAAATGCACGGCCCGTCACTGGTATTAAGCATACATACACCTTAAGTAGTACGACAATTTACCATCATAATCACAATAATAAGTTAATGATAGCCAAATGTCATAATCTTTACAGAGTTAAGGAGTTGTGGTGTGAACAACAAGGGTTCTGAGACCAAATAAATGCTAAAAGGACCAAAAAAGAAACTGGTTCCTCTTTTAAGTCCACTTACATTGTGAACGCCAAAAGCACTGAGGTCATTTGCAGTTGGTTCCTTTTCTGGTTCACTTAAACTGAACTGGGTTTGGTTCATTTAAATCGGACTATAAGTGAAACCACCCTAGTGTTTCATCAACAGTACAATCAAAACACTTCAAACAACAGTATAACCCACTAAAAGAGACTGTCAGTCTAACCCTCACAGCTTCAAAATAACTGAACATCTTATTTAATCACTCTGGCAAAAACACGCTGCTGAGCACGCACTTAAATAATATTCTTTGGGGGGTACTTGGAGTAATAAAGGTTGAGAACCACCATTTTAAAGCATGTTTTGGGTGGCCTTTAGACAATATTTTCCTTTTAACTTTTGAAATACCCGTAGTTTGTCAATGCTTAGTGTAAAGTTATTCATTTTAGCTGTCAGTTATACATGGATAGATAAGTGTTACTGCAAATACCAGCCAATGAACAGGAGTGGCTGAGCAAAAGCAATGCCGATTGGCTTACTTACTGTGGTAAGCATGCTTAACCTAACAATTTTAGCGAGTCTGGTGCTGCGTCCAAATATCCATACTTCCCTATATACAGTTGAAGTCAGACGTTTACATACACTTAGGTTGAAGTAATTAAAACTCATTTTTGAACCACTCCACAGATTTCATATTAGCAAACTATAGTTTTGGCAAGTCGTTTAGGACATCTACTTTGTGCATGACATGAGTAATTTTTCCAACAACTGTTTACAGACAGATTGCTTCACTTTCAATTGACTATATCACAATTCCAGTGGGTCAGAAGAACAACAGCAAAGGACCTTGTGAAGATGATGGAGGATATAGGTTGACTAGTATCTATATCCACAGTAAAACGAGTCTTATATCAACATAACCTGAAAGGCTGCGCAGCAAGGAAGAAGCCACTGCTCCAAAACCGCCACAAAAAAGCCAGACTACAGTTTGCAAGTCCACATGTGGACAAAAAATCTTTTTGGAGAAATGTCCTCTGGTCTGATGAAACAAAAAATGTAACTGTTTGGCCATAATGACTAGTGCCGATTTATTGGTCGGCCAATATTAGCCTTTCACAGATATATCGGTATCGCCGTATATGTTTTCCTATATGTGCAGATATGAATTATTATTATTTATTTTTTTCAGAACATATAATGCAAAAAACAATGCTTGGGTTGATTTAGAATTGGTGTCATAAAGTAGTTTGTCCAGCAGAGCGTGCTCTGACTCCATTGCTTACAGAGCTGAGCTGATGGTGGTTCTGCGGACAGTGCGGAGTTAAGTGCTAACGGTAAGTTGCTAACTAGTTTGTGAAATACATACTGGAAAGTTAATAAACCTTATTCAATATAACTAATATAACGTTAACCCTGTCCCTGACAACCATGTTTATCACATATGTTTGATGTTAGCCAGCTATAGTTTGTCAGTGCAGTCAGTAACGTAGCAGACTGAAAGGTAAACATCAGAGCAACTTTTTGCAGCTCAGCAGACAACGGTGCGGTGGTGGATTGTGTCTGTTGAGTGTTGATTTCACGCAACGTTGTTACCTATTTGGTGAGACGCAGTGCTGAAAAGTAAATAAACAATGTCCATCTTTTACTCTCCATGACAACGAGCTTATAGCTAACTAGCTTACCATGTAGCTACTTTCATACCTTGTCAGCTGAGTGGAAGCTAATGTGTAAACATGTATTCACCAAAACGTTTTGTTCAGGATTCGCAGTTTGGTACCCCCTTCAACCGAACAATTCCAGTCATTGCATTTACAAAATGTAATATTTAAAAGTCTGGTTTTCCACCACTGAAAGTTTCCCCTGAACATATATAGCAGAATACGGTGCAACACTGCTGCCGCTATTTATCTCTTGACTCGGCAGGTGTAAATGCTGAGAAGCTGGGCTTCTTGTTTTACAACCTGCCCCTGATTGACTGGCAGTATTAAAATAGTCAGCATTTGACTGATACTAAAAAGTATTACTGATGTTTATTTAGCTATTTATTTTATTTTTATTTATTCTTTATTTAAATGGTCAGCCATTGACTGATACTAAACATACAGTACTGATTTTTATTTAGCTATAATTTTAATTAATTCTTTATTTAAATGGTCAGCAACTGACTGATACTGAACATACAGTACTGATGTTTATTTAGCTATTTATTGTATTTGTATTCTTTATTTCTCTGTGTTCATTTCTATAATTTGTTGACAATGCATAATAATGTCAAATATTCTTTGATAAAAATATTTAAGAAAGCAGCCTCCTTTGCATAGTAACATCAGTGCAAAATCGGTGCATAATCCACATAGAAAAGGTCTGTTTTCATTCCAGCTCAAAAATTAACGATATTGGCCACCATATCAATAATCGGTGAATTTTCCCACTCTAAAATCAGTATCGTCTCAAAAATCCCATATCGGTCGGGCTCTAATAATGACCATCGTTATGCTTGGAGTTAAAAGGGTAAGGCTTGCAAGCCGAAGAACACCATCCCAACCGTGAAGCATGGGGGTGGCAGCATCATGTTGTGGGGGTGCTTTGCTGCAGGAGGGACTGGTGCACTTCACAAAATAGATGGCATCATGAAGAAGGAAACTTGTGTGGATATATTGAAGCAACATCTCAAGACATCATCCAGGAAGTTAAAGTTAAATGACACCAAGCATACCTCCAAAGCTGTGGCAAAATGGCTTAAGGACAACAAAGTCAAGGTATTGGAGTGGCCATCACAAAGCCCTGACCTCAATCCGATAGAAAATTTGTGGGCACACATACAAACCTGACTCAGTTACACCAGTTCAGTCTGGAGGAATGGGCCAAAATTCCAGCAACTTATTGTGAGAAGCTTGTGGCAACCCAAAAAGTTTGACCCAAGTTAAACAATTTAAAGGCAATGCTACCAAATACTAACAAAGTGTATGTAAACTTCTGACCCACTGGGAATGTGATGAAAGCTGAAATAAATCATTCTCTCTACTATTATTCTGACATTTCACAGTCTTAAAATAAAGTAGTGATCCTAATTGACCTAAGACAGGGGATGTTTTCTACGATTAAATGTCAGGAATTGAGTTTAAATTTGTTTGGCTAAGGTGTATGTAAACTTCTGACTTCAACTGTAGTATGCCAAAAACATTATGCCAATGGAGTACCATGGGCGATTACTCAGTATTCATAAAACGGTATGCGAGAAATACTCGGATGACGACTATTTGCGGCAAGATTGCTGGACAGTGCGGATGAACTGGACAGTTTATAATACAATAAAAGTGATTTGACAGCACATTGTAGTTTCATACAACATTGAATACTGAACACTGCTTCGAATATGAGTCAGAGAAGTCTTTACAAAGTGCTTCTACCTGAGGGAGGCACCAATGCAAATAAATGACTGCCTGTCCTGCTGCGAGAAATTTTATTTGAATATTCCATGTCCTTTTTTATTTGTTCCCCTTCTTTTAGATAAATACAGCTTACCTTGCTTATTTGGACAGCATGTCCATGGTACAAATGTCTCCAATAAGACCGATGTCATGTTGACTTGCAAGTTTTTCTCTATACTAGTTCTCATAACAAGCAATCTCACAGATGAAATATTTTAGAGCAGAGAAAAACTAGAACAAATCTGGAATCACTCTACAAATCACAATTTCAAAACTTATATTTACAGGTTACAGAATATTTACAGGTTTTCCATGACCAAAATAACACAGAACAGTGAATATCACTGACTAGTAGCTAGCAGAAATGACATGCATTAATACTATCAACTAGAAAATGGAAAAGGCTAGAGAGAATGAGACAACACACACTTAACATGAATCAATAAAATAAACTGGAAGTACAGACACATAAAAACAAGTCTGGGGGAAAGATAGCACATAAAACAGGACACAAACACACCACCCATATTCCTCTACCTGACATGGTTTCCTTGGACTTGTGCTCTCCATCTGTTTCTGAAAGGTCTTGAGAGGTCACCAGCTCCTTATTGTGCCCTTTTTGCTCCTCCCACTCTCTGACTGGCTGAGCACGAGGTGTCTGTTTCACGCTCTCTGGAGAGGGGAGCTTTCTCTTCCCCATGCCTTGGGAAACCGGTGTCTTATCTGGTCTGTGATGTGGCTGGAACTCTTGGGCCAGTTGAGACTGGCACGGTTGGGAAAGGGCCTGCTCATAGTAGGCGCGGCCAGACACATTGGGTGTGGCCAGGTGGATGTCACCGGCATGTTCAGTGGAAACAGTGGAGGATCTAAGTGCAGAGGAAGAGGTGGATGCAAAACGGCCTCCACCCGCAGGCTGCAGCTACAAGAGGAGAACAAGAGCAGGGAGAGAGAGGGGTGGAGAAAAAAAGGGGAGGAAAAGATGGGATTTTTCAGGTGGAGGGAAGTTTGATTCAGTGAGAGAGGAAGGATTTGAGGATAAACAGTTTAAAGAAAGTGGAGCAATGATATAAATGGAAAGCAGAAATAGGTAGGTGGAGGATAGTTTAAAGGAAGGAGAGAGAGGGTACAGAAGGGAGAGGTTGAGGGTCAGGAGGGAAAAAAAAAGAAGGAAGAATAAGAATAAAAAGTGGGTCAGCATGGGTAGAAAACAGCACAATCATCAACAGTTCAACAGCAATGAGGTGTTGATACTGCTGACTAATCAGAGGCTGACTCAGAGCATTTCCTGCTGCTGAAAAGCAAGCATCAAACTGGCCAATGTCAAATTCATTCCAAAGCCATGCCCATTATACTCTGAACCCATCTCTTCCCATCATGCCCTCAGACACGAACACATTGACACTCGCAATAAATAACTCTACTGTAAATGTGGCTCCACTGGCCTTTAAACAGAGCCGTGGTGAGCATTCAGAACAAGATCACTAACTGTAAAATGGGGAAATCAATTAGCAAAGTGATCTCAATTACATTGATTCACTTCCCCCCCACTTATTTATTACGACTCCCTCACACACTTCATAGGCACAAACACAGGATGTCTTTAGTGTCATGACATCCCATCTGAACCTCAAAGGATTTTCCCAAGAGAACTGCTTGGTCACACCATGCATGCACAATGTGAAAGCTTAGGCATTCATAAAATAATTATAAATGATTAATGCATAGGATTAGGCAGTATGAACAAATTCTGATGGTATGCGTGGTTTGTTACTACGGTACTTGTTTAAATTGTTACTATTGGAAATTGTATTTTAATACTGTTTTAATAAACATGTTGCAATGCCTATATTTATTTAACCCAGTGAGTGAAATATACACTCTATACAATTTAAAGATATCTCGTTTGATTATTTTCTTTTTAAACAATAAGATTATTCATATATACACACACACACACACACAGACACACATGCAGGCAGCCAAAAGTTTGGAATAATTTACAGATTTTGCTCATGGAAAGAAATTGGTACTTTTATACACCAAAGTGGCATTCAACTGATCACAATGTATAGTCAGGACATTAATAACGTGAAAAATTACTATTACAATTTGAAAAAAAAAAAAAAAAAAAACTACTTCAAAAGAGTCCTCCATGTGCAGCAATGACAGCTTTGTGGATCCTTGGCATTCTTGCTGTCAGTTTGTCCAGATACTCAGTTGACATTTCACCCCACGCTTCCTGCAGCACTTGCCATAGATGTGGCTGTCTTGTCGGGCACTTCTCACACACCTTACAGTCTAGCTGATCCCACAAAAGCTCAATGGGTTTAAGATCCATAACACTCTTTTCCAATTATCTGTTATCCAATGTCTGTGTTTCTTTGCCCACTCTAACTTTTTCTTTTAGTTTCTGTTTCAAAAGTGGCTTTTTCTTTGCAATTCTTCCCATAAGACCTGCACCCGAGTCTTCTCTTTACTGTTGTACATGAAACTGGTGTTGAGCGGGTAGAATTCAATGAAGCTGTCAGCTGAAGACATGAGGCATCTATTTCTCAAACTAGAGACTCTGATGTACTTATCCTCGTTTAGTTGTACATCTGGCCTTCCACATCTGTTTCTATCCTTGTTAGAACCAGTCGTCCTTTGTCTTTGAAGACTGTAGTGTACACCTTTGTATGAAATCTTGATTGACTGATGAGTTTCTAGAGAAAGCTTTTCATTTTTGACCTAATATTGACCTTAAGACATGCCAGACTTTTGCATACTGTGGCAACTCAAAAACAAACACAAAGACAATGTTAAGCTTCATTTAACGAACCAAATAGCTTTCAGCAGTGTTTGATATAATGGCAAGTGATTTTCTAGTACCAAATTAGCAATTTAGCATGATTACTCAAGGATAAGGTGTTGGAGTGATGGCTGCTGGAAATGGGGCCTGTCCGGATTTGATAAAAAATGACTTTTTTTTCAAATAGTGATGGTGCTGTTCTTCCACCAAGGCACTTGCAAGTTCCTGGACATTTCTGGCAGGAATGGCCCTAGCCCTCACCCTCCGGTCCAACAGGTCCCAGACGTGCTCAATGGGATTGAGATCCGGGCTCTTCGCTGGCCATTGCAGAACCATGGCTGGAGGGTCATGTCAGAATGAGCCTGCAGGAAGGGTACCACATAAGGGAGGAGGATGTCTTCCCTGTAATGCACAGTGTTGAGATTCCCTGCAATGACAACAAGCTCAGTCCAATGATACTGTGACACACCGCCCCAGGCCATAACAGACCCTCCACCTCCAAATCGATCCCGCTCCAGAGTACAGGCCTCAGAGTAACGCTCATTCCTTCGACGATAAACGCGAGTCCGACCATCACCCCTGGTGAGACAAAACCACGACTCGTCATTGAAGAGCACTTTTTGCCAGTCCTGTCTGGTCCAGCGAAGGTGGGTTTGTGCCCATAGGCGACGTTATTGCTGGTGATGTCTGGTAAGGACCTGCCTTACAACAGGCCTACAAGCCCTCAGTCCAGCCTCTCTCAGCCTATTGCGGACAGTCTGAGCACTGATGGAGGGATTGTGTGCTCCTGGTGTAACTCGGGCAGTTGTTGTTGCCATCCTGTACCTGTCCCGCAGGTGTGATATTTGGATGTACCGATCCTGTGCAGGTGTTGTTACACATGGTCTGCCACTGCGAGGATGATCAGCTGTCCTTCCTGTCTCCCTGTAGTGCTGTCTTAGGCATCTCACAGAACGGACATTGCAATTTATTGCCCTGGCCACATCTGCAGTCCTCAAACTTCCATGCAGCATGCCTAAGGCACGTTCACGCAGATAAGCAGGGACCCTGGGCATCTTTCTTTTGGTGTTTTTCAGAGTCAGTAGAAAGGTCTCTTTAGTGTCCTAAGTTTTTATAACTGTGACCTTAACTGCCTACCGTCTGTAAGCTGTTAGTTTCTTAACGGCCGTTCCACAGGTGCATGTTCATTAATTGTTTATGGTTCATTGAACAAGCATGGAAAACATTGTTTAAACACTTTACAATAATTTATTTTTTGCTGAGTTATATATCTACGTACATACTGTGTGTGTGTGTATATATATATATATATATATATATATATATATATATATATATGAGTGTGTGTGTATATATACACACACACACACATATACATATATACACACATATATACACAAACACACACACCTGTGTTCCGTCTGCAAATTTAGTCGCAAATATACCACACTACAACCGCTAACACTTCCACCGTTGCAAAGTATTTAGCATCATACCACCCAACTTCAAAAATACAGAAACATTACTAGAACACAATAAACACAGACAAAACATTGTGTTTACATTTCTCAGCTCCACTGCAAAAGCACATAATTAATGACTGCAAGGCCTGTGCTTGAACTACCAGCAATCTGAAGTACATTCAAATATAGAGAGCAACATTAACACCCATGCCTTAAAGACTGGGATTTTACGAGCAAAAACTAGCAGGATGCTAAAAAATGGCCTGAGTTCAGGAGACTGGCACAGAGGGAAAAATATGCTTAAGTATTAGGATTACTGCTGCTAAAACATAGGCCAGTGGCTTTACTGCAAGCAGAGTAAACCTTTGGCTCGATAAAATATCATACAGTTCTAGAGAACTCGGGCACCCTCACATGTTTGAGATCACTCAGACCCTCTGAGAACTCTGATTCCTCGTCAAACATCTCAGAACCATCCTGCAGAGACAAACCTTTTTTAATAGCTAAATAATGTGTGTGTGTCTGTGTGAGCAAGAATGAGATTGATTATATGTCTACTGTAAACTGGTGTGAAATTTCAATATATGCTCAGCTCCTTATGTCCACCCAATGGACCAATAGTCAGAGTAGACACTTTTAATTTGATGTTAATGAAAATGAGGCTTTGGGAACTCATTCAGTATGTTCTACTGTTGGGTACCTGAGTGTCAATCGACAAAACATTAAAAATACCTGTTAGTGTCTACTTGAAATTTGTGGAAAGGCACCTTTTTCAATATTTCAGTGTTAGGGATAGATCTCCACAATAGATAACTACAGAAAAAGGGACTGAATATCTGAGATTTAATGAGACCAATTTAATGGCTAATTTCTTAGCCCTACTTCCTTTTTCTGACAGGATGCAAATTCATCTTTGCTGTGCTCGAGGTGGGCTAGTAGTCATAGTAGTTCTGTGTGTGTTTGGCGGTACGCGTTACAGTCTAACAGCTCAATTTGTGGGGTAAAGTTAACAAAACAGCTGTTTGGGAAACACTGAATGAAGTAGTAATGTCCAAAACTAATACAATTCCCATGGTATAATTATTGAATGAACAGAGTTATATGATATTACATGCCTGTTCAACCTCTTCTAGTGTGATTGGCTGGGTCTGGTAGCGGGCGTTACTCCTGCGTGCTCGAGTGTCCCCTCTGGCCCGAGTGCCGTGTCTGGGCGGCTGTGCCAGGCGGTTAAAGAGTGCCATCTTCTCTGCCAGAGGGAGAGTGGAAAGGTCTGGCTCCTCTTGGCCAACCTCACTAGTAGATGCATGGCGAGCTCGATCCATCTCAGCAGCTTCCTCAGCCAGCCGAAATTCTCTGGCCTGCTCCCTCACCATGGAGCTCTCCTGAGATGATGCCTGCAATCTGTGGGACAGATCCATACCCATTCTGCTTAGGAATGCTCAATTTGTTTCATTATGATTCCATTACATCACTACTAGGTAGATCTATTTGCACAGTTATCAGTATGCAGGTCTGCTTTACATTAATTTCAGATATTGAATTTAAGAATTGAATTCACTGAATTACCCAAATAATTAAGCATTACCACATACAGTACTTTCAATAGATAAACAGTTTTTCCATTCATTTCCAACAGAAATAACTATATTGCGGTATATACCGCTACCTTGATTTAAAATTACTCATACTGTAATACAAGATTTGGTCACACCACCCACCCCCTAATCACCTGTATCCATTATCATCTGCACAATTAGTATAAAAAAAAAAACTGAACCATTTTATCAAGTTTCAACATTTTAAATTTAGATTAAACATGTGTGCATGCATAGACAATACAAGTGATTATGAATCACGTTTCAACATGAACAAAGCATATCAATGCAACCACCAAGAAATAGGCAAGTACATTTTTGATTTGTTCATAACATTAGCCAGTTATTCACTGCAATGAATAAATGTCTGTGTTCAGACATATTTTCATATTAACATTACAGTAGCGAGTGGAGACAAACATGTCATGCATTTTATATACTCAACATGTTGCAGTGTCACATACATTGAAGAGTTTAGCGATGTGACATACTTTGACAAGTCAATCAGACACTATTTTGATGGCTAAGACGACTAACATGTCTTGTGTATACAAATTAGTACTTTATCTAAATGTCAAAGGTGGTATTCTGCATAGTCTTGAAACTTTGGACTTGCTTTGAAAGTCTTCCTCTTAAAAGTAAATAATTCTAGGCGTGACATAAGACTTACGTGTGTTAGCCTGACAGTGACACAAGAGGGTGTTGTTTCTTGATTTGAAGAACTATATTTTCATCTATTTTCTGGACAATATGTTCCTTATACAAGACCATCACACAAGTGAGATGGTTGAGTACTTTCCTTATGACACTTGAATCCAGAAAAAGGCACACATTTTTAAAAATGACACACACAATTATGGACAAACATGCTCTGAGTGCAGAGACTGACAAACATCAGTATTGATGAGTCTTTTTTTACACTCATGTGAGTTTTTATGTGTGTCCTGGGTACCTGTACTTGGTCACAGAGCTGTTGATTAGAGTGGGACTAGGAACACGCGCTACAGAAGACTGTACAGTCACGGAATGTGACAAATGGCCAGGGACACTTTAAACCACACAGAGGAGGGAAAGGAGAGACATAGGAAAAAAGGGCATGGAAAGAAAATGAGTGAAAGAATAGAAAAAAAAACAGATCACAAATACACCAAATGAAAGAAAAGGAAGGGATGGATATTTGTAGGAAAAATATCACAGAGTTGCAAAATGTACAAATCGCAATTTGTCTCGAAATAGTGTTAATTTGTTGAATGATTCATGGTTGTGCAAACCCTGTTTATTTTATAGTGTAAAACTTGTACTATGGCATATACTGTACAGTATATCAAGGAGTTCACTACCAAGTTACATGCTAATATGCTTATATCTTGTTTGCAAATCACTGAAATGCTTATGTTGACTGTAGATGTTGAACATCTGGCTCTTAAATGGTTAATGAAATGGCTCCCCACCCAACACAGACAATGTTTTTTCTCTCTGACTGAAAAACTGCTACATTTGCTTTATCAAACGGGCCCCATAGTGTATGAACTTACGAAGCAGCAATGACCACTTCCTCTGAGGTAACAGGCTGAGTGCGGGAGCGATCATGACCTCTCCTCAGTCTCCGCTCCACTGCTGCGTTACGGCTCCATGCTTTCACAGCCGAACCATCTGAGGTCTTCTCTAGCTCCTAAGAAACAATGAGATTTCATAAGTAACAGCTTTATAATAGCTTAAATATAAAATAACCTTTAAATCTAACATACATAGTATTATAATACTGCATTTGACTAACGATAAAATTTGCAAACAAAGAACTTCAGCAGCTTTTTCTAAGCTGCATTATATGTATTGCATGCAATGTTACATATGATTACTGTCTTTTGCTCAGGTTTCTATTGGACTCACAATTTTTTTTTTTTTTTTTCTGTACGAGTTCACTCTCTACTTACATCTCAGCATCTGGGGTGTCAAATGTTAAATTTGAGGAATGCAGTATTTGTATATGATATGAGAGAAATGGATTGATGCATGTCCTCAATACACACTCCTTAGTATGACAAAAACTAATAAACACATGTACACACAGAGACAGACAGACAGACAAGCTGTGTTTCAAACTGAAGACAGCTGCCAACCTAGGTAAAAATCTTTGGCATCAATGAACCTCCCAAATTGAAAGCGGTTCCAAACAGTAGATACCTCATTTTGGCAAATTCACAGAATATCCTGCAAAACTACAGCTTGCATTGCGACAAGCATGGTGAAAAATGTTATACAAGTTGGCGAAGGAGGTCAAAATGTATCCATTATTTATATTCAGTATTAATTTATTCAGTGCTGAAAAGTTACAATTGGAAATATTTCTTAATCAACTTAAAAACTTCACTCAACATGTGCGCTATGTATGTTGTGCTTATCGGGGCACATTTTTTAGCTAATCCTAGACTATTTTAATAAACTGAGAATTAGTGAAGTCTTTTGTGCGATTTATGTGAAAAGTGCTATTTCGTGACATGTGAGTGACTGCTAAAATATTTGCACACATGAAAAACAGTCACTTATGATGTTCCATTTCAGTTAGGATACTGCCTTGGAAGGCATAACTGGTCACCAGCATAATGAGTTTTAAACGCTGGTCCACAACATGGTATGCTGGTTTTCCAACAAGGCTTTTAGACTAGCTTAACCAGCAAGTCTTCTGAGCATTACCAGTAAAACCATACTGGTCGACCTGCTACACCAGCTAACTACATGGCTATGGTGGTTCACCAGCAAACCAGCACTATCAAGAATAAACCAGCCTGAAGCAGTATGGGAATTGCATGCTGGTTAAGCTGGTCTTTCCAGCATGGTATATAGACAGTGAGGCAGCTCACTAGAGAACAGAGCCACAGACACACTCAGGGACATCGTACCCTGAAGAGAGAGCGCTTGGCAGCCACACTCAGTTTAGCTCTATCGTCCATCTTCTCTTCATCCACTGGAAAAACACAAAGAAACAAAAACAGAGCAACAAGAATGATTCAGAAGCCTTCACAGAAACAAAATGCATTTCTCCTCTACTCTGACTAATCTGCAAACATGAGCAAATTATGTGATACATGGGCAGACAGGTTACATCATAGAGTTGTGCAATCATCTATTGAGAATGTTCTCTGACAGATCCCCCATTGCTGTCTACACTCCTTTAAGGGTAAGGACATTTACAACCAATGGTCTATACTGTAGCTAGCAGAATTGAGGTGCAGAAATTTTAAAACAGCACAAGAGCATTGCCAAACAATTAATACAGAATGCAGTTTATATAATACATCAATCTGTTCTAATAGTAAGTGCAAAGTGGTCTATAGACTACATAATGTTATACTTTTACTGTACAATTTCACATATTTTGTTATGGTCTTACATGTTAAAGTAACATGTTTGTATTAGTCAGCACACAAACAGAATGAGATTCTCTACACACAGAACTGAAAAGCAAAGCTTCTAGCTTACATAGGGATCCAGATGCCCTAAAAACTAGGTCTATTGCTCTCTGGAGCATTCAGATACTCAGGCAAACAGCACAGTTAACTGTGCTTAAAGTCACAGTGCACATCTCCATTAAGTCTTTCCACTTAAAAACATTTCCCAGCTCAGTCAAACTGATAATAACTTGATAAATATCAAGAGAACATGTCAGTTTATAAAGGTGGTGGTTTATGCCACACTACTGTAGTGCAAAGATTTGAAACAAATGCAAATGTTTGACTTAAAAAGGAAAGTTGCATCCAACCACCTTGCAATTCAGCATTGTGTTCTTTTAAAGAGCATCTAAAGACCTTATTTAAAATGAAACATCAATTCAACTTTCTATGCAAAAGTGACTTTCCGTTTTAAAATTACACAGTGAAGACATGCTATCTTAAAACTTTGTGTATGCAAAAGATCTGCAACTTACCTTCTGGGCTCGGTGGTTCAGGGCTTAGACAAGACCTAAAAGATGCAAAAGTTGAAATTTCAAAAGAACAGTAACAATCCAAAGTCAGATTGGTCACGCTTAGATAATGATTAGGTCAACCAGCTGATTTAAAGAAAGACTGTTAGAGTAAATGGACAAATTGCATATTTAGGATTGAGAAAGAGACAGAAAAGGAAAAAAACACTGAGAGGCAGAATGCTTTGGTGGGAATGCACAGAAAAGGCACAATCAGAACAGTTTATTCCATAGCGTTAAAAAGAATTGCAGTTTAGGACTGGAGGAAAAAAAACAAAGAACCTTTCACAGAAACCAATGACCAAATCTATGGATTAGAATCCACTACAAAAGAAAACACGCTGTGTGTAAATGAGTAAATGACAGAATTATACAGTGAAGGAAAAGCTAACTGGTATTAAGTAATCAGTGCATTTGGAATTACAGTGCAGTTAGAAAGAGTAAAGTTCTAGTCCTCAGAGGTGTCACACACAAACTATCCTGGGTTATCATCAGCTTTGTGTAACTGTAATTTGCACTCCACAATACCGTGCATGAGTCTACTCATAAAGCCATACCAGTCAGACTGTTCACGTTCAGCTGATGTGATTGGCTGAGTTCTAAACCTCTCGGAAGACTTTCTATTTTTAGAGGGACATATATACCGCAGAGGGCGACGAGATGACCGATCTCTGCCTCTCTCATTTCTCCAGGGTACTTCTGTAATTGCAGGTAACCCCTCTGCCCTGTTACAGTATGTCACAAAGTATGATTGAATGAAGCAACATTCAAGACAAAAGGATGAATGACAGTTGCGTGGGTGTGAGAGATAAACAGGATAAACTCATTGTCAAAGCTGGAAAGTGCTTAATTATCTTTGGCATCCTTAAATTGTGTTAAGTGAACTAATGAGACCCTACAACCATCAAAAAGCGATTAAGAATGATTGCACTTGTCTGTCAGCACAATTGGTAAACACAGCAGCAATCTCTACATACAGAAAGGCAAGGTTACTGATACCAAGCTTAGCCAAGGTTAGACAGGAGAGAAATGGTTAATTATTGACAAAGTACAGTATGTGCACTAGACAAGCTCAGCAGAATATATCCAAGAGCATAATAGTTGAAGGAAGAGACCATATACATTTGCTGTCAACTCTGATTGAGTGATTCTTTTATAAATTGGCAAACTTTTCCTTAATTTCATTCTCCAAGCAGTTAGATTAGATAGTTAGATGAACTGCAGCGTTAGATAGGTTAGTAAGTCGACACATAATGATAATGTACCACCACCTACAGTTCGGTTTTCCGAGGGCTTGAAACACTTTCCAGGTAGGTGTGGCGGAGCTGGGCCACTGAAACCCTGGTGTCATGTGATAGGTGTTCCACATTGGGCACTTTTTCCTGAAGGGCAGCCTCTCTGATTGGCTCCTGGATGGGGTTCAATGGAGGAACAGTCATTTGGACATTTCCAGCATCAGACATAGAATGAGTGATGGGTTTAGATGAACCTGGCACCCATCTTCCACTGGAGAAAGTAGCAGGGGTTTGGGTAGAGGTTTGGAATGGGGCATAGCCGGATTGTCGATGACTGAGGCTAGCATCAGCCCTCTTTTGGCCCTCTCTAGCTCTGGCATGCATAGCTTCTGCAGCCTGAAGTCGGGATACATGCTCTGTGTACACATCACGCCTTGACCGACCTCTGGGGCCATCTGCAACACCTTTCCTTCCATGCCCAGTGATGCTCAGGCTTGCCTCCACACTCTCAGCACATCCATGGCGTGGGTCTTCAGAGCTGTTCTTTTTCCATTGAATCTCAGAAGGTAAAACAGCCTTTCTGCTCCACAGGAGATCCTCCGTCCTCACATCGTGCTGTCCCTCCCTCTTACACTCTACTTCTGCGAGCTCCTCATTCTCCTGTTTATGCCTGGAAACAGGTTCACTGCCCATAGAAAAGTAGCTATGGTACCCAGGATCATGACGTTCCTCTTGCCTTGCATGGGTAAGCCGATGTTTGGCTGGAACGTCTGGGACTGTCA
This sequence comes from Myxocyprinus asiaticus, assembly GCF_019703515.2. NCBI lineage: Eukaryota > Metazoa > Chordata > Actinopteri > Cypriniformes > Catostomidae > Myxocyprinus > Myxocyprinus asiaticus. The sequence continues at coordinate 19,761,107 of NC_059379.1, forward strand.
GAGTGTGAGGATGATATTGAGGGTATGATTGAGGAAATTGATTGTTTGCAGGCCCCTCTTTTGTGGAGCCCATCTTTGGACTCCTTGGTAAAGGCTCTTCACGGGCCATTCTCTCCCTAACTCGGATTCTTCAGGAGAAGAGAAAAGGGTTAACACTCATTTAAAGGGAAAAGATTTAGAGATTCACTGACTCTCCAAAAGAAAGAAAAAACAACAAACATAACAGAAGTATTTCAAGGGCCTGTAAGTGATAAAAAGAGTTCTGATCCAACCAAAACAAACCTTTAAGCCAGAAACCCAGTTGAAGCATCTCACTATGGTTTGTTCTATTATAATGTGGTCAAAAAGCTACCTAGAAAATGTTTGGAATAAAATCCACTGAAACACTAATACCATATTTTCAGTGGACATAAGGAGAAACATGTGAACAAATATTGCACACACTGAACACATTAACCATGACACACCAGTTGAACCATATTGAAAATCTCAGAATAGGGGTTGTAACCAAGCCATTAAGAAAAATGGTCAGTTTTTCTGAAAACAAATGACTGAAAATCTGCTTTTTGTTGATTCTACAAAAGCAAATTTGTGATTTGTGGAAAAAAAATCCTCAAACCACTTTAAGCATTATGATAAATAAGGGCCGCTTCTCCACTATAGCTGCATCCTTAACATCCAGCTAATTTCACACTTCACAGCGTTTCCTTTAATGCTAGCATTGGGTCTGAGTGAGAGAGGTTTGCTGATAAACTAGCTTACTTTTTGATGACTGGATCTTTTGCTTCAGGTCGGACTCAGCAAAACAAACCAAGCACTCAGCAGGGGGAGGCAGATTGCACAAGAATCTCATCCAAACCCTTTTGCGGTTAGTGCACTAACAATGAAGTAAAACTAAACACAAAACTCCCCTTATGCACGTGGGCTTTTGAGGAATGCCTGTTTCTTTACAAGAGGAAAGGTAAAAAGTCAATTCCTTTCCTGTCAATTCCTGTTGTCTGTTCATCAATTATTTTCTTGATCTCTCCTTTGGTTGCAAAAATAAGATAGTTCATTGGCGTCAGCCACATATTTTCAGAATAACTTATAAGGATGAATCGTTCATGAAAAGGCCAGAAACATGTATTAAGAAAGTAAATGGGCTCAATTTTGACTTCAAGTTAACTTTAAATGCAAATTCAGCAGGTGATAAAAAGGGTCTTATGCTAGTGAAAGATGGAGCATCTACATTCCAGCAGACACAATTGATAATTATGAGAATTAGTGGAAAAATAACACTGTAACAAAAGTACATTTTACACTTCTATTTAACTGATAACACTAGTTTAATGCTAGTTACACTCTCTGTTGACTCAAGTAAGAAGGATTGGGTGAAACCCCCATAATGGAAATACCATCCTTCTTGTTCCATCTCTCTCTATAATACTCTATCTATGTCTGGGTTTGTTGAAGTCAGCAGAGACTAAGTGGCAATGAATTGCAAAAGAGAAACAAGCCCACATAAACCAAAAGACTACTATAGTATGCAGAAAAACTGAAGTGATGGGGAGAAAACGAGGGAATGAGAAAGGGGAAAGTAGAGAGAAAACTGAAGCGAAATGGGAACAATTCGCCAGTGAAATTATTTCTGGAAAACTTGGCTCTGCCATTTTGCATGACTAATCAAGTTATCACACTCCCCATTTGGCATATTGAGCAAACGTAGGCCGAATGATCTGGGTTTACCTACTTGTCGAGCTTGGTGACTCATAGCTCAACAATTTTCTCTTCCAGCACAGTACCCAAACTTAAACAAGTCACACTTGATTTAACTGACATGAGCCACGTACTCTAAATGCATAAACAATGAGGACAATAGGTTAAATCACACACTCACGCACACACACACACACACACACACACAACACTGCAGAGTGGACTGTGACTATTAAGTATTTTAGCAAAAGTTAAAAGCCACTTTTCCACCATCAGGTCAAACTGTGCCTGTTGCAGAACAGTGCCGTTCTGTTCCGATCTGGGCTCGTTGGCATTGTTATAGTTTCTTTTGCCACTGTGGTGCTGCGAAATCAGGATTAGAATGGACTAAGCAAGTAACCAATCTTAAGTCGCCATGTCACTAAAGCAGTTCCACCAGCATGGTTCTCCTGTCTGTGTACGGTTAGCTAACAGTGCTAAAAAAAATCCAGGCTGGAACTGTTTGTAATCATACCATACCAGACTGTGCTCAATTGGAAATACTACAGGAACCATTACTCACTGTACTCAAAACCATTCGCCCTGATGGTGGAAAAGCACTAAATGTAAATGGCAGTGACAGAAACCAATTCAAACCCATAGGACTCAATATAAGTGTGAAACAGGTGGTAGAAATGTGTGCTAGGATGGCCATTTTGTTAAGGAGATGATGGGCCCAACTAAAAACCACACCCTGAGCTCTATACCTTGCTGGTTCCAAACTTACTGATTGAATATGGTAGGGGTTCCCAACTTTTTTTGTCAGCTGAACCCCTAAAATTTTATTTATTTATCTAAAGCACCATCTGTTATTTTAAATAATGTCAATCTTTCAATAAAAATCTTTGTACATTCATTTATTTTATTATTTTATGTATTCTTTTAATTGTAATTTAATACAATTTTACATTTAATTTGACAATGACAATTTAATAAGAATCATGTACCCCTAGTTGGGACTTGGCACGCTCAAGGGCTGTCTGTCTACAAGTCTAGCAGGGTGCTACAATGATTGCTGGATTTGACAGATGCTGGATTCGACAAAGTTTGCGAGGCACAGTGTATTGTATTTAAAAAAAATATTCAGACATTTTCTTTGAGGCACTTTGCAACAATTCAGTATAAACAAAAGTTTGGAATAATGTACAGATTTTGCGGTTTTGGAAGGAAACTGGTACTTGTCATTCAACTCATCATAAAGTATAGTCAGGACATTACTGATGTAAAAAAACAGCACCATCACTATTTGAAAACAGTCTAGATCAAATCTAGACAGGCCCCATTTCCAGCAGCCATCACTCCAACACCTTATCCTTGAGTAATCATGCTAAATTGCTAATTTGGTACTAGAAAAAATCACTTGCCATTATATTAACACAGTTGAAAGCTATTTGGTTCGTTAAATGAAGCTTATCATTGTCTTTGTGTTTGTTTGAGTTGCCACTGTATGCAATAGACTGGTATGTCTTAAGGTCAATATTAGGTCAAAAATGGCAAAAAATAAACAAACTTAGTAACTCGTCAGTCAATCATTGTTTTGAGGAATGAATGCTTGAAATGACCAAAAACTGAAGATTTCATACAAAGGTGTACACTACAGTCTTCAAAGACAAAGCATAACTGGCTCTAACAAGGACAGAAAGAGATGTGGAAGGCCAGATGTACAACTAAACAAGAGGACAAGTACATCAGTCGCTAGTTTGAGAAATAGACGCCTCACATGTCCTCGGCTGACAGCTTCATTGAATTCTACCCGCTCAACACCAGTTTCATGTACAACAGTAAAGAGAAGACTGAGAGGTGCAGGCCTTATGGGAAGAATTGCAAAGAAAAAGCCACTTTTGAAACAGAAAAACAAAAAGAAAAGGTTAGAGTGGGCAAAGAAACACAGACATTGGACAACAGATAATTGGAAAAGAGTGTTATGGATCTTAAACCCATTGAACTTTTGTGGGATCAGCTAGACTGTAAGGTGCATGAGAAGTGCCTGACCAGACAGCCACATCTATGGCAAGTGCTACAGGAAGCGTAGGGTGAAATGTCACCTGAGTATCTGGACAAACTGACAGCTAGAATGCCAAGGATCCACAAAGCTGTCATTGCTGCACATGGAGGATTTTTTGATGAGTAGTAGTTTAAGTAGTTCTGAACATGGGTTCAAGTAAAGATGCTGACTACCACACCTGGAGTCGCAAGTTCGAATCCAGGGAGTGCTGAGTGACTCCAGTCAGGCTTCCTTAGCAACCAATTGGTCCGGTTGCTAGGGTGGGTAGAGTCACGTTAGGTTAACCTCCTCGTGGTCGCTATAATGTGGTTCTCGCTCTCGGTGGGGCGCATGGTGAGTTGTGCGTGGATGCCGTGGGGAATAGCGTGAAGCCACCTCATGCGCTAGGTCTCCGCGGTAATGCGCTCAACAAGCCACGTGATAAGATGCGTGGATTTACAGTCTCAGACACAGAGGCAACAGAGATTCGTCCTCCGCCACCACGAGAACTTAGAGCGCATTGGGAATTGGGCATTCCAAATTGGGGAGAAAAGGGGAGAAAATTAAAATTGAACATTTGTTCTGAAAATTTTTTTCAAATTGCAATAATAATTTTTCATGTTATTAACATCCTGACTATACACTGTGATCAGTTGAATGCCACTTTGGTGAATAAAAGTATCAATTTCTTTCCATAAGAGCAAAATCTCTACATTATTCCAAACTTTTTGCCACCAGTGTGCTGGTGTGTGTGTGTGTGTGTATATATATATATGTGTGTGTGTGTGTCATTACATAGTGTACCTGCCCCTTAAGGCCGATTTATACTTCTGTGTCGAACCTACGTCATAGGCTATGCGTACCTACAGGGGTTACTGACGTGCCTGACGTGCACCTCTTCAAAAATGTAACTGCAAGTCACGTCGACATCTGAGGTAGCGTCACATTTTATCCAAGATTATTTTAATATCTATGCATCATATCACATTGTATTTGGATTCGTGGCCATTAAAGAAATTGTCTCAGTCGGGAGCATCTGCTGTTTTTTTCTTCTGTTTGCGTTTCATTAAGTTATAAGTGAAACGACACAAAAGTTAACCGTTTACAGCTCATAAATTCTAAAAGCTTTCCCCCCGGGCCTTTACTTGATATTAATTTGATATGTAAGTGAAATAATAAGTGTTGTATTCTACTCACGAACTTTCCGATTGGCACGATGATTTGACCGTATGTTTGACAGTATGATGTTAAGAAAATAATAATATTTCAGAAGTTATGGAATACTTCTAATTTGTCAGCAAATTAAAAAGCATCTGCTAAGAGTTGGTTATATTGCCTATTAAAGTAGTTCCACATCACTTCACCAAATTATTTCAGTTACACTTATTTCAATTTCGGATAAAAAGAGCCCTCGTGCTCCCCCGTCCCCCCGCATTTACACACACTCACACACATGCGCACGCGCACGCACACACACACACACACACACACACACACACACACACTTTTTACTCCTATGCCGAAAAGCAGTGCATCCTCCGTTGCTAGTTCTAACGTGACATTTATTTTCGAATTAGCAACGAAGACTTGAGCTGTATCAGAGCTAGATACACTTGATCAATACAACAGTTTCTATATTATCTGAAATATAGAACCAACCCCCCCCCCGGCTGCACGTCGTGACCGCATTACCACCTAATTTCCTCATTTATTTTCTGCCTGTATAATTTACATTTCTAACATGTATAATAAATAAGTCATATTTAACCTAAATTTCAACATGTTCACATACTTTTAACTCATTTTTCATGCTACAATAATTTAATAAATACTTTTGGATCCAGAAATTACATCGCTTGCATTGCATTTGTTTATTTGTGAAACATATATTTGCAGTGTACTCACAGAACGACGCAGACACACCAACGCAGAACTATAAATGCAAACCAACGCATTGGCCACTACATGGAGTCTACGCCTTAGGTTCGACGCAGAAGTATAAATCAGCCTTAAATATCATGTAAGAAAAAAAAAAAATGTGGTTGGTCACCTTTCAGGCAAGTCAAACAGCCCCTGCCTAAGTGGGCCATTTTTAGCCAGAATAAGCTGCAAATGGAACCAGATTTCATGCCGATGGTCACAGTCGAGAAACTACAGAAAACACAAGTATCTTATTGCATTGTCATTCTTTCCTTGTATTCCAGCAAGGAGGTTTTAAAGGACATGACCAAAGATGGTTTGAGATAGGGCCATGAGGTTAGGTGGGACCACCGTTAAGGGAAAGGTGTCAAACACACCAATAAATCCCAAAAGGAAGGTACCTGGAAGGCCAGTTGATTGAAGAGAGGGTGTCTCCTTCTGAATCAGTCAGTAGTGACCATTTATTGGCTGACTGGCTATGGGAGCTAAATGTGTTGAGAAACACCCAAGAGAGTGAACCACTCAATGAGCATTTATGCGCAGATAGAGAGAGAAAAAGAAAAGAAAAAAAAAAAAAAAAGGCAATTCATCAAAAAAGGGGGATAAAAATATGCACAAAAAAGCTGAAAGCAGGTTCCTGCAGACAACAGCCTGATGTAAAGCAGGGCCTCAGACAAGTTATGAAAATTTAGCTTATCCTGCTGGAAATTGGAGTTTAAAAGGCCTCAACTGTTTACATTAACTAACTAACCAATCAATCAATATTTAAACTGACATTATGGATGTGCACTGGGTATTTCCTGGATATAATTATTTATCATATTAATTTATATAATTTCTGGCTTAGCTTGTAAATCTTGATGTTAGGAATTTTAATTCATCTGGAATCCTTTGTTGCTTAATTTGGCCAACACTTTAATTCCAATGTGTCTCAATAGAGCAATGACCCATAATATATAATTAACAGCTGGGAGTGTTAGAAATACTCCTAAGTTTGTGAGCCAAATTCTGCAAACTGACAGTTTTCTTTTGGGGAAAATACATGTGAGATACAGATTCAGGGTAATAGAGGCCAACATTCTTTCCAAGAAAGGAGATAGTGAGAGAAGAGACTGAGCAAGGAAATTTAAGGGACTGATATAAGACAGAACTACAGAGTAAGGAGGACACTATCTTGTGACTTTAAGACAGAGCAAGAGAGAGAAAGACAGATGCTGATGGAGAGAAACAGCTATTGTGATCTGCAGACTCACCCATGTCTGTGCAGGATGTTTTGAGCTTGCTGCTCAATAAACAGATCACCAGGAGATGCTCCCTGTTTGGGAGATGGCATTGCGGCCCTTCTGCCTCCAATGGGTGAGCTGTGAACTCCAATCATCGCTGGTTCCCTCCCTGGGACCATGGCAGACCCAGACACATCCATATATGCTGCAGATGGGTCTGGTGCAACCCCTCCACCTACATGCAATCTATCCCTCTCCTGTGCCCTCCTTTGATTCTCTAGATTCATCATCCTCTCACGTTCAGACAAAGAGTCTGTACATTCTCGGCTGTACTCTGGATCTGTGCAAGTGTGTGTGCTGGCCCTATCTACATGAGGGCTAGAGGTGTAAACATTATGCACCACCTCCTCCCCATCCACCTTTGTCCTGCGTTGTCGGTCTGACCCATCAGGCTCTCTGGAGGTTCTGGAGTAGCGAATGGTATAGTCAGTCTCCATCTCCTGATCCAGAGAGATACCGTAGCGCTCGGCTAGCTGTCGTCGACGTTCTGCCTTGTAGCGGGCAATCCGTTCGGCTTTAGAGTCCAGCTCTGCCACATGAGCTGAGCCAGAGCTGTAGGCAGACTCTGAGTATACGGTATGGTTTCTGGTTTGTTCTTCTGCTTTGTGCAGATCTGTGAAGTTTGGGTCAGTATTGCTATAGTGCTGAAGAGCAACTGAAATAAGAGAGATCCATTCACTAACTAGCTAATGTTACTAAACACCATTTAATTATTAAAAAAATAAATAATAAGTGTGAATTATTTCTGATTCAAGTTATAGATAAGTGGACAAATCTAATCAAAGTGTAAAAATATTTAGCACATTTCTGACCTGTGGAGGGGTCACAGGTGTCTGCTGCACGGGTGTATCTTGGAGTATCCTCCTCTAGCAGCCGATTGGTCACTAGACCAGGACAACTTGGGAGATTTTTGAGATCTTCACTTTCAATACCCTCCAGACGCCGTGCAATTCGCTCTTTCCTATGAACAGGAGTGGCAGAGGAGAATACTGACCAGGATACAACCCTGTATTCTTAATTTGGCAAAATATACAGTATATAAATGGTAAAACACAAATATAAATGTTAGTTCCCAAGCGTATAAACACTTTTTCAGATTAGTCTCTACTATCATGATTTTATGTAGTTTCTTCTCACCTGTTCATGTCCCAAATCTGGCTCGTGCTTACACTCTCAAAACGTTTCCTTAATTCTGAGACTAGAGAGAGAAGAGCAAGAAGATGAGGGAGCTCAAAAGATGTCCAAAAATGTCACCAATACAGCCAAATGAGCACAATTTAAAGATTAGACTGTAACTATTATTAAATATAATATTACACACTATAGTAATACACAACATACTATTGCATCATGGCATCTGAATACAAGACTTCACACAATTCAGTATAATTCACTAGTTTTTAATAACAAATCATGTTTCAAGAGGTGATCAGATGTATTTGAGAGCTTCTGAGAGCTCTTTGGCAACACTTACAATTTACTTTTGTAAGACACACTGCTACTGGAATGAGTTAAGTATTAGCCAAAAAGTATACAAGCCAAACAAGTTTCTTTTATGCATTTTTTTTTATTATTTATTTTTTTTAAATAAAACACATTCTCTTTATAATTCTTTTTATCAATGTTAAGTGCATCACTGAGGATATTGCCATGTCCTTAAAGTGACACAATTCCGATAACTGTATGGGTGACAGAAGCCAAGCTTGTTCTTGGATACAAAAGCTGCTTACACTTCAAATCATCATTTATGACATTAGCTAGGATCATTGCTTTTCAAAAATGTTAGTCAATCACAGGAAAAATCCTCTGTCAAAGCAGTTTCACCAGTAACCATGGAAATCTGATTAACCAAACACTCAAATGTGTCCCATCACCAAGGATATCACTGACGAGATGGAGAGGGAACCCATCATGGGTATGTGTACACATGGCACACACAGTTTCTAACAATTCTTCATGAGCCTGTTCTCTCTGGGTTTCAAAGTAATGATCTCAGTGATACAATGATGAATTTCTCTTTTTGTTACATGTAGTGTGGGGGGGGTGAGCAAGAGACAGACACAGTGGGTGTGGCATCAGGCCTCAGAGATGCATTTATTGGAAATAAACAGAAAATGTCTAAAAAGGGAGAATAAAATGTCCAAGGGAAAAACTGTCCAAAATAAAGGGGGATCTGGCACACTTGCAGTGAATGGGTTGTGTAGGCAGGGGTAATGTGCATAGGACGGTCCAGGATGTGGGCGGGGTCCGACAGCCACAGGCGCTCCCCTTCTTCCGGGACACGATGGGTGGCATCTTCCCTGGTGGCCTGTCTTCCCAAGGGCCGCGGTGTGTGAGGGGAATGGAGGCCCAGCATCCATGGGTCTGGCACGCATCTAATCCTGGACCTGCGAGGACACCAGTGTGTGCACACGAGGAGATAGATACCGGCTTCACGAGGAGAGGCGCGCTCTGCGTTTTAATGACAGCGCAGAGGAGGCTCTACTCATAGGCAGGCGATGATGATGAGAGAGACAGACAGTAGACAGACCCGATTCCAATAAGCTAGGATTGCAAAACTAAAGGAGAGTCATGCCGGTAAAGTGAAGTTGAAAGCCAAGACTCTTTCGGAAAAGAAAACACCTACTGTAACCTGGTACCTACCAACAAAACTGCCTAATATACACAAATGGCATGCAGCGTCAACATTTTGTTATGAATCTTGAAGCATTTAAGCGTTAAAATTAATCCTGAAAGTTGATTACCAAAACACTAACATTCTGAATATAGACCCCGTTTACACCTGGTATTAAGATGCATCTCGGGTGATCCAATCACAGGTGGCCAGGTGAGATACATCACTGTTTACACCTGGTCAATTTAAATGTCTCCTGTGACCACTTGTGTTTGGATTTGGAGGGGAGGGACTCTGTTCACAACATACATCAATCACTATGTCAGATATTTACTGCATGACAATAAACTGCAACAAATTCAGAAAAGACAAAGAAAGCGTAGAAAAATCGGCACGCTATTTATCCCAGATGCAGATGAAATGCATTCTAAGCTGCTTATAAGGGTCTCTGCATGTTGATTTCAGACACACTGAAGAAGATCTGTGAATTTCTCATGCTTGTGTATATTTCCACTTTTTAATTTTTCCAATCAGACAGATATTTCCTTTTAAACCGCTCATAACCGGCAAAGTTTAAACACTTGTTTTAGCACAGCGGTAGACTGACAGGTGAGGGGTGGTGCTTCACTGCTGCCAGGACACATACAGGATGGATTTGCTTTTACACATCAAATGCAATGTGGTCATAAGCATTTTTGACCACATATGTATGTGGTTTCAGACCCCATTTAGACCTGTATTTAGCACTGACTGCATGTGACCCGATCACCTAAAACCAGGTGGAAACAGGATCATAGACTGACAAGCAGTATTTGTAAAAATTAAGGGACAAGCAACATCATAATATCACAAGAAAAAAAAGTGAGAAATGCACAAATATCTTTTGGGGCTTACCAGAGGGAGGCTGCTCCTGCGAGCTCCAAAAAAATCCTGTTCACCCATTTTCTGGCTAACACACTTTTACAAATGATCTTTCCCCTCTCTTTCACACAACTGTGACATTTTGAGGGCCAGTAAAGCAAGACTACTTGCCCAACAACAGGTGGCCCCAGCAGACCAGATATAGGCTATCAGCAACCCATCCTTCCAACCCCATGTGTCCAAGACCCAATAAGACAATACCAAGTGAAAAAACAATCTTGAACAGCAAATGTCTACCTGTGAAAACTTGGATTACGTGATAATGGATAGCATTATATAGTTTGTCTCTTGCCATTTAAAAAGACCCTTGTCATCTAACATGTGAATGCAGCACACTCATACTGTACCACGGACAGCCCCCTTGAAGTTAACTGGGGTTAAAAGCTTTGCTTAAGGGAATAAATAAGTGGTAGAGCAGGATTTTAATCACTGTGACAATTTAATGTCTGAATTGTTCTTGAGACTGAACATGCAATCTTTGTATTAAGATCGGCTAATATCACTCCATGAGAAATCTGCAGGTATAAATGAATACATGCCAAGTATGTGCTGACTGCTGGTTTAGTAAAAGTCCAAATCTTCCAACTCGACTAGTATATAATGGCCATAAGGAACCACAGTGTTGTACACATACCGAACTTACCCTTGGGTGTATTTGCCAACAGACTGACATCTACTTCTTTGTTGCTCTTGGTTACCTCACCTTTATCTTCAAACGAGAACTCTTTTTGGAAGCTGGACAGACAGAAACTGGCTTTAATTTTTAAATGCACTTTGTGTATAATGTTGGGGTTATGATGGAAACAAGAAGGCTAAGTTTTGGAAAAGCAGCAAACATATCAACCACCCAAAAAACAAGTTGAACCTTGGCAGATATAACACAGTTCCATTCAAATATGTGAAATGCAATTGCTTCACATACAAATGTAATTTTTCCATGACTGGAAAAAGTTCAGTTTAAGCATAACATGGTCAAGAAATATTTTCTTGACAGCAAATAGGATCAGCTGCAGTGTACAGGATTCCAAAACAGGAAAGTAGTGATTTGGAAGAATATCACATGTTTCTAAAAGTGCAGACACATACAAATTTCCTAAGTGAATAAACAATTATAAAAAGCATTACTATATCTGATTCTGGAGGTAAGCCTATAGAAGTTCAACCACAATGGCCACTGAATCAATCAATCACTACATGGACCTATTGAATTTGATCAAGTAGAAAAAAATAACAGCAAATGGTCTGTTGGTACAATATGCATGCTATACCATTCAGTTTACAAAAGTAATAAAACCCAAGTTATTATTATAATAATGTAAAGAAATTAGATTAAATTATCTATTTTTACATAAAAGATAAGGATCTTACCTAAGAGCTCTCCTTTGTAGTTTGCTTTGGCCAACCTTAGTGGCTGTCTCTCCTCTGAGGCCTGTGCATTTAAAAGAAAATATATACTTTAGACTACAAACACTTCTGCTGGTGACAGGCTTGATCAGCTAAAAATTCTTGAAAGGCCCCATGTGAAGGGCAGGAACAAAAACAATAGTATACATTTCATGGATGTCAACATGGTGCTCCGCAGTTGAACAGACTTATTTCTGTTTGCAAACAGGCACATCTGTATTCACAGAATCAACTGCCTGGGCCTATGTGCTTTAGGCTGTTTCAATGTATTTGTTAGTCAAAGTGACTGCCATGTAATGCACTAAGTCATCTGTATCTTGTCTGCTTCCATAACACACACAGGATGGATGGATGGATGGACGGACGGAAAGGAGTTTAAAAGTTGCACTCACTATTTATTTTTTTTATGTTGCACTGGCTTATACACAGAAAACAAGCAGCATAGACATAGCATCATGTAAAAGCATACGTTTTTGGTTATCAATGGCAGAAAATTTGCTTTTTGCTGTCAGCCATGACTCTTATATTCTGTGAGCAAAAGTGTCTAATAGGCAGGTCACCAAGATAAAGCTAGTAATATTCGGCTGGTCATTTCCAGCTCCATGCAAAATAAAACAGCTTTTTTAGGCCACTGATATTCTGCATCTCATGAGACGGGAGTGTGCATGATTTTTTTTAATTTTTTTTTTTTTTTTTAAGAACTCACTTTGTTTAGGGGTAAAACTTGTTTTTGAGGAAATAATGACTGAGTGCACCTTTAACATGGTAATGTTTCAGTTTCACTCATGTAAGTAATGTATTGAGATGACTAGTACTGGCGTTGTTATCCAGGTGTGACATACATTTTCTAAATAAACACATGGAGATTTGACATCTGAGCCTCACAGAAGGATCTGAGGAGAGAAACATGTGTTTCCACTTTACCCACAGATCAATAGCCTGACCACACTTTCACCCGCACAGACCAACACAAACATCCGAAATTGTAGTATTCAAATCTGTTAATCTACAGCAAGGACTGACGTTCAATAACATTACCCCTTTTATATTCACAAACATCATTTAAGAAGAGAGAGTGAATGAGTCAATTGACAGACTGTGTTTTGTTATGGAGAGTTTTCACAGCTGGGACGAGTATCTGCTAAAAACATTCCTCACTGCCTAAAAATCTCCTCTCACTTAAGTCACAAGGCCAACAGACAAAACGACAGTGGCTGGAGGGAGATGGAAAGAGTGAGAACAGAAAAACTTTTAAAGGGATAGAAAAATATACTTAGGAACACTGGATAGGGGAATAGCGATGTAGCTTTTTCTGCTGTTATCCCAAAAGCATATTTAGCTTGCCCTAGCATGGACCAATATCAAAGAACGTTGAATTTCATACTTATGAGAATAAAACAGATTCTCACAAAAGGTGTTTAAACAGGCCTTTTAATAAAGATATTTTATTAATTTTTATAAAATACCTTTAATACCACAAACATCATAATGTGTATTTTACACAGATCATCATGAACAAAAAGTCAGTGAATACTCCGATTTAAGTCTCAAGACTTGGACAAGGTGAAATGACTTTAGTAAGGCAGTTAATGTAAGATTTTCATTAATAATAATAATAATAATAATAATAATAATATCATAATCGACTGATGAGAGTCAATCATTCAGATTCCACTGGTCACGCAGGTTCACCTTGTAGATTCAAAAGAGCCAACAAATAAGTGTCATTTGTTTGGCAATCGGACTACACTGTATGTTTCACACTGTACATTCAAAAGAATCGATTCATTAAAGTAATTTGTTTGGGAATCAGCTCCCACTGTTCACACTGTAAATTCAGAAGTGGTGCTGCTGCGGCGCTAAATAGCAACAGAGGAAACACTGTCAGAGCGTTTTAGTGCAATGTTCCTTATCAGTGGAAAAAAACATGTTCAAGAACCATTAACGGAACCAAAAATCATGGAAATCATTTTGTTCCGGTATTTAAAAAAAAAAATCTGTTCTGAATAAATGGTGCTCTTGTTTTCAACCCTGATTCACAGCAAACCTGCATTGACAGTAGCCCCTCTATTCGGTTACGTTGCAGAGGACATCTTTCTGTATCATATGCGGCAACTTATTTTACCACTGCTTGATTATTGTAGCGTGGAAAATTCAACTATAAAGCCACTGCAGTTCAAGTGAATTAGAGGAAAAAGGTGACGTATAATGTCAGCCTCAGACAGAGTACATTAAAAGTTAATGACAATGTTTCCCAGAAGCTACAGCAACATCATGGAACCATCATGCAAACTGACAGCTAATAATGCAGATAAACTAGCTAACTGAATAAGCACTCATTATGTGCATTGCATGGTATTGTGCAGAGCACCCAAGTAACTAAAGAGTAATTTACGTGACAGATCCTCTTGCATGACTCTAGGGTTCAATCATTAATATCTGCTGTTAGTCAGAATAAAATTCAAAACACTTGAGAGAATGAAACCTATTAACTAGGAAAGAATAGGGGCAAAATGTGGCAGCCGGGTGTTAGTGTAGCATTTGTCTCAGCTAATAAAGGATTAGTCTTCAAGAGGAATAGGATTAGCCAGCATGGATACAGGAAGTGTGCCATCATGCATTGCGTCAGGGTTGTCAAAATATGAACATTTCAGTAGTCAGTACTAAAATTTCAGGTATCTATCTTTTATTTTGAATCAAGCTGTATTTTTTGGAGGTGTGTTTTTGATGGAAGCTTCACAACTCCAGATAAGCAGTTCGTTACATGGCCCAGTGTGATCATAAATACTGTATATGTGAGTTAAAGATGAATCGAGTGTAGTCTTAGCCCATTATTCAATGCAAAAAATTGTTTTTTAGATTTGTCTTTTTTGGCTTCCAATATAAATATCTAAAACTCCTACCTACATTTACTTTAGTAGCTATACTGCAGAAGAATTTTTTTTTTTATCTTGTTTTAATAATTTTTAGATCATTTTAAACGAAAAACAAGACAAAAACACTTGATAATATTTTTTGCAGTTACTTTTATGAATTAAACAATAAAAATCCAAGTATTTTTTTCCTTGAAATTCAGTGAATGTCATTTAGAGATAGTTAAGATGATTTTGTCCTCTTTATTGTTAGTAAGCATGTTTAATACAACCTTTTAAGTCAGGGCACAAGCTAAATAGTCAGTTAAGAGCTAATGATTAATTGTTGCAATAATCGCACAAATAGTTGAATAACCGTTCTAATAATCGTTAGATTAGTCGATTATCAAAATAATCAGTTGCAGCCCTATTGCATACCTATGGTCTCATGACGTTTAATTTGAAAACTTCAATGTTTTAATACCTGCACAAAACATAATGTTCTTCAACACCCTTCAAAGCAGTGTAAAGCTGTAGTTTATTGATGCACAGACAGAGAGGGAGATCTTAAGCATCTTAAATGAGACAGCTGGTGTCTAAACTCTAGGAAAATGTGAAATAGGTGAAAGGGAACCTCTAAACCCTATTCATATACAGGTGCATCTCAATAAATTAGAATGTTGTGGAAAAGTTCATTTATTTCAGTAATTCAACTCAAATTGTGAAACTCGTGTATTAAATAAATTCAGTGCACACAGACTATAGTAGTTTAAGTCTTTGGTTCTTTTAATTGTGATGATTTTGGCTCACATTTAACAAAAACCCACCAATTCACTATCTCAAAAAATTAGAATATGATGACATGCCAATCAGCTAATCAACTCAAAACACCTGCAAAGGTTTCCTGAGCCTTCAAAATGGTCTCTCAGTTTGGTTCACTAGGCTACACAATCATGGGGAAGACTGCTGATCTGACAGTTGTCCAGAAGACAATCATTGACACCCTTCACAAGGAGGGTAAGCCACAAACATTCATTGCCAAAGAAGCTGGCTGTTCACAGAGTGCTGTATCCAAGCATGTTAACAGAAAGTTGAGTGGAAGGAAAAAGTGTGGAAGAAAAAGATGCACAACCAACCGAGAGAACCACAGCCTTATGAGAATTGTCAAGCAAAATCGATTCAAGAATTTGGGTGAACTTCACAAGGAATGGACTGAGGCTGGGGTCAAGGCATCAAGAGCCACCACACACAGACGTGTCAAGGAATTTGGCTACAGTTGTTGTATTCCTCTTGTTAAGCCACTCCTGAACCACAGACAACGTCAGAGGCGTCTTACCTGGGCTAAGGAGAAGAAGAACTGGACTGTTGCCCAGTGGTCCAAAGTCCTCTTTTCAGATGAGAGCAAGTTTTGTATTTAATTTGGAAACCAAGGTCCTAGAGTCTGGAGGAAGGGTGGAGAAGCTCATAGCCCAAGTTGCTTGAAGTCCAGGGTTAAGTTTCCACAGTCAGTGATGATTTGGGGTGCAATGTCATCTGCTGGTGTTGGTCCATTGTGTTTTTTGAAAACCAAAGTCACTGCACCCGTTTACCAAGAAATTTTGGAGCACTTCATGCTTCCTTCTGCTGACCAGCTTTTTAAAGATGCTGATTTCATTTTCCAGCAGGATTTGGCACCTGCCCACACTGCCAAAAGCACCAAAAGTTGGTTAAATGACCATGGTGTTGGTGTGCTTGACTGGCCAGCAAACTCGCCAGACCTGAACCCCATAGAGAATCTAAAAGAACCAAAGACTTAAACTACTTCAGTCTGTGTGCATTGAATTTATTTAATACACGAGTTTCACAATTTGAGTTGAATTACTGAAATAAATGAACTTTTCCACGACATTCTAATTTATTGAGATGCACCTGTATTTACACATGAACCCATTTAAACCTCTTAAAACTTTGATAGCAGGAGAAAATACTGACTTGGATACTTCCACTATGAAAAAGTCAAAGATAGCTAAAAATGTAGCAACAAATGTATGAGTACTTTGCAGGAAATACACCAATGCACCTGCTGTAAATGTGCAAATACACCATATATAACCAAGAACTGAACACACACTATGCAAGGAAAAGCATGTTCCATTGCGCAAATGCACAGACCAAAACAAAACTATTAAAAGGCAATTTGGTAGAACTGCAAGTCTGACAAACCCTTAAACAGATAAAGGCGCACATGCAGGCAAAATTTTAAGCACCAAAAATATTTGTATCTAAATAACACCATTCAACAAAGAGGACACTTGCTCAGCTTTAACTCCTCTCTGCTCTTTTTACTGTATTCAGTGCCTTCTCCTGAATAGTTCTTGATAGTCCTGAAGTCCTGAATAGCCTCTAGTGCCATTAAAACCCATGCAACATTGTAAGTGATGTGCTAGGCCCATCCCATCTCCCATCCACTCACCTTGACATAACTTAACATGGTTGAGATAGTTGGAGATCCACGGGTTCCAGTACATATTGATAAAAATTGACGTAGTGGTGAACAACAGATAGGGCAAGAAAGTGACAAAAAAGGAGACAGGGATTGTGATGTGAAGGACCAAAGAGAGGAGGAAGAGGAAGAATGAGAGAGGAGTGTAAAGGGAGGGGACTGCAGAAAGGCAGCAGTATGTGAACTGCAAGGTGATGCAGAGTTAGCTGCAGCAGTCCTGGGACAGCCAGAGGAGGGAGGTGAAGAGAGAGAAAGAATTTCAAAAAGCAAGCAGAGGAGAGAGAGCGAGAGATTGTGAGAGGGGGGCAGGAGGAGGAGAGCAGTAAAGAGAGCAGGATTTCTCCAACACTATGACACTATGTTGACTTCAAGCCTCTCACTCTGCACTAACTGCATGGCTACTTCTAAATACTAGCAAGGTAACTACAGTGCTAAAGCTGCTCACAGAACACTAATCAGATTAACATGAAAATAATGAGGCTGGGGAGTGTGTGTGGTGTGAGTGTGGGGTGGGGGGGAGAAGAGATATTTCATTCTAAATATTTAAACTTATTAGACTTTTTTGAAATTGTGTACTTTATAAGAGTGTACATTATTTTTCTAATGTTTGGCAATGTAAAACTTTATTCCCTATACCAATAAAGCTACCTGAATCTGAGAGAGAGACCCTCTGAATATTCTCGAAACTTAACGAATCCAAAATTTATATTAACTCCAATTACAAATATAAATGTATTGTTAAAGAAATAGACAAAAACCTAAAACATGATCATGATGAAACATTAAAAACTGAATTTGACATCCACAACAATCTTCAGTGCTATTCGGCCCAAAATAGAACCACCAAATTGCCAAATTACTTATCAATTAACAATTTATAGAAAGAAAGATTCTGTCCAAATATAGACAAAGTGACAATGATCTAGAGATAGAATGAGGAAGACATCACAGGTCCTGTCCTGGTTACCGAGAAAGCAGAGGATATGCAGACAGTGTGATACAAACCAAACAGAAGATGAGAAATGCTTCCTTTTTATTTGCCCAAAGTACCACACTCTCAGAGAATTATTTTTTTTTAACAAGTTTGAAACATTTAATAATTTATTACATAAACTGTCTGATACAGAGAAGCTCACATTATGTACTTGGAGATGACAACACAACCACACGAGCCGCTAAATATGTGTCTGCCATTCACAATATAAGAAATAGTCATTTTGTGTCTTTTATCCTACATATGTATTATTTATTAGTATTTACATGTTTTACTCTTCTTTTTTCACTATTACTTATTGTATTATTGCATCTTTTCTAGAGGTCAACCGATAGTGGATTTTACTGATACGATAACCATGTTGGGCAGTGCCTGCCGATAACCGATTAATCAACCGATAGTTTTACAAATTGATACTGAATGAAAAAAATAACACTCAAAGTAAAATAGTGCTGAACTTTATTACAAAAATAAACAGTACTGACTGAACCATGAAAATGTATTGCACTTTTTAAATAAATATATAAATATTAATATATATGAACTAATATTCGAATTTTAAAGTCAGCTGATTTTTAAATTGACGTTGTTTCCTTAGTCCACAAGTTATATTATTGCATAGAACATTCCTATCCTGGCTGTTTAAAAAAAAAAAAAAAAAAAAAAAAAAAAGAGCATTTCATTTTCAACTAATGTGCATAAAATAGTTGATAGTTTTAGTCGGTCCATATTCTCAAATGCTAGACGAACATCTTTGTTTCCCTTTGTTTTTGTTTATTCAGCAAATAGATGGTAATAGATGGTAACAATCATGACATTTAAACATTTGGGTAGGACTTGCGTGAGTTTGTGTCACATTGTTCTAACCAGTTGAGGCTAGCTTTAATGTTAGTGTCCTCTCAGCCTTGTCGGCAAACATACTGCTGTTCTCTACTAATGCAGCATCTAGTCAACAAACGAATTACTTTATAATGATATAACAGTATGTACTGTATACATACCTTTTCGTTGTTGATGTTTTAAATTCGCATATAAAGTGTCCCGCTCCATGCAGAGTGTAGTCTCGCATGTCAAAAAAAAACACCACAAGGCATCATCAGTGAAGTGATAGTTTTTATTTTGCCTCTAGAGGCCACTCTCATAATGTATAACAGCAGCGGACCCTTTCCAGCCCCTCCAGCACCGGACGCAACGGGGAAAAAACTATCGGTGTGGATTTTTGCAGATAACCGATAGTTCCAGAAATCTGTTATCAGTGCCAATTAATCGGCAAAACTGATATATCGGTCAACCTCTAATCTTTTCTATATTATTCTAATATGTATTTAATTAATTGTATAATTATTTATTTAAAATCAATATAGAAACAACTTTGTAATGCTTTGGCAATACTGTTATAAAACTGTCATGCCAATAAAGCTGAATTGAATTGAGAGAGAGAGAGAGAAGGAAAACAAGTCAAAAAGTAGTGGTTGTGTGCACAAGCAACTGCATAGATGTGTATAGGCTCGCTGGTGCGTTTTCTCCAAGCTTCAGGAAAGCTGAAAGGGTGAGAAAGAAACAAGAAATTCCACTCATCTCTGAGCTATGACATGTGTGTGGAACAGAGAGAGAGGGTGGAAAAGAAAGATCTCTGCCATGGGGAACAGTTGCCAAGTCATACTGTTGTAAGTACTCAACGGAGGGACTAAATAATAGACTTCCATAGTAGAAAAACCATTAGATTATTAAAATTATTAGATCCCTTCCCCTGTTTTCCCATTCTGTCTTCCCAATATCAACAGATGATGATTTGTTGTAAATATGATTAGATTTTTCATTTTCATTATCCTGGCCCCTGTAATAAAAAAAAAAAAAAAAAAATAAAAAAAGACAACAACACCTTAAGTGTCTTCACAGAATTAGTAATAAGTTTTAAAAGAAAGACTCAGATGGAGCACACCTGTTAGTTCCAGAGTTCAAATGGGATAAAATGTCCATACAAGCAGCCAAACTCAGAAATTCTCATGTAATAAAGTCACCCATTTGTGAGCAAGAGAGTTGCTGGGCTCAGAAGGAGAAAAAGATAGTGTAAAGGGAGATAAAAAGTCTGAGAGATGAAAGAAATGGATATTTAAAAAAATAAAAATAATAATAATAATTTAAAAAAAAAAAGAGCCACAACAACTAAAAAAGAAAAGTTGAAAGTTGAAGTTGCCAAAGGACCTTTAAAAAGGCTGTAATACCAATCAATTTTCCTCTCTTTCCCTCATTCGCTTTTTTTTTTTTTATTAGTAAAGACATACCAAAAAGGTTCACAATGCAAAACACCTTCAAGTCCACCCAACTATGGAAACTAGGCAGTTAAAACTGTTCATTAATTTCAAAATGTCATCACAACAATGAGCATATTAACATATGACCACCCACATTTACACATGTCTATTTAGTATTCAGAAATTTTGCTGTTCATCAGCAACCGCCCTGATGAACTAAATTACAGCTGTTTTGGTGCAAAAAAAACATGACTAAAACAGTGGGGGACAAAAGTACAGGCAAACAGAAAGAGAGGATACATCAGAGAATGAGAAACAGGCGATTGTGGAATAGAGGGAGAATAGAAACCCCAGGAGAAAACTATACCTGAGTGTGTTCAAACAAGCAGGGCATTTAAGGACTGCTGTACATGCTGAATGGCATTCGCCCCACACTATTTCTGTTCTATTATCTTGACTGCAATGTTTCCACTGTAAAACTTATTTTTGTGCACACACACACACACCATGAAGAATGGCCTGTAGATCAGACTGAGACCCATCAAAATCAAGAATGTGTCAGTTAGTGTCTCAGTGGCCCTGAGAAATCAGTTGATCAGGAAACTAAAGGAATTCCAGAGACTGAGCTAATATCTAAAATAATCAGTGCTTGAGTCTGTCAGGATCTAACCAAAGGCCGAAAAGAGATGACATCACAGGACCTAGAGCGAGACTATAGGAGGGCATGTGCACTGCCTTGTCATTACACATCATGTAATCTTCTAATTCCTCAGAGACCATGCTGCTTTCTCAGATGACAAATAGCACAAATATGACACCATCCCCTGATCCAAAACACACCATCTAATGACACAGTCTCACACACATGCACATGTGCTCTGTATTTAGAGCTCAAACTGCTGGGCTGGGTTTAACAGCATCTGCACATTACAGTAGTAAATAAAGATTAAAGTGATAAGTGGTGACAAACTCAGGCAAGCAGAAATAAAGAGGAATTATGATGCTGCAAATTAGGTTTAAATCCAGAGTATAAGTAGGCTAAATGTTAGTCTAAGAACTGGTTCCATTCTACCTTAGGTAATAAATCAGAACTAAAACTTGTAAGACTAAGACTTTTTGTAATAAGTATCAGGTTAACAATGACCTTGATCTTAGTTACTATTAATGTTAAAAGTACTGGCACTTGGTACCAAGTCAATACTAAAATAGGGCTGCAACTAGCGATTATTTTGATAATCGATTAATCTAACAATTATTAGAACAATTATTCTGCAATTATTGCAGTGATTAATCATTAGCTCTTAACCGATTATTCAGCTTGTGCGCCGACTTAAAAGGTTGTATTAAATGTGCTTCCTAACAATACAGAGAACAAAATCATCTTTTGAAAATACCTCTAAATGACATTCACTGAATTAAAGGGGGAAAAAAATATTTTAAGTTTAATTCAGTAAAGAAATGCACTGCAAAAATCCTACTGTTATCAAGAGTTTTTGTCTTGTTTTCCATTTAAAATAGACTAAAAATCCTTTAAAAAAAGATGCATTCACCTGAGAAGCAGCATATAAGATATTTAAACTTGCTTTAAGAGAATGTCTCTTAAATATAAGTGTTTTTTGTATATAAATGTATTTTTCAATTTGTTATACTTCTGCGAGTGCAGTAAAGACAAAATTTACTTATATTCAAGATCTAGGATTTTTAGATATTTTAAAATATTTGTATTTTTAATATGATATTCAACATTCTCAGATAAAAAATTTTTTCTTCTCCAGTATAGCAGCTAAAGAAAATGTACATTGTTTTAAAAGGAGTTTTAGATATTTATATTGGAAAACAAACCATAATAAAAACAAATAAAAAATGTATTTTGTTGCAGTGTATAATGGGGCGAAGACTACCCTCTCTCACTGTAACAAAGTTGGGAAAGGAGGTGGCGAGAACCAGCTTGACAACATAAATAATCTTTTAATGGTTTAAACGAAAAGACACAAACACACACATGCAGGGCAGTTGCCCATAACTCACTCTCTCTCGAACTGCCGCCTCTGTTCGCCTTTATCCCTCTCGAGGGCTTGATTAGCCCGATTAGGGGCTAGGTGTGCAGCATCACGACCTGGCCCCACCCTCCTCCTTGCCACACTCACCTTTTTGTTCACTTCAATTGATCTTTAACTTACAAAAAAAAACAAACTCACTCATATTAAAGCTGCGTATTGCCAATTTTCTTCACAATAAAAATGCACACAATATTATGATTCGCGAGCCATCAAGTTATAATCTAGCCGCAGCAAGCGAGCAGGCTTTAGGGATGAGCGTCCCCGCGCCAGAATCTGCATCAGCCAGGTGCAGTTTCAATCTCTCCCCATTAGATCGGGACATTCACACAACTCATAGAAGAGGTGCTGACCGCACAGAGAAATGACAGTTTCGGAGTTTGTAGTTATTTACGTGATCTGCTTCCATATTATTTGAACTTTAATAAACCTTTAATGCATTCAAAATAACTGCATTTTAGATGTAACGCCGGGGTGTTTCCTTTAAAGAACTCTGGCTCTGCTTATTCCACAATGAGAGTGCCTCTGTATTTACTTATTTGGTATTTTTGTATAATTCCCTCATACTTTGCTATCTACATCACCTGAAGCTGTTTGGAAATTTTGGAATGCATCTGGACTGTGAGCTGTTTTTTATCCCTCTCCTCAATCAGGCGCGAGCTGCAGTGCTGCTCTCGCACGTCATCAGAGTTTAATGTGATCTCATGTTACTTTAAATGAGATCAAACAACAATTCGACAACAAACATTTTTGTTGGCAATTTTTTTTTATTGTCGACGTTGTCTATAACATCGACTAATCGTTTCAGCCCTACACTAAAATAAAAAAAGATAACATTGGTATTTTGATTCTACAGTACTGGTACAGAGCAATGACTCAGTTCGGTACCTGCATACTGTCTGACTGCGACACGACTGCTTTTCAAATACTCACACGCTTATTTGAGTGTGTGCTCTGTTACTTCTTTTCAGATACTGCTTACACATACAAGGAATTTGTCTTGATGACAGAAGCTTCCAGTGCACAAACAATACAACAAGACAGATATAAAAAAAAAAATAGAATAAAAATAAAAAGCAAATAGAAAATATAGTACATTTTATATATATATATAATATATAAAAAGAATCAAAATACCAATGTTATCTTTTTTTATTTTAGTGTAGGGCTGAAACGATTAGTCGATGTTATAGACAACGTCGACAATAAAAAAAAAATTGCCAATATATATATATTAGACACCGGAGTGGGATTCATATTCAGCCCGGGATGTCATGTCCAATCAGCCCACACCCAAAAGGGAGGTGAAGGTGATAACAATAAAACAATTTCACAGCAAAAATATGCAATATATGTAATTACTTGAAAATTATTTAAGCTCTCCATGTCATTATACCACATATGGCATTCACTAAGATTTTCACTTTGTCATAAGACATCATTGTATGTGTTGTAAAAATAAGTCAATGTTAAAGGGATATTTGATCATTTCCTCACCCTCATGCCATCCCAGGTGTGTATGACTTTCTTTTGCAGAACATGAATGAAGATGTTTAGAGGAACTGTTGGTCCATTCAATGCAAGTAAATGAGAAGCGTTGAGAAACAGATCAATAATTAATTCATTTTTAACTATAAATCTCCACTTTCACTTTCAGAAGCACTCTTCTCTCTTAAGAGTTCTTCTTCTGTTTTTGGTGATTTACATAAGCATATCGCCCCCTACTGGGCAGGGAGGAGAATTTATAGTTTATGGAGAATTTATAAACTTAAATATTGATCTGTTTCTCACCCACCCCTATCATATCGCTTCTGAAGACATGGATTAAACCACTGGAGTTGTATGGATTACTTTTATGCTGCATTTGTGATTTTTGTACCTTCTGAGTTCTGATCACCATTCAGTTACATTGAAAGGACCAACAGAACTGAGAAATTCTTCTAAAAAGCTTAATTTGTGTTCAGCAGAAGACAGAAAGTCATACACATCTGGGATGGCATGAGGGTGTGTAAATGATCAGAGAAATTTCATTTTTGGGTAAACTAAGTTTATTTTAAAGACTATCTAGGCACACAATAACACTATAGAACTGTAAATGTTTATAACTCTTTCAAGATGTACAGGCTCACACTTTAAATGGTCAGTGCTTTATTTTTTAGATAATTAAAATAGCAACAGATCCAGTGAAACAATTAAGATTTAGTGATTGTTTTTACATTTTTACATGCCATTCAAAAACGTGCCATTTTACAACAATAAGAGAGAAATAAGACTAAAAATAACACATTTGTACTTTTCTTTTACTTGGAATGTAAATGTTCAGGACAAAGGCAAAATGGTTACTGTCCCTTTAAGAGGATTTTATCGCATGATACAACATTGAAGGCACTCTGTGCAGTTTGTTTCGAGTTTAATCTTTTGAGAGCTGTAAAGTCCCATTATTTTCGTACCGTGTCGTGCTGTTGCATCTGTATTCATTTACTTTAAGTATTCTGTTATTTTGTTACAAAAATAATTTTGCTATTATCATTCTGCACTGCTGGGCAAGAGGATTTCAGAGATTAATTGAGATTGTGAGACTGCAGTCAGTATTAAACTTGTGATGATCTTGTACCTGAAGCACATTCATCTATTCAGCTATTAGTAGCCTATCTGTTCTCGATGGATCTTCCGTGATCCTTCCCGCGTTGTCAAGTGAAGCAGCGCAACATCAGTTTCGTCTCTCACAGGCTACTCTCTCATTTGTTTGGGTGCGAGATGATAAAATACAGACTGCGTTCTCTATAATACGGAACGCTATTCTAATCCTTTAAATACCGGATGTTACGGACTGTTGCCTATTGTTATGCGACATATGATGAAAGTTTGTCAATCAACATGCAGACCTAAGCGGCCCAATTTTTGACCGGCCCAGCGGGAATTCTCCCGATCTTCCCTATTGCCACTCCGGCCCTGTAGATAGATAGATGTACACAATAAGACACACACACACACACACACATATACATACAACTGTTTTACATTTTTACATTGAAACGCAAAAATTAAAATCATTATGTCCTAATGTAATTATTAAACTGTGAAAGGCTGCAATCTAAGTCTGTACGAGCTGCGTGCTTTAATTGAATGTGTGAAGCAGACCGCTCATATACTGGAAACTCCACAGCCATTGACAATCATTCGCACTGTGTGTTATATGACAGAACATAGCACTAATCCACTGTGAAGCGCGAAGCGCATGTAGACTATGTATTTATATAATTTAAATCACTGCATATGGGCTTTAATGATCACACTGGTCCATGTAGTGAACTGTTTATCCAGGGAAGTGAAACTTCCGTCAAAAATGTATGTAAAAATAAAAGCTCTCGTCAAAATAAAAGCATGACTCAAAACTGTGCGTTGAAAAAATGCAATGGTACAGTATGATGAAAAGTAATTGTTCAATTTTCACTGGTTAAAATATTTAAAAATGAATTCGATTTGACACCATTTTGATGATGAAGTTAAATAAAACTTTAAAACAGAATTCTGAAGAAAAAACTGATTTCTGAAAAATAAAACCGATTTTAGTAGGGCCCTACTTAACACTTAAGCAATGCATACTTAATTGAGAAACACTTGAAACAAATTTATTTTCATTTATCATTTACATCGTAGTTTAACTTTAAATAGGCTAAAAGGCATGTGTTCAGTAGCACATACCATATGAAATTTGAAATGAAATACTGAAATGTTGGTATCGTATCGTGACAACACTATTAGTTACTATACAATAAAGGAAAAGGCAATCTGCTGTAAGTAATGGAAAAAATTTTGCAATCTAAAGAAACATGGGCAAAGCCAAAAATACAGTAACTAGAAAAAGCCAATTTACAAGCTGCATATGAATAGTTTAAATACGACTAACACAGAACTAACCCAAACAAGGGTGTGTTACTGTGCTCTCGAGTAAGCAATCAAACTATTCATGTTGTTCTGACAATGGCCCACATTTTCCCACATATCAACTTTCAGAAGGTTTCAAGGCAGAACAACAAAACTTGACAAGGAACTGTAAGCTGTTCAGACTTTTTCTGGTAAACAAAACCAAAACAAAACCAGCCAAGTCTTAAATGATCTCAGTAAAGTTAATGTTTCATTCAGAATTTTTATGTTTATATTGCCATATCATTAGAGGTGGTAATCTTTGGATTGAAAAGCACTCGATTCGATTAACGCTTCTAAGGTTTTCGCTTTGATCCAAAATAAATTTTTGCAAATTCAGAACTATTCAATTCGATCCACACAATGAAATTTGATTCGATATGATAAAAAAATGTAATACTGTATATTTTTAAATCCATTAATCCATGAATCTTAATCCATAAGATTCTTTAAATACTTACCATAATGTGACTTAGGCAATAAAAAGAAAGACTTCTTCTTAGATCTGGAGACTTAAGATCCAGAATCAGAAGTAGCTTGAAGGAAAACTCATGAAACACTTTGTTGACTCAGGATGGCGCTGAGTATGGCTGCTGTGTTGCGAGCTCTAACACAACACTGCAGTTTTTTGTTCGTTTTGTTCACAATTCTATGTTTTTTTTTTTGTCTTGGATGTTGCCTGCCTTATTGTCTACGACAGACAAACACTTTTGGACATTGGTTCTGCAATAGCACACCGAAAACTGGGCTTTAAATTCCTCAATGCCGACCCGCTGTTTACAAACACGCCAGCGGAGCCCTTTGTCTGGGCAGCCCGGCCGCGGAAACGCAGAAGGAAAAGGGGAAATAGAGCCGGCGTTCTCATCAGAGTAAGACGTCGTGCAAATCGACCCCTGCTACCCAGTAGTCTACTGGCAAATGTTCAGTCTCTGGACAATAAGCTCTGCGAGATGAGAGCGCTGATCTCTTTCCAACGAGAGACGAGGGACTGCTGCATTATCTGCCTTACAGAAACTTGGATGTCTGCTGAGATTCCAGATTCAGCCATCGAACCCGCAGGGTTCTCCGTGCACCGAGCGGACAGAGCGAAAGACCTCTCGGGTAAAAGCAGAGGTGGTGGTGTATGTTTTATGATCAACAAATCCTGGTGTGATCAGAGGAACGTACATTCTATCAAGTCTTTCTGCTCTCCTGATCTGGAATTTCTCATGCTTCTGCGTCAACCATTCTGGCTACCGAGGGAATTCACAGCGGTCATTATCACAGCTGTGTACATCCCCCCCACAAGCCGACACAGACCGGGCACTCAAGGAACTGTACGGGATTATAAGCAAGCAGGAAACCACGCACCCTGAGGCTGCGTTCATTGTGACCGGGGACTTTAACAAAGCCAATTTTAAATCAATTACACTAAAATACCACCAACACATCAGTTTCAACACACGAGGAAACCAGGTTTTGGACCATTGCTACTCTCCCTTCCGGGATGGTTACAAATCTCTCCCCCGCCCACCATTTGGCAAATCAGACCACTCTTCCATTCTACTTCTGCCCGCTTACAGGCAGAAACTGAAACAGGAAGCACCCACCCTCAGAATGATCCAGTGCTGGTCGGACCAATCAGATTCTACGCTACAAGACTGTTTTGATCACGTGGACTGGGAGATGTTCCGGTTCACCTCTGATGACGACATTGAGGTGTAAGCTGATAGCATAATGCGTTTCATCAGAAAGTGCATAGAGGATGTTGTTCCGACCAAAACAATACGGATCTACCCCAACCAGAAGCCATGGATAAATAGCGATGTTCGCGCTGCACTTGATGCGCGGACCTCCGCTTTTAATTCCGGGAACACGGAGGAGCATAAACAAGCCCGTTATGCACTCTGCAAAACTATCAGAGCAGCCAATGCCAGTGCAGGGACAAGACTGAAGGACCGTTTAACATCACCAACTCTAGAAGCATGCGGCAGGGAATTAATATCATCACGGACTTAATATCATCACATTATCTATTCCCTGTACACACATGACTGTATGGCAACACATAGCTCCAATGCCATCATTAAGTTTGCTGATGATATGACGGTGGTAGGTCTGATCACTGACAATGATGACACGGCCTACAGAGAGCAGGTGCTCACTCTGACACGCTGGTGTCAGGAGCACAACCTCTCCCTCAATGTCAGCAAGACAAAAGAGCTTTTGGTGGACTACAGGAGAAAAGACAGAAAACACAGTCCCATCACCATCAATGGAGCACCGGTGGAGAGAGTCAGCAGAGAGAGCATCCTGACTGGCTGCATCACTGCCTGGTACCGCAAAGCCCTGAAAAGGATGGTGCGAACTGCCAGACACATCATCGGAGGTGAGCTTCCATCCCTCCAGGACATATATACCAGGCGGTGTGTGAAAAAATTTCGGAGGATCAGAGACTCCAGCCACCCAAGCCATGGGCTGCTCTCACTGCTACCATCAGGCATGCGGTATCGCAGCATCAGGACCCGCACCAGCCGACTTCATGACAGCTTCTTCCCCCAAGCAATCAGACTTCTGAACTCTTGATCTCCCACGATCAATATACATCAGCACTGCACTTTATTAATCTTATTATCTCACACTGGACTGTCTTAAATTATATTCTCTCTTAACAACACACTGGCAACTGACTATCAACCGACAGTCTGAATGTCAATACAGTACAATACAACCTACTGTATATTTTATATATACTATATATACACTTTTTATTGTATAATGTGTATTCTATATTGTATGTTTATTCAATATTGTGTGTACTGTATACTGTACAATATTCTATATTGTGTGTATTGTATAATGTATATTGTACATTATTATTTGTATATTGTGTTATGTGTAATTATGTGAATATTAGATATGTAAATTGTGATGTGTAAATCTGTTTATTGTAAATGGTATATGTCTCATCACTGTCACGACTGCTATGTTGCTTGGAACTGCACCAAAGACTTTCACCCACTATTGCACTTGTGTATATGGTTGTGTGACAATAAAAGTGAAGTGAAGTGAAATACATATACACATGGGCTACTTGGAATACAACAAAGAGTGCAATGTGCTGATAAAATATTTTAGAGCCAAGCATAACTAGAAAAGTATTCCATATTCCATACATTTAAGGTGATTAAGCCAAATGCTGTGTAAATACATTTATGTACGTCTATTCTGCATTACAAACTCTGTATTGTGGTGTCATGCAAATACAAGAGCAGAATTCACAAACACCAGTTTAACTGTTCCTTTTTGTGGTATATGTGCCCCTGCAGATGATATCCGTGCCATCACAGCACTTCTTTAACTGTAATATTTTGACATGCATATTCCTTGTCAGTAAAAACAATTATTAATAAATGTGAAAATCAGTTTAAGTTCTTTTGTAAACCGACCCAGAATCATTTGAGGGGGAAAAACATTATCATTGCAACAGTGAATCATTGGCTTTCCCCACCCCTTGAATTGATAGAGCAGACTCTAATCTTAGACTCTAAGCCTACATGACACCGGGGGAAGAACCGATGACCCATAGCAGCATTCTGCTTCATTAAAACAGCATGACTTCTACAGTACTTGACATATGACACAAGGAAAAAAGATCAAAGTCCTGAGATTGGGAGGTGAGTGGTAAACACACAAGGGGTCTTGTTTCAAGCACTCATTGGTCATCAGAATTATGCAGTAGGACAAGGTCAGAAAACTGTCCACTCATTCCACATTACATTTACCTAAAATTACCACACGCACACCTCTATCCTAATAAGGGAACACGCTTTCTGACTGGCTGACGGCGGGTCACTGTTTCTTTCCCTTGTCTGGATGGCTGAGCTGTGTCTGTGATGTGGCTTCACCTTTGTGTTGAAAGCATTAGGAGGTTTTGTGTGTGTGTGTGTGTGTGTGCATGTGTACATGTATGCTTATTACAAAACCATAATTGAGTTTCTCAAGCACCCATGACATACACAAAATCAAATGGTACATAAACACTGTCAGCAGTTGAAAACCCAATAAAAATTAGGTTGGAGTGACATGTGGATCAGTGGCAGAAATAACGGACATCACATACAGGTAAAAAATAAGGGGTATTCAAACATGGTGTGCTTTTGTGTTCTGTGCTGTTTTTTTTTTTGTTTTTTTGGTCTATGTATCCATCCATGAAACTATTGTTATAGCATCTCGCAGTATGAGCACTGAATTTTGTCAAGTTGGTGTGTTAAGTTTATCTTTTAAAGACATCTAGAGAGCCCTGCATTCTGTTCCATTCGCTGCACTTCATCTAGATTTTTAATGCAACAATGTGCCCTGTGTGAACACCTGCTAAAAGGTTAAAATGTTTTTAGTCTCAGGCATCACAAAAGGGCTTATTTTGACACATTTCAGAAATGCTCAAATTAAACGCTCTG
This sequence comes from Myxocyprinus asiaticus, assembly GCF_019703515.2. Classification (NCBI taxonomy): domain Eukaryota; kingdom Metazoa; phylum Chordata; class Actinopteri; order Cypriniformes; family Catostomidae; genus Myxocyprinus; species Myxocyprinus asiaticus. Next base: position 19,791,973 of record NC_059379.1, read on the forward strand.
TGATGACACATGTAGGGGTTGGTAGAACTTTGAGAATTTTGTTATATAGTGACATTAAAGGACACAAAAAATCCTCTGGTTATCATCCTTAAGCCAAATCATAAGTAATTGTTTGCCTGTTAAGTTTAGCTAGAGCCAGAGTGAGTATATTTAGCAAAGGGCTAGTTAATTTGCAGCTAACACTTAAGCCTGTCATATCATTAAGGACTACAGACACAAATACACTACCAATGTAAACTGATATTGCAGTGTGGAAATGGATTTAAATGCAGCTAATATAGCCACATAGATTAAAAGATTATACACCAGTATAGAAAGTTCACACCCTAATCATATTTGACTGCATATGAGGAAAAGACAATAAGCCTAATTTCCTCTTCTGACCTCATGTTGACGAAAAAAAATATTGTTTGTAATGTGTATCTGCCATTTGTAAGTGTCTATTTTGGTCAGAAAAGTCTGAGGGAGAGAGAGCAGGTGGGGTCACTGGACAGCTGGAGAGCATGAGGATTCGTTATTTAGGCTTACTGCCCGCACACACACCATTAAAGGATGCACAACTTGGCAACAGCAAGTGGCCAATAAGTGTGTGTTCACACTTGTAGTTCAGTTCTCTTGGTCCTCTTGGTCCGGACCAAAAAAGAAAATGCTACATTTAGTCCTGGTTCGCTTAGCATTCACACTGGCATTTTTAACACCGAACCTAAAGATATGAAACAAAAGGCATCAGGGAAAAGTCACAACCTGATTGAACAACTTTTATGACGTATATTTTGCAACGGAACTTGCCGAACATCCAAAACAATGCTGGCAGCTGGGCTAAATGCACTCGTTGGATTTATATATGTATATATGGTGGTATTTTTACCAGCTGAGAACAAACGAAGAGCTAATAAAATGTGTAAAGGAGACAAAACAGCGCCAGGAATTCCTCCATTGTACACACAAACGAAGATATGCTGCAAGGACGGCTGACGGTGGTTTCGACGCCTGTACCGAACTATAATGGGCAACATAGCTCCTATGATGAGAAGAACCAGGTATGCTTGAGGTCAGTATTAGGCAAATTACTTCCTGTTTTTGGTTCGTTTAGACGTCTTTGGTCCATGTTGTGTTCATATATCAATCGAACTGCACCAGAGTTCGTTTGGAAGCGGACCGAGACCCACTATTCAGGCGGTCTCGGTCCGCTTGTTTGGTGCGCACCAAGGTTCGGATGGCAGCGTTCACACTTGTTCAAATGAACTGCACAAACGGAGCAATCGCACCAGAGTTCGTTTTAATCGAACCAAACCTGCCAAGTGTGAACACACCCTAAAACTATTGTTCAACCTGATAAAATGTGCTTTTTAATGCAAAACTATTTATATCCAGACATTCAATAAATGCAAATCTACACTAGAAATAAAAGGATGAATCATCATAAGAAGAAAATTGAATTAGAAATGTGTAAGCACTTGTAGATAATGAACGCCCTTTAGGATTCAAGATCACTCAGTTTCAGCAGTCTATACAAGCAGTCACTGTCTTGTCAAACAATTTTTCTTTCCATGTCTCATATCAAGGTTCACCTCAGTCTTATTGGCTACTACTCTGACTCTCTGCAATCTCGGTCACTGATACTGACCCACTTTAGTTACAGTAAAAATAAAGCAGATATACTCGGATTCTGTGTTTGTAAAACCTAAACACGCACATACACACTAAATTCTATTAAACCATAAGCGGACACACTATTTATTAACCACATGCTTTTCTACATTTCACCCTTCAAAAACTTTCAAAAACTTAAATCAATCATAGGCAAAAATAAGCAAAAAAAGGGGAATAAATGTGTCCAAACAACTTACTGTAGCAGCAACTCTCGTTTCAGATGTTGTTTCAGCTGAGCTTAGCCTTCAATGGGCAATATGGGCTGTTTTCTCTGTTTTAATCATGAAAGGGTTAAATTTGGAGTCTGTTCTTCAGGAGATATATCAGCTCTGGAGAAGGTCAGAGAGGGAACAAGCAACAGGAAAAGGGTAGGACAGCAGAGGGGTATGTGGTATTGGCACAAACACACACACATACCCAAGCTCCACTTCACTGTCAATCACACCCCCTCTACAGGAGTGCTGTGAGGTAACTAAAGCTCCATGTGAAGACAGACATTAGAGGTATTCAAATATAGCACGGTGCTTTCCCACCATAGCCATGCCAGGCCTCACAGACTGACAGAGAGAGACGAGAGTAGTGGAAAAGAGAACCTGTAACATGAAAGAAGACAAGGACAAAGTAGAGTTTGACACACCGATAGTGTGAGGTGTGAGTGAGCATAAACATAACAGAGCAGATCTCAGGAGTATTAAAAAAATGGAATAAAACACTGCCAGGGACACAAGGTTTTTTAGGGAGTCTAGGAGGGCAGACATACAAAAACACATACACAGACAGTGGGTTCCAACAGCTTGATATCACAAGTGAAAATACTTTTCTAATTCAACACTTCATTACAAATTATATTAAAAGCCATTTCAATGAAAAGTTGAATTGAACAATGTACCTGAATTTCAGAATTTCTCAGCAGGGCTCAACAATATGGATTTTTACTTGAAAAACACATAACATTTTTATTTAGCAATGTATTTTTTTATGTGCCAGAATAACTATATTTTTCATTATTTTTACATAAATACTAGGTTTTTACTAGAATTTGCAATGATAGTTGGAAATTATACAGCTACCTGTGCAAGTTAAAGATGAATCAGTAATTTCTTCCTCATTAAATAAAGTTTTTTTTTCCAACAGATATTAGGGATGGTTCACCCAAAAATTCTCTCATCATTTACTCACCCTCATGCCATCCCAGATGTGCACTCTTTCTTCTGCTGAACACACCCAATGATTTTTAAATATTTTTTCAACTTTGTAGGTCCATTCAATGCAAGTGAATTGTGGCCATTAATTTCAAGGTCCAAAAAGCACATAAAGTCAGCATAAAAATAATCCATATGACTCCAGTTGTTAAATCCATGTCTTCTAATGTGATATTGATCTGTTTCTCACATACACCCATCATATTTAAATCAGTTTTTACTATCCTCCCTGCCAAGTAGTTGATATGCACAAAGAAGGTGAATCAACAAAAACAAAAGAAGAATGTGAAAGTGTATTGAATGGACCCAGAGAGCCAAGATATTCTTCGAAAAATCTTTGTTTGTGTTCTGCAGAAGAAAGTCATATACATCTGGGATGGCATGAGGGTGAATTAATTAGACAATTTTATTTTTTGGGTGAACTATCCATTTAATAGTCATTTTGAAACATATGTATAAATTCATGAACAGTCACCTGAGATTCTCCAGTCATATCAGCAACCTTATAAAAGCTGTTTTTTTTTTTCTACACAGAGAACAAACATGTTAGGAACACATGACCAGCTGAATAAAATTCTCCTAATCTCATTAACCACTGCTATTGGACACTTTTACTCATGGATTAAACTAATAATGGCTGAATGTACTGAATTTCTACATTAGCATTGTAACTGAAAACTATTGCATTTGAATGACGATGCAATCTTGCAAATAACAGAGCAAAACAGTGAATCTAGCCGGGAGCCTAACTTGTTCTCTTGAAACAGTCCATAGCTCCACCTAGTGCACCTTTCTCAAAACCTCACACAGACACACACATGTGCTCACACATATTTTCCTTTCTTTTTCCTTATTGTCCCCATAATGCACTTAATTCAAGTCAACATCTCATCAATTGCCTTTAAGGAACGTTAACTTTAGACTGAATTAGTAAACGTTGTGGGCGTTTATCCAGCATTATACATTCACTGGAACTCCTAGTAAAAGTGTGCGAGGGAAAGGGTATGTATGTGTTTAGGATGATGTCATAAACAGCAGTCATTACTCTGATAGTGACTTGTAAATCAGCTGGGTAAAGGCCAAGATATATCAGTGGAGCCCAGTCTTGTGTGTTGTGCTGTGCCAACACAGTGCACGTACGTTTGTGTGTCTCTAAACAGGCGCAACATGTTAAAGCAATGAATGGTAAAAGCTTTTTCTTCCATGTTAATCTGAGTTCCGCCAAGTAGCCCCACCCAGTAGGTTCAAAATCCTGCTTCTTATAACTGTATTTTTAACAATTATGTTTTGATTGGCTGCGATTACACTGTGTCTTGTGTGGCATTTTCACTTTTAATATGGAAAGAAAAAATACTAATTGAAGGAAACTTGTGTCATTCCTGGTTGGAACATGCTGTAAGAGAAAAAGGGGATAAAGAGAGAGGGAAAAAAAAAACATGAACCCATCAGCCTCTTTGTATAGTTATTGTAAATGCTGTATATCCATAACAACAAAAAAGCATGCAATGACAAAAAGCGGTTGTGAAACGTGAGGGATCATGTCCTGTAACTTAGAGGTTCTCGTCTGCTAGTCAAATCAATGTTTTGCATCATCACTCAAACTACAACATAACCAACTCCTTGCATGCACACAAACAATTATGCAACTGAATTAATGGACTACAATATTTCACAGAGCAAAAGGTGGGTGACAGGACAATAATGGGTGTAAAAAAAAAAAAAAAAAAAAAAAAAAATAGGCTAAATAACCCCCACTGTTATATTGGGCATTTTACACCTTGCTCATTTGTTTCGGAACCTGGTGCGTTTTCTTCCTTGTTTCGGTTCGTTTAGGCATATATGAACACGGCAAACACACTAGGATCCACACCAAAACAATCAGTCCGAGACCAACTGGACGATTGCAAATGAACTCTGGAGCGGTTCGCTTATGTCGGATGATGTTCGTTTGCAGCACAACTTCTGACTGGAGCACGCAATCTGTACCATGTGGTGACGTTTTGCATAACCTTGATATAGCAGAACTCAAATATTTGTGCCAGTTGACAAATTTTTACAGGTATTCAATTTTAACCAGTATACTGATGTCTGGAACAGCGCACAAACATTCTGACCAATGAGGGGAAGGGATAGTTGGCTCACATGATGTGACTCAGTTTTGGTCCATTTTGAAATAATTCCCTTAACGAACCATGAAGAAAATGCAACATTGTAACAATTTTAGCCCCTGTTTCGAAACAAAGAAAGCTACAGCACTCAAAAAAATGATTCCTTGCTTCAGCAAATATTGCTCATTAAAATAAACAGATTTTACAGAAAATGTAATGCTGTCAATTTTCCTTAATTATATGCTATATTTGTGACAAGATATTGAGATTATGCTGTACTCAAAATAATAAAGAAACTTTAATTATTTTGAGTGAAGCGACAATAAACTGAAGTTTAGTAAACCCAGCCTAATTTTTTAAGATGTGATGCACGTGATGCAGAATGTGACTGCATTTTAAGCAAGCATATTTGGGGCTGGCTGCCATTTTGGATGAGGAGTGCTTGTGGTGGACAACACAACGTTTTTGCCAAAAAGTTCAAAGGTAAAAAAAAAAAAAGAAATTCTCCTGTTGCTATCAATTTTCTGTGTATTCAAGTTTCTATTCGCTTAAAGAAGTTGTTAACTTACGTAACATTTGCAAATCTACAGTATATTAAACATTTGACTGCATGAGGCTAATTAGATGTGTACATACACAGTCGAACAAACACGAAGGAGCCCGCGCATCTTTTGACCAGACAGATACTCTTCATCTTCAACCTCTGCTCAGGGCCTTCACCTACAACCCCTTACTCGCATCGCAGAAACTCCGCAAACAACAGGTAATTCCAGTAAGTTAATCGCATTTCTACACCAATTTGTCTACACCAAAATGTTTAATGCAAACTTCAAAGTGTACACCTTGAAACCAGCTAACATTTTCTAAGTGTTGGTTTAATTACATCTACAGTTTTAGCATTCAGTTAGTGTTTGAGACGACATGAATACATACACTATATTGCCAAAAGTATTCGCTCACCCATCCAAATAATTGAATTTAGGTGTTCTAATCACTTCCATGGTCACAGGTGTATAAAATGAAGCACCTAGGCATGCAGACTGCTTCTACAAACATTTGTGAAAGAATGGGCTGCTCTCAGGAGCTCAGTGAATTCCAGCGTGGTAATGTGATAGGATGCCACCTGTGCAACAAGTCCAGTCGTGAAATTTCCTCGCTACTAAATATTCCACAGTCAACTGTCAGTGGTATTATAACAAAGTGGAAGCGACTGGGAATGACAGCAACTCAGCCACGAAGTGGTAGGCCACGTAAAATGACAGAGCGGGGTCAGCGTATTCTGAGGCGCATAGTGCGCAGAGGTCGCCAACTTTCTGTAGAGTCAATCGCTACAGACCTCCAAAGTTCATGTGGCCTTCAGATTAGCTCAAGAACAGTGCGTAGAGAGCTTCATGGAATGGGTTTCCATGGCCGAGCAGCTGCATCCAAGCCATACATCACCAAGTGCAATGCAAAGCGTCGGATGCAGTGGTGTAAAGCACGCCGCCAATGGACTCTAGAGCAGTGGAGACGCGTTCTCTGGAGTGACGAATCACGTTTCTCCATCTGGCAATCTGATGGACGAGTCTGGGTTTGGCGGTTGCCAGGAGAACGGTACTTGTCTGACTGCATTGTGCCAACTGTGAAGTTTGGTGGAGGGGGGATTATGGTGTGGGGTTGTTTTTCAGGAGCTGGGCTTGGCCCCTTAGTTCCAGTGAAAGGAACTCTGAATGCTTCAGCATACCAAGAGATTTTGGACAATTCCATGCTCCCAACTTTGTGGGAACAGTTTGGGGATGGCCCCTTCCTGTTCCAACATGACTGCGCACCAGTGCACAAATCAAGGTCCATAAAGACATGGATGAGCGAGTTTGGTGTGGAAGAACTTGACTGGCCTGCACAGAGTCCTGACCTCAACCTGATAGAGCACCTTTGGGATGAATTAGAGCGAAGACTGTGAGCCAGGCCTTCTCGTCCAACATCAGTGTCTGACCTCACAAATGCGCTTCTGGAAGAATGGTCAAAAATTCCCATAAACACACTCCTAAACCTTGTGGAAAGCCTTCCCAGAAGAGTTGAAGCTGTTATAGCTGCAAAGGGTGGGCCGACGTCATATTAAACCCTATGGATTAAGAATGGGATGTCACTTAAGTTCATATGCGTCTAAAGGCAGATGAGCGAATACTTTTGGCAATATAGTGTATATCAATATCATGTGAAGCATAAATTTCAGTCTCCGTAATGAGTTTCACTGTTGCGGTTGCCGCTTGCCTTAAACGACATTGAGGATGTCAATAATTAATTTTCTGTATGTGGAGCTTACACCATACTTTTCTCTTGGGAAAATACTGTGCTTTCTCAATTGTCGGGCAGTGGCGAAGAATTCCCGCGGATTTTTCACCGGATAGTTCATCTTTAACTCTCAAGCTGCTCAGGCATCACTCACACGGCAGAAACTCAGCAGGCAACAGGTAACTCCAACAAGTAAAAAGCTTTTCTACGTTTCAATGCAAATGTCTCATTGAACCCCTTCGTCTTAAAGGGAAATCAGCTTACGTTAGCTGAGTGTTGGTTTATGTTCACTTTTCAGCTTAATCAAATGATTTTAGTCGCTCACCCAAAAATGCTATTTCTCTTGTCATTTGGCCTTCTCACTCCTTATGCCTTGTCAAACATATGACTTTCTGTCTTCTGTGGAACACAAACCAAAATTTCCACTCAAGTCATATGGATTACAGTGATGCTGCTTTTATGGATCTTGAAAATTTTTAACCTCACTGACTTCCATTATATGGACAAACACGCATATCCTTCAAAAATCTTTGTTTGTGTTCCCCTGAAGAAAGTCAAATGAGTTTGACATGGCATACGACTGCATAAATTATGAGAGAATTATCATTTTTGGTATGCCTCAAGGAGACTCCTTGATATCAACATGTGTAAGTTGGTTTGTAAAAAAAGTCACTTTATAAGTATAATACTGCTGCAATATGTAGCAGGGTTTGCAGTGGTTGAAAATTGTCTTGTCATGAATCTTAAATGTAAAGTAGCCATACATGTTGCTTATCTTGTCAGTTACAATTATACTATTTTTTTTTTTTTTTTTTTTTTTTTGTCTAACAGGATAGGGTCATTTAAATTATAGCCCTGGCAGGTCTACAACTATAACTGAAAGAGTCATCAGAGGTTTAAGGCCAAAAAAAAAAAAAAAAGGGTAGGAAACACATTTGGATGACATTATTTATATAGCACAATTTTAACATATCCGCTGACATTCATATAAATGTAGGCATTTGGTACAGTGGTTGAATAGCTGTGTGCTTCAAATGAAAATTCTCTCATCGTTTACGCACCCTCATGCCATCCCAGATGTGTATGACTTTCTTCTGCAGAACACAAACTAAGGTTTTCAGAAGAATATTTCAGCTCTGTAGGTCCTCACAATGCAAGTGAATGGTGACCACAAATTTGAAAGTACAAAAAGCACATAAAGGTAGCATTAAGATATGAATACGACTCCAGTGGTTTAATCCATGTCTTCAGAAGCAAAATTATAGGTGTGGGTGAGAAAGATCAATATTTAAGTCATTTTTAATATGAATTTTCCTCCCTGCCCAGTAGGTGGTGAAATGCACAAAGAATGTGAATCCCCAAAGACAAGAGAAGACAAATATGAAAGTGAAAGTGGAGAACAAAAGTACTTAAATATTGATCTGTTTCTCAACCTTCATATCACTTCTGAAGACATGGATTCAACCACTGGAGTCATATGGATTACTTTATGCCACCTTAATGTGCTTTTTGACCACCATTCACTTGCATTGAATGTACCAACAGAGCTGAGATATTCTTCTAAAAATCTTTATATTCAACAGAAGAAAGTCCTACACATCTGGGATGGCATGGTGGTGAGTAAATGAGATCATTTTTTATTTGTGGGTGAACTATCCCTTTAAGCATCACTTTTCTTTTTACTCCATAATTACTGATTTTGAGGATATTTAATTGTGCAAATAAATACAATGGAAACTGTTAATATACATTCTGACAAAGATTATTTCTTTGCATTTAAGAAGAGGAGCTTGACCAAGCACAGAAAGGAGCAGATGCCATCAATGCTTTGGAGCAGGAAGAGCGAAAGTTGCCTTTCAACCCACTGGATGTACTGATTGTCCTTGAAAATGAGAATTTGTCAAAACTTAGGTCAGTGCACTGACTTTTTGGGCTACTTCATGCCCTTCACATCAGCTACCCAAAGAAGCTGACACTTTTTATTTTTTTGAGGTCATACAGTAAATGGTGTTGCATCTTGATGATGGCGATGTCTGGCCAAGTTGAAAAGATTTTTTGAATGAATAGTTTCATTTATAAATACAAATCGTTTCTGGTGTTTTTGTTACAGTATTAGTTCAGAAAGTTTTCTCCTACATGCATATATTTCTGCAGTGTGCAGCCTGTTAAAATTCATTTTGAATTGCGTTTATTTAGATTTACTGAAATTATTTTAGTCATTGCATAGCCCACTTATTTTTATGTTTTGTGTTTATTGTCATGATTTTGTTACCATTTTTGTATTTGAGAACATATTTTGGTTCTAGGAGAGAATGAATATCTATGTTAGATTGTAAATTTGTAAACAATAAAAACCTTTGACATTCACCATTTGTCTGTTAATTCTTCAGGTCATTTTAAAGTTAATTGAAAGTAAATGAACAGAACCTAGAATTTGAAGCTGCTAATAGCACTTACAATTGAGCTAAATGAGCTTAAAACGCATAGTTGGGTAAACAGAGACTCTTAGGGTTAAAAAACCTTAAATGTAGTAGCTGGCGTGGCACAGTAGTTTAAGTAAACATTTTTGAATGGAAGCTCATTAATTTGGCCATAGCCAGATATGGTTTTTTAGGTAACGTTGCTTAAAATTCCTAGTGGAATTTGCTTAAAAAGTGGGATGCAAAAATGATGCACTATATTTTTAAGCAAATCCAGCACATTATTTTTTTTCAGTGAGGTCTGAGAACACCATTAAGTCACTTCTGTAGTCAGAGGCCTGTGCTTAGTTTAAAAGACAACTTTGCTACAAAAAGTTACCATGGATTACAATGTTGCTTGAGGCAGGGCCATCTATCTGTCATGGTGAGTTTCTTTCTTCTGTCTCTCTCAACACAAACAAACATACATGCACATAAAAAATACCAAGATGTTATATTCTTTAGATCCATTTTTGCAGGCAGTGTTTACACTGGAGAAACCTGATAAATGCCTGTAAAACTAGCTACCAGTAAAGACAGGCTACATCACAGTCTGAAGTAATGAGCAGAAAAACAATAAAAAAAAAAAAAATTAACAGGTGGGAGTTACCAAGTTGTACTGAGAAGGGAGAAAAAAAAAAAAAAAAAGATCAGGGAATACATGTTTGGCTGCCACATCTATGCATATTTGTGGGAGAGCCGAAACATTGACACGGTGAGTAGAACCTCACAGAGCATTGCACATTTTCCAAGACGCTTTGGTCCACATACTCCCTCTATCTTACTACAGCCAAACACACACACACACACACTCACAAACAAGGAAAAATTGGCTTATCTGGTTTTCCTCATTTTAATGACTATATAAACATAATGCTGATCAACTCTAAGTCAATCCTCACTGACCTACATGCTTAACCAAGAGAAGTCAAACCTTTATTATGGACTGAGAAAGCAGATATGAAGGACCAGTGGCATACAATCTAAGATAAGCAAAAAGAGCCAAATATAGCCTAGACTAAGAAAGGCATATAACAAAGAAAATAGATTTTACATCTTCATGAAGAAGTGGAAAGGCAAAAACTGAAGACAAAGATAGTAATGAAAAACAGTGAAAAAGTGTGGAAAGATTGCAAATGTTGAGTCTGAGGACTCTATTCACTTTACCTCTCAGCATGCTCTCTCGCATCTCTTCACATGGACACCATAAAGTCTATAACCCCTCAGACAATGCACAACTGACAGACACACTCCATTGTCCATTCTTGAAGACTGAAGGAGAAGACAGTGCAGAGATGGGCATTAGGAAAGCCAAATGGCATGGTCTGGGAAGGACAGGACAGCCCAGAGAACTGAGAAACACATGACTGGACAGTTTGCCCAAAACAGTGATGTGGTTTTACACCAGTCTGGCTTTGCTACCACAGGGTGCTTTTGTTAGAGGTTAACAGACTGATAATGTGCAAAACAACACATCTGAGATAGAGATTGTGGTCAGAAAGAAAGAAAAATCAAGGATAGTACCTGCATGCATACCCACAGACATCTGACCTTGCCAAAGCAACAATGACTGTCCCAAGCCAGAGGCAAAAAGGATGACGAAAAGTTGGCGACATCATCAACCCAAATGAATAGAGACAGTTCAACAGAGTTGCAACAAGGACAGAGGCACAAATCAGGAGATTCAATTTTTTTATTTTATTTTTAATAAGGGTAACAAGTGGGTCACGGTAGAAAAACATTTTGTATAAACAACATCTGAACACAAACAGACAATCAATTCAGGCTTTTTTTTTGTTAGGACATTTTAATCTTCCTTTGTTAATATTAAACTGAAAACAAAGCTCCTGCCAAAGATAATCCAATAAGATCTCTGAATAAGAAATGCACAAAATTCATTTATAAAGAGATTAGTAGAAAAAAAAATTGAATTAGTAAAATAAGTAAATTACCACTTATTATCACATCTTTTCCATCTGTTGTATCTGCTGCCTGGACTTGCTGACTGAGTCTTGTGGATAGATGACAAGCCATTCAAGGAAAATAATAATCTTCAGACAGATATGTGTGTGCTTTTAAAAAGTCTTGAGCCATTTATAGTAAATTATCCTAAAATATAAATGTATATAACATTTACATTAATACCGTTATAACAATAGTGCTTTATATCTGCCACACCATGACAATTTCAGGTTTTAGCCTTGAAATGCCTAATAGGCTGAAAATATAATATAAAATATTATACAAAAGTACAGTATAACATTTTCAGAGAAGACAAAAAAATATTTGTAAAAATGTCTGAGATTCATATCTTGAATTCCAAATTTTCTTTCCCCAATGTTTCATGCTGAAATGTCAACCACACATTGTTTCACTAGTGTAACATTGTCATGATGACAGACAGGTAAGAGATCTAGAGTTTGACAATACGGTGTAGACAACGGGGATGGCAGATTAAACACACAAAGTTCTGTGTGATAACTGAATGTGGTCTCCCTGGGTATTCTTTATGAATGCTTTTCAAAAGACCAACCATTAGCAGCCAAGAGTAACAGAACAGAGGTGGATGAAGAGAAAGTGTGAAAAAGACAGACACTTGTACCCCATCCCTCCATTTTCTACCACTCCCCTCAGGCAATCCTTTTATCTCCACTACAAACTGTTGCTCTTTATATTGGGTATCAACCACATGCCATTTTAAAACTATTCCATAAGTGCCTTTTATCTGACTGATATATTGTGCTGTCATAATGCCTAATCTTTTGATAAGCATTACTGGGAGAAAAGCCCTGTGGGTTTTTTTTTATATTTATATATATACAGGTGCATCTCAATAAATTAGAATGTCGTGGAAAAGTTCATTTATTTCAGTAATTCAATTCAAATTGTGAAACTTGTGTATTAAATAAATTCAATGCACACAGACTGAAGTAGTTTAAGTCTTTGGTTCTTTTAATTGTGATGATTTTGGCTCATATTTAACAAAAACCCACCAATTCACTATCTCAAAAAATTAGAATATGGTGACATGCCAATCAGCTAATCAACTCAAAACATTTTTAGTGAATTGTTGGCCTTCTGGAAAGTATGTTCATTTACTGTATATGTACTCAATACTTGGTAGGGGCTCCTTTTGCTTTAATTACTGCCTCAATTCGGTGTGGCATGGAGGTGATCAGTTTGTGGCACTGCTGAGGTGGTATGGAAGCCCAGGTTTCTTTGACAGTGGCCTTCAGCTCATCTGCATTTTTTGGTCTCTTGTTTCTCATTTTCCTCTTGACAATACCCCATAGATTCTCTATGGGGTTCAGGTCTGGTGAGTTTGCTGGCCAGTCAAGCACACCAACACCATGGTCATTTAACCAACTTTTGGTGCTTTTGGCAGTGTGGGCAGGTGCCAAATCCTGCTGGAAAATGAAATCAGCATCTTTAAAAAGCTGGTCAGCAGAAGGAAGCATGAAGTGCTCCAAAATTTCTTGGTAAACGGGTGTAGTGACTTTGGTTTTCAAAAAACACAATGGACCAACACCAGCAGATGACATTGCACCCCAAATCATCACAGACTGTGGAAACTTAACACTGGACTTCTCAAGCAACTTGGGCTATGAGCTTCTCCACCCTTCCTCCAGACTCTAGGACCTTGGTTTCTAAATGAAATACAAAACTTGCTCTCATCTGAAAAGAGGACTTTGGAACACTGGGCAACAGTCCAGTTCTTCTTCTCCTTAGCCCAGGTAAGACGCCTCTGATGTTGTCTGTGGTTCAGGAGTGGCTTAACAAGAGGAATATGACAACTGTAGCCAAATTCCTTGACACGTCTGTGTGTGGTGGCTCTTGATGCCTTGACCCCAGCCTCAGTCCATTCCTTGTGAAGTTCACCCAAATTCTTGAATCGATTTTGCTTGACAATCCTCATAAAGCTGCGGTTCTCTTGGTTGGTTGTGCATCTTTTTCTTCCACACTTTTTCCTTCCACTCAACTTTCTGTTAATATGCTTGGATACAGCACTCTGTGAACAGCCAGCTTCTTTGGCAATGAATGTTTGTGGCTTACCCTCCTTGTGAAGGTTGTCAATGATTGTCTTCTGGAAAACTGTCAGATCAGCAGTCTTCCCCATGATTGTGTAGCCTAGTGAACCAAACTGAGAGACCATTTTGAAGGCTCAGGAAAACTTTGCAGGTGTTTTGAGTTGATTAGCTGATTGGCATGTCACCATATTCTAATTTTTTGAGATAGTGAATTGGTGGGTTTTTGTTAAATGTGAGCCAAAATCATCACAATTAAAAGAACCAAAGACTTAAACTACTTCAGTCTGTGTGCACTGAATTTATTTAATACACGAGTTTCACAATTTGAGTTGAATTACTGAAATAAATGAACTTTTCCACAACATTCTAATTTATTGAGATGCACCTGTATTATACACACACACACACACACACACACACACACATATATATAGTTGAAGTCAGAAGTTTGCATACACCTTAGCCAAATACATTTAAACTCAGTTTTTCACAATTCCTGACATTTAATTGTAGAAAACATTCCCTGTCTTAGGTCAGTTAGGATCACTACTTTATTTTAAGAATGTGAAATGTCAGAATAATAGTAGAGAGAATGATTTCAGCTTTTATTTCTTTCATCACATTCCCAGTGGGTAAGAAGTTTACATGCAATTGGTTAGTATTTGGTAGCATTGCCTTTAAATTGTTTAACTTGGGTCAAACGTTTTGGGTAGCCTTCACAAGCTTCTCACAAAAAGTTGCTGGAATTTTGGCCCATTCCTCCAGACAGAACTGGTGTAACCGAGTCAGGTTTGTAGGCCTACTTAAACACGCTTTTTCATTTCTGCCCACAAATTTTCTATTGGATTGAGGTCAGGACTTTGTGATAGCCACTCCAATACCTTCACTTTGTTGTCCTTAAGCCATTTTGCTACAACTTTGGAGGTATGCTTGGGGTCATTGTCCATTTGGAAGACCCATTTGCGAGCGAGCTTTTACTTCATGGCTGATGTCTTGAGATGTTGCTTCAATATATCCATATAATTTTCCTTCTTCATGATGCCATCTATTTTGTGAAGTGCACCAGTCCCTCCTGCAGCAAAGCACCCCCACAATATGATGCTGCGATCCCCATGCTTCACGGTTGGGATGGTGTTCTCCGGCTTGCAAGCCTCCCCCTTTTTCCTCAAAACATAACAATGGTCATTATGGCCAAAAAGTTCAATTTTTGTTTCATCAGACCAGAGGACATTTCAAGTAAGATCTTTGTCCCCATGTGCAGTTGCAAACTGTAGTCTGGCTTTTTTATAGCAGTTTTGGAGCACTGGCTTCTTCCTTGCTGAGAAGCCTTTCAGGTTATTTCGATATAGGACTCGTTTTACTGTGGATATAGATACTTGTAAGTCTGTTTCCTCCAGCATCTACACAAGGTCCTTTGCTGTTGTTCTGGGATTGATTTGCACTTTTCGCACCAAACTCCATTCATCTCTAGGAGACAGAATGCATCTCCTTCCTGAGCGGTATGATGGTCCAATGGTTTTTATACTTGTGTACTATTGTTTGTACAGATGAACATGGTACCTTCAGGCATTTGGAAATTGCTCCCAAGGATGAACCAGACTAGTGGGAGGTCCACAATTATTTTTAGGAGGTTTTGGCTGATTTTATTTTATTTTCCCATGATGTCAAGCAAAGAGGCATGGAGTTTGAAGTTAGGCCTTAAAATACATCCACAGGTACACCTCCAATTAAGTACACCTCCTATCAGAAGCTAATTGGCGAATCGTCTAAAGGCTTGACATCACTTTCTGGAATTTTCCAAGCTGCTTAAAAGCACAGTTAACTTAGTATATGTCAACTTTTGACCCACTGGAATTGTGATAGTCAATTAAAACTGAAACAATCTGTCTGTAAACAACTGTTGGAAAAATTACTCTTGTCACGCATAAAGTAAATGTCCTAAATGACTTGCCAAAACTATAGTTTGCTAATATGAAATCTGTGGAGTGGTTAAAAAATTTGTTTTGGTGGGCCTGGGTAGCTCAGCGAGTACTGATGCTGACTACCACCCCCAGAATCACGAGTTTGAATCCAGGGTGTGCTGAGTGACTCCAGCCAGGTCTCCTAAGTAACCAAACTGGCCTGGATTGCTAGGGAGGGTAGAGTCACATGGGGTAAACTCCTCGTGGTCGCGATTAGTGGTTCTCGCTCTCAGTGGGGCACGTGGTGAGTTGTGCATGGATCGCGGAGAGTAGCATGAGCCTCCACATGCTGGGAGTCTCCACGGTGTCATGCACGAAGAGCCACATGATAAGATGTGTGGATTGGCAGTCTCAGAAGCAGAGGCAACTGAGACTTGTCCTCCACCACCCGAATTGAGGCGAGTAACCGCGCCACCACAAGGACCTACTAAGAGGTAGGAATTGGGCATTCCAAATTGGGAGAAAAGGGGATAAATAAAAATAAATAAATAAAAAAAAACTTTATGACTTCAACCTAAGTGTATGTAAACTTCAACTCTGTGTGTGTGTGTGTATATATATGTTTCACACACAAAACTGGCTTTAAAAGGTGCCCCATTTCTTATGCAAAGTGCATAATCCAAAATTAATAATTAATATTGTATGGTACTGGCTTACTGGGAAGAGTATAAATTCATTGTCAAATATTACAGACATGTCATAATACCACACAACAGCACTGTAAGAGAGAAAATTGAGGCACTAGGAGCTTTACAACAAAATAATGGCAAAGAAAAAGGTTTTAATCATTTCGGGGTGGCTCTCTCTTTGTGTGTGTGTCCCCTAACTTGGGTGGAGTTTTGATTTCCCTCCAGATCTGGCTTTTTGCACTCTTACTAAGAAAATTCTGAGGGAAAGCTTAATTGAAAAATCATGTTCTCTCTCTCTCTTTCTCTCGCTCAACCACAGGCTGAACTCATCACCTGCAACAAACAGCAGTTCTGCCTCTTTTCCTCTATGACATCCAACTGTTACAACAGTGCTTAAAGTCATTGCCCAGGCAATAGTTTGCTGTTGCCAAGGTGGTATTAGACATCACCTCATCAATTTAGGATCCATCCGACTGACAAACATGAGAAGAGATTTGCATTCTGAAGAGAGCATTCTTTTCACAATCATGCATATGGAGATACAAGATGAGAAAGAATATGTTTATGCCCAAAGTTTGTTAGTATTTCTTGCAACATGATCACACTGGAACTCGACACATTGCTACCAAATGTTCCAGTACCCTGACATCGACCCATTCTTTTGCTAACAAGCATCATCCCCCATCAGACATTTTTACATTAACTCCAAGTGTGTTTACTTTTCTGTGTTGCTACTGATTGCACAAGCAGCCTGAGAGATGCGGGTTCTGATCCAATGGAAACTAGGGCTGGAAAATGCCACAGACCTCCTGATTCGATATTACAATGATATTTCCTAGGTGATTCGATATGTATTAGGGCTGTGTCAATACAATCAAATATATTGCAATACTTATTCTCACAATACTGTATTGATACATGGATCCATATATCGTGATATATCGTGATACTTTCAGTGCAGTCAGTGACGCTTCTATGATGCACATGAGACACACTGATACTGCTGGATTCATGGCTTCTCTCACGGACATGCTGGACCTCTCTCAAGTGTTTGGATCTAAGGCCAGGCAAAAACACTGAATTTCTACTTAATCTCATTTGTACAATCTCAATGTCGTAAACGCAGAGATCGCTCTTTCTTTCAATCTGCAATCCACAACATTCAAATGTGCATAAATACTTCCCATTTGCTACAAAAAATGTTTGTGATTAGCCACTGGCTGGTAATTTTTTAGATTTCACTCACCAGTGTTTGAGTGGTGTAGTGGCATAGAAGTTCAGCATCAAGATCTGCGTGCTGAGAGTAAAAGTTATGACTATATCTGTGTAATAGGAGTACAAAGACTAGATCCAAGCAAACCATTTGTTGTTTAATAATGTCTCTTTTTAATTATTTATCAAAAACAACAAAAGAAACATTTAATTCTAATCACACATAGCATGAATGCTGTAAAGAAGCCATTTGACCAAACAAACACTACTGTCAAAGTCCCCGCCACAGGTCTTAAAGAGACAGACAGATTTTAGCACTTGTACTACATATCTAAGTAAATACTTCTAAATAGTACAAATTAGGCATGTAAACAACAAGTAACAATATACGTCTATAATATATGCAATTTCAATACACCATATTTATTGATGTAATACATGGGCTACATTTTTAAAAAAAAAAGCTAAAATGTCACCAAAATGATGAAAAACTAATGATAAAATAACATTTATAAAATTGATGTCTGTAATTTAACAAGTTAGAAGGTCCCCTGTATACTGAATAACAGCATTAGCTAAAAGATAATTTCATTTATACTGTATGCAAGCAAAACGTACATTATAACTGAACTATACCCAAATTAATTGAAATGAAGTGAAATCGAAGCATGTTATTGTGCATTTCATGATATATCGTATTGTGACATGTGTATCGCAATACGTATCGCATCGTTAGGTGGCTGGCAATACCCAGCCCTTATATGTATTGCGATATTGCGATCCTTTATGTATTGCAATTTGATGTTTTGATATAAATACTTAGATAACAAAAAAGGCCTTTTTCTAAAAAAGAAATGTCTACTGAAGAACAGTTGTGTCTGAAATGATAATTGTTTTCACTATAGAATTTGCAGGTAAAAGGTAGGGATGTGCAAAACTACCAATCGACCAGTCAGTGCGTTGTCTGAGCTAGGCGACTAGTTAGAGCAAAGGAACCCATGTATAAGGCTGCATTATGTCCATTTGTATTCAACAAATAAATGTATACAATATATCATTTTAACTTATCAAACTGATTTTGAATATAACATTTAACTTATATTACCATAGGCTATTAATATTATCATAATGATAACATACAAAGAGAGGCTAAAGAGTAAACTTGTTCAAGAAACATTTCTGGGGCTGTACTGAATTATGACACACATGACAATGCACCTGTAGTCCCAATGTCCTTACATGTTATTTGCATATGCATCCTTAGGTCTAAGCTCCAATGCAATGTTCTCATAGTCAACTCTATTCTTAAAAACTGCTCCTAGATGACTGACAGAGAAAAAAAAAGTGAGAACTCACAATTTACACGTGCCGCACACATTGGAGCAAAAGTGCAAATAAACTTCTGAACAAAAAATCAAATCAGACGCGCATCGCCGGCATTTCTTTTGTTTGTTGTTCAAAATATAATCAGGTGCGTTTCTTCAAGCACGTGTCTTTGTGTCTAATGGCATTTCTTTTTGATAGTGGTGGGTAAATGTGCAAAATTACCCACCAATGCGCATGAATACCCTGGCTGTTAGATTAGAAAAAATGCGGGGGTGCAACATGTAGTTTACAGCATCCAACAGTTTGATAAGCCTTTTTACAGCTTTCCTTTCCAGTTTTCCTTCTGACAATACTCTCCACAACACCTCTAAAATACACTTTTGGATTATGCATAATAAAAGGAACATTGATTACAGCAGAGGATTTTGACGTCCAACAGTGTACAAACGGCACTTTGATGGCTGTTTTAGAATTAAAGAGACAAAACTTCTCAGAGAGAAAACATGTTAGTGTGGAACTCTGCACAAATATAGCTTCCTATATTTATCTATTAATCATTGTAGCATTAAGATAAATATGTTTTTCTTTTTTAATTAATACAAAAATAGATTTTTCATCAGGGAGACTATTTTACAATCGTTTGGCTCAAGAATTATTATTTGTAACAGAATCAATTCCCCCCTCCCCCTATTGGAAACCAGGAAGTAATCTGTTAATCTAGTCAATGGCAAGCACAATTCAAAGGTTGCATTTTTCCATCTAGGTTTACATTTGTACATTTACAGACATTTTTCCTTTGGTTTACATTTTTTCTATTGGTTAGATTTAGGGTTGGGCTTTAGGTTAGGGCATAGGGTTAATTAAATATGCATTCCTGTTGACTGTATTAACAACTAAAAACAACTCACTTTACAAGTCACTTTTGATGGCACTCTGTGCTGCGGGCATTTCATATGGAAACTGGAGCTCACACGTACCCATAAATTCAACAACACTTCCAGCATGGCCACTGGGGGCAGTGCTTTGAATTCCGGTAAGCGCACACCAATTCCAGCTGAAGAATTTTGGCATACTGTCACCAAATTCACAGCGAGATCAGTCAATTTTTTGAGCCTATGCATGTACAGTAGGGTCCAAAAGTCTGAGGCCATTAGTGCAGAATCTTAACTGTCTTATATTTCCAGGTTTAAACGAAACAATCCCAGATTTTCAGTATGGTCACTTTTTGACCACACTGCACATGAATTGCACTGAGGAGTAGTGATTGCACTGATAGCCTCAGGTGTGTCCAATAAAAACTAAACAATACCAATTAAGGATCTCACTCCATTTTTTGGCTTAGTTACATTGTATTGATTCCATTGGCTTAATTTACTTCAAGTTACAATTAGTTACAGCAACAAAACCTATGTTACAGTTCTGCTAATTAAATTACTACCATTCAACTGCCAAGTCAAATGATTTTGCTGAGAGAAAAATACATTATTTAAAAGAAAAGCAAATCTATTCACACAGCAGAAAACTTTATGCCACTGTGGCTGAATATTCTACATTAAGGGACTGATCAAATGCAATTTGCAAACCGCACAGTTTAACAACTGTCTGGAATTTTTAGCTTTCCGCAAGTGGTCTCCAATGTTTTAAACAAATGCAATTACATACAGTACACATATTTAAACCTCCTAAGGGCATCTCAGGTCAAATAAGCAAGTCTAACAGCTGATGGTGAACAGCTGATGGTGTACATAAAGAATCAATTTAAAAGCACTGCTGTCTCTAGTCACAACAACAAAAGGAATGAGTGGTTGATAAACAAAAGAATAAACAGAACAGAGGTATGACCCTTGCTCCCTCTAAGATGTGCTTTTCTTCTGTTTCCCACTTAAACATATATACACACACAAACATTCAAATAATAACTCAATAACAATAACAGTCGTGGCCCTCATTAGCAGACAATGTCTTTATGGAGTTTACAAACAGGCTGTGCTTTTTTCCAACGTACTCCAAGATTCTGTGGCCCACAGCCAGAGAGCCTCCTGAGTGAACAACACATCTGTGATCCTCATGTGCACGGAGTATACATTTGAAAAATTGTGTGTGAGAGCAGATAGAGCAAAGGTGTTTCATAGTGCCAAGTCTATCCATGACTTAGAGGTCGCATCTTAGACATTCAGTATTTCAATAGGGAGCTAATTTATAGGTGTGTTTTTACTAGCGATTATTAGTACAGTATGTTTATTCTTGCAGTCAAACAACTCCTTACTCAATTCTGACACTTCCACCTTAGTTAGAAAACTCACCCACAAGTTTAATCTTTTAAGGGGTCATATCATGAAGAATAAAATGTTTTGAGAAAACAATAAAGAGAAGGTATAGGACAATATAGGCTATCAAATTTCAATATATCGGAAACTTCCCCAAAAAAAATGACAAACTATTTTGAGGCATAACTTGATTTCTAAATTTGCAACATTATTTCTCTCCATGTTATCATAAATGAAATGACCCATCAAATATGTATCTCTCTGTCGCTTGACTTTACCCCTACTGCACTTTTTGTCTACACTATTTACAGGCCCGCACAAGGTCCTTGAAGAACTTGAATTTAGCTTTACAAATTAAAGTACTGGAATACATGGAAAAATTGCATTGTTTTGTTGAAAAGTGCTTAAAATTAAAACAGACCATTTCTTTCGTGTAATATGTGTCCATCAAAGATCCCACACTCATTTTCATTGAATAATGTCTTTTAATATCCTTTCTGTTCTTAACAGTCAGATCATTTTTTTAAAAGAAATATTCATTTTAATCATATATAATACAGATCCACTAAAGAAACCGAGACTTTTCTCTTGTTAATGAACCAGAACACTGTGAGTCTGTGAGATGCTCGTTAAACTCTTAAAGTGACAGTACCATTTTAGCGCTCGTTTTACAAATGAATGTAAACTCAATGTTATTACTTGTAAATTGTACCATTATTTCAGTGACAGCTCATATCATTACTATGTATACAATTTCATGATATAATATTAATTGACAGAATGTAGAATTTTTTATTTTTAATAAGTTAAAATGCGATTATAATTCTGATGACAAACAAATAATTCACTTTCACATACTTTAAGACAGGTTCTGTTCAGTTCTATTGCTTGTTACGCACATGATCAGCCTGAATGTAGCCCACTATTTTTGAAGGCTTATTTGTTTGTGATCTTTTCTTATAAGAGAAACTCTTATTTAAAATTTCAGCATCTATATTGTGTATTAAAGAACTTTATTTTGATGAGAAATTATAATTGTGAACCTCATATCGTTTATAGAACCGAATCGTGAGATAACCATATAGACCCATCCCCAATAAAGAGTTCAAAGTACTATTGTAAATATACATTATTGGAAACATGCAACTTTCAGAACTCAAAGCTTCCTCCCCACTGAAAATAAGAACATGTATTGAAACTAGGGTTGCTCTGATACCAACATTTCTGCTTCGGTACAATACCAGCCCTGGTACCTCGGTATCGATACTAAATCAGTACTATAATCAATATATAAAAAGCTTCCCATTAATGCTGGGATACTCCCATTGCGACTCTCGAGCTAAAATCTCACAGCTGCACCGGAGGAGTTCATTTAAGTTTTAACAGCCGTTTATACTTTATACACACTGCATGAAAATTAAGCACCAGTAGAGTGTGTGTGTGTGTGTGTGTGTGTGTGTGTGTGTGTGTGTGTGTGTAGCAGATGACAGGGCGGCACCTCTTGTTCATTCTGTAGCGTGCAGCGCATGTGACTGAATATTATTTAATTAAATTACATCCTCCTGCTGTTTAATTATCACACATGGCCATATCCAGAGGTTTCTTATTTTATTTTCAAATTGTCATTGATTTCATCACAAAAATGTCACATCTTATATCACTGCTAATGGCAGCATACTGTAATACGGTACTGAAGTCAGCAACAAGACGATATTGTACCGTTTAAATTTTTCTTGGTATCGCGATACTTCGTTAGTACTGGTAAAACACGCAACCCTAATTGAAACTCAGCTGCAAAAATGGCTCATTCCATATTTCCACAACATTCCAGCCCAAGACAGATGAATTTACACATACATAAATAAACACTAGAGACACTACAACAACCAGTTGTATTCACATTTACACAAACTATGAGAAAAACGGCAGCTTTTCAGTTCATATACTATTTTCGCCCTGTTCCTCACACAAAGCTATCTTATGACATCAAAACACTTATACTGTAGCGCATGACTTGTAAGTAGGGAAGTGCAGGATGACTAATTTCATTGATGTTTAAATGTCAATTGTGGAGTCGACTAGTCTAAAAAGTAAGAAATTCTAACAAAACAGTCAATAAACATTGTGTGTACAGTAAATGTGACCCATTTAAAATACTTAATCTGTTCAAACAGCCAAATCCAACACTAACTTTAGCTGAAAAGGGGAATTTGTCAGTGAAATGCTTGCCTTGCATTATGATCGTTGTACATTAAATATAGAACATGACATGCATTTACTGAATCAACATTAGCGAATACAGACATATTTATTGAAAACAACTGAATGAAAAGTGCAGGACCAATAGAGCAACCCTAACATTCACCAAGTTAAACAGTCAGGACGTAGCTGAAACAAATGTACAGGAAAGTCAAATCTTTGAGAGAGAGAAAATAAGCTGAAAAGTTGTGCATATTACACTATTTGCATTATGATGATAATCCTGTGAGAAATGTACAATAAAACTAATGTAGTGTTCTAAACATGATGTGCACAAGTTAAGCAGTTGGCACATCTTTTAAAATAGCCTTCTTGATTAGCAGGGTAAAAAAAATAAAAAAAAAAATAAAAAAAATTGGCATACCTAACCTAAAATAGTAATTTTCTAGACTTACTCAGAGCATACATTTTTGATGAGCAAAATAAATATGTCAATGTGGTCCGGTGAAAGACGGGACCTGACTTACCTGAGGCGATGCACTTGAAAAAGCCCACTCGGAGGGAAAATAACTTGCAAGCACGCACAGATTTAAAGACTCAAATGTGAAAACATCCATCGTGACTTGCAAGCCAGTGTTTTGGAAAACCGCTCCCAGCACCACTACCGAAGTGATTTTCATAGCTACTTTGCTTGTCTTGCGAGAGGACACTTTCTTGAGCACGCCATGAGTCAAAGAGGGAAGCAGCATGTGCAGCCTAGGGTGAAATAAAACTTGTATATTGTACATCTGCTCCAGATAGCCTCTTTTTTAAATAACTGTATTATTAATTATATTTAAAATGTAACATTAACATGACAGTAATTTAAGCGCAGCCTTTGTAAAAATATAAAGCCAAATAAAAATTTGTAAAAATGTTGAACAGTTTAATGAGGAAAAATATTGTGTAAAAATGCTGAACAGTTTAATTGGGAAATACTGTTGTGGTGATGTGGGCATGGCCGAGCGATGTCTGTGGAGAGCAAGGCTGGGAGAGGAAGAACAGTAAGGATTGACACCTGTGGGAAATCACCTCTAACAGCAGTTTTGTGTTGCAGTGAGAGCTGGAGGGGGATAAAAGGGCAGCTCAAACCCCCAGAGGGGACAGAGAGAGACGCATGAAGCTGTATGTGTGTGTGTGTGTGTGTGTGTGTGTTTTCAGTGGACGGCTGAAAAGCTTTATTTTGTGTGTTTACACTGAAAAGTGATAAAAATGAAGAATCACATGTTCACCTGGCCCCCGCTTCCTCCATAAAAGAGCTAGAGACTTGTCACAACTGTATATTGACTGACAAGTAATTCCAGTGCTGACTAGCAGCAACAGTACAGTTTAGTCAACTAGTCTCGTACATCCATAATTGTAAGTTGATATATTTGTAAGGCGATAATATTTGCATTACATAACCAACATAATTTCCAAGCCTGTTCGAATGCGATCAAATTGCACAGTAGCTTAAACTGATAGAGCACTGCACTTGAGATGCAAAGGACCGTGGTACGAGTCCTCAAGAGCATGCAAGTTGATACATGAGCCAAAAGCTTCACAGAAGAAGCCCAAAATGACATGGTTGCTTCAGAATTGTTTAAAAAAAAATTTTTTTTTCATTTCACGTTTGCTTTTATGACACTATCAGATAAGTTCAGGTTTAGGGTAGGGAGGTAGGTTTTGTTGATTTTAAACTCAAGAGAGCCTTATAATTTTTCTAATTTGGAGAATATTTAGCTCGCTTTTAATGCCACACACAGACATTTTACAACAAAACTATTGCAATACATGTAATGAACCATGTCATTTAATTTTGCAAAAATGTTGCTCCATTCACGTAATTTCAATGAGATCAGGCAGCCTTTGAAAAATCTTTTAAAATTATGCATTTTTATGTAGAGGCTATAGGATTCCAAAGAGTTTTGACAGCTCAAAGACTAAGGAGTAGCCTGAGCATTTTGTATTGTAATGTGTTTAGGTCTGTAATTTGTAAACCACATGTGTACATGTGTTGGCATTTTAAATGTTTACATTCTTCTCTACAAACTTTATGTATTTCTCAAGGGTTATGTGTGGGCAAATGGAGAAACTAAAGACACAAACACATACACACACATCCACAGTCACTCACACACACACACACACACAAAGCTATCACTATACTGTCTACCAGCAAAATGTAAAAGCCAGGTGCATGTGCTACAGTACACACAGAGGGGCTGTTTCCATAATATTTTCTCAACAGTGAGGGCCACATCTCAGGGGCCCCAGCTGTTTCTCAAGCCAGGGCAGGGGGAGATTTGGGGTAGATTAAGGCCCCACACCGGTTTACTCTGCCTTTGTAACCCCAGTGCTGGGTCTCTAACAATGATGTCAGCCCCTGTGCTTATGAAACAGGGTCAGCTGTGATTCAGACAGAAAGCAGGAGGGTCTACAAGGATGTTCTGCTCTGGGATAACAGTGAGACTGTGTAACAAAGTTCAGGGGTATACTAGAAAGGGAACATTTAGCTCTTTTTTAAAAGACTAATATTCAAAGCATCTGTAACTTATCTGTAACTTTATATGTGCATGTTATGTTTTTATCATTTTGTGAGCAGACTAAAAGGAAATATTGACTTGTAATCTACATGTTCTCATTTTCATTCCACGTCAGTGAGTAATAGCCCCTTGGAGACTAGCACTGAAGGGATAGCTCAAAAGTAATCTTTAAAAGGGTGAGAGGGAATGTTAGAAACTCAAATCCATATGTACTGCCTTTCTGTCATATGATTAGCATAGTGTTAGCCATTGTGAAGAAAATCAAAATATTAATCAAAGGTAACACAAGAAGTACTGTTGCTTCAATGAAAACAATAGAGACCCACTGAGGGTGCTTCTGTGGCCTCTCCCTGTGCAGGACAGAGCAGGACTGAAGTTGTTATTATCACATCTTGTTTAGACGGTGTGATTCTTGCTCTGATTAATGAGCAGTTGCTTCAGAAGGCCCCGGGGGTTATTTCTGCTGAATGATTGGTGCGGGTGTTACCATGCCAAACTCTGCACCTGCTTCATACCCCAATTAAGTAGAACTACTGTATAGGGATTGAGCAATCCACATTAATGAACACAATCTGAGCCTACTAATCTTGTGCAATTTCACATATAACATACTTCACTTAAAATAAAGCAACACTGCATAACATTGCCAAACAACAGTCCCACTGTAAACAAATGGCTAACATTAAATTATGATTTATCAAAAATGTTGTGTCAAAGTGTAGGCTTATTTTAAAACAAACAGCTAGAGCAGGTAACAACTGAAACACTAGGTAGAACAAGAGAAGGTTAAACAGGTCCACATAATCACCTGCATTATAAATACGAGACATACATTGCTGTTCCTGACATGTAACTTTCAGAACATGGTCCTTAACTTGAGCACCATCACTGCTGGGTCTCTAACTCATAGGTGAAAATATTATACTAATTACATCTTGAAACTGTTTTGAAGCAGACAAGAAATTAGCTTTGAGCAAATCATATAGGCCTTGCATTACATTAGACATCTGACTATGAGCACCACAGGTCTTAATTGGTGCCAACAGAAAGTGAGGTTAACCATAAACTTACTTGCCATCCTGTGCACTAATCCACATCGTGCACCTTCCACTGCCTGATGTTGCAGAAATATTCAACAGCTTATGGAAAGACAGCTATGTTATGAAACATAAGAGCTATGATCAGTCACGAGGCAAATCTCTCCAGATCACTGTGATCAACACTGATATGGGTGGACAGCTTGTCCCTTTTGACTCAAGTTAAGAGAGTGAAAACAGAGAGGAGGATCTGCCCATTCGTGGAGTCAGCACTGGAGAAAACATCTGCCATTTGTCTTAATAAAATACACGTTTTGAGAAGACTTTGAAAAAGACTAGGAATGAGCTCTAAAGTTTTAGAAGTACATTAGTGCACCAGGACAAGTATAAAGATAGATGTAAAAATATATATTTGTGCTTTGGGATGTATCATTAAAGTTCATCAACAGCAATTTTAGCTGACTTTTTCCCAATTGGAGAGACTGGCATGCAGTAAGCATGCTAAACAATCTCTTTGCCTTTTATAACACAGATCTGCATTATTGGGCCAATTCTCTCCATCAGTCCTTCATTTCTGTCTCTCTCTCTGGTTTAAGACCTACTGTATGCTATTAAATGTCAGCGTTACAAAACCTATGAAAAACAGCTTTTAAAGGCCAAGCAGGAGATCTACTGAGGGCTTCCAAATGCTAACCCAGGCACACCCTGAAAACAAGTAAAGGAATTGATAGGATTATGCGCTTATTTTCTTATCTTTCTAAACTGTGTGAAAGTTAGCCATTTCTCAACCATTATAACTGAATGAAGACTCCATAAAAACAAACGTCAGCAAAAACAAATACTGCACAAGAAGGCTTAAATAGTTGCATAAATGACATGCAAAACAAGGTTTTATAGCCTAATTCAAATATGAGCACATTATTAAACATCCATTTATTGCAGCTATAGGATTACAGTAAGAGCTCTATGGAAGGAAGGACAGACTATCACAAATGTAACAACGTCAACCATTTGCATATAAGTCACATTCTCCAAATAACGATGATAAACGGAAAGAGAAAAGGCACATTTCAAAAACTGCAATATTTTTTAAATAAAAGGCAAATCTCATTGGCATGATCAACAATTTCTGTAAGTGGAAGCAGAAGTTGTTTCTTGTAGAACCAGATGCAAAAAGCAACCACAGCAAGTGATCATGATGCAGCACTGGTGCTGTTATAACAGATCAATGCAAATGAGATTGAATCATAAAATAATCAGAACCAGTGGAGCACAAACTACAGTTGTTGTGTTTCTCCGACCTATATTTTACTGTAAAGATAATAATCAAATGTGTCATATTTATGCTCCCGTGTGTCATTTTTAGTTGCTCTACCTGATGAGGTGCGTCTCTTCAGGAGCGCGCCTCATAAACGCGCGCGCCCGCTGAAAAAGTGTATATCAAGTAACGGGAGCGACCCTTCCTTTAGCCACAATGAAGAGGACAAACAGACCATTGGGCACTCTTTATATAACGCTTCTCAAACTTACCCTACTGCCTTCCAGATATACGTCAGTAGAGTTTACTACGCTACTTTATGAGTTATTCTGCACAATTTTCACCTGTGAGCGCAATAATTATTCAATTACTGCGCGCAGAATGTTCAAGAAACCTTTATGTGAACTCCAGAAACACTTCCAAAATGATAGTCCTATTCAACAGTACAGACTTTAGAAAAATAAAGTGCACTAAAATAAAAATAATTCACTCTGAGTGTGAATAGAAAACTTACCAAAACAAAAACAAACCAACCATTTGTTTGTAGAGAAACAGCCTTGGCAATTACTCACCTTATTAATTAAGAGTGTTCCACCACAGACCTGTTGATGGTTTGTTTATCTGTTTTACTGTTTGTTGAAAACATGACAAAAGTAAACTGGGAAATGACGCATGAGCAAAATAAAGTTTCAAAAGGCGAAACATCCAACAAAATTCACGCGTGCTGTTAATTCATTTGGCAACTTACCCGAGGGCTACTTTCCAGCGATGTTTCCAGCGGAGTTATTTCCCAACCGTAGTCTGTGAATAAACAAGTGTCGTAAAAGACTGTCTCAACAAACAAACATATCAGGACAAACGAATGAGTTGCGTGAAAAGAAAGCGCGCGTCCGCCTGCCATTCACGCTCGCTCGCTCGCTATCACGCGCCTAGAACTTGCTTACATTTGTCAAGAGCGGCAGCTTCCGGGCGACGTGAGTCTACTCTTAAAGGGCCAAAGCATGAGAGCACAACCACCTCGCCTTCTTAATCATGATGAGAGGAATATTTTTGATGTTGATGTGAACTGCTAGAAATATTACCCAAAAAATCTCTAAATAGAATTTGTGTGCCCCCAAAATCTTATTAACATAACAGTTTCTCCCTTATTATCAGTCTTTTCATTATTCATTATGTTGAATGAATACTTACTGGCAGATACATCATTGTGGTTTTCAACCAAATGTCCTGCAATGCAAATTCAGAGAGAAAAAGACGTCTTTGTATTCAGAGAGCTGAAGTTTGAAAAGACAATGATTTAATTGTTACGTTAATTGAAACAGCATGCCAGCAAACCAAATTTGAAACGGGGAAACATGCGGTTTCCTCATATGAGACTATGGACGGAGAAAACCTGAGACAAAGGGGGCGTTCCATTCATAAGTGATCATTCCTCTGCATAGGTGAATTACGGACCGGGCCAGTGGAGGCCTGGCCTGCAAAGTCTCATGTCCCATCAACTTTGAAAACAAATGTTTATATATGCTTAAATATGTGGCCCCCAGAGCTTATACAAGGCCCCCTCAACAGGGCCCTGTGACTATGAGGGCCCCCAGCCCTCTTATAGGACCCTTTTGCCTTCCTGTTTCTAATTAAATGTTTTGAGCGACTCTTTAACCTTATAACGCCGAACGTATCATATTTAAAACATGACTTTCTAAAGCCTCTGAGTCAACATCATCATCACGATGTGTATGAGATATCCACTTTCTCCTGGTGAAAGTTTCCGTGCTCTTCTGGAAGTAGAAGACCTTGTAATATAATTTCCAAAATAGCTACCTTCATGTTTTGATGCACTCATCTTTTTTTATGTGAAATCTTTGCTGATTTTGATCAAGTAAAATTAACAATAACGTTTATATTGTTACTGATATTTCAAAATTAGTATTTATTGAATTCAAGCAACATGTGCTTAAAATGTCATTATTTTATAGAGAAAAAAATGTTTAAACAGGTTTAAAAATATATAATTTTCTGACTATTATTTCATATGTTAGGCTTTATTTGGGTAAGCTTTTTTCTTTGTATAAAAGAGCTGTTGAACAAAATTTTTTATTATACTACTCATTGCTATAACTGCATGTTTGCCCAAAAAAAAAACAACAAAAAAAAAACAGCTTAGGTGGTTGGCAAAAAGAAAATATTGATTGTGTGGTTCACAAGTATTGATTTATCTAGATATGTAAAATTTGTCGAGACAAACTATAATGTTGGTCTGACAAAAACCTTGTCTGAAAGTAAAAAGAATAAAAAAAATAACAAAATAAAAAAAATAAAAAACTTTTAAATGCTTGACGTTTTTACAGGTTTTACAGAAAGAAAGAAAGAAAGAAAGAAAGAAAAAAGAAAGAAAAGAGCATCTTAAAGCAGATTAAAGGGCTTGTATATAAGTTTTGACAGCTGAAGTTTGAAATTACGAACATTCCAAAACAGACTCGTAGGTTTTCGATAGAAGAATAATAATGGTAGCCAAGCTGTAGGGTCGTTCCAAACAGAATTTCCCAAAAAATTACCAAATGACCACTATTTTTTTAAGCCCTACACCTTTCAGCTCTCACAATTGAGGGTAAAGTCTTTGAAGGAAATAGGGTGTAGGGATGATCACTTCTGAATGGAACACACCCCATCATTCAGATGAGTTAGAAAAGATATAGTAGCGTGAGCCAGAACTGCCTGAACTCTTTGCTGAATTTCACCAAACCCATGCATAGATACTGTAGGAGCCTACAGTATTTGTTAAATTCATCAATATTTAAAGTGTTTGATGAAGTTAAAATATTTCATATTTTATTATGGCTGCTTTAAATATATACATTTTTTTTGTGATTAACATTTTTATTAATTTTCAAAACAAAGAAAAACAAAAATATATACAGTGATTCAACATTAACACCCACTACTACCCCTCCCTGATCAAGAACCCCACCCCAAACAAACATCCCAGTGGTATTACATATGTACACACATTTATAGAGAATAAAATAATAAATAAATAAATATATATATATACACACATACACATACACACACATACACATACACCTATAATAAACATAGAACTCTAAACTATACCTCTCTCTCCACAGACCCACTGCGAGAGCCCCCCAAAAACTTCAAATATCTACCCCATTTCCCAATAAAAGAATCCCATATCCCCAGCCTTCTAAATGATACCTCTTCAAAGGCTGCCACCCTTCCCATTTCTTCGCACCACTCCCGAATTGAGGGTGCTCCCACCGACTTCCATCCCCTTAAAATCTGCCTACCTATCATCGCACTAGTGAGGATCCAATTGTTTATGTATTTATCACCTATGTCGATGACCGCCCCATCACCCAAAACACAGAGTCTGGGGCAAAAACGAAATCTGAATGCCCAACACGTCACACAGAACACTCTGTACCTTCAACCAAAATTCCTGAATCTCAGCGCACCACCAAAAAACACGGGCCATGTCTCCTTCCCCTGATTGGCATCGCCAGCAGGTGGGTGTGTCTTTAAGACCAAGCCTATACAATTTAAGGGGGTCCAATAGAACCGTTGTAAAATCTTGAATGGTATAAGGCGCACCCTTGCATCTCTCGATGCAGTTTTTATGTTTTTTAAAATCCTAGCCCATTCTCTCTCCTCCAATTCCAGGTTTAAATCTTTCTCCCATAATCTCTTGAGAGTGGTAGAGACACCATCCCCCAGACTCTGAATTAATAAGGAGTAATACACTGATGCCTCATGGCCCTTCCCAAAAGCAGAAATAACCACTACTAGAGTATCTGCTGCTTTAGGGGGGTGTATGCTATTCCCAAAAATAGTACAGAGCAAATGGCGAAACTGAAGATACCTAAAAAACTGAGATCTGGGGATCCCAAAATATTGAACCAGATTTTCAATTGATCTCATCACACCACTCTCGTAAAGATCACCGAGTGAATTAACCCCCCTCGCAATCCACTCTGACCAACAAAAAGGGGACTTATTAATGCATAGTTTGGGGTTTAGCCATAGGCCCGAGGCAACATTTAGATAAATATCTGAATTAAACACTCTGGACACTTTTGTCCATACTAAGTGTAAATGTAAAATAATGGAGTGTGATTTAACTTCTCTATTTAGTTTGATGGAAAGGCTATGCAATGGCAAAATAGGGGCAAGGAGTTCTTGTTCAATGCAGAACCAGGGAGGGGCTCTTTCAGGTGGAAGCGACCAATGAGCCAAATGTCTGAGACCCAATGCATAATAATAAAACAAAATCTTGGGTAGGCCTAGCCCACCTTTGACAATCAGCCTATGTAATTTATTAAAATGTAGTCTGGGGCGCTTACCACTCCAAATGAAAGACTTCACTATGCTATTAAATTGCTTGAAATAAGAGAAGGGGACATCTACAGGGAGAGACTGTAGCAAGTAGTTAAATTTTGGAATACAGTTCATTTTAATAACATTAACCTTCCCAATCATCGATAAATGTAATGAAGCCCACCTGTCTACATCGCTCGAAAACCGTTTTATTAAAGGGTCAAAATTAACTCTGACTAAATCAGACAAATATTTTGGGAATAAAATGCCCAAATACTTAATGCCCTGTTTGGGCCACTGGAAGGCGCCTGGCTGGAAGGCCGTTACTGGACAGTATGCTGTCAAAGCCAAAGCTTCGGATTTAGACCAGTTGACTTTGTATCCTGAGAACTTGGAAAAGGAATTAATAATTCTGTGGAGGCAAGGCATAGATCTAGTGGGGTCAGAGACGAATAATAAAATATCATCTGCATAAAGCAGAAGCTTATGCGCAACACTTCCCGCCACCACCCCTGGAAAATCATCATCTTTTCTTATCGCGGCTGCTAATGGTTCCAGGGCAAGACAGAACAATAATGGGGAAAGAGGGCAACCCTGATGGGTGCCCCTATCCAGAGTAAAATAATCTGAAATTAATCCATTTTTTGTACCGCTGCTACAGGGTGTCTATAAAGTAACTTGATCCAACCAATAAATGTACTCCCGAACCCATACATTTCCAAAATCTTAAAAAGATAATCCCATTCTACCATATCAAACGCCTTTTCAGTAACAGAAAATACTTTGTAAAACATACCCCAGCCAACAGGCAGAATAACAGAAAAAACATGAAGATTCATTCACAGAACTGTCTCGAAGGTGTGTTCCTCCACAAAATAAATTCCAGCTGATATAAAACCGTTCAGTTTCCTCAGACAGACAAACAATTGTTCAGTGAGCTGGCTGTTATGAGTGCAGCAGATGAGGTAATCATTCTACTAGGAGGCATAAGCACAAAGAACAAACATATTTAACCACAACTGTCCCGAAGTAGTGTAATTTCACAAAACAAGCTCCAGCCGTTAGGTAGAGCCAGCGCGAAAAACAAAACCGGCATCCCGGTTCCTTGGATGATCAAGAGCCAAACTAACTCGGAGGCCGCGCAAAAAAAAAAAAAAAAACATAACACCATAACTTACTCAGCCCGTCAACTTTATAAAAGACGTCCTTTATGTGAGCATATAGATATTTTGTGGTCATCCAAAGTGTCCATTCTCGATCTGGCCGGGGGAAAAAGATTTTCCGTCAATGCAAAAGTTTATTGGAGTCATGCCACAAAACAAACTCCAGCCGCTAGGAGGAGTCAACGCAAAAAGAAATAAAAATGGCACCCAGCTTCCTCAGATAATAGAGTTCCAGAACCACGAGTCAGTCCACTAATATAAGAAACATCAAATGGCTTACTCCAGTGTATTTATAAAGGAGAGTGCCTGTTTTGGACAAGTAAATACTTTGCGACCATTCTTCGTTTCTATTCTCAGTTTGGCCGGGAACATCAGAGCAAACGAGATCTTTTTCTTATGTAAGAATTTCTTGCATTCCTTGAACCGATCGCGTTTCTCTCTTGTGGAATTCGCAAAGTCCGGGAACAAGAAAATATTATGGTTCTTCCAAGAAAGCTTCCCTTTGCTCCTCGCCTGGCGCAACACGAGATCTTTATTGGATGATTTCGGAAATCTGGCCAGAATTGATCGGGGTCTGTCTCCCTCAGCAGATCTGCGAGCAGGGACTCTGTGAGCTCGCTCGATTTCCAGCTTGTGGCCTGTTATATCCAGCAGACTCGGGAAAAACTCGTCCAGGAATTTCACCATATCTCTGCCCTCTTCATGCTCAGATATTCCAACAATTCGTATGTTATTCCTTCGGCTCATATTTTCTAAATATTCCAGTTTTTCCTAAATTCCAAATCTGTTTTGGACGCGGGTGGATTAGCGGTTAATTCCCTTTCCGATGACTCAAGATAATCGATTCATTTTCAACTTCTGTCACTCTTGTAAACAACTTGGAGAATTTTGTTTCCATCGCCGTAATCGATCGACGTATTACAGCGAGATCCTCCAAGTCAGCAAGAACCTTCGTCAACATCACCGACATGTTGGACAACTGACGCTGAATATCTTCTCCCGACGTGCCGTCCAAATCGTGTCTCCGGTCTGCAGTCCCGTCAGAGGCCTCAGCTTGAACACGTAAGTGTCTTTTAACGTCTCCAGAGTCTGAGAATTTTGACTTCTTTGCCATATTTACCTCAAAGAGCAAGTATGTAATTGGGTGTATCGAATCTCACCGGATCACAACATGAAAATAATTAAAAAACTAGCAAAGTTCGCAGAGCTCGTGTCTCACACGTCTGTCTCTCGCATGGCGTCACTTGGCTCTAAATATATACATTTTTTATGCATAATTTGTAGTATTTACATTGAGTTTACATAATATATAACAATCATTAAAATGGTACTGTCTCTTTAAGAACAGTGGCTGTTCAGCAAACGTGTTCCTGTTGAGTGGTTTCTTTACCACATCTATGCTATGTGTTTGAATTAATCTTATTGTAAATAACAGAACAGGTATTAAAAGAGACTTAAATAAATTAAAATAGATTGCGTAGATCTCAACTTTCAAAGAAACTTGGATCGGGGGGCCCTAAAAGAAAATTGGCCCCAAGGCCCTTGCTAGTCATAAACCACCCTTGTTTCTATGCCCTATTCCCTTTGAAGACTTTACCATCCACTGTGAGAGCTTTGGAGTGCTGAAAAGAGTGGGGCTCAAAAATAACGGTCAATTGGAACTCACTATTTAAGTAATTTTTTATCAGAAATTCTGTTTGGAATGTCCTTACAGCATGGCTATAATGATTGTTCTTCCTTCTAAGTGCACTTCGGAGGCATCATTTAGGCGTTTTGGAACGCAGGGAGAGTGTGTGCAGAAGAGAACATTACTGGAGCCTTTCAAACATTAGTTTCTTGTCAGCACGTGGAAACCTCAAAGGGCATTATTTCTTTCCAATTATAGTCACCCTGAGGTTAAGGTCCCTACTCGATTTGCCCATCCAGTTTATGAGTTGCACCTGTGTTCGATAGAACTTTCACCCTTCATGTTACCAACCAAGTTCCTTTCCTTTCTGTCACATATTGATGCATTGTATGTGTCATTTGTGTGGACAGGTCTTGTTTCAGTTACATTTTCTTTAGTTAAAATAAATAAATAAATAAAAATGTGAAAGTGAATGTATGGCAAGCCCATTTAGCTTTTAATGCACCCAGCATTGCTCTTTGTAATAGCATTTGTACTAGTAATATTTCAATTAGAGTGCTCTACATTATATTTTCTACTAGTAAGAATTCCAATTACAGAGCACTCTATTTGCATTTTTACTAGTAAGAATGCAATTGCACAGCTCTATAATTGAAGTACAGAGCTCTGCAATTGCCTTTTTACTTGTAAAAACTCCAATTAAAGAGATCTACAATAGATTTGACAATAGATAGAAGAATTATAATTACAGAGATCTCTAATGACAGTTTTGACATTAACATGATTTTAATGTGATAAAATTGCTGTGACAAGGAGGAGGGCAGTCAGGCTAATCAGCCAAGGAGAGGGATAAGTGCAGCGGAATGCAGCAGTTCGAGAGAGAGAGAGAGAGCCACATGCAACTGCCATGTGTGTGTTTACATTTTTGTGTCTTTTTGTTTAAGTTCCTATTAAAATATTACTTTGACTGTTCAGCCGGTTCCCGCCTCCTCCTTTCCCATCCTTAACCTGTGTTACATTGGTGCCGAAGCCCTGGAAGGAGGAGGGATGCACTGTCGTGGAGTCCTCACCACTGCCATCCACCGGGGGACGGAGGAGTTGCTGCCTACCGCCTGGATGCAGAGGAATGGCCGCCATCCGCGAGGGGAGGAGGGGCTCACTGCCGACCGCCTGGAGCGGTGTAGCCACTGCCTGGGACGGAGGAGTTCCCTACCGGCCGCCAAAATGCGGAGGGGTGTTCCATCCACCAGGCGTCGGAGAACTGACTCCGGTCCGCCTGAGGAGGAGCGGCTGTAGTCCGCCAGAGGGTGGAGGAGTGATCGAGGACCAGGTGACGCCGTGTCTGGGAACCGGCGAGCAAGTTTTTTTCTCTCTCTCCTCTCTCTCACTGTCGCTCTATCTTGCCCTTTCCCTCTCCTCTTTTTTTTCCCTCCCCTTGTCCCACTCCCCAGCCCTAGAGATGCGGGGAAAAGCCTGCCAGCAGACGGGACCAGAAGGGCACACGCCCGGCCCCCAATCGGGCTAATTAGCCAAGGAGAGGGATAAGTGCAGCGGAATGCGGCAGTTAGAGGGAGAGCGAGCCACATGCAGCTGACGTGTGTGTTTACGTTTTTGTGTCTTTTTGTTTAAGTTCGTGTTAAAATATTACTTTGCCTGTTCAGCCAGTTCCCGCCTGCTCCTTTCCCATCCTTAACCTGTGTTACAATTGCTTACAAACCTTTTCTGTGTAAAGTTATATCCAATTTTACAACTTCATTGCCATGACAATGTAATGCTGTAAACCCTGTAATCATGGTAAATTATGATTTAAACAACTTTACAGCTTAAATAATACACAAGTTCTAACAGACAAATTATTGTAGGAGCTTTTTATACAGTTCACAAGTTCGCTGGTTCATACAGTCCAGGAGTGTATTAAGGTAAACATGTTTGATGTGCTGTCCAAAGCAGAGGGGCTCAAGTGTGGGACTGCCTTGATAAATTATATATACTAAGACCCACCTTAATCCTTGTCGTGTGGATAAACAAAATACAGCTGTTGAACACTGTAAATAAAGTTGTTGTGTAAACTGTCATCTAACATTCACCAGAAAGGAATTTGATTGCAAATCCATTTGGAATTTTGATAAAGAGAAAACAGATGTGATCTGGGTTAGAGATTTCGGTCTTTATGCTTACCAGATGACATTGCTGAAGTCTCTATAAAGCATACATAAAAAATACTGTACAAACTGCATCTAAAAATAAATAAATAAAATTAAATAATGCATGGTGCTATATCATAAAAATGACTTTATTTGTTTCCTGTTTTCTGTTCTAAGGCTGAAAAGACAGAGGTCGAAATAGAAAGAGAAGAAACAAAACACAATGAAATAGGCAAACCATCAACCGCAACCATTTGAAAAAAAAAAAAAAAAAAAAAAAAAAGAATACAATAAGATCAGTTCTTGTTTTTCAGCCAGTGATTGTTTAACAATGCTCTTTTGACTTAGGCTGTTGTGCCACCAGTGTACTATGATAGAGGTTTTGCTCATTACGGGCGGTGTCTCATATCCTCAGTGTATGAGAAAGTGATATATGAAGGAAATAAATGGCCAGACAGAGACAAAGCCGACACACAATGAGAATCTAAAAATAAACTCAAATAACAAAGACATCTGATGCAGTGCCACAGACACACAGAGAAATATTGTACATGTACAGAGAAATAATGCTTTATGCAGCAAAGATAATTACACCACACAGACAGAACACAAGTTCTGTATGAACAAGCCCACCTCATTAATTCAGTGTTATTTCAGTTTCAGCAGTGATGTAAAAGCTTGGTAGAAAATTACCCGGTTTAAAGGGTACTGCAATCAAATGTCATGAAGAGGAATCAGACAGGGTCAGTGGTGGGGGTGTGCAGGGAAGCTATTATCTGTATCTGTATTTGTATCTGTTACTTTGACAACATTATCTGTATCTGTCGCTGTATTCGGATAGAACCGGATGTGGGCGTGGCTTAAACCGGAAGTGTCTCAAAACTCATTTTAAAATGTAACTCTCTTACATTTAAAGTTTCTGTATATAAAATATGCCTCGGATAGGCCTATTTTATTATTATTATTATTATTATTATTATTATTATTATTGTTATTAATTGTAATTATTATTATTATTATTATTTAATTATATTATTGATATATTCTTTTTTTTTCTTACCAGATGAAGCTGGATATATAGGCGACATTAACTGTGGAATGTGTTTATAGCTTTGGTTTCTCCTGTTATTTTTGACATTTGCTGAAGCAGAATTTTGGTTTATGTCTGCAATGTGCAAGTAGCCTATATGTTTAAGTTTATGTGCAGTGTGCAAGTATAACAATGTTATTCTGGAGGGCGTGTGGTGTCGATCAATTGTGAAATGCAATTAAATACAACTACAAATACAAACATTAAAAGAAATGAGAAAAAAATTATTAAGCCTACAAACAGGTGAAAGCGCCGTACATTTATATCAGAAAGCTTTATGATAGGCTACACACGAAGCTTATTTTGTGTGCACATATTTTAACATAATGTGGAATACATAATTATATAGTTAAATTACATGTGCAGAATTAGCGAAATGCAATGGAATAAATTGCAAGAGCAAGCCTCTATACATTTCAAGAAGAGAAAAGCGGGGGAAATGCACATGTTTTGTTTTCTCTGCAATCCTCCATGTGCAGGAATATTCTGAGTAGAGTTACAAGTATCTAAATCTCTATGGAGCATTTAAACTGTTTGGGAATAAAGGCTAAATGCAGTTATCTTAATTGGTTATGTGGATATAAATGTGGTCAGCTTTAAGAGATGGGCAGAGGAGCTCCGCTATAAAATCGTCACTTCTCTGGTCAGGAATTCAACATCGCGCTCAGGTTGCTTTATGGATCCTTACGTGTGAATTTTGTTGGTGTTAATGTGTTAACAGACATTTTAAGAAGTGGTAATTGTGTATGATATAGTATCTTAGTTAATGTTACTCTTGACAAGATTAGATTTCTGAGACGCGCACAATTATTGGAGACTGAAACGGAGTCAAGAACGCGGCCATCCGATGAACTTGAAATCACACCTTGAGCATTTTCATTCATAAGGTTTACACTGTATTAATATTGGCTTCAGCCGCTTCACATACTCATCATTACTTTGTAATTTTGGGGATGTTTATTTGAAATATCGCTTTATACCTGTGCTCGTTGGATGATCAGTCTTCCGAACATTTTTTGTTTTATTCGGATGAATTCGCTTTTCGTTTTGAAGTCATTATTCGTGCCTTTCCAAATAAGGTATTCGGCTTCGGACACTTCACAAGTCAGTGGTGTTAATTTAGACCTCTTTCCCCAGGTCTATAATGATTTAGAGACAACTTCAGTCTCAGCTATAAAAAAACAAAACAAAAAAACAATTAATGTGGAGATTGTGATAAACTTGACACCAAAAGTATTTTGGTTTAAAATAAGAATTTTCTGTACATGGACTTCTGTATATAAAGTTTCATAGCAATGCCAAATGGATTTTACAGTATTTCTTGGGCTAAACACCTGTGATAGATACTGTAATGTCTAATATTGGACTATAAAGAAGTTGACTGGCAATTCACCATTATAGATTATGTAGCCTGAATAGAAACCACCCTTTACAGAAACAGTGCCTTACAAAGGTATTTCATTCACTGTAACCTTTTCTATATCCCTCTCATGCATCTTTTGAAATAAAGAACTTATGGAATTATATCAGCTGAAGCATCAATGTCTTTTAAAAATGTTTGTCAAGATTCAGGCCAATAAATGATAAAAAAAGTTGATTTATTAGACTCACGAATTCAACAAATATCCAAGTTGTTCAGAAAAGCAAGATACAGTTATAAGGTAACACCTACAGATGTGAGTAAAGTAAAATTCACACAGTAGAATAGTTTCAGTTCATCTTCAAAACATTACTATGCTCATCCTTGTTCTAAATTGATTATGATTTTGAGAGATTAGCCACCACAGTCAATTCTGCCAACACTGCTCCCCAAAACCATGTGCATGTGGCTATGAGAAATATATTCTCTTTTTTGTTAGATTTAGTTTGTAAGGTTAATTTCTCATGTACAGTTTGATTGATATTCACATTGATATTCAAGTCATTTGACATTTACCTAAAGAGCATGCAAGTTTTTCATCTTGTGTAATAACTCCTCATTACATTACAGAGTTTTTCCTTGTCATTGTCACTGCTGGTTTGCTCCCTGGGGGTTTATAGTGTTCTATGCTTGATAAAGCTGCTTTGGGAAAATATATGTTGTCAAAAGTGGTATACAGATTAATTAAAATTAAATAAAAACTGAAATACCATTAATCAACTTTTACTTTCAGTCTTGAATGCCTCAACTCACTTCACTGTGTAATGCAAAAATACTAAAATCAAGCAACAAACTAGCCATCTTTCTAAGTCATTGCGAGCTAAGTCTGTGATGGATGCCTTTATTTTTCGATTAAAGCAACTCTTGAAAATGGAAATCAATTCCATGCTGCACAGTGAAAAGCATGAATGCTGTCGATTGGGAGCACCATATAAAGAAAGAAAATGACAAACATTAATTATTCATTAGCTTTACATATTGTGATAATCTCGGTGACAGCCCCTTGAATGCAGCACACTGCACAACCCAAGCTCTAAGGAGGCCTTGTTTTTTTTTATTTTTTATTATTTATTCTTTCTGAGGCTGCATGTCAGAAAGACAGCAAGGCATAGATAGTACACAAGGGAAAAAGAGGAAGAGATCTAAGCAGCAAGGAATGAATAAGCACAGATGAAGAGTGAAATGAGGGTGACAACAACAGAACTTATTACATGGGATGCAGTGAGTCTCTGGGTTAGAGGAGAGAGTGAGAGGCACAAACTGTGTAAGAGATGGGAGTTCTATTTCACCTACAACTATGAATCACCATGCAGTGTGGATTTATGGGTGTTCGATGCTATTAGATCAGGCATAACTTGGAAGTGAGGAGACAAAAAGCCTAATAAAAACCCTAATGGATCCAGGTTACAACACACTACAATATCCAGATAATGGGGAACATACGTCCTTTGAGGGTGAAAACCATGAATCATGGGTTCTAGTTGACTGGAGAAATATATAACTTGATGGAGTGTGTCTTGTTGACCGCTTGTCCTTGGCAGTTTGCATGCACACCCATCTGCTAGCCTCAACGTTATGATGCATTAATCTCACATGGCCAAATAACAACTTGGTTGTTCAGGTTCTCTGTTGAACAGATAAAAATTATATAAGAACCGTGATGTTCCACCCATCTAGTTTAAACTTGACTTTAAAGGTAAAGTGTGTAATTTGTACACCACAAACATCATCAAATGGAATTGAAAAAAAAAAAAGACTTTTTAAACAGGTTTTCTGTGGACTCCCAACACTTTTCATGTGGTCGCACGAACAGATGTCCCACCCCAAACTCATGCCATTGGTTGAGCAAATATTGCTAGTCAGGATGCTCAAAAAAAAAAAAAAAAAGAAAAGAAAAAAAGAGTAATGTTTTGAAAGCACTACGGAACCACAGTGTTTAAATTTTTTAGGGGAATCAAACTACAAATGGCTTTCTTAGAGTTTTCTATATATACTGTGATAGGAGAAAGAATTGTAACATTAAAAAAATTACACACTTCACCTTCACATTACAACTTCAGAGTTCAAAGCTTAAAGGTTTTAAGCTTAATCTTCAACTCTTTTGATTCTTACAACCAGGGCTGTAGCAAGGTAATCCGGGCCCCCTGACTGTATATTGCTCTGGGCCCCTTTCCTATTAAAAATTGCAGTTTAGAAATTGTTGTGGGGCCCCCTGGACCTGTGGGCCCCTAGAATCATTACTACATTTCACCCCATTAGCTACGGCCCTGCTTACAATCTTAAACACTTTTGAAAATGGTTAGGACAAACAGAAATACAATGGCATATTAAAAACAATGGAAAACATTTGTGAAATTATATATGTAAAACAGTTGGTACTTGACACTAAATATTACACATTACCTAAACACAGACAGTACAAAACTGCAGGTTAAGAGCAATTCATTCCATATGGGCAATTCACCCCATGTCTTAGATGACTAAATTGACTGAATCGGTAATGGATCATGTCTCACATGATTGAGAAAATGTATAAAAATTGTATCAGTAAATGTTCATGCTGATAAGAGTCAAATATCTTGTGCCCCTGCTGAGGCAAAGCCTACACTAACCTAATAAAATACAAAAGAATACAAAGATTTTTAATGTCTCCCTCCATTGAGTAAAACATCATAATAATGTTATTGCTCAACTATAATATCCCTGTGGCTTTATTGTCTTT
The DNA here is from genome assembly GCF_019703515.2 of Myxocyprinus asiaticus. Lineage (NCBI taxonomy): Eukaryota > Metazoa > Chordata > Actinopteri > Cypriniformes > Catostomidae > Myxocyprinus > Myxocyprinus asiaticus. The sequence continues at coordinate 19,834,645 of NC_059379.1, forward strand.
ATGTCAAACAGTCTCATCCAGTTTCAACTCTCTGATATACATTATTCAGTCAAGCCCATTGAGAGGCTGAGAGACCTCATCCTGTATGTGGCCCCCGGTTACTCTCACTAAATAATTTAAAGACATCCACCCACTCACTCATACAATCACAGAAAAATTAGAGAGGGAGAAAAAGAGAAACTGGCAAACAGGAACATTTGTTGTTTTGTTGGTCATCATTTTAATAAAGTAATAAACACATGGAGGAAACGAGAGTAAATAGACTTCATTCTTTTAACGTGTCAGTAGTCCTGCAAAACCTCACTGCTGTGATGATGGTAATAATGCTGTTACTGGTGTGAAAATGCTAGTAGTTCTCTCACTGGCTACAAATGTGCTGGGACGGGCAATTGGAAAACAGGAAGATCGCAGCACAACTCAAAGCTGGGAATAGATGGGTTCTGTGTCCTCCTGTCCTTCCGTGTTTGTTCTTCTAAGGTAGCTTGGCAAGACTGGTCTTCATAAGAATGCAAGTCCGTTCTCTGCATTCTTAACAATGAGAAACACCCTGTGTTTTTGATACTGGTGTGCTGATGTCTCCACCAAGCTTCTTAACTAGCTTAACCAGCAAGACTACATTGCTCAGCCAGCTTCACCAGCTACAGTAATTGTTGCTGGTGAACAGCATGTTTATTGCAGATCAACCAGCTGGACGACCAGCACATACCAACCTGGACCAGAATGGAAATTAAAGCTGGTCTAAGATGATCTTTTCAACAAGGTTGCAATGTCAGTTTGTACACAGATGGGTTTTGGAAGGTTCTCACAATAGAATGAACAAGGAGGGGCTTGCCCAGAAGTTTGGCACATGCAAACATACACCCATAGACCCAAGAAAACAGATTTGCATCTGTGAGCTGTTTGGTGAATGCTGGACAAAGGCTTTATTTACAGTGCAGTGTTTAGTGCGTATCTAAGTGATTATCATAATTATTGACACCCTGCAGTTGTATTTGAGGGATTAGGTCAGTAGGGGGTAGAGACAGTAAAAAACAAAAAATGGAAAAAGATGAAATATACAGGTGCATCTCAATAAATTAGAATGTCGTGGAAAAGTTAATTTATTTCAGTAATTCAACTCAAATTGTGAAACTCGTGTATTAAATAAATTCAATGCACACAGACTGAAGTAGTTTAAGTCTTTGGTTCTTTTAATTGTGATGATTTTGGCTCACATTTAACAAATACCCACCAATTCATGATCTCAAAAAATTAGAATACATCATAAGACCAATAAAAAAAACATTTTTAGTGAATTGTTGGCCTTCTGGAAAGTATGTTCATTTACTGTATATGTACTCAATACTTGGTAGGGGCTCCTTTTGCTTTAATTACTGCCTCAATTCGGCGTGGCATGGAGGTGATCAGTTTGTGGCACTGCTGAGGTGGTATGGAAGCCCAGGTTTCTTTGACAGTGGCCTTCAGCTCATCTGCATTTTTTGGTCTCTTGTTTCTCATTTTCCTCTTGACAATACCCCATAGATTCTCTATGGGGTTCAGGTCTGGTGAGTTTGCTGGCCAGTCAAGCACACCAACACCATGGTCATTTAACCAACTTTTGGTGCTTTTGGCAGTGTGGGCAGGTGCCAAATCCTGCTGGAAAATGAAATCAGCATCTTTAAAAAGCTGGTCAGCAGAAGGAAGCCTGAAGTGCTCCAAAATTTCTTGGTAAACGGGTGCAGTGACTTTGGTTTTCAAAAAACACAATGGACCAACACCAGCAGATGACACTGCACCCCAAATCATCACAGACTGTGGAAACTTAACACTGGACTTCAAGCAACTTGGGCTATGAGCTTCTCCACCCTTCCTCCAGACTCTAGGACCTTGGTTTCCAAATGAAATACAAAACTTGCTCTCATCTGAAAAGAGGACTTTGGACCACTGGGCAACAGTCCAGTTCTTCTTCTCCTTAGCCCAGGTAAGATGCCTCTGACGTTGTCTGTGGTTCAGGAGTGGCTTAACAAGAGGAATACGACAACTGTTGCCAAATTCCTTGACACGTCTGTGTGTGGTGGCTCTTGATGCCTTGACCCCAGCCTCAGTCCATTCCTTGTGAAGTTCACCCAAATTCTTGAATCGATTTTGCTTGACAATCATAAGGCTGCGGTTCTCTCGGTTGGTTGTGCATCTTTTTCTTCCACACTTTTTCCTTCCACTCAACTTTCTGTTAACATGCTTGGATACAGCACTCTGTGAACAGCCAGACTTAAACTACTTCAGTCTGTGTGCATTGAATTTATTTATTTAATACACGAGTTTCACAATTTGAGTTGAATTACTGAAATAAATGAACTTTTCCACGACATTCTAATTTATTGAGATGCACCTGTATATGTTAGAAATGTTTATCCCTCAATTTTACAAATATGCTTTTGATGGAAGGAAGATAACAATCAACAGTATACAGAAATAAATAAAAATGTTTGCTTGCGAAGTGCTTTCCTACATTTTCAGCAATCTTGATTCCGTAAGTATTTTTCCTATTTATTTTTTTTTCTCCTAAAGTTTCATAAAATTCTTCATTAAAGAGTTCTAAGCCATGAACCAAACCAACCAGCTCTGAACTGAATCACAGCATTACAAACTTTGATTTTAAACAAAAAGTATTTGAAAATTAGCTTTAATGAGGGCATGAACTACAATCTCATGAAGCATTGCAAATAACGTAATCAAATTTAAAACAATGGAAAAGTATTAAACTACTGATTTAAAATAGTTGAATATAAGTATACAAACAACATATTTTACATTTATTGCAAAATGTTCTGAAGCATAGAGTACTGTATGTTTGATAGTGTAGAGAGACAATTTTGTCATCCACAATGCTTTAATTGGAGTGGGCAGTCGATGCAGAGCTCTTTTTATCATGATTTATTTTCCACAGTTCTCTGATTGGTGGATCTTTCCATTCAGGATCATGGGTAGTGTAGTTCTTCACCAGTAATTAAACTATTAAAATAATATTTGAAAAAACATGGACTGATAGCTTCAACAGAGGCATCTAACATTGGTTAACAACCTCACTTTACAGTAACTTTAAACTTTGGGTCTTTGGGTGTCTTGGTACAAGAAACCACACCACAATTGTATTCCTCTGATTAAATCTGATCCATTATAAAATGCAGTTTGGCAGTGAACATTATTAAATCACACTGGACACAGTATTGGGTAGGATAACAAAGATTCAGTTGCACTGCTGTCTAGATCTTGATTGACAGTTAGTACTTCCTCAGTTGCCAGTAGTGAGTGAGCACTCTGATTTCTCTGAAGGGTCAGTTAGGTGGTTAGATCAAATGCATTAGTCAAATATGGCTTGAGGGAGCATTGACAAAGAGAGGGCTCTTTCTGTGTCAGTCTCATTAGAATGAACTCATGGCCATTTACTGTTGGCTGATTGCTAAGCTAGGGGTCAGCTGAGGAAAAGGCCAAGCTGGCTCTACTTCAGTCAGGGTAATTCGTTAGCCTAACCTTTTCTTTCTGTAACATGAGACAAACACACAGCCACAAACACTCATCAACTGACAATTTCACCAGTGACTGTAATGGCTGGCAATTAATGTTCCTGACCTTTTGAAGTAACAAAGATCCAGACCATGTCTGAAAATAAATAAATAAACAAGTGTAAAACCATGGTGCTTTTTGTGAGAAATATAACAGAATATGCTATTACTTCTGATAAAGGAAAAATTATGTACAGTATATAATACAAGAAAAATGCTCAAAAAGCAAAGAAATTAGTGATTAGTATATATTATTACTACTCATAAATAATAATAATACAAATTTGTGCTTTTTTTCAATCCTTACCTGCTATGGTCTGTGTACATCACTGATGGGTTTTAATTCACTAACTCTGCTTATCAAATGCAGAAGGCAGTATATAAACTATAAACAATGTAGAAATGCAAATCCCAATTCCAAAAAGCATGAGAAGGGTATTTTAAGTGTTCAGGGTACTTTAAAAAACAAACAAACAAACATTTTTTTAAGAAAAGTTCAAAAGTAAGTTGTGTTTGTTTAATCAAGATAGGGCGGTCTTGCAATGCACATCCTTCTTGGCAAAGCCATTGCCGAGAAAATGCTGCATTCTTTATTAATTTCTCATTTAGTGCACAAAGTATGAGCTGTACAGTAAACATGTCATCATTTTAAATGTCAGTCAGTTTAATTGATTATGAATGCATGTTTTACGAGTCACATCCATACTCCAATACAGCAAGAATTTCAGACTTTTGAGAGAAAATGGGGAACAAAATATGTTTTGGATTTTGGATAGAGAGAAAAAGGTTTTCTTCATTACTTAATGTTCGTTCAATATATCTGTGTTTATAGGTTTGTTTGTATAACAGATTGGTGTTTATTAACACATAAATTGAATGCATTGTGAGAGAATAAATGAGTTGGAAAAGTATGATGGGCATTGCGTCATATTTGTTTCAGATATATGCAAGCACTGTTATTGTTCTAATCTTAACATGTGAAATATGTTTTATGCATACATTTTTTTTTAACTCTTCAATGACAGAAATGACGAGGAGCTCTGGAATTGTTTCATCTTTCCATGTGTCACAAACTAAATTTCATGAAAAAAAAAAAAAAAAAAAAAAAACACAGTCCATGCAAGAAGTTTATTAATGAGCAATCTTCTATAGTTAATGCACAAAGGAATTTCCTTTCAAACAATTCATTCACATTCACCCAATACTTCAAAGACACAAGTACTGAGGTGCACAGTAAACACTTCCCTTTCTGTAAAATATTCTAAAAATAGCTGGTTTTGATTTTAAATATTCAAAGCTTTTAGCAGGATAAAAATGTGCACAATGTAATGTAATTAATATTTTTAATGTAGTACCAAATGCAAAACAGTTTCCTGACCTCAGTTTACATCTCATGCAGAGACGGCAAATCAATTGCAACCCATACAAAATAATCATGTACAGTTTCTGTATGAAAATAGAAAAAGATATTAAATGCCATATATGGTATATGCAACAATATAATCATCTGTTTAAAAAAAATGTACAAAATGGTAGGAACAATCAAGGACTAATTACAACAATAATTTTATTCCAACTTACAAAAAGTGTGATGAATGCATGTTTTGTCATCTAAATTATTAATGGTCTGTATCTATCTGCATGAGTTTACAAATGTTTTATAATCATGCCTATAGCAAAGGGCAATATTTATACTACAGTAACATAATGGTATTTGTACTCTTCATCCATTATAATAATAATCATGTTCTGAACAAATGGGAGCAATGACTTTTATTAACTTTTTTGCCGAGCTCACTATCGCAGTCTTTGAATGTGCTAATTACTCAGTTTTTACTTACATTTATTTTTAGTCCACTTTGGACTGCAATTATAAAACAACCAAGTGATGGAAATATCGTCAAAGTAACTGTTGTCCACCTCCATTTTGTATATACAGAGTCATAAAGAAAGAAACCAAACAATAACAAAGGTATACTCAACTATATGAGTGAGCTTTCAGAACTGAGATGGACTTTTCAAGAAGAACGTAGATTGCTTCATTTATGAAATAAAATGCATAAACACAAAACACAACATAATACTTTCTTAAATTTGTGCAACAAAAGGCACACCACACACACCACAATAAAAGACTAATTTTGACTAAAAGATTCATTGTAAGAGTAATACAGGATAATAGACATACAATATTAAACATATGCAGACATGATATATTCATGATTGTTAGCAAGCAAACATTTTCACAAGGTAAAATAGAAATTACTTCTTTGAATATATTTTCATCTGTACAGTTTGTTTATAGCTTGACAAAAATAAATATATATCTTTTTTTATTTTTTGTTTGCATTTCGTGGTGAGATGATACACTATCATATTGCAACTCCAAAAAGCTCAAACTAAATATGAGATATGAAAACTCTTTGTGTGGAGTCATTTTAAAGCAATAGCTACTGAAAATGACTAATGAAGTCAATGCAGTTAAGATTACAATTGCAGGAGACCAGGACTTCAAACAAAATACCTTTCAATTTTTGTCTCTGTTCAGCTTTCTTCTTAGCTGCCTCATTTGGATAAAAATGAGTACTGTGTAAAAGTAGCCAATGCCATAATTTGCTAAACAAACAAACAAACAAAAAATAATAATGTTGTATTGCAGCTTGTTTCTCCCTACTGTAAAATATATAATGCACACTTTCCTTCTAACATTTCTTTAAAAAATAGTTTGCTCAGTGATTGAAATCAAAGTGTTATGTAACTGATCCTGCTGCTGTCTCAGTCCTATTCATTGCTTTGATACATCAAGGCCTCTCTTCATTCTCTCATTGATAATAATGGTAATAATACAGAAAATGAGAAGTGCAAACTTTAGTGTCTTTCTTGTCGTTGTTGCTTAATGGCACAATGACACTGTGTTCTGTGAAATTCCAACAGAACTCCAGCATTTGCTGGTGCAGAGAAACTTAAATTAGTAAGTCTACAGAGATTGATTTGTAGCTATTTGTGTCATGTCTGAACTTTACTTGATATATATTATACATTCATATCCAACTGATAGACAAGTTAGCTATTCCAGACATGAACAGTTCATAGAAGCTCTGAAAATGTGTCTTAATGAGTGGCATGAAGTCCATCCGCCTGCTTATTTCATCTCCAGCTATGTTTAAGATGAGAGTTTGGATTTCCAGTAAGGTCACAGGGTTTGCTCTTAAAGTGTCCAAATTCAGACTCTCTCCACATGACTGGGGTCATATGGATCTAAGGAAAAACACATGATGCATTAACGATTTTGACATAGAACCAATGGAGAAGATGGATATATCAAGGACTGTCAGCTAACTTTAATGTGTCTACTTGAAAAACAGATATCTAATCTCTGTATTATGTAATCTAAACTTTATTAACAAATCTAACAACATTTGTTTTACTTTATTAAATATAAAATGAGTCTGCAAGGACTGTTTTGGTCCATTATCTATTCTTGGCTGATTTGTGATGGCAGTGAGTCTAATAAATCTGACCACGATTCCCTCTTGTGGTGAACAAGATGCATTACTGTTTGGCTCAGAAGATTATGGCCAGTTATTGTGGCCTTGCTGCTCATAATGCTAAAAGCGAAAAACACTTCATGTGGACATGGCCAAAAATAACTTGACTCCCATGCAATATAGTACCGGAGGTGACTTCTCCTAGGGCACTACATGGAAGGTACCTCACACAATACAAATAGCACATTAAACAAAACCCTAATATTGGACACAGACTGGTATAATTTGTTCAACAATTACAAACTAAGGTACAGGAATGTTGGCTAATTTTAAATTGAACTTAATACATTTATGTTTAAAACTATTAAGGAGCACATGTATGAAGCTAAGATTTATCTACTCATTTATGAAGCTGAGAATAATTATAATTTTAGACTATAGCATTTAAAAAAAAATAAATAAATAAAATCAACCCAGTTTGAATGTTAAAATACACTAAAATGCCTTATATGCAGGGCTGGAAATGGGTGGTGACCTGGGAGGACAGAGTCCGGGTAGTGAATTTGAGGGGGGACGGAGTACCACTCCCCTTTGCCCTACTGAGGTGAGGTGATCCTCTGGAGAAAGTAATTTAATTCGCATATATTAATTTTTGCTGATGCTTTTTATCCACAGTGTCAAAGCGATTTATACATGATGAATAGCACAACCGTGTATCTTCTGTTCATTCCATTTCCATTTTAAAATAAAAAAACGGATAACGAAAAAACAGGTGTTTTCTTTTTTCATTTTTCTGCACAAGTAAAAAACAAACATACTCAAATTGATTCATTTAAAAAAAGTAAAATTCTTTTGTTTCTCATTTCCCATTCTTAAAACTAAAATTTAAGAGAAGAAAAACAAAAATCTAAAAAAACTCTTTTAATTTACATAACTATTAATTTACATCGACACTTACAAAAGTCACCAGCAGGGGGAGTAAAGATAAGAGACCTTGTATTTTACGTGGGGTAAGAGGATGTGACTATTCAGATGATAAATAATAGTATAGTTAAAATGGCATTTTGTGGAAAAACTATTGTGATCATAGTGATTTTAAGGGATATACAGTAAAGGGACTTTAAAGGGGGAAGGAAAGCCCTATTTGGATGGGATAATTTTACCAGACATATGTCTGTTATTACTGCAGATGTCTGTAAATTTACTGTCGATTTGCGTGATGGGACTTAAGCGATGTCTGCAGAAATCATACAGATGGGTGTGTCTTCTGCATTTACACATTGTTGCCAAATAACTGACCTATCAGAACATTTATTGCTGTGCATTCATTTTGCAGGACATTATAAACATGATCATATACTGGATCTGGGATTATTAGAAGAAATTGATTGGAATATCTGGCAAAATATAACAAAACTGGTGATATTAGTGAGCCTGAAATCCTATTTTAAATATATATATATATGTATATTCATGGCTAAATAAACACTCAACAGCATAAAATGCTTGAGAAAAACATGCATCAGTCTAAACGCAACAGCCAGCGCTATCTGCAGTCCATCTGAAGTGAAGCAAGTTTTACAATCTCTGGTGTCTTCTCTTGGCCAACATCCACTTCAGACACTTGAATAACTTGAGAAACAATGAAAGTTAAAGGGTTCGCTGGTTGCACAGTGCAGATTCAGTGGCTTTTTACCAGCATGTCAGTTTGCACGCGATTTTAACCAGGGGTTATTTTTACCGGGCGTTTTATAGAAAGTAAAATAGTTTACAAGATAATCTTTATTGGCGCATGAACGTGCAGTCCGTAAAAATTACTGGCATGACCAATTCGCACGGGATTAAAAACAGGGAGAAATTCTGGTAATTATTACCTTTTCCCACGTCCCCATATAAAACTAAGTTCCAGCATCTATGATCCTCTCAGGAACAGCAGAACATAAAGTAGGTTAAAAGTGTCAATCCTCGTTAGCCTTTATGCGAACTTCCATGGACATTTCGGGAAATAACAGCTTACAGATAAATTACAGAAAATTGGAAAATCTAATTTACAAAATCAGTATTACGGTCATTTTTCTCAAACTTAATTTTCCGAATGCATAATGCATTTTTTAAAAAGGGAAAAAACCTGTTTTAGTAAATAATTTACCAAAGCAAATAACTGCAAAATAAAAAGACAAGCTGTTTTTTCGTTTTCCGTTTTTTTGTTTTATTTCAAAACAGATATGGAATGAATGGAAGATACACGGATTCACAACACTGTCTGCGTGATATTTTTTGTATTGTTGGTTTATGTAAACATGCACTAGCCATCTACGGCTGTTGCGTTGGGTCTCTGTCTTGCAGGGCAACAGATCAGGATCGATAGAGAGGACGGGAGAGAGGGGTCCTGAGCGGATCCAAATGCATTAAAATACACATTAATTCACAAGGTGACAAATCAGGTTGCACAGCTAATGTATAGTTTTCTTTAAATTTGTTGTTATTTAAATGTAAATGTAGGCTATCCAATTACTACAATGGCTGCACAGCTAAATCATAAAGTTATAATATAAATGATGAAGAATGATAAAGATAAAGTGACCCCGGTGTTTGAATCACTTTGGTCCCCCCAGTGAATCTCAGCCATTTCCAGCACTGCTTATATGCCTGATAATGTGTTAGCTTTTCCCTAAAAAAATAATAACAATAGTAGTAGGTAAACGAATCATGTACTGACCTGACATAGATAGATTGTCATCATCCTCAATTGCAGACATTGTATTGTCCATTAATCCTTGTGGCAGAGTGATTTCTCTCTTCGCTACCTTGCCACTCCGGGACTGTAGGATTGGACGTGCCATAGACTTCGATGGCAGTCTTGATTTCTCTTGTATTAGCTTGTTTGCTGACACTTTCTCTTCCTCCTGAACCTTTACCTCATAGTCATGTTGTGTACAAATGGTTATGTCATTGTTCTTGTTTTCTTCCACCACATTCTCAATGTACTGATCCTTTTCCTCAAGTATTTTGTTCTCTTGAGCTGAGTCTGTTAGTTCTTTTTCTTGCTCTTCTTCTGAGCACCATTTTTCCTCTGTCTCTTTAGCCAAGGTGATCCTGGTCACAGTTCTCACTAAAGACTGAGAGTCTTCTTCCTTTGCATAGGCACTGTACTCCAGAAATGCTTGATCATTTGTGGATGAAGGGGGCAGAGGAGATGGGGAATATGCCTGGAGCTTGTCCTGTGGTTCTTCTGTTATCTCAGCAATGACTCTATCCTTCCTGTCTCCCCCAGAAACACTTAGGGCCAATTCCTCATCCTCTGCCAGTGGAAGCGACAAACACAAGTTACTTGGAGGAAATTCTGGCAGTTCCAATACAGACGAGACTCTGTGGCTGTGTTTCTCTGCACTATGTACATTTTCTCCAGATTCGGGATCCTCTTCAACTCGTATCACTATCTGTTCTGTCACATCTTCAAGACTTTCCATAGATGCATCTAGCACTTCCTCTGACTCTCTACTGACATTCTGTGTCTCCTCGTTTGAGCTCATCTCTTTGGTTTGCATTGCAATGGCTGAACCTTCAGTGGTTTCCGAATTTCCATTCTCTTTACCGTCACCCTGATCAACAACTAAAGCTTCAACTGGTACAGCAATGCCAAGTATCCTGGCAGCCCTTTGTTCAATGGATTCATTCTCAGGTATGCCTTTGGCACACTGAACTTGGTATAGGTTACTAAGGTCTTCTGTCGGCATGCTGTTGGCCTTCTCTTGACTCAAAAGGGTCTCTAGATGTTCATCTGCCAATGTCTTCTCATTACTCCAGCTCATATAATCTGAATAAAAATGGTCATCATCATCCTCATAATTTGCTTTAAACCTGCAATGGAGACTCTTGATTACATGGATGCGTGAGGACTTTCCTGAACTTGTAACCTCTGTGCTTCCTCTCCCTGATTCCTTCTCGATGAGGGCTTTGGAATTAAAGGAATTATTGTGGTTCAAACTTTGAGTACCTTCAGCAAGCTCAGGGCTGTGCCTGCTCATATCTCCACTACTGTCTGATGATGTAATTTGTAAGGTCTCACACATCTCTGAATTATCTGAAGGGCTTGTTAACATAGGGGACTCGGGACTTACGCATGTGGGTGATCCAGAGGTCACAGTGTCTGGAATGGCAGTGTACACTGTTAAACCAACATCCCTAAGCAAGCACTCCTTTGGAACTGGAATATCCTGCCTATGTATCCCTGGATCACTGTACCCCCTTTGCAGAACCTCAAAGTTTACATAACTGTTGGGTTTGGCCACAGGTGTCTCTTGTGTCTGGGTGTCCAAGTTTACCTTTGCCTTGGAACTTTTTATTCTTCTGTATTCTGGATGTCCCTCTACTCTGCCTCTGTTTCCTGAATCTGTCATTACATTTAAGTTTTTTTGTTTCATATGCATCTCTGTGACCTGTACTATATGTGACTGCTCGTCACTTTCCTTCTTCAAGTGAAGTGGCGCAGCTTCCTGTTTTCTATTGTTGACCTCTTTGCTAGTGTTGCTCAGTTCGAGAATATTGTTTAATGCATCTTCCAGCTCATCTATGCTCTGGTCAACTTTTGGACATTTGCCTGTCTGATCCTGAATCTCCTTATTAAAAGACTCAAGCTCCCCAATTGCATCCCATTTGCGTCTGTTAACCGGCTTTAATAAGAACTGTCCAAAAACTGCTTGGCCATCTGTTTGCTGTTTTGATGCAGTACTTCTAAGCAAAGGCTGAAGGTCTGAAGATGCTGGAGTTGGTGTTGATTGGGCTAGAGTGTGGCTTCTTATACTTGAACTGTTGTCAGTCCCAGTTCTGGAAAATGCACTGTTGCTGGAAGGGTTGAGATACTTTTGACCGATCATGGGATATCCATAGTTGGCACTGCAGTCAGTTTCACCTTCATTATCTGTGGTTGTGTGAGGGGAGGGATGGTCATTTGTTGTCTGCACAATGCCTCTTTGAGGATGGATGTTTCTAGAAACTTCTGGAGAGCCTGTCTGTGTTTCCTGGTTCCTGTATTGATCTCCAGGCCAGGATCCTACATAGAACAATTCATTGTCTTGACTTGCATTCAGTGATGTAGCATCTGCAATCTCTGTCCTTAAAGGGGAGCTTCTAATGGATAGGAAGCTGCTGGACTGCATTTCTGACTCCTTGCTTACTGGGGTTTTAGAAAGGCTTTGGTTGTCAGACTGTATCACTGTGTTTTCTTCAGATATCATTATTGGAGTAGCCACTTTTTCATTGTTATTTGGATCAGAGACACCTTTGTTTGCTTGCATATTAATAGGGACAGAAACCAGGCAAAACATTGTCTCTTTGAGTTTCTTCTTTGAGTTTTTCTTATTCTCAGCCAAAGTTTTGGCCTCAAATTTCTTCACTTGTGTTACCATCTCAATGAAACCCTGGTTTGAGTTGGAATTCTGTTGCATTGTCATCTGAAGAACAGTTGTGTTGTTGTGGTCAGTTGGATGCCTGTTGCAGTTTTGGTCAGATGTTGTGTTTGATCTTTCTGTCTCTTTCAATACTTTCTTGTGCATACTGTCCTCATTAATAGACTTGCTAATATTGCTTTTACTTTGTTCAGTGTGGTCAAATGATTTCTCTGTGAGAGGAAAGGCACTGTCATTGGACTTCTCAGATATGAGGCTGACCGGAATCTCATTTCTGATGTTTCTAATTTTATCTGCATCCGTCAGCGAGTTACCATCCATTCCCGCTCCTGAAATGTGCCTGACGCGAGGGTCATCAAAGGGAATGTACTGAACATTACCTATTCGTTCTTCGCTGTAGCCTGGATATGCCTGTCTCTTGCAGGGCATACTTCTTCGTCCATCTCTGTAATGATCTGGCCAAGCCATCCCTGTCTGCCTGATAAACCATTCCTGCACCTCTGTCATTGCAGAATCTTGCATATATGGGTCACCCCTATACTGGTGGTTACCCAATGAAATAGGATAAGTTCTATGACCTCCCTTAACTAAAGGCTGCCTCCTGTAGGATGGGGGAGGGTTATATACGGGGGGCTCTGCACCAGAGCCTCCAAGTTCTTGCACAAAGTATTCTTGCCTTGAGAAAGGAAGTGGAGTCCTGTCTCTAGCCCGAGGGGCAACTTCCCCCATAAGCATCTCTACGCTCCCACGCATCTGCTGGTGCACTTCATAAGATGGAGGTCTAAGCGGTCGACTAAATCTGGGTTTTGATGGTGGAGCAGACTGTGCACCCGATCGGTCAGTCCACCTGCTCTCTCCATCAAGATGCCTTCCATGAGGGTCTCGGGTATGGTGGCCGTTCAACCTATAGCTTCCATAAGAATCTCGCCCAGCATTTGGTATGCTAAAGTATTGGAGGCTTTCTGATTGAAGAGTCATTCTGGGCAATGACTGGGACTTGGTTTTTGTTCTAGGTGGAACAGCACCTTCTGCAGTTCGTGGCCTGCGTTGCTCCTGTGTTACTTCATTTTCAGATGGCTGGCGGCTCAAAGTGGTCACAGGATGCCACTCATCTGTTCCCAAACTCTGGTACTTCCTCTCAGCTGCAATTCTCCACTGGTGCAGGGCAATCTCTCTCTCCCTGGCACGTGCGCTCTCAGCCCTGCGCTGTCTCTCACGGTTATGCTCATCTGTGCCCAAGGCGGATTCTGGTCTCCGCTGCATGCCCTCTGGCTTGTTGGGAAGCCCCCCTGCACTTCCACGTGGGTCCCTGAAGTCGGCATAATCCAGAAGCACACTGAAGTCCTGACCTCTTCTTCGCCAGTATGACACATCCTGCTCAGGCTGAGAATGTATTCCTCTGTGGCTATCATAAAACCTGCAGACACACAGATGGAAGTAAATAAGTAGAAGTCAACTTTTATATTGTATCGTGTATCTTTTTTTAACAATTATTAATTTCTTGTTAGTAATCAGATAATTAAGAAAATAACAAATTGTAATTAGACATTTTCTAACGATTTTAATACTTTAGGCAAGACAAGAAGAAACTGTCTTACAATCAATTAACTCAATAACACATTTATGTTCAAATCCCACTATGCAGTATGCACTAAGACAGGGATATTCAATTAAAGTTCCAAGAGGTTCGGTCTCTAGATTTCCTTCCCAGCAAATGTCCGGACAATAACTTATGGTGTTAGTAGTCAGTATAGCTATGAAATGACATATTTTTTATTTTTTTTTTTAAATAGTAGGCCTAATTGTACATTTCCAAGTTGGCAGTAATAGTACTTTGTAAAAGAAGATAAAATATAAAAAGTCAAAACAGTCTCTTTAAAACTGGGCAAGGATTAGGACATTGGGGCTCCAGAGACAAAGCCAAAGTAGTGGGGTTTGGGGGATCTTCTACCAAAAGATTAAAATATTTTAATGAGTTCATCAATCGAGAGCACTTTGTTATAGATATTAAAACATAAATCAACTGTTCATTTTGAAGCTGAATGACAAAGTCCAGTATTTGTGTTTGGATATTTTTAGATACTCAAGGGGCATAGGAGGCCTTGTGACTTTTAAGGAAATATATTGTTTGGGGGTTCAGGGGTATCCCCTGAGAGAAAATTTTGAAAATGTAAAAGTCTGAATGGACCATTTTTATATTTTCCTTAAAATGAAAAACTACTAACAACAATGTACAGCACAATAGTGAAGCTTAAAAATACTGTTAGCTAAAGTTAAATAGGCCTATAAATGGTCAGACTATCAAATAAATGGAAACATTCTCATGAGAACTCCACTATGCTACTAGTAAAATCAGATTTTTGGTTGTTTTTCCTTGCCATTTATGCAAGAGATGAACTTGATAACATTTCACAAATATAGCCTGTTTATGAAAGGCTCGAAACATGCTGATTAATAAAGCTAATTTTAGACGGAAAAAACGTTATAGTTTAAAGGTGCTCTGGAAGCACATCGTCTTGCAATGCAATTATTTGAAAGTGCAAAGATGCACTACAGTATATCTTGAAAGCATGGCAATAATTATGTCCAGATCGATCTATCTATTTATCTATCTACCTGTCTGTCTGTCTGTCTGTCTATCTCTGTCCGTCTGTCTGTCTGTTAATCCATGGCATTACAAAAATCAATGACACACACACATACGCACGCACGCACGCACACACACGCACACAAAAACATTCCCTGAAGTCACTCTGCAACAACAGAGCTGACAGAATGCAGATATTCACATTTATATTCATCATGTTTTATTAATAATTGTGTTATATAAGAGATTGTTATAAGGGATGGAATATTGATCTGACAAAGGTCTCATGGGACATGTAGTTTACTGCTGACTCTGCTTGCAAAACTGAGCATGCTCAGTAGGGGGAGCTGCGGGCTTTCCCACAACAGTGCTTTTTATGCCACTATGGTCCCGTGTGAATGAGAGGAAATAAAAACTAACTGCAAAATCTTCTAAACAGTTAATTAATTAATTTGCTATAGGGAGAGGGTGAATGAGGCAGGAAAGAGAGCAGGCAGTCAAGTGAGATTAGGAAACAGAAACATGAAAATGTAGGATGTACAAAGATTTTAGAGGAAGAGATCAAGATGAAAGAGTGAAGGCAAAAATAAGAGAAGGAAAGAGAAAGAGAGAACAAAAGGGGAGGGGGAGGATTAAACAAACAAACAAACAAACAAACAAACAAAAAAGGGATCTTGTCCTGGTGCAAAAGTCCTTGACAGCTTCTCCCTTTACATAACTCTTTTCATCATGCAAGACAGCTTAAAGCTCAGATCAAAGGGATGAAAGGCAAAGAAGGAAAGACAGCAGAAATAAAAGAGTGTGTGTTTGTATGTGTGGGACAGAGAGAGAGAGGTAATGCACAAAGGATGAGGACGTCAATAAACAACAAATCAGCACAACTCACCCACTGTCTGTGGTCAGGCTGTCTTCTTGCAAACGTCCATCTCCTAGGTTACCGTTGTCTACGTCTTGTGTTCTCTGCTTTCTGACCCGGTTCTCGGTGTCACTGGGGAATCCCCTGGAAGAAGTCTGTCTGATGCCTCCTCTGCCACCACCGCTGTAAACATGGTCGCCCTCATAGCCATTCACGCCACTCTGTCCTTTCCGCTTCTCACCGATTTCACACCGGCTGTCGCTTTGTGCTGGCAGACATTTTTCATAGGTTGCAGGGTGGGGGGAAGATGAGTGTGGCACAGGGACATTGTTGCTGTTCCTTTGTGGGACTTTGTATCCATGTGAGATAAGAAGGTCTTCCACGCTGTACATGGCCAAGCGGTAAGTTGTTGCTTTTAGTGGTGTGTGTGTCAGATAAATTCCAGTCCTACTCTAGATGAGGCGAGCTCATGAACAGCTGCACAGGAGAGGCCATCACTGTGAGAATTGAGAAAACGGGACAGTGGGGAGAGAGAGGAAGAAGGAGAGGGGGAGAGAGAGGGAGAGAGATATAGGTGAAGTTAAAATGATTCTCTCTCAGTATGTTTATCATAAGAGGATTGCTGCTCGCTCCCCAATCAGAGGGGCAGCCAAAACAAAATGGCCCTATCTCACCACAAGAGAAGCGTTTCGTATGGCTGTTTGCTTGTCTGTCTACTGACCCAATCTCATTTTCTCCCTCTCTCTCATCTCCACTTTCCTCTGTTCTTTATCCAGAATGGAAAATCCATCTACTAGATCGCTGACTACCTCGTCTGCAAAAACTTCTGTGATGTGGAATGTTATCAAAATCTTGAACTCCAAACTTGACTTTAGCAAACAAATGCTAGTTATAAAGAATTTGATGAGAGTTTTTTTGTAATCAAATGACAATAAGAAATCTTGATAAATTTTTTTAATCCTGAGCAAAAAGTTTGTTTTAATATTTGAATCTTAACTACAATTTTGGGGACACATTTGTCCCCAGAAGTGAGTTAAATTGGAAAAACTTCTCATTTTGGACATTTGCAGACATCCTTAATTGGAAAATTGTTTCATTGATCAAACAGAGAGCATGTTTATATGCACAATCTTACACAATTATGCTTAATAAGTAGACAACATGTCAGGTCGTGTAAACACCTTAAATGGTTTTCCTTTATTGGGGTTAGGTCATAAATTTTCTAAGCAAAAAACCAATCAGCACACATAGATTTTTGCCCATTACCCCGATTTTGCATTGCATGTGTGGTTATTTCTGTCAAGCATGGCGCTAGCAATGCCAAGATCATGGGTTCAATTTGCAGGGAACACACAAACTGATAAAATATATACCTTGAATGCACTGTAAGTCACTTTGGATAAAAGCATCAACGGAATACATAAATGTAAATGTAATTTCTTTACCAGCGCTCTTTACCAGCTTATCCAATGTGTGCAAGTGTTATACGCATGTCTGTTTACATTTTGACATAAAAATCAGAGAATAACCCGATGATTTTCAAAAGATGCTAAAAGTTTTTGTCATTGTCAATGAGTGTGGGTTAAGGTTGGTCTATTGCTATTATAATTACCTTTATATAAAAACAATATGAATCTTGGCATGTCCTCATCTGGATAGCTAAGCTGAACATGCAACAGACTAAACAGTTGTAGGTCTACTGGTTTAGATAAGGCATCCAAAATAAAACTTGCCTTAAAAAGGCAGAAATGGTAGCGTAAAACTGTGTCTAAGCAAGACTGTGGAAAGAGAGGTTACCTAACCTGCCCTGAACACACATGCACACTCAGAGAGAGAGAGAGAGAGAGAGAGAGAGAGAGAGAGAGAGAGAAATTAACATGGTCTACAATCTCCCACCATTAGAAGGATTATCGTTATTATCTTGATCTGCTGAGAGTGAAGTCCAAATGGAAGCTTAGAGTTCTGCATACCTGAATGTTCTCTCAACCCTGCACGCTGCCTGATTTCCTAAAACAAACTAAAGAAAAAATTTTTTTTACAACATTTCCAACATTCTGCCAAAAAAACACTCCATGGTAGTTGTTCAAATATCAGAAACTAAATCAAAAGATTGGGCCACGCTTGTGGGTTATGCCCACTCATTTAGACATACAGAGATGGTGGTGCACAGCTCTTTTTGTGCACAGAGGCCCCATTACAATTTTCTCCAACCATAAACCTTAGTGCTGGAGGACTGACTTTTTAAAGTGAAAAAAATTAGGTGTCAACTTACATAGTGTAGTGAGAAGTCTCATGGTGGTAAGTTACTTCAAACAGACAAAATTTCTTTACTGATGGCACTGAATATTCACATAATAAAACATATAGACATATGTTTTACCATTTAAAAAACTGATATGTTTTGATTTACTGCTAATGTTTATCAGTTGCAGAGATATGTCTTTCATATTTTCACACTTCCCAACCCAGATACTCGGCCAGACTGATCCACATTTACCATTAAAGGCCCTTAGAGACCACTGCATCTCACAGCATCATCTAGCACACACAGAAGTCAAAAGAGGCACCCAAAATAATACAGACTTTTTTCTTTGTCCCCACACATTTGCATGTCTTCGTCCCATAGCAAACGCAACAATATTCAAAAACCAAAACTTCTAGGCAGGGTCCATTGAGAAGTTAAATGGCAAAGAACTGTATGTCTGGTTCAGAACACAGTGGTTTTAGCAATGACAAACTGCCTCCTAGAGCATGAGACAAATTCATACAATTGCGGATATGTGAGATAAAGCACTATTCTTTTTTTTATTAATGGCCTGCTTTTATGGCTAACACATTTTGCAAGCTAAAAATGAACCAAAGCACAAACAGACCAGTGCTGTCATGAGGCTGCTTTGAGCAAAAACTTAACAATAACAGTTAATCATTTGAATCCATTCAGACACTTTGATTCCTTTTTCTGAAAAGAAACACTTATGCTCACTTCTTTGAACCATTAATTTCCTTGATTAGCTGCTTATTTGCAGCTAATCATTAAGATAAAACCCATCATGTCTGTGAGCCTCTTACCTCCCAGAAGACCACTGAACTCTTTAGCTCTATAAACAGTAAGGTATGTCTGTGGAGCCAGCACTAACTTCCCTCATAAATGAATTACACATTTTTAGATCTGGCCCGCCTCACACCCCCCTCACCAGCAGGCCTGCAGAGCACAGAGCTACCGCCATGACAGTTTGGTGTCAACTCTGTATTCTTAGTCTTACTGAGATTTGTGGTGTGTGTTTGTGAAAGAAAAAAGAGAGAGAGAGACCCACTAATAAGAGGAGTAAATTTTCAGACACACAGATTGTGTGTGTGTGTGTAACCCAGTCTAAATTTTAAAACTCATAAAACATAAATAGTAAATGTAAATGCACAAAATTTAAAAAAGAAACACTCATATAACATTCTAGGTTACTAAACAAATCAATTAATAAGCCCTAAATATACAGTATTTGTAACATAAATTAGAAAAAGGGCACGTGGCCCCTATCGCAAAAACGATAGGTTACCTTTTCTGTAACCCCAGTTCTCTGAGACATCAAGTGGAAAGGGCATACGCACCAGACATCTGCAGAAGCATCCAATAGCACCAAATCTGGCTTGACAGACAGAAGCGCATGTCCAATGCCGGTGTAAGGCCCTGCCCTTACCTGAGGGCATAAAAGGACCTGTATGCTACTTCCATCGGTGAGCATATTCGCTTCTTGTGAAGCAAGCAGGGCAAGCTTGGTGAATCTCTCCACTCAATGTTTCAGAGAACTGGGGTTACAGAAAATGTAACCCATCGTTCTCTTTTATCATCTCGTGCTCGAGATCCACCTATGGGAAGATATGGACAACTCCCCGATTGCCCTATCAAAAGGATGGTTTACTAATTAAGGCAGTGCCGGACACATCCTTTATAATATTAGCAGGCTCTATAAACCATAAACATAACAAATCAGGGAGAAGAGGCCATGCACTGTGCTTGGAGTGAAACCTGTGGGGTAACATGTACACAGTGTGAGGGAGAAAGGGTTATGTTTAACCCATTATGAAGAACCCAAAACTGCATGTGCTACTGGGGTTCTGGTGACATCAAGGTGGTAGTACCTGGGGGGGGGGAGCCCAACATGCAGCTGAACAAATGTCTTGCAGAGAGACTCCTTGAAACAGGGCCCAGGTAGCAGCCATGCCTCTCGTGGAATGGGCCCTAAGGCCTGAGAGGGGCTGGAGACCCTTAGAGCTATATGCAAAAGATATTGCTACCACAAGCCAATGGGAAAGGCTTTGTTTAAAAATGGGTTTATCCATGTGGGAGGAAGCCCAGGTCGCTCTTTCTGATAGTCTCATTCCTACACATATACATGTGGAGTGTATGCACAAGACACAAGGCATTCAGCCTCTCATCCTCCACAGAGGTGAAAGGAGGTGGATGGAAAGCGCTGAGCTCTAACACCTCCCCTGTGAATTTAGGGTAACACTTAGGCATAAAGGCTGGATTGGGACTAAGAGAAACCTTCTCCATGCCTGGGGAAAATCTTGTACAAGAAGGATGAATAGAAAGGGCATGCAGATCAATGACATGTCTGGCTGATGCCACTGCCAGGAGTATAGATGTTTTCTAAGACAACAACTTTAAGAAATATTTTCCAAGGGCTCAAAAGGCTGCTGTGACAGAGCTTCCAGCACCATGGAGAGGTTCCACTCAGGAACAAGCTTTCTAGTAACTGGCACAGAACGGCGAGCACCCTTCATGTATCTACGAATGAGAGGATGCTGCCCTACTGCTGCATCATTGAAGACAATGTGGCAAGCAGAAATGGCTGCCAGGTAAACCTTGATGGTCGAAAAAGATTTTCCTTTGTCCAAAAGGTTTTGTAGAAAGCATAATATATCCGTGACTGAACACTGATATGACACCAAATGATGTGAATTACAAAATTTTTCAAACACCTGCCACTTACAATCATTCAAAGACCTCATGTACAAGGCTCTAGAATTTAGTATAGTGGCGACCACCTTGGGGGGAAGCCCCAGTGTGTTCAGGTTGGACCTTTCATGGGCAAGGCCCATAGTGCCACCCTGTCTGGGTGAGGGTGGTATATTTCTCTGTTCGCCTGAGACAAGAGGTTTGTGTGCAACGGGAGCGGGCATGGCTGGTTATGAAGGAGGAGAATTATTATGGTGCTTTGGGCCATCTGGGTGCTATGAGAATTAGTGTCAAGCTCTGCTCTCTCACCCTTGCTTGACAGGAGATCCGTGCCCAAGTTCACAACACCCGGGATGTGAGTCACATGTAATGACAGGAAGTACTGACTGCTCCATACCAAAGGTTTGTGGGCTAGGCAGTGAAGCTGAGGGGAGCACATCCCTCCTTGGTGATTGATGTGTGCTACGGCTGTGGTATTGTTGCATCGCTCTAGAATATGATGCCCCTGAAGGCGAGGCAGAAAATGTCTTGGAACCTTCCACACAGTAAGGAGCTCTAGATAATTTATGTGAGCTAAGTGTAGTTTCGTCGGCCACATCCCATTCACTGTTCTGCCCTCCTGGGTGGCACCCCACCCAGACAGGGAAGCATCTTTCGTAACAAGTTTTCATATCATAACCGCCCCTAGAGGCATCCTGTGTGCATAAAACTCTGTGCTCGTCCAGTGGTGCAATGCTGATATGTAAGTGCGGGTCACTGTAACGTTGCAACGGAGATCGCGCAGGGGGTTGTGATGAAGAGACAAAATCCATTTCATGAATGTTCTCATCCTCAAAAGTCCCAAGGGCAAAACATGGATGGCTGAAGCCATGAGGCCCTGAAGTCTGAGACAAATGTGTTACTGCACGCTTGCTCCCTCTTTGAACTGTGAGAGACCATTCATTAGAGACAGAATGCGCTCTTCTGACAGATGAGCACGCATCACAGTGGAATTTAGCTCCAGTCCCAGAAAAGTGACATTCTGGGACAGAGTGAAATTGCTCTTGCTCAGATTTATTCTGAAACCGAGAAATGCAAGGTGTGAGAGCACTAGTTGTGTGTCCTGCACTGCTTTCTCTCTTGAACTGGCTATGATTAACCAATCGTCTCTATATATGTCAGGATTTTCAGCCACGCTAGGAGTAACAGAGCTAATTCTGCTTCCAAACAGAGACAAAATACGCACGGGCTTAGGGCGAGACTGAACGGCAGAACCGTGAATTCATAACAAATGCCATGATAGGCAAAACAAAGGAATTTCCTGTGTGGGGGATAAATGCTGACATGGAAGAAAGCATCTTTCAGATTGACTGATGTGAACCAATCGTTCTTATGTATAGAACGAGAGAGAGTGTTGCATGTTAACATCTTGAAATTGTATTGTATCAAATGTCTGTTTAACACTCTGAGATCCAACTTAGGGTGCAGTGAACCACCCTTCTTTGGAACTAGAAAATAACGGGAATAAAATCCCTGTTGACATTGGTCCGGGGGAACTACCCAAATTGCCCCTTTCTCTAAGAGAGAAGAAATTTCCTCTTCCATAAAATAAGCAGAGCTCTCATTCGTCTGCGAGAAAATTACACTGCCGAAACTTGGGGGTTTCATGGCGAACTGAAGCCTGCAGCCGTGCATAATTGTCTGAATTACCCACTCGGGAGCCGACACGGTGTGCTAGACTTATATGTGATTTGTGAGCATTCCCACCTGAGCTGAGGCATTGCAATGAGTTTCAATAGTGGGCAGTATGCTTGTTTGTGATACAATGGTGCAATCTAGTGGGCAACTTAGGTGTGATATGTGGGACAGTGGAGAATTTTCCATTCTTAGCAGTTGATTCATTTGATTCTTTAGATTTTTTATTTTCAAACACACATTGGTCATGGCCTTTATTGCGAGTGTGAAAATGGTGTTGTGCATACGGTGTAGTGACACTGCTTGTGCACTTGAAACTGAGTCTCTTTCCAGCGTGAAAACTCTTAACACTGCGTGCTGGGAGGTGAGACTTAACCTGGGCAGCACTTGAACTGGTGCTGTCGTGCACAAAACCCGGGGAAGGGAACCCATGGGTGACCCCACCAACCCCACCAACTGAGAGTTTCCTCCTCTTGTGAGAAAGGATGGGAAAATCCAAACTCACGTCCAAAGGGCTGACAGCCCAGGAACCTGGACTTAGAGCCTCCGGAGCCTGTACATCAGGCAGATCGCTTCCTTTTGGAGTCAGAAGGGGTAGGGTTGGGGGGCTCCTTGGCCATGGCAGTAATGGTCATTTTCCCCCAGGGCTTTGGAGGAGGATTGGGCTGATGACTAGGTGGCTTTTTATGAGACTTATGTCTGATGGCATTGTGATATGCTAGCCCAGTGGTAGCAGCCTGTGCAGCCCGTACAGTAGAAGCCTGGTGAGGCGTAGATTGTGCCTACAGCGTAGGAGCTTCATGGGCTAAGCGAGACAATGGCTACAGGTGTCAGGCAGAGAAAGAGCTTCCTCCGCATGTTTCAACCCCATACACATAATGCAGAAGGGATGGGTATCCCTTGCTGCAATTAGGGCTCCGCAAGTGGCCGGGCATGCCCACGACTGCTGGTTCCCAGAGTTCAAAGATGTTATGGGTTTTGACTGAGCCATGCCATAGAAAACCGCTGAATTCTTATTCCCAAAGTATCAGCAGGCGGTTAGCCTGAGATGCAGGAAAAACGGCAACAAAGAAAGGCGGGCAGCCTTAAAAGCAAGAGGGCCAGCGAGCGTGGGCGGATTGCAGGCAGGATAAAACAGCAACTGACTGGTATTTTCTTGGCAGTCATGCCTAGCGGAGGCTGATCCTAGATCCTGTTAAATGAAAACCAACAAGTGAAATCTAATTGAGCTGTGAGTTAAAAACTTAATAATAATTTAAATAATTAAAAAAAAATCACATAGACCTTTAAAGACAATTATAATAGTCCTACGCCTAAACAAAAATAAAATGGAGATAGTTGAAAGAGAGAATGTCAAAATCACAAGCTCAATTATAGTTAGTGGCCTTACTAACACAGAGTTAGATGAAGACTTGTCTGACTTTCTAAATACACATGGCCGTGTATCCAGAATCCTTTGCATAAATGACCCACAATCTCCAAATTATCGTGATGTCATCGTGGAGTATGAGAGTTACTATGCTCCTACAACCTTTGAACCCATGCTGCCTCATAGCTTAAAGAGCCCACACAATGTCACCTACCACATAAGACACTTGTCAAGCATGTACCTGCCCATAGTCACTGAGCACGCCACTTTGAGTTATTTCAGTGAACTGCAGAAAATAGCCAAGCTTAGTGGTAAATCATTCGAGAACCTCTTGAAAGAGCAGCTTTCCAGATGCACTGAATCAGCTGTTGGAAACCTGAAAGATACAAGTGAGTCTGTTACAAGTGAGTCACAATTGCCTTATCCTCCTTCCCCACTTAAGAGTACTAACCTTGCAGAAGGGAGTCAAAGCCCAGCTACAATTAATACCGTAATTTCAGAGAAACAATCACCTGCCATTGGAGTAACTGACGCAAATCTGCCAGAGGTCCATTACATGGTTATAGAACATATTGCAAGGATTGAAGGAGCATCATCACAGGCACATGCATCTTTCAGGCTCAGAGTGTTCTCCGGAAAAAGTCCCTGTCCAAGCACTGAAGTGGACTATGAAATTGGAGAAATAATGTGGAGCTCATTCTACAAGATCCTTCTCTTTCAGACCTTCATCGGTCTAGGAAAATCCTAAACAGCCTTCTACCGCCAGCAATAGACATAGTCAAACACCTAGGTTCAAAAGCTCTACCCACAGCTTCCCTAGACTTGTTGGACTCCGCTTTTGATACTGTGGAAGATGGCGATTAACTTTTTGCCAAGTTCTTAAATACATTACATGATGCTGGTGAAAAGCAGTCCTTATACTTACAGCAGTTGCAGACAGCTCTTACCAAGGTAATCAAGAGAGGTGGTGTCTCTGCTGATGAAGTCAACCAGCAGCTTCTTAAACAGTTTGCAGAGGGTGTTGGGACAATGTGCTGATAGCAGGTCTCCAGCTCAAACACAAGACAGAAAACCAACCTCCATTCCCTGAATTTCTCCTACAGATACGTAGTGAGGAAAGCAAATACACTGCTAAAGAGAGCAGAATGAGAAAGCATCTTGGAGCTCACAAGCAAAAAGTCACTTCCCACATTGTAAATGCTTGTCCAATTGACATGACCTCGGAAGAAAATGAAGTATCTTAGTTAAAAAGACAAGTTGCCAAACTTCAGAGCCAATTCACCAAACGTAAGACCAAGCAAGCTGAAAAGAGTGTGCAGCCCCAAAGTAATGCTGTCCTTGACCTGAAAAAGCAAGTCACTGAGTTACAGAGCCAGATTACAAAACTAAATGTACAGAAATGCCAAAACCGCCAAGTAAATGTCACTGAAATGAGAAAGGCACCTTTTCCTAAACCTACTATGAAGAATCCTCCACCTACCATAACTAGAAAGATGCTTGACAGGCCCAAGCCCGGCTACTGTTTCCATTGTGGAGAGGATGGGCACATTGCTTCTGTGTGCGATAGCGAGTCAAACCTTTCGCTTGTGGCAAGTAAGAGGAGACAGTTGAAGGAAAGACAATGTGTATGGGACAGCCACTACGGCTCAGTTGGTTCTGAGTCTTTAAACGAGAACTAGCCCTTGTGGCAGTATTGTAGTACTTGAGATTGGTCTTGGTCTCTTTTTGAAAGTCTTGGTCTTGTCTCGGAATCGACCGCATTTTTATTCGGTCTTGTCTCGGTCTCAGACAAAGAGGACTCGGGATTTTATTTAAGACTGGTTAAGACCACAACTGCGGGGATGTCACTAAATTGCCTGTGCATTGTCTGATTTATTTGTTAACATCATTACTGTGACTGGATGTAAAACTTCTTGCTTCAAATGCAAGCAATAACTTGACTCATTTCTAATTAATTTTTTTTTACTGTTAACGGCTGTCACCCCTCCCCACCCCTCTTCACACACACTCCAAGAAAGTGAATGCAGGAGACAGGAGAAGAAACTGTGGCTGTCTGAGAGATGTCAGTCAAATCTTCAGTACAACAATTTGGCTACCTAAACCAGTGTTTCCCTACCACTGTGCCCACTAGCGTGCCGTGATAGATTGTCAGCTGTGCCATGGAAAATGATCAAATTCCTCAAAATAAATAAATACAGTGTTTTCCCAGGATTTTAGTGAAGGCCTAGAGACGGTAGAAGAGTTTTAAAGTTGCCAATTCAGTATATTTTCCATTACGAAGTATTTTATGCAACCAGTTTAAATATTTTGTCTATCATAACATTATTGTTCTAACAAACTCTAGTCCGCTGTGAAACGCAACTCCTCACATGCCCACAAAATGATGCTTCATCATCACACTTAGTAGTAAAATCATTCAGTTAGTGAACCAAAAGAATGAATAGAATACAACAGACTAACAGATGTTATGAACAGATGTGGCTTACTTGTCGCGTTTCTCTCATGAAACATAAAAAGAATATGAGAAACTGTTACATACAGTTACTAAAAGCAAATTCTCCTGTTTTAAACAAGTTCAAAAACCATGTGATACAGTGTATAGGTTCTGATGTACTGTAATCTTCACAGAGCGCGTTTGACATCTGAACCGGTGAAAGGAGGCCGGGCGGCTGCCAGGTCCAGGACCTAGTGCCTGCTGAATCTAACCTCTGTCAGTGCGACTTATGTGGGGTTTTTTTCTCTCTATCAACAACGCGATTTTGACCTGGTGTGACTTATAGTCAGGTGCGACTTTATTTCCGGAAAATACAGTAAATAAATAAATAAATAAAAACTAAAAAAAATTATTTGCTGAATGAATTTGCAAGAACAAATCTACAAATTGAAAAATACACAAATTTGTTGGTTTATCATTCTCCAATTAGCACTCTTAGCATCTGTGACTTCATTATACAACGTACTGTACCTATGTTACTTGTGTTTTTTGCATAGCCTAATTTCAAACATTACGAGTTCACGCTACTAAGACAGACAGCAAACATGGACAAAATCTTGAAAAGGAAAACTATCGACGATGGTTATGTGGGATAGTGGTGTGCCATGGGATTTTTTCATTGTAGAAAGTGTGCCGTGGCAGAAAAAATGTTGGGAAACACTGACCTAAACCACAAAGAGTTCATCTGCAAAAAAGCGTCAAAAAGAAAACACACAGCAGTATGTAAATTCTGCAATGCAATGCTTACCAAGACGGCTGGGACCACATCAAACTTTTATCGGCACTTAGAAAAGAAGCATAAAGAATGGTAAGCTAAGTGTAAGGGATGCTTGCAAAGCTAGCTGGCTAACGTTAGCAAGCTGCCTCTTGCTGCATTCCATTCAACTCGGAAAGTCAGATTTTCCAACTTCCTATGGGAAAAGTGCAATGGAACGTCACTTGAAGTCGTAATTAAACTTGGAAAGTTGTGCGAACTCCGATTTTGTTGAGATGCAGGTGCGTGATGAAGATGTACAAAATAATTGATAAACATTCACTTTTATTAAATAATATCGATAAATTAGTCAAAGTTCCTACATTACATGATATTAAAGCTTGTTTAACAAACATTAGCAGAGTAGCAGGTGTTCAAAACATGGTAAATTATACTCTCATTTGATAATCGTACACCTGAAGCACAAATGCTAGCGCTGCAGATTGTTTATAAATTGGGTTGCTTGGAAACATCTCTGGTGACAGTCAAACATCTGCTAAGCTAACGGGAGTGTTGCAGTTTTGTTTCCTTAAACGTCATCTGGCATTGGAATGCCTTTATGCTTAACGCTTACTTAATTTACAAATTTAAAACCATGACTTGCACTGCACACAAATAACTAATACTGGCATTATATTCATGTTGTTTAGCCAGAGGAGAACTGGCTCCCACAGTGAGCCTTGTTTCTCCCAAGGTTATTTTTCTCCATTAACCAACATCTTATGGAATTTTGTGTTCCTTGCCATAGTCACCTTCAGCTTGCTCACTGGGGTTCTAAATACAATTATTATTTAATTATTTAATATCTATACACAATTTACAATCATATTTAATCAAACTACACAATGATCACTCTAAGATTTTATAGATATTACAGTTTCATTTTTTGTTAATGCATGATTTCCTATAAAGCTGCTTTGAAACGATGTGCGTTGTGAAAACGCTATACAAATAAAAACGACTTGACTTGACTTATGGTCGGAGATTGGAGATATCAAGTGGAATATCCCCATATCCTATTTGAAAGGAACGCAGCATCTATACCTAAACTCATCTTCACCCCTCACCCAAGGAGATTTAGCGAGTATTAGCTAAACACATTAGCTACCTAAGTATTTAATGTTTTTTAGGGCGCTAGTTTCAGTTGCTCGCCAGCTATTTGCCGCCTAGCTAGGTGCACAAGCTACCTAATTTAGTTAACATAAATTGAGGAATGTAGCTAATGCAGTGTTAACTTTGTGAGAGATTGAGGGGACAAGGCATGTAGTGACAAATTGTTGTTCCCAAGTTATGTTTTTGCTTGTGATAAACAATGACGAGACAGGCCTCATAAAGTTATGTAGCTAATGTATATAAAGTTACGTTACAATAACGTTAGTTAATGTCGGCTCTGACATAAATGCTACACGCCAAGGTAACGTTCCCTCACTTGGGTGAGAGAGCTAGAGATGTGACAGCAGAGAGTGGAGACAGAGTAATGCGCCTCTACTTATATGAAAATGTTACATTTTAAATAGGCTGCTTTGCTTGTTTGGCATTCTTTGTTCTATTTTCTAGATTTAGCTATGTGGTTAGCAAATTGCACACATTAATACAAGGCTTGTTGTTGGTTCAAAAACAACAAAAAAAAACTTACTATATTGTTTAAGAAAAGACAGAGAAAAGTGAAGACTTAAGTATTGAATAATTTTTGACATATTCTGTACTTAATGATGGTTTCTATGGGAAGAGTCATTCAGAAAACCTGATGTGATGCCTGCACAAAAATTTTATTGTTTTAGGTGGATGGTAAAACTTGGAAAAGGAGTGTTGAATAAAGATGGTTAAGTTGATTTCATCTCCTTAGTGTTTGTTTGCATTTGTTGGCTCATAGAAAACAAAGGAAAATTCACACACATTAAATTCACCTCTGCAATGGCTTTTGATTATTTTATCAAGACATTTCTCATGGTACACTGACACACACACTCATATATATATATATATATATATATATATATATATATATATATATATATATATATATAATGGCAATAAAAGAGGTGAATGAAGAGGAATCTTCATTTGTTTTCTGTGGGTGTTTTTATGGGAATGTGAATCTTTCAGATCAATTTGAGGGGTGCCTATGGTTTGCATGTTCCACATTTTATTGTAAGTGTGTCATGCAGTGTAGGACTCGCACTGGTCTGGTCTTGGTCTTGACTCGGTCTCTCCCTGCCTTGGTCTTGACTTGGTCTCAACTCCTCAAAGTCTTGGTCTTGTCTCGGTCTCGATACACTTTGGTCTTGGTCTTGACTTGGTCTCGGTTTAGGTGGTCTTGTCTATAACACTGTCTTGTGGTGGGATGCACAAGGGCGAGCACATGTAGAATTAGTCCCATCGACACCAAGACCAGAGATCCCAGACCATCCAAAGTCTTGTCATACCAAATCATCCACTGTTCATATACCCAAGGTTCTGGTTGGAGTCAAGTGCACTGCACAAGTATCTCCTTGACACCGGGTCTCAAGTGACCACAATCTCTCAGTCCTTCTTTGAGCAGAACTTATCCAATTTAACCCTAAACCCCCTGAATAACCTGTTGGAAGTGGAGGCTGCAAATGGCCATGATGTTCCTTACTTGGGTTATTTTGAAGTAAACATTACTTTCCCAGAGGACTTTCTTGGGTCAGAAGTTGAAGTGTCAACTCTTGCTTTGATCATTCCAGACACTGGAACCACTGCTCAGCCCAAAGTGTTAATATGCACGAACACACTGGATTTAGCCTATGAGAAGCACTTTGAGATCAACACTTCAGATTCCAAACCAATAATATATGGATATACTAAAGCTGTTGTGAAGAATATTGAGCACAGACTTAAGCAGAAAGTGAACAGTAACATCAGATGTGTGAGACTACTTGATATGCCAACTGTTATTCCTGCAGGCCAAAACATTGTTCTTGATTGAGCTGTGAGTGTTAGAGGCCAAGTCACAGAGAAATGAGTTGTGATGGAACCTCCTGCAACATCATCTGTGGCTGGAGGATCGTTGATCACCAGTTGTTTACTTACCTAACACCAAATGCCATCACGGGAGGTGCCAGTGGTGTTGAGAAATGAACCTGAGAATGACATCATTACAGTTGTGCTCAAAAGTTTGCATACCCTGGCAGAAATGGTGAAATTTTGGCACTGATTTTGAAAATATGACTGATTATGCTTTTATTTAAGAATAGTGATCATATGAAGCATTTATTATCACATAATTGTTTGGCTCCTTTTTAAATCATAATGATAACAGAAATCACCCAAATGGCCCTGATCAAAAGTTTACATACCCTTGAATGTTTGGCCTTGTTACAGACACACAAGGTGACACACAAAGGTTTAAATGGCAATTAAAGGTTAATTTCCCACACCTGTGGCTTTTTAAATTGCAATTAGTGTCTATGTATATATAGTCAATGAGTTTGTTAGCTCTCACTTGGATGCACTGAGCAGGCTAGATACTGGGCCATGGGGAGTAGAAAAGAACTGTCAAAAGACCTACGTAACAAGGTAATGGAACTTTATAAAGATGGAGAAGGATATAAAAAGATATCCAAAACCTTGAAAATGCCAGTCAGTACTGTTCAATCACTTATTAAGAAGTGGAAAATTCGGGGATCTCTTGATGCCAAGGTCAGGTAGACCAAGAAAGATTTCAGCCACAACTGCCAGAAGAATTGTTCGGGATACAAAGAAAAATCCACAGGTAACCTCAGGAGAAATACAGGCTGCTCTGGAAAAACGGTGTGGTTGTTTCAAGGAGCACAATGCGACGATACTTGAAAAAAAATGAGCTGCATGGTCGAGTTGCCAGAAAGAAGCCTTTACTGCACCAATGCCACAAAAAAGCCAGGTTACAATATGCCCAAAAACACCTTGACACGCCTCACAGCTTCTGGC
The DNA here is from genome assembly GCF_019703515.2 of Myxocyprinus asiaticus. Lineage (NCBI taxonomy): Eukaryota > Metazoa > Chordata > Actinopteri > Cypriniformes > Catostomidae > Myxocyprinus > Myxocyprinus asiaticus. Next base: position 19,865,701 of record NC_059379.1, read on the forward strand.
ACACTGTAATTTGGAGTGACGAGACCAAAATAGAGCTTTATGGTCACAACCATAAGTGCTATGTTTGGAGAGGGGTCAACAAGGCCTATAGTGAAAAGAATACCATCCCCACTGTGAAGCATGGTGGTGGCTCACTGATGTTTTGGGGGGGTGGGAGCTCTAAAGGCATGGGGAATCTTGTGAAAATTGATGGCAAGATGAATGCAGCATGTTATCAGAAAATACTGGAAGACAATTTGCATTCTTCTGCACAAAAGCTGCGCATGGGACGCTCTTGGACTTTCCAGTATGACAATGACCCTAAGCACAAGGCCAAGTTGACCCTCCAGTGGTTACAGCAGAAAAAGGTGAAGGTTCTGGAGTGGCCATCACAGTCGCCTGACCTTAATATCATCGAGCCACTCTGGGGAGATCTCAAACGTGCGGTTCATGCAAGACGACCAAAGACTCTGCATGAGCTGGAGGCATTTTGCCAAGACGAATGGGCAGCTATACCACCTGCAAGAATTTGGGGCCTCATAGACAACTATTACAAAAGACTGCACGCTGTCATTGATGCTAAAGGGGGCAATACACAGTATTAAGAACTAAGGGTATGCAGACTTTTGAACAGGGGTCATTTCATTTTTTTCTTTGTTGCCATGTTTTGTTTTATGATTGTACCATTCTGTTATAACCTACAGTTTAATATGAATTCCATAAGAAATAAAAGAAATGTGTTTTGCCTGCTCACTCATGTTTTCTTTAAAAATGGTACATATATTACCAATTCTCCAAGGGTATGCAAACCTTTGAGCACAACTTTATACCAAGGAAGAGCGTCATTGCAGAAATGCATGCCCTACAGCAAGTGTTGTCCAACAAACATACCCATGCTAAAGCTGTACCAACAGGCAGACATTCCAAGGTCGCAGAAGATTTGCACTTTGACTTTGGTGATTCTCCGGTACCTGAAGAATGGAAGAGGAGAATTATACAAAAGCTTTCTGCTATGCCTGAAGCATTCGCTTTACACAATCTTGACTTTGGTCAAACACACAAGATGAAGCATAACATCAAACTGCACAATGAAACACCCTTGTTGGGCCTCATGTATTCAGATAGAAGACAAAGGCAGGCCTAACAGTCGTAAAAGCCTGACCACACACTCCATCATAAATCTTACTGATAAAAACCACACCAAAATCAAACAAAGGGAGTCCAAAACAGACTACAAATCCCATGAAGCCTTGCTCACAAAAGGATCGAACTTTCAACTCCTATTGGATGAGGCACACAACAGAACGGCCCTCAACCATGACGTCATTGGGAGTAGAAATAACTCTGAGATGCTTCCGGGATTTGCTTCCAACAACTTTGCTTGCCGTGCGTAGACGCAGCTCATCGCTGCTCTCAGGTGTAGCCTCGTGGCACAAGGAAGTAACGTACAACTTGAAACTGTGGCCATACAATCTCCATCTCGCTGGACGAGTTGAGATTACTCTGTGTTCCACCGAACACTCTAACGGATCCGAAGGAGACCGCTGAGCATTCCGCATCTTCATCTGTTTGCCGGCAGAAGTGAAGAGATAAAAGGTTTCTCTTCCATCTTCAATCAAGTCGACGTCGCTGATTTCTCCGCCAGCCCGCCGAGAATCAGCAGCCGTACCACCCGCAGACAGAGCGAGGAAATGGCCTCCCGTCATCACCCGAGCCTTGAGGAACCGAGTAGGAGTTAAAGGACAGATGAACATACATTCTATTCAATTAAGAGGTTATCTCTGGGCAGAGATAGAATATTATCGTGTGTTATTCTTGTGTATCAAGGTTATTGCTTGTACAGTTTATGGACCGCCGAGTCCACTCATGGCTGCTAATAATACTGAAGGTATTACTGTAATGTACTGTTATCACGAATGAGATTTGCTGTGTTGTAGTCCAACCACATTGGACTGTTGTGTATTTCCGCCATCGCGGGTGAGACCGGCACACTGAGTTTATCCATTAAAGAATGAAAGACCGCGGGACGGTTTACGAGCCGTCCACCGCATCTCTGAGTGATAAACTAACAGTTGCTTTCTCTCCCAAGATCGCAAAACCGGCTTTGGTGCCATCACTTTATTCACTCTCTCTCTCGTACTAACCACACACACACGTGCACGACCCCTCACAAACATTCTCACACACACTTTTGGCTAGTAGATAACTTCGTGATAAAGCTCAGCTTTGTCCCTAAGTTATCGTACAAGCGGAGACACGTGGTAAACTGGTAGACACCATTGACCGGTTTCTCTCCGCCCACATTCGTGGCCATATTCTCTGGCCGGAAATCTCACGTGACATACTCTCCACGAGAGTCACGTCTGCCATTTTGTGCGCGTCCCTCCTTACACACACACACACACACACACATTCGCCCTCTCTTACACACACACACCTTCCTCATGTGTCATAGGATTATTTTGGTTACCCTATCTAATCATGTCACTGTTTAGTATGTAGTTGTAAGTCGGAAGTTTACTGACTGCATTGTATTAATTATTAATTGATATTACAGCATAAATAAACTTTGTTATATTTCAAAGAGAAGTGTTTTGGTTTGTTTTGAATACACCTGTGTCAAATGCTGACGGGATGTCAGTGCTCAGATTCAAGCCTTCATTGTTTTTTTTTTTGAAAATCGATGTCGATTTTCCTAAGAGAACAATCTAATATTGAGACTGTTATACTATCTGGTTATTAGTCCCTGATTCCAGGGTGGTGCCCCGGCGATATGAATCCTTATTAATATTCTATTGATTTTTGATAATTGATCATTATCTTTGATGATTGTTGAATTTGAAGGATCAATATGCTAGTGTTAATTTTAATCAATGTTTCATCGATGTTAACAATTAATGATTATCTTTGATAACTGTTGATTTAAAGGATTAAAAAAAGCTAACATTGATTCAAATCAATGTTCTATTGATTTTAATAATTAATAATTATCTTTGATAATTATTAATTATTGCTGATAACCAAACCCGCTCCTAAACATAGCGCACTACATTTACTGGAGCCCCATATGAGGTTTTAATGAGTTAGATTCTATTCTTTAATTTAAATATTAATTAATAACTAAAGAAATAATTATTAATTATTTCTGATGTAACACTGATCTAAACAACCAGTAAAGCCCTACACCCTTCAAGCAAAAAACTAGGCCTATTCACCCAAATGACCTTGAGGCTGTCTGAAGACATCTGGAAGAGTTACTTGAAGCTGAATTTATTCGTGAATCTGAGTCTTCTTTTTCTTCATTCATTGTAGTAGTAAGGAAGAAGAATGGAGAAGTGAGGCTCTGTATTGATTACAGAAAGCTGAATCTGTAGACAGTAAAAGATGCTTATGCCTTACCAAATTTGGAAGAAACCTTCTCAGCACTCAGATGTTCCAAGTGGTTCTCTGTTCTGGACCTCAAGTCTGGATATTATAAAACTGAAATGGAGGAATCAGACAAACATAAAACAGCCTTTGTATGTCCATTAGGATTCTGGGAGTTCAATAGGATACCACAGGGGATCCCCAATGCTCCCAGAACATTTCAAAGGTTGATGGAAAAATGCATGGGCAATACAAACCTCAAAGAAGTCCTCGTTTTTCTAGACAACCTGATTGCGTTCTCAAAATCTCTTAAAGAGCATGAACAACATCTTCTTCATGTGTTAAATTGTCTAAAGGAGTATGGTTTGAAGCTGTCCCTTAAGAAATGCAAGTTCTTTCAGACATATGTGAAATACTTGGGCCATATTGTATCCCAGCAAGGTGTTGAAACAGATCCTCAGAAAAATGAAGCAATAAAGACCTGGCCAAATCCAAGGAATCTAAAAGAACTGTGTTCATTTTTTTGGATTCTACAGTTATTACCAAAGATTCATCAAGCATTATGGCAAATTTGTGAAGCCACTAAATGATTTGATGGCTGGTTATCCACCTCTAAAGAAAAACTTCAAAGTCAAAAGCCCCAGTAAACAGTATTTGAATCCCAAGGAGCCTTTCAGCAGGCGATGGACTAATAGCTGTCAAAAAGCCTTTGAGTTTTGGGTTTTGCTGACCCAGGACTGCCGCAAGTACTACTGGGTTAGGAGCAGCGCTCTACCAAGAGCATGAGAGAAACATGCGTGTCATAGCATTTGTAAGTCGTGGGCAATCGAAGAGTGAAGCTCGTTATCCTGCCCACAAACGTGAGTTCTTGGCCTTTAAGTGGGCCGTCACAGAAACATTTAGTGACAAACTATATGGGAGCACTTTCAATATAGTCACAGACAGCAATCCCCTAACATACATTTTAAGATCCACTAAATTGAATGCAACAAGTTACCGTTGGTTGTCTATCCTTTCAACTTTCTCTTTCAAGCTCCAGTATCGACCAGGAAAGTCTAACCTTGATGCCGATGGTCTTTCAAGGCATACTCATGGAGGTCTCACCAATGACCTTGTATCTCTAAAAGAACAGAAACACATTTGTCAGTTTGCTTTACACCACTTACCTGAAGCTGAAGAGTCCACTCTTGTTCCTCAAGATGTAATCCAAGCAATCTGTGACAGATACCCGGTGCGTAAAACCATGGACAGTGTGGACTGTATTCCCCTTGTTGAGACCCTCTCCATGTGTCCAGATGCGTCCCTGAGACTTTTGAGTGTTTTGATGGATTTCCTGTTGTTCCCAGTATGTCTGAAACAGAGCTGAAAGAAAATCAAAGAGCAGACTCTGCAATACGAGAAGTTATCCTTCACTTGGAGTCAGGAGAAACTTCGCCAACTATGGTGAGGAAAGAATTACCCGAGTTTCCTCTCCTGATGCGAAAGTGGAAAAAGTTGGAGCTAAAGAATGGAATTCTCTACAGAAATTGAAACATTGGTGAACAAATAAATTATCAGTTGGTCCTTCCAGAACAGTTAAGAAGTATTGTCTGAAAAGTTTACACGATGATATCGGTCAATTAGGGCTTGAATGAACCCTTGATCTTGCCAGAACTCGTTTCTATTGGCCCAGGATAGCAAATGACATTGAAAATAAGATCAAGAACTGCCATTGTTGTGTGTTGCAAAGCACTGCTAGAGAAGGCAGCTCCGCTATTAAATATCCAAGTCACTGGACCGCATGAACTAGTCTGTATGGACTTCCTACCATTGGAGCCAGACTGCAGTAACGTGAAGGATATCCTGGTAATAACTGACATCTTCACGAAATATGCAATAGCGATCCCTACTTCAAATTAAAAAGCCAGGACTGTGGCAAAGTGTCTTTGGGAAAACTTCATCGTTCACTATGGCATCCCTGAAAGGCTACATGGCGATCAAGGCCCAGATTTTGAATCCCGTACAATTAAAGGGTTATGTGAAATTGCAGGGATTCACAAGGTCCGAACCACACCATACCACCCAAGAGGAAACCCTGTAGAACGGGTCAACCATACAGTGTTAAACATGCTGGGTACCCTTAAAGGTGGAGTAAGTAATTTTAATCCAATACACTTTTTGTCAAATTCCACAAATATCTCTTCATGCACTGCTAGCTGTCCGTTCTGTGTGTGTGTTGAAAAAAATCCAGTGTTTGTACACAGCCCTGGCTCTGTAAATGGAAAAATAAACAAAGTGGATCGGGCCGATCCACACAACACTATTCCAGCCAACCAGCAACAGGGGGTGGTTGGTGCTCATGCACAGGTTGGGGGGGGGGGGGGGGGGATGGGGGAAATGGGGCAGTGAGCGAGAAGGAAATTCATTAGAAGAAGAGGGACGGTAAATATGGCTAATGTTAACTTGCTGAACTCAGCAGGAGAGATGGCTGAGAAACAGCCCAAGAGAAAAAGGTCAGGCGAATATAAAATGAAAAAGAGGGGGTGTGATCAGGCAAGGGCTAGAAGCTGCATAAACATCGGAGAGGCTTTCCAATGGTGGACAGACCTGTGAGAACTGAAAGGCCTGAAGACAGATGCGGAGGTTGCTCTGTTTCTGCTTGATAGGTGGGTAACATTATTTTTTGCTATGTTTTACAGAACCAAGATATGCTGTTGTTGTGATTTTAGCTATAGTAGCAGGAGAGTTGTGAGTGTCGCTTTCTGGAGCTGGTGTGCTGGCTCTGGGAAACCATCTTGTCCTGTCTGCATGTTATCTTTGCAACAGCAACTGTAGCAACAGTTTGCTAACCAACTACCTAGCTAACATTATTTACATTATTTGCTGTGTTGTTGTTCACTCATTATTATGGTATTTGTCCGTACAACTTTTGCAAAGGTTTTTATAGCCACGACAGCCTAAAAACACAAGTTTGCTAGTACAGTGTTGAAGTTACTAGCGATAATGATATTGATTCACTGGCTAAGTTTGTCCTCGGCTTAGACTTTGGCTAAGATAAGTATTTTGCTTCCACACCTATTGACAGGGTTATTGGCACACACTTTACAGTACTATAAAAAAAACATATGCCACCTGAATTTTCATAGCGATAAAAATTGCTTCCACTTATTGAGGCCAACTTACCCTCGGGCAGCAGACGCACCGGATTCCTCCATATTTGTCTTTTTGTCAGCTAGCCCAGTTGTTAGTGTTGTTGCCTTGGCAATGTGCGTGCATAAATTGGGGGGGGGGGGGGGTGAAGCTTCTGAAGGAGCACTGAAGGAAGGGGTGTGTTTGTTTGGCTGTTGAGTTAAAATATCAACAGTCTTTCTCAGGAATCGCTTACTCAACCCTTTAAAGATCATGAAAAGAGACATTGGCATGATTTTGTCAAGCCAACTGTACATGCTTACAACTTTACAAAGCATGAAACAAACAGGGTTCACACCATATGAACTGATGTTCGGGTGACAGCCTAGACTGCCAGGAGACCTTGCATTCAATGTCCCTTTGAGATAGAGTCACCAAAAATCACACTCTGAGTATGTCCAAACCCTGAAAAGATATAATAAAATAGTCACAGAATCCACTCTGAAGATTGGTGACCATGTCTTGGCCAAACATATACACCTGCGAGGTAAGCACAAACTGGCAGATAAATGGGAGTCTGCTGTGCACATTGTCATAAGCCGTGCAGATGAACTCCCAGTTTACACTGTCAAACCTGAAAGCAAAGATGGTCCCATACGAACATTACGTAGAGACTTCTTACTACCCTGTGGGTTTTTATCAGCACCTGTTGAAGAGAGTCAAGCTGTGTCCAAAACAAGAAAACGCCAGTAACACGACAAAATCCTGATGCTGACAGCCAAGAAGATCAAGAGTGTTACATGAGCAATGATGATAATGATGAATGGTTAACCCACATCTCTGAAGAACTCCCAACATCAAACACCACATGGTTTGTCCAACAGTATGATGTGATGAAACATCCAAAAGAACCGTCTCTTTCATCCATTAGTCCTGCTGAATGAATCCCTTCCAATCTAGAAGCTATCACTGAAGAATTTCCTGGTAATGTAAATTCCAAAACCCTACCTAGAGGAGAAGACATAAAACCAACAGAATACTTACCTGAAAAATAATACTTACCAGAAACTGAGGAACCTGAAAAGGAAAATGTACAAGAGAAAGATTACTTACCTGGAGTGAGCTCTGAAATCATGACCTACCTGAAATGAGCATGGAGAAACAGTCTAAAATGGATCCAACTTGTGCTAAAGAAAACTCACTTGACATTCCGTTTGAAACTAATGAAGTGCATTGCAATGAGTTTGATGTACCTGAGGAGGAAAATGAGCAAGGTGTAAATCACATGAAAGCCTTAAGGAGATCTACCAGAATAAGAGAGAAGTCCAAAAGGTTGACTCTCCCAGAGTTGGGAAACCCCCTAGCCACTATTATTTAATCCTTGTTTCAAGGTTTGAACACAGCCTACACAAATTCACTCATAGAACAGACTATTGAAACTGAGTTCCCTGAACCTATAACAGTACAGACAATTAGTGTTATGCAAACGGACTTGCATGGAGTAAAGAGGGCAGGGTGTAACCCAGTGTAGATTTTCAAACTCATAATACATAAATTGTGAATGTAAATGCATAAAATTTAAAAAATAAACACTCATTTAACATTCTGGGTTACTAAACAAATCAATTAATAAGTCCTAAAAATATTTGTAACATAAATCAGAAAAAGGGCACGCAGCCCCTTTAAGAGATGAGCATGTGTGCCAATGATGAGAAAGAGTGAGAGAGATGAGCTGATTAGAGAAGATGCGAAAACTGATCGGCCAAAAAAAATAAATAAAATAAATAAAATAAAATGAAATAATTGGTAAAATCCTTACCTAAATGTGGCTGAAAGAGTGTTTATGTTGATTAAGGTTTGTTCTAAATCCTTCAATGTATCTGTGAATTCACCTGGAGTTAACTGAAAATTGGGAAATTGAGAGAAACCGATTTGGTGAGTTTTAATTTGATCCTTTCCTCATAAAATATGTATTTTTGTGACTATTAGCCAAGATATTGGTGGAAAATTTGTGTTTTTATTCTACAACCCCAATTCCAAAAAAGTTGGGACAGTATGAAAAATGCTAATAAAAACAAAAAGGAGTGATTTGTAAATTATATTCACCCTTTGCTATATTGAAAGCACTAAAACTACACATTATATTATATTCCCTATCTGTCACTCACTCAATGTTGTGTCGATGTAGTGACACTAGGGGTCGCCCTTGGGAGCCCCAAACACCTCTGATCTTTGAGAAAAGACCAATGGGAATTGGTGAGTGGAATTTGCATGCCACTTCCCCGGACATACGGGTATAAAAGGAGCTGGCTCGCAATCACTCATTCAGATTTTTTCTTCGGAGCAGAGCGGTTGTGTTCAGCAAGCTGAATCCTCTGCCATTCCATTCACCTCTAAAAAACTGTTGGCGTTTACAGCGCATTACAGCGGCTTCTCCCGCTCGTGCACTGGTGGAGTGCAGAGAACGCCTCTGGGTGCTTCGACAGTCTAAAAGAGTATATATTCTTGCGATAAAAGTATATTTTCCCTACTAAAAGAGTGGTACTGATGGAGAGCGTCTTTTTAAAGATGCCTTAACATCTGTGTTTATTTCCTAGTTGCGGTCGTTACCTCTCCGCTTCCGATGGCCAAGATCGCTGTCTTACATGCTTGGGCGCTGCCCTCGCAGAGAACATGACCATGACAACGTTGCAGTTGCGGCTTTCCTTCGTTAGAGGGAAAGCCACCCCAGCGGCTCCCCGCCTCGGTCCTTCTACCTATGGTTTTGAGGCCGTGTCGGTTAGCACTGGGGGTGATTTGGGGACCCCTATGGGAGTCGCTCCGCTGGGTAACTCCCCACGGACCTCCCATTCCCCAGTATGCTCAATTGCCCCGGTCGAGTTCTGGGATGAGACCGTCGGCTCGTCTCAGGGCGAGTTCGCAATCTCATTCGGTGCTCCTGAAGTGGATGAGCTCTCGATTGCAGCATCAGAGAGCGGGCTAGTCCAGTCTGATGCTGAGGACTTGACTGGGCTCCCACCTTCGGATGCGGTCGCCCAGTTACAGGCCGATGTAGAACTGGCGGCCATGCTTGCCCGGGCGGCTGTGAACGTTGGGCTGGAGTGGAATCCTTCACACACCCCAGAACCCTCATGGCTTGACGATTGGTTTCTGGGTTCGGAGCGCTGCTCATGGCCGCGCCCCACCCTGGTCCCTTTCTTCCTGGAGGTGCATGATTTCACTGCCCAGACCCGGTCTCTGAGCTCCTCCGCTCTCACTACCCTCGACGGTGGGGCTGCCAGGGGGTACTCTGCGATTTCCCAGGTGGATAAGGCGGTTGCGGTGCACCTGTACCCGCAAAACGCTGCCACCTGGCGGAACCGCCCAAGACACCCTTCCAGTGCCTGTAGGTTTACGTCATCTCTGGAGACTAAAGCCTACAGTGCCACTGGACAGGCCGCCTCCGCCCTGCACGCCATAGCTCTCCTGCAGGTGCACCAAGCCAGGGTGCTAAGAGAACTGCACGAGAGTAGTTCTGACCCAGGATTGATGCAAGAGCTGCGCTCGGCGACCGATCTCACCCTCCAGGCAACGAAGGTCACAGCACGGACTCTCAGGCAGGCGATGTCCACCCTGATGGTCCAGGAGCGCCATCTATGGCTCAACTTGGTCGAGATGAGGGAGGCTGACAAGTTACGGTTCCTTGACGCCCCCGTCTCCCAGGATGGCCTATTCGGTGACACCGTCGAGGACTTTGCCCAGCAGTTCTTGGTGGTTGAGAAGCAGATGGAGGCTATTAAGCATATCCTGCCCCAGTGCGGACTAAGATCCCGTACCCCGTCTGCTCGTTGCCAGGGGCGTCCCCCTGTGGCGACGACACCGGCTCCGCCACAGCCCGCAGGAAGCAGACGCCCCCATCTCACGGCCCGCCGCCAAGAACCCAAGAAAAGCTTCAAGGTGTCCCTGAGATGGGCGACCCAGGCACGTGGAGACCTGCTGCAGGCCTAGAGATGGTAAGCAGGCCACTCCATCCCCCGGTGGAGGGCCAGGAGGAGAATTTATTTACACCAAACATTTATGGCAGGCACGACGCTGCGGAGGTGGGCCCCCCCACTCCTGCGCGCCGAGCTGCAGCATAACACACCCATGCCCGGGAGGTTGTGACAGATTACAAAGACAGTTTCCTCCTCCCCAGTTGCTGACCGGTCCTATGGTGGGTACCCAGAGCCAGGTAAGTGCTTCGATGTCCCCAGACTCAGCATGCCCACGAGTTTGGGGTCTGAGCCCCCTCAACGTGGTGCCTCCGGCTCCACCCCGTCGTGAGGCCCCACCCGCTGGTAAATCCTACGTGATTGTCTCCTTGGTCCCCCTCACCCGGAGCTTGGGGGTGTGGCTTGTGCTCCCCAACCCATCGCGATGGCTGACCGGGACCGTCCGACTTGGCTATGCGATTCAGTTCGTCAGGCACCCACCCAGGTTCAGTGGAGTCCGTTTTACCTCAAGTGCAGGGCAAGAACGCCGCTGCCCTGGGTGTGGAGATCGCATCCCTTCTGCGGAAGGACGCGGTAGAGCCTGTCCCTCCAGCCAAGATGAAGAAGGGGTTCTACGGCCCCTACTCCATCGTACCAATGAAAGGTGGTGGGTTGCGGCCAATCCCGGACCTGTGAGTTCTGAACCCGGCCTTGCACAGACTCCCGTTCAAGATGATGACGTGGAAATGCATTTTAGAGAGCATCCAGCATCAGGATTGGTTCGCGGCAGTAGACCTGAAGGACGCGTACTTCAACATCTTGGTTTCTCCTCGGCACAGGCCCTTTCTTCGGTTCGCCTTAGAGGGCCGGGCGCACCAGTACAAGGTCCTCCCCTTCAGTCAGTCTCTGTCGCCCCACGTCTTCACGGAAGTCACAGAGGCAGCCCTTGCCCCACTAAGGGAAGTGGGTGTCCACATCCTCAACTGTCTCGATGACTGGATGGCTCTAGCTCACTCTCGAGACTTGTTGTGTGTGCACAGGGACCTGGTGCTCAGGCACCTAAGCCGGTTGGGGCTTCGGGTCAACTGGGGAAAGAGCAGCTCTCACCGGTACAGAGCATCTCTTTTCTCGGGTCTCTATGATGGTGTGCCTCACGAGCGAGTGCACGCAGTCAGTGCTGAACTGCCTGAAGTTGTTCAGGCGGAGCACGGTGGTCCCACTGAAACATTTTTAGAGGCTCCTGGGGCATATGGCGTCCTCAATGGCAGTCATGCCGGGTTGATGCATATGAGACCGCTTCAGCACTGGCATCAGACTCAAGTCGTGAGATGGGCATGCGCCGCGGCACACATCGCGTGGTCATCACGCCGATCTGCCGCTACTTGTTCAGCCCTTGGACGGGCCTTGCATTCCTGCAGGCAGGAGTCCCCTTAGTGCAAGTACCCCAGGCGCATCGTGGTTATGACAGACACCTCAGAGCGTGGCTGGGGCGCTGTGTGCATGTCAACTGCCTCGAGTTGCTGGCACTGTTGCTCACCCTGCGGAGGCTTTGGCCGTTGATCCAGGACAAGCACGTGTTGGTCCAGACGGTGATGGTAGCGTACATTAGCCGCTAAGGCGGCTTGTACTTGCGTCGCATGTCGCAACTTGCCCACAGCCTCCTCCTCTGGAGTCAGCAGCGACTCAAGTCGTTGCGAGCCACTCACATCCTGGGTGACCAGTGCTCTGGAGTGTCCATGTTTGGCCCTTAGATGGGATGCAGAAGACCTAAGTGGCCTACCACCTGCGGTGGTAGACACGATCACTCAGGCTAGGGCTCCATCTATGAGGCGCTTGTATGCCTTGCATTGGCGTCTGTTCACTAAGTAGTGTTCTTCCTGACACGAAGACCCCCAGAGATGCGCAGTCGGGTCAGTGCTTTCCTTCCTGCAGGAGAGGCTGGTGGGGCGGCTGTCCCCCCCACCTTGAGGGTGTACATGGCCACTATGGCGGCGCACCACAATGCAGTTGACGGTATTTAGGGAAGCATGACCTGATCATCAGGTTCCTTAGAGGCACGAGGAGGCTAAGTCCTATCAGACTGTGCCTCGTTCCCTCATGGGATCTCTCCGTGGTCCTGCGGGGAGCCCCGTTTGAGCCCTGGAGTCAGCTGAGTCCTCCTGACTGAGCTCACGTCCATCAAGAGGGTAGGGAACCTGCAGGCGTTCTCTGTCAGCGACACATGCCTGGAATTTGATCCGGAATTCTCTCACGTGGTCCTGAGGCCCCGGCCAAGCTATATGCCCAAGGTTCCTACTACCCCGTTTAGGGATCAGGTGGTGAACCTGCAAGCGAAGCTGCCCCAGGAGGAGGCAGACTCAGCCTTTTCGTTGGCTCTGAGCAGCTCTATGTCTACTTCGGAGGACAGCGGAATGGGAGCGCTGTCTCCAAACAGAGGATCGCCCACTGGGTCTTTGACTCCATCGCTTTGGCATACCACGCCCAGGATGTGCCGCCCCCCTTGGGGCTTCGGGCACACTCCACCAGGAGTGTGGCGGCCTCCTGGGCCCCGACCAGTGGTGCCTCTTTGGCAGACATCGGTAGAGCAGCGTGCTGGGCAACGCCCAATACCTTCGTGAGGTTCCTCAATCTCCGGGTTGAGCCGGTTCATCCCGTGTGTTGTCAGGTACGAACAGGTAAGTTGGTGGGACAACTGGCTGGGTGTACCACTTGCATACAGTGCCTTTCCCCTCCTGGAGGGGGAGACGTGCGCTTTTTACCCCCAGCCATGTTCACGAGGTCGTGGATCCTGGATGTCCTTCCTCCTTAGCTCTGTGGCAGGCGAGTTCGCAGAGAAACTCGACGCTGGCCCAGTACGTGTGCTATTAGGCCCTGTGTGATGTATCTTCCGCGAGACAGTTTCTCCGTTGGTAAACCCGTGTCTTCCTTGGGCAGAGTTCCCCTCTGCCACTGGTCACCGTGTTTGTAGAGCTCCATCCCCTCTGGGTAGGACGTACCATAGGGACATCCCCACATGCGACACTGCCAACAGAATTCGGTAAGACCATGTGACGTATTTCCAAACAGTTGCCTCCCCTTCGGGCTGTGGGTCTCCGCGGTGTCTTCCCCTTGGGAATGGACACCCTCTGACGCGGACATTTATGGCCCCCAGCTGAACGATTTCCACTGTTTTTTGGGGAGAAAAAAGAAGAGAAGAGGCCAAGGCTGGGGTGGCCTGTCCCCATTTTGGGCAGTTGACTTGTCCCTGAGGTGCAAGGGACCGTACGACGCTCGTAGGAGCGTTGGGGGAGGTTACGTGACGGCCAGGTGTGCTGGCTACGAGGCACGCAATGGTCTGCCCGTCTCGCACCGTCAGTTCACGTAACACAATTCAGCTAGTTGTGGCGTTTCATATAGGGACCCCTAGTGTCACTACATCAACACAACGTCGAGTGAGTGACAGATAGGGAACATCCTGGTTACCTTTGTAACCTCCGTTCCCTGATGGAGGGAATGAGACGTTGTGTTCCTCCTGCCACAACACTGAACTACCCGCTGAAATGGCCGAGACCCTGTCTCGGCTCCTCAGCACAAAACCTGAATGAGTGGTTGCAAGCCAGCTCCTTTTATACCCGTATGTCTGGGGGAGTGACATACAAATTCCACTTGCCAATTCCCATTGGCCTTTTCTCAAAGATCAGAGGTGTTTGGGGCTCCCAAGGGCGAGCCCTAGTGTCACTACATCGATACAACGTCTCGTTCCCTCCATCAGGGAACGAACAGAGGTTACGAAAGTAACCAGGACATTTTCCTTGTGAATTTCATTGTTTTTTTGAAAATGTACAGTAATTTCAAATCAGATGATTGCAACATACTCCAAAAAAGTTGAGACGGGGCAATTTAAGACTAATAACAATTTGAGGAGTTGAAATAGCAAGGCGTTGTGAAACAGGTGAGGCAATCATGTCTATATATATATAGTATATAGGGAGCCTCCAAAAACAGCCTAGTCCTTCAAAAGGAAGGATCATTCAAGACTTGTCAATTTTCCAACAGATACTTCAGAAAATAATCCAGCACTTTGAGAACAATGTTCCCCAAAGACAATTGGAAGGATTTGGGGCATTCAACCCTCTACAGTGCACAATATAGTTAAAAGATTCAAGGAATCTGGTCAAATCTCAGTGCGTAAAGGGCAAGACGAAAACCATTTCTGAATGCGTGTGATCTCTGATCCCTCAGACGTCACTGTCTTAAAAAACGGCATTCATCTGTAATGTATATCATGAACATGGGCTTGGGATAACTTTAGTAAACCTTTGTTAGTCAACACCACTCGCCGCTGCATCCATAGATGCAAGTTAAGACTTTACTATGCAAAGCAGAAGCCCTACATCAACAATGTCCAGAAGCGCTGCCGACTTCTCTGGGCTCAGTCTCATCTTAGATGGAAAGTAGAACAGTGGAACTGTGTTTTTTGGTCTGAAGTTTTTGAAAAACAAAGCCGTCGTGTTATCTGGGCCAAAGAGGAAAAAGGCCATCCAAGCTGTTATTAGCCATTGTCTGTATGGGCCAGGGGTGTGTCAATGCCCATGGCATGGGTAACTCGCACATCTGTAAGAACACCATGAATGCAGGCAGATTTGTACAAATATTGGAGCAACATATACTGCCATCCAGCACAGTCTTTTCCAGAGACGTCCCTGCATTTTCCAGCAGGACAACTTCAAACCACATACTGGCCAGATTTCAAGTGCATGGCTGTGTAAGCAGAGAGTGTGGGTGCTAGACTGGCATGCCTGCAGTCCTGACCTGTCTCCAATTGAGAATGTGTGGCGCACCATACGGCAATGAAGACCCCATACAATTGTGCAGTTAAAGACCTAAATAATGGATGATTGGGGGAAAATTCCACTTTCTAAACTTAACAAACTTGTATCTTCAGTGCCCAAATGCTTAATAAGTGTTATTAGAAGAAATGGTGATGTTTCACTGAGGTAAACACTCAACTGTCCCAACTTTTTTGGAATGTGTTGCAATCATCTGATTTGAAATGACTGTACATTTTCAAAAAACAATGAAATTCACAAGGAAAAACATAATATAATGTGTAGTATAATGTGCTTTCAATACAGCAAAGGGTGAATATAATTTACAGATCACTCCTTTTTGTTTTAATTAGCATTTTTCATACTGTCCCAACTTTTTCGGAATTGGGGTTGTACTTGTGTTAGGATGACACGTGAAAGTTTGATAGATAACACTTATCAAAATGTACTGTGCTCATGTTGATTTGCATGTGCGTAGCAGCCATTTTGGGAAAATGCACAGCTGCCAGAGACTGAAAGACCATGTAATGTCTCAAAGAACCAGTTTATTTTCTTGTATATTTGTGTATAATTGTACTACTATGTTTATAATTTCTTTTTTTTGTGTACATTATATGACACTGTTATGTGCATAAACAGGACAGGTCTTTTGAAATGCTTGGAATACGATTAGCATCAAGATGGAGAGCCTTCCAAAGAGTCACTGTTGAAGATAAAGACTGAATCATCACATACGAACACACCTCAAACCGAAAAGGAACACTTTTCCCTGGAATTTTCAACTGGTAAAACCGTATAGACTCTTTTATATTCACCTTACTGCAACCAGCAGTTGGATTTGCAGAAGAAAAAAAGAACTGATTTTATCTAAATTAGTTCCTGTCACATATTTTGAAGTGTGAAATCGAACAATTTGTGATTAGTATTTTGTGTACATTTTAAATTGTGGATACCAGAATTTTGGTGAATTTTGAATGAATCAAAAGGAGTAACCTTAAAACCAGACTACTAATGAGAGACAAAAGGTGAACGTAAACTAGAAACAAAACTCAAAATAGGCCTAAATGCGAAAAAAATAGAACTAAATAGATTTAAACTTAAATGCGGCATTCTTCTGGGATTTAAGTCCCAGTACATCCTTAAGCTCATTTAGCACATTTTAAAGAACAGTACTATTTTTGCTACATTTTGAACGAAAGAACTGTTTTGCATATGTCTCTAAAGTAATTATAAAAATCAATCTTAACTTTGATTGATTCAGGCTTAGTTTTAACAATCTTGAACAGAACCGAACTGTGAGTTCAGTATCGTGAGTCGAACCCCTAATTTTTATACATCAGGAATTGATTGGATAATGAAAAGTTGCCATTTCTTACCAGAATGGAGAGGGTTGGAGAGGAGGGGTTGAAAAAGAGAGAGATTTGTGACGTTAGTCAACAAGGAAAGTAATTTCAAAAGTGGAACATAAATTGCGAACACAAACATTTGAAAAAAAAAAGGCTTTATGCCCTTTCAGGATTTTTTAACAAGAGGATTTTGAATGCAAAAAAAGAGGATTTGTAAATTTCATAGTTAAGTTGAATGATTATTTTTGTTTTAAAAGAGTATTTTAAACACTGTGGCAGAAATCCGTGTTCATACTGTTTGTAATAGGAAAGTCACACCTTCTGCTGATCATTTGCATTTTTCATCATCTACCCACATGCATGTCACGAGAAACTTGTGTGACTAAAATATCTTAAACTTTTTTTTTTTCAAGGAACTTTTTATTTTATTAGACTTATCTCATCAAAGGATAATGTCCCGTCCCCCCCCCCCCCCAAAAAAAAGAAAAAGAAAATTAGCTGCATGATGCCACCTGATAACTTGCACCAATGAATCAAGCACAATAAGACCAGGAATGTACATGGAGAAAGTAAACGTGAATTTTAATTTCATGTTGACTTAAACTTCACTCAGTCTCTGGTGTGACAGAACTGACTCATGACTCATGATGAATTGCCTCATCAGACTAATGTCTCCTCACAAATTGCCTAATAAGTGCCACATAAACATGAAAGTAATGACAGAAACAATATTATGCCTGAAACCACAGCAACTGTACTATGACATGCCATCATCTTTTTCACTTCAAGTTAAATATAAATAAGACTGGAAACGAAGTGTCTACATGTAACCAAAAAACAAGTTAAACAGTAAACAAAACAATGTCCTCCTTGTCCTATTAAAAGTTCTTTCAGAGTCACACCCCATTATTGTTCTCTCCATCCCAACGTAAATCCTAAACTGTCTCTTCATCGTAAACACTGTGACATCATCACAGTTGACTTCTGCTTCCTGAGGATATGCATGCTTCTAGGGAAAGGGGGGCAGAGGGGTTTAATAACCTGACAGTCAAACACGATACTGAGAGGAAAGAGATGAAGCCAAAACAGAAGGAAAACGCTTAACCAAGCTGGATTTCAGGCTGACTTGAATATCTCCATTCTCTCACTCATAACTCTAAGCCTTGGCAGAGTCATAGGCCTTCAACTGAATTTTACATCAGTTGGGTTCTAAACAAGCATGATGTTCTGGAAATTCCACAAAATTTCGACCTTATCCCTGGACCGCCCTGACGTTAACTAAGCCATTTGTAGGTTGATTTCACTTAAAAGTGTAAAAAATGTGCCTCTGGAGTGCTATTAAACATTCCTCTTTTTGTATAAGTGGCCTGTCCAGCCAGTCATGACTACACTGACTCAACCAGTGGTGTGAGTTTGGGGTGGGACCAGGCCCGTTTCCAGATCAAAATCGCTGAGGGTGGTTCTGAAAAGAATGGGGGTGCTCTGTATAAAGTGGAGACGTAATTATTATAATTTTTTAGATAAAATCATATTTAATGCTACCAATACAACATATTTAATCCATGAATAACTGTCTTTAAGAAAAGTTTTATTTTTTTATTTATAAACATTTATTGCTTAATTTTTCTGCACATGAATGCAGCAAGCGATGTCGGGAAATGTTATCCACAACCACTGATCTATAGTCAGTTTTGCATTTCACTATAAGGTTCGATTTGGGAGAAGGGTATAGCTGCTGGCAATGTTCCAAAAAGGGGCGGCAGCTCCAAACGGCCAGCAAAGATATAGTGAGACCACTAACCAAACCCTTACCTAACCCTAAATTCTTCGGAGCTGCCCCACCCACTTCTGGAGTAACCAAGCCCTCTTTTGGAGGTTACGCCCCTGTTTGGAGGTCTCTGTGCGGCTACAGTACTTTGGATTTGGCTGTTGGAAACTGATACTAGACCAGCAGTCAACATTTTTACAAACCAAAATTGTGTGTTGTATTACACGTTTGGCTGCAGTTTCCCAGTGAAATGTCCTGCGGGGGCCGTCAAAAGTGACTCAAATGATGTTGTAATCAGACAAGGTTTTTAAGGTGAAGTTTAGATGTGTGTTTTAATGAGTAAACCGTTCCTCCCTATTCTAAAACTTAACCTAAACCTAACCAATAGTATCCTAAAAGATAAACGAGAGGTGAACAAAATAGACATCCTTACTCTTAACCAACACCTAAACTTAACCGATATTGTTTTTAATGCAAATGCAACATAAAAAGCACATTTTCTGAAGAAACCACATCATTTTGTGTCATTTCTATGGCACTTTCGTATCAAGCATCCTTGGCAGGGTTCGAACCGTAGTCTACGAATTCTATGTTCAATGCTAATCAGGTGAGCGACTATGCAAGTTAATCACACTGGAATAAGTGTGTAAATATGGGTGGGTCTGTAAACCAAGCGTTAAAATGTATAATTTTTCAAGTGATGCATTAGAGTAAAAGTGTGTCGATATCATTAAATAGCAGGATGTAAATAATCGAGTTAAAAGTGTACAGTAAATAAAGTCATAATCGGCCATTGTAGTGGTTTTTGTGAGAAATTATTTATGTGAAAGTGAATAAAACACACAGTTGTTGTAGCGCCGCTAGTGTATATTTCACCAGGAAACTGCAGGGAAACGTAGACCATGGCACATAAAACTCAGTTTGCAAAAATGTGGTTATAGTAACATTTATTCTATGAGACTAGTTTGAAAAAAACACATTTACTTAAGACAGTCTTTAATCTTTCAAGCCATTTTTTACCATCTGTTCTGACATCACATGAAAATTAACTGACAATTTGATATCCGTGTTTGTTACTTAGATACTAAAATGTGCAGAATGCATTAGAGTTTGTTGACAGGCTACAAATGAGAATGATACATTTCTGAAGTGGGTTTACTCTAAGCGCTGATTCTGCCTAAGAGGTTTAGATTACCTTAAAAGGACAGAAGATCAGATTGGAGACAGAAAATATATCTAGATTAAGTTAGGGTTAGGGTTTAAACAGTAACATTTTGAATATAACAGGGTTCAATATACACTCAGACGATATAGTGCTGGTCCTTTGGGCCTCATAGTTTACAATTACATTTAACCATTTACAGTAAAAACACTTTTATCCACAGAGACTTACAGATGGATAAACACAAGCAACTTATTATACAGCAGCCAAACAATATTAACAGCAACGTAATACTGCATTTTAAGAGTAAACAGAAAAGCTAGAACAGAAGTGTAAAGGGAAGAAAAGGGAGAAAGGAAAAACAGATTTTCAAAATAAATTAATAGTAAGTGCCATTAGGCTTATGGATTAATTAAGTGGTCATTGACGTGGTAGGCTTCGTCTTCTTCTGTTTTTTGAAGACTTGTCATAGTTGCATTAACAGCCAAATTACCCATGCCTCTCTTTTCACAAGTAGGTCTAATCTGCATCTTTTCAGGAACAAACTTTAGCCAGCTCCTTAAGATACCATTGTTTTGTTTGAGCTGTGGCCATGGAGATGACCATTTTGAAAAGCGGATTTTCGAACAATAGACTACAAGTATGGTGTCGCTGGAAGCACTAAAGAAATGTTTTCAGAGTGTGGTAATTCAATTGGCAGGACTAGCAAAGCATCATCATTGCAGAAAGTAATGTTTTTCCATGCTGTGATCTAACCACAGTGCCAATCCTACAATTCACATTTCACCATGTGTTCCACATATATATATATTGCACAAAATCCACAATAATTTAATAATTTACAAAAGATTACTGATCTTATTTTACAATAAACTTTAGTTATGTGCAAGATCTTGCTCTATATTCCATCTCTATTAAATTACTAAAGAGATTAAATTTGGAGTTATTCATTTATGCTGGGTCAGTTTATTTGTTTATCATTAAACATATTAGGCTAAACATTTAAAATAACATGGTGACTTTTTGCTCCTTTCAGTCCTGAAATATATTAGCTCAAAACTGGGGTTTTACGTATATAAATGCTAAAATGTACTTTCGAGGTCAACTCCTGCACTGTGCATGTGATAGGTGGTTGTTATTAGGAAATATTCATGATTTGTACAGACAATCTTCTTGTTTATGACAGGAAGCAGAAAAGGCCTTGACCAAGATCCGTGAAAATCTGATCCAACAAGAGCATTTTATAACAATTTATCATGAGGAGAAGCAATGATATTGCAAGGGGTTAGGGCTTATAGTGGGTTCAGTGATTTCACCAAGGTTAACATCATCTACTAATGTGCACTTATAAAAAGCAACAACCAAACACATAGTATGACTTATTTGTGGGCTTAACCTAGATGAGTATGACTTATTCGCAACAGGGCTCTCAATCTGCAGCTGTTTCTAAGCTTACCAGCATGGCTGTACACAATTAGCGCATGGAAACTTACCAAGAGACGACAGCGACAAGGTTTATCAGCTAAAAACACTTTGATCAAAGGACTAGCACACGTAAGCATTCTGCTAATTACTCTCTTATCCTGAAAAGGAATATGATCTCAAATGAAGGGGAAGAAGGCTTAGAGACATTTCAACAAACACCACTTTTGCATTAAAGAGGACAGACAGGGAAATATACCATGGTGACCATAGGCTATTGCTGAAAGTTCAAGCAGCCAGCAGCCTTCAAAATGTAAGGCAACTGCAATAAAAAACAAAAAACAAATTCAGTTTTCCCATTTCATTAAAAACAAAAACAATTTAATTTTAACAAATACATTTTGAAAGGATAACACATACAATTTAATAGACTACCTAATTCATGGTACTACATTGTGCTACTTTTGCTCGTACCATTCATACCTTTACAGGACATTTAAGCAGGTTGCTGTGACCAGTGATAGGTTAGGTTAGGGTTAGGGGGTCATGGTTATCCTTATCAGTTCGTATTCCTCCCCTGAGCTTAATCAACTCGGGCTAATGCATTTGACCAGAGGAATCCATACAGGAGCATATAGGAAAGAATAGCAGTCCATCTGTTTTCTATATGAGTTTATGGCCTCTAATGTATGACTTCATCATACACAAGGCCTATACTGTACCAATCCTTTACCCTGCATCTCTTTTAAATACAATTAGGCCACTAGTCTATTTCACTGCACTTTTTCATCCACAGATGGTTGCACTTTGCTTGTTAAATGTTTATCACAACCAAAAAGCTTCTGATCTAAAAGCAGTTCAACTGTTGGCCCACCATCTTTCATATGCAACATATATGGAATTTGTGGGGGTAAAGCTTGTCTTTTACATTTCATTGCACCCAAACATCAATCAACCCTCACAACATAGTCAAACTATTGTCATTAGGTCATGAATTTTAGTAATTTATCAAGCTTATAGTTGTGATACATTGTAGCTTTGAGGCAAAGTTTCTTTCAAAATATTTAAAGGGATAGTTCACCCAAAAATATAAATTACTTTACTCCCCCCACATGTTGTTCCAAACCCGTAGAACTTTCTTTTCTCCGTGAAAAAAACAAAAGAAGATGTTTGGCAGAATATTAGCCCCAGTCACCATTCATTTTGTTAGTATATTTTTTCCATAAAATGAAAGTAAATAGTGACTGAGACTAACATTCTGCCTGATATCTCCTTTTGTGTTCAATGGAGGAAAGAAAGTAAATTGGGTTTGGAACAACATGAAGGAGTGTTGATGATGACAGAACTTTCCTTTTAGGGTGAACTATTACTTTAAGCAAAATCACACAAGCATGGGTGTTGTTATATGGAATAAATGCATGGTTGTGATTCAGCTGTACGCACTAGGTCACAAGTTAATATTGATTAACTAACATTTCAGACAACATTTGGCCAGTTAGTCGATATATTTTTCTTCACCAATGAAAGAAACAAAAGCATCAAGCTTTGCAAGTCAACAAGCAACACAGACTGAAAGCTTGTAAGAAACACAGTGAATGCAGACAAGTGGAGTGATAAAAATCAGCTAAATGTCCCAGTGCTGTTATACAAAATATCAGCACTCTTGTCCAATCAAATTAGAGGACTGGAAATGCAACTATGGTTGTATAAACTCTACAAATCTTTCTGTTCCTTTTCTACATTTCATTTCTTCCCCTACTTTGAAGGCAGAATTGAGAATAAACTGGCTTTGCTGTTATCCATTAGCCATGGCCAATATTTATTGTGAAATGAATGAGATTACATTCATGATCCGCATGGAAACCTGTCAAATGATTTTGCCCTCCACTACAAACAAGGAGGAGATTCTAAGACAACATTCTTTAAGCAAGACATTTTCTAAATTAGGCAACTCTGTTCATTAATCTCTATTGTGGACAAGGACTTGCACCCCCTATGCATGTGAAATTAAAAATGAATGGAACTACCCACCCGATCTCATGAGAAGTCTAATTTGTATGAAATCGTACAAATTTGTTCATATGAATTTGTACGAACTGTAGACGTGCAAATCCCATAAACAAAAGTTCAGATATTGTACATGCTTCTTAATTTTATACCCTTAACCAAACCCCACATCTAAACCTAACCATAGAGTAGAGTCCCAAAGCATAATTTGAAGCGAAAAGAGTATGTTATGAAAGACGGAAGAACTTGATGAGGGAGAGTAAACTGATTGGCTGTTGTAAAACCCTCCAACTATTTAGCGGACTAGTACAAATTCTTGCGATTTTTTCGTGAGATTTTATTGGAAACTACTGTAAACTGATATAAAGACCCTACTGTAAAAGTTCCCACGGAAACTCCACTGAAAGACTGTATCTAATAAAAACAGAATCATTCACCGTGCTGTTTTTAAAAACCTGGAAAGAACAATGCCCTCACTCTGTTCAGCAATGAACAGCCATTACCATTTCATTCATTAAAAATTCACTTTATGTGACCAACTGCATGTGTACAACAGCGAAATCAGCACATTTCCACATTTCCAGGAAACAGACTCCAGCTTTTTCTCCATACCACTAGATAAGTGATGCTCTGTGATTCAGCTCTCTTCCTCTTCTGCCCATCCCTTTCCTCATCGCCCTCCCTTTCCCTCAGATTTAAGGAATACTCAAACATACTGTTTTAGATGTTTGTAGATCCTTGTTACTTGATGGGGATAAAATCCTACGATCTTGAGAAGCCATCCACAGATATGGAGTTTTCCATGGCCAATGCTGACACGAACTCACATGTATGATGTATTGCTTTTATATATAAACTATTTAATTATAGAAACTGACATGTATACACTGAAATTAAACACTTTTTAACACTATATTTACATAAGAATGTCTCAGCTCTGTAGGTCCATACAATGCAAGTAAATGGTGACCAAGATTTTGAAGCTCAAAAAGCCCATAAAGTCAGCATGAAATTAATCCATCCGACTCTCCTAAAAGTTCTTCTTCTTTTGTTTTTTGTGATTCACATTCTTTGTATATATCACCACCTACTGGGCAGGGAGGATAATTTATAGAAAAAAGGACATAAAAGACTATCCCGTGTTCAATACATGTTCATTTCAATTGAAAGCATATGTGGCATAATGTAAAGAGTGATATTCTCATTCAGTGACCCCACAACATAGTAAATAGACCAAACAAATTACACTGCTGGCCAAATGTTTGGAATAATGTACAGATTTTTCTGTTTCGGAAGGAAATTGGTATTTTAATTCACCAAAGTGGCATTCAACTGATCACAAAGTATAGTCAGGACATTACTGAAAAAACAGCACCATCACAATTTGAAAAAAGTAATTTTTTATCAAACTTAGACAGGCCCCATTTCCAGCAGCCATCACTCCAACACCTTATCCTTGAGTAATCATGCTAAATTGGTACTAGAATATCACTTGCCATTATATCAAACACTGCTGAAAGCTATTTGGTTCATTAAATGAAGCTTAACATTGTCTTTGTGTTTGTTTTTGGGTTGCCATGGTATGAAATAGACTGGCGTGTCTTAAGGTCAATATTAGGTCAAAAATGGCAAGAAAGAAACAGCTTTCTCTAGAAACTCGTCAGTCAATCATTGTTTTGAGGAATGAAGGCTATACAATGCTTGAAATTGACATAAAACTGAAGATTTCATACAAAGGTGTACACTACAGTCACCAAGATCACAGAAAAAGCCACTTTTGAAACAGAAAAACAAGAAGAAAAGGTTAGAGTGGGCAAAGAAATACAGACATTAGACAACAGATAATTGGAAAAGAATGTTATGGATCTTAACCCCATTGAGATTTTGTGGGATCAGCTAGACTGTAAGGTACATGAGAAGTGCCCGACAAGACAGCCACATCTATGGCAAGTGCTACAGGAAGCCAAAAATGGCAAAAAAAATAAACAGCTTGCTATATAACTCATCAGTCAATCATTGTTTTGAGGAATGAAGGCTATACAATGTTATAAGTTGCCAAAAAACTGAAGATTTCATACAAAGGTGTATGTCCTTTGTCTTCAAAGACAAAGGACAACTGGCTCTAACAAGGACAGAAAGAGATGTGGAAGGCCAGATGTACAACTAAACAAGAGGATAAGTACATCAGAGTCTCTAGTTTGAGAAATAGACACCTCACATATCCTCAGCTGACAGCCTGTTTTTTTCACCCAATTTGGAATGCCCAATTCCCAGTGCACTTTTAAGTCCTCGTGATCGCGTAGTGATTCGCCTCAATCCGGGTGGCGGAGGATGAATCCCATTTGCCTCCGCATCTGAGACCATCAATCCTCGCATCTTATCACATGGCTTGTTGAGCACGTTGCCACGGAGACATAGTGTGTGTGGAGGCTTCACGCCATCCACCGCGGCATCCGGGCTCAACTCACCATGCGCCACCACCGAGAACGAACCACATTATAGCGACCACGTGGAGGTTACCCCATGTGACTCTACCCTCCCTAGCAACCAGGCCAATTTGGTTGCTTAGGAGACCTGGCTGGAGTCACTCAGCATGCACTGGGATTTGAACTAGCGAACTCCAGGGGTGGTAGCCAGCATATTTTACCACTGAGCTACCCAGGCCCCAACTCACAGCTTCATTGAACTCTACCTGCTCAACACCAGTTTCACCTACAACAGTAAAGAGAAGACTGAGGGGTGCAGGCCTTATGGGAAGAACTGCAAAGAAAAACAAGAAAAGGTTAGAGTGGGCAAAGAAACACAGACATTGGATAACAGATAATTGGAAAAGAATGTTATGGATCTTAACCCCATTGAGCTTTTGTGGGATCAGCTAGACTGTAAGGTGTGTGAGAAGTGCCCAACAAGACAGCCACATCTATGGCAAGTGCTACAAGAAGCGTGGGGTGAAATGTCACCTGAGTATCTGGACAAACTGACAGCTAGAATGCCAAGGATCTGCAAAGCTGTCATTGCTGCAGATTGAGGATTTTTTGATGAGAACTCTTTAAAGTAGTTTAAGAAATTCTGAAAAAAAAAATTCAAATTGTAATAGTAATTTTTCACTTAATTAATGTCCTGACTATACATTGTGATCAGTTGAATGCTACTTTGATGAATAAAAGTAGAGCTCGACCGATATGGGATTTTTGAGACCGATACCGATTTTAGAGATTTAATCACTGATTACCGATATGGTGGCCAATATAGTTAATTTTTGAACTGGAATGAAAACAGACCTTTTCTATGTGGATTGTGCGCAGATTTTTGCACCGATATGACTATGCAAAGGTACTCAGAAGGCTGCTTTCTTAAATATTTTTATCAAAGAATATTTGACATTATTATACATTGTCAACAAATTCTAGAAATGAACACTGAGAAAATGAAGAATAATTAAAAATACAATAAATAGCTTAAAAAACATCAGTACTGCATTTTCAGTATCAGTCAGTTGCTGACCATTAAACTAAAGAATAAATTCAAATAAAATAAATAGCTAAATAAACATCAGTGCTGTATGTTTAGAATCAGTCAAATACTGACCATTAAAATAAAGAATACATTCAAATAAAATAAATAGCTAAATAAACATCAGTACTGTATGTTTAGTATCAGTCAATTGCTGACCATTAAAATAAAAAATAAATAAAAATACATTAAATAGCTAAATAAACATCAGTACTGTTTAGTATCAGTCACATGCTGACTATTTTAATACTGCCAGTCAATTATTGGCAGGTTGTAAAACAAGAAGCATTTACACCTGCCGAGACAAGAGATAAACGGCAGCAGCCGTGTTACACCGTATTCTGCTATACAAGTTCATGGGAAAATATCAATGGTGGAAAACCAGACTTTTAAATATTACATTTTATAAATGCAACGACTGGAATTGTTCAGTTGAAGGGGGTACCAAACTGTGAATCCTGAACAAAACATTTTGGTGAATACATGTTTACACATTAGCTTCCACTCAGCTGACAACAATGAAAGTAGCTATGTGGTTAGCTAGTTAGCTATAAGCTCGTTGTCACGGAGAGTAAAAGATGGACTTTATTTACTTTCCAGCATTGCGTCTCACCAACTAGGTAACAACATAGCATGAAATCAACACTCAACAGACACAATCCATTACCGCACCGTGGTCTGCTGAGCTGCAAAAAGATGCTCTGATGTTTACCTTTCAATCTGCTACATTACTTACTGCACTGACAATAGTTGGCTAACAGCTAACAGACATGAGTGACATGGTTGTCAGGGACAGGGTTAACATTATATTAGTTATATTGAAAAGGGAAAATGATGGGGTCATTGTTTAATAACTTTCCAGTATGTATTTCACAAACTAGTAAGCAACTTACCAACACACAGTTCAACTCCGCCCTGTCTGCAGAGCCACCGTCAGCTCAGCTCTGTAAACAATGGAGTTGGAGCACGCTCTGCTGGACAAACTACGTAATGACACCAATTCTAAAGCACTGTTTTCTGCATTATATTTTCTGAAAAAAAGTTTTCATAGCGGCGCATATCGGCAAAATATACGGCGATACCGATATATCTGTGAAAGGCTAATATCGGCCGATAATACTACTTAAGTCTATTCATTATTATTTCAGGAGCTCAAGTTTTTCACAACAAGGACAGTTGTTTCATTTATACTGTATGTTTGATACATGTTTACATTAGAAAATATTTATAATTTTTTTTTTAAATATTTGAATATTTGATAAAAGTTTGATCTGTTACAGTTTGAAACTTTCTTCTCCATTTTGCCCGTCATCATCAAGTAAAAGATATTTGTTGACTAAAATTTTTTTATTTTGGTCTGAGTAAAACTGACTAAAATGAATGAATATGACATGATGAAATATTGACTATTTTTAAAGGACATTTTCATCAAAAGACTAAAACTGTGACTAAAACTAAAAACTGAACATTGATAAAGCAAGTGAAACTCTAGGCCTAATAACAATAAAAACATAAAACAAGCAATAATGGGGATAAAATATACTTTATACACATGAAAACAATATGTATAAGAAGTCAATTTCAGAAGTCATACATATTAGTAAACATGCAGAGTAACTATCCCTGACAACTAGGGCTGAAACGATTAGTCGCTTTTATCGACAACGTCGACAACAAAAAATCTGTCGACAAAAATTGTCTTTGTCAAATAGTTGTTTGATCTCATTTAACGTAACATGAGATCATATAAAACTTTAATGATGACGCACGAGAAAAAAATGTATTAGACAATTTTAAATAGAAAACAAGACAAAAACACATAACAATAGGATTTTTTGCAGTGAATTTCTTTACTGAATTAAACTTAATAAAAAGTCTTTTTTCCCTTTAATTCAGTGAATATCATTTAGAGGTATTTTTAAAAGATGATTTTCGGGGCACAAGCTGAATAATCGGTTAAGAGCTAATGATTAATTGTTGCAATAATCACCGAATAGTTGAATAATCATTCTAATAATCGTTAGATTAATCGATTATCAAAATTATCATTTGTTGCAGCCCTACTGACAACGTAGATACAGGTGCATCTCAATAAATTAGAATGTCATGGAAAAGTTCATTTATTTCAGTAATTCAACTCAAATTGTGAAACTCGTGTATTAAATAAATTCAATGCACAAAGACTGAAGTAGTTTAAGTCTTTGGTTCTTTTAATTGTGATGATTTTGGCTCACATTTACAAAAACCCACCAATTCACTATCTCAAAAAAATTAGAATATGGTGACATGCCAATCAGCTAATCAACTCAAAACACCTGCAAATGTTTCCTGAACCTTCAAAATGGTCTCTCAGTTTGGTTCTCTAGGCTACACAATCATGGGGAAGACTGCTGATCTGACAGTTGTCCAGAAGACAATCATTGACACCCTTCACAAGGAGGGTAAGCCACAAACATTCATTGCCAAAGAAGCTGGCTGTTCACAGAGTGCTGTATCCAAGCATGTTAACAGAAAGTTGAGTGGAAGGAAAAAGTGTGGAAGAAAAAGATGCACAACCAACCGAGAGAACCGCAGCCTTATGAGGACTGTCAAGCAAAATCGATTCAAGAATTTGGGTGAACTTCACAAGGAATGGACTGAGGCTGGGGTCAAGGCATCAAGATCCACCACACACAGACATGTCAAGGAATTTGGCTACAGTTGTCGTATTCCTCTTGTTAAGCCACTCCTGAACCACAGACAACATCAGAGGCGTCTTACCTGGGCTAAGGAGAAGAAGAACTGGACTGTTGTCCTCTTTTCAGATGAGAGCACATTTTGTATTTCATTTGGAAACCAAGGTCCTAGAGTCTGGAGGAAGGGTGGAGAAGCTCATAGCCCAAGTTGCTTGAAGTCCAGTGTTAAGTTTCCACAGTCTGTGATGATTTGGGGTGCAATGTCATCTGCTGGTGTTGGTCCATTGTGTTTTTTGAAAACCAAAGTCACTGCACCCGTTTACCAAGAAATTTTGGAGCACTTCATGCTTCCTTCTGCTGACCAGCTTTTTAAAGATGCTGATTTCATTTTCCAGCAGGATTTGGCACCTGCCCACACTGCCAAAAGCACCAAAAGTTGGTTAAATGACCATGGTGTTGGTGTGCTTGACTGGCCAGCAAACTCACCAGACCTGAACCCCATAGAGAATCTATGGGGTATTGTCAAGAGGAAAATGAGAAACAAGAGACCAAAAAATGCAGATGAGCTGAAGGCCACTGTCAAAGAAACCTGGGCTTCCATACCACCTCAGCAGTGCCACAAACTGATCACCTCCATGCCACGCCGAATTGAGGCAGTAATTAAAGCAAAAAGGAGCCCCTACCAAGTATTGAGTACATATACAGTAAATGAACATACTTTCCAGAAGGCCAACAATTCACTAAAAATGTTTTTTTTTTATTGGTCTTATGATGTATTCTAATTTTTTGAGATAGTGAATTGGTGGGTTTTTGTTAAATGTGAGCCAAAATCATCACAATTAAAAGAACCAAAGACTTAAACTACTTCAGTCTGTGTGCACTGAATTTATTTAATACACGAGTTTCACAATTTGAGTTGAATTACTGAAATAAATGAACTTTTCCACGACATTCTAATTTATTGAGATGCACCTGTACATCGCGATCGGTAAACACACGAGTAATGTTCGATTCATAAAAGCATGACAACCCTACTAGACAACATACTGTATCTAGTTCTAAGCATGTAAACGACTTCGCCAAATGGATAACAGATAAACATCCATCCAGACTGCAGTGATGCTGTCCTGAACTGTGTGACTGTGACTGAAGGAAATGAACAGCGTCCTCGGCCGGAACACGTGACAGCGGCACTTCTTTCCTGTGTTTACAGACATGATGTCATGACACAAAAAGGAACGACATAAGAAAGCAATTTCGTGCAAAATCCAACCTGACAGCTCAAAATATAAATTATTTTTATAGGCTTACCGAAATGAATCGGGGTAAGGTAAGGACATTGTTTTGAACACTGATTGTTTATGTACTTAATCAATAATGGCAATTTGTTCATTTTTAACCAAAAAAATCTTACATAGTGCAGCTTTAATGTTTTGCACTGTACAATGCAGAAACAAGACAAATGTAATGCAACAAGTTTGGCAAAACAAACAAATGAAGTGACTCTGATGAAACAGCACGCTGGAACAGATGTAAAGAAACCGGTATGAAGAATCAGCAGCTAGCAAATTTATTATGAATACACCTAAAAACATAAAATTGGAACCCTTTATAAACCACCTCACTAAAGCCCAAATAAATGCCTTACCTTCAGTGAGAAAGGCTCTTATACACAAAGCTCACCATATCAACGCATTCCAACCTAATAATATATACAGATTAATATTGGTACTGTTGGGTACAGGCGCAAGAATAAAAAGCAAATGCGCAACTAACCAGGAGAGAGAGCACAAACCTGCAGGGTTGATCCTGCTTCTCTTACATATGAAATGCAAGAGAAGCACTAAATAGTTACAGGGAAGATAACAAACACAACGTCCTCTTTATAAACATAATTTATCAATCAAATACTTAACACGCACCAATCACAAGGGAGAGGCACACGTGTGCTCAATAACAGAGAAGTGACCTTAATATTAGCAACTGCATTCTCTAATAAGAGGCGCACACCAAGCGCTCTTAATAGGGAATGTGTATAGACACTGACAGACATAATAATGATTAAAAAATAACCACATTAAAGCCATCTTATTGGTCACTTATAATTACGATGCATGCAACCTTTTTAAACTCATAGTAACTGAGATAGATACATTTAAAAATTCACTTGTTACACTTGACCATTTAAAATTAACTAGTGGATTTAAAAATGTGCTTAAAAATTCTTAAAAGTATCTTAAAGGAAATGGTGTCCATTTACTAGACCACATGCCTAAAATCTTGATGTAGCCTATCATTCATTTTACCCAAGAATTTTACTGCATCAGTCTTTCTAAAGAACAGCATGGCAACATGGCTTAAAGTTTGTGGATAAATCCAGAATGTTAGGGTGTATTGACTTATTAAAATTTGGTGAATCTTTAGTTGTCTTTAAAAAATTGCATGTCCTCAAATATTAAAACCGCAAATTATGTTTTAGATGTGTACAAGGGACATTTAAGGTATAATACAGTCAAAATCGTCTAGAACCGCCCCTGGTTACAGTATATACAACTTTACAACTTCGTTGCTATGATACGTAACGCCGTAAACTCTAAAACGACGCTAAAAACTATGATAGACACTTTACAGCTCAAATAATGCACAAGTCTCAACAGAAGAATTAATGTAAGTGCTTCTATAAAATTATAAGCTTCACATTTCTGCCTTTAAAGCCTCCAGAAATTGGCCCCAATTGGACCCTGTTGACTTGCATTGTGGGGACCAACAGAGATTTAATATTCTTCTAAAAATCTTTAGTTGTATTCAGTAGAAGAAAGAAAGTCAAACACATCTAGGAATGCATGAGTGTGAGTAAATGATGAGAAAATTTTCATTTTGGGGTTAACGATTCCTTTAATACTTATGTTAATCTGCCATGAGGCTGATGCTGATCTCAAAATAGCCAATTATCAGCTGATTTATCGGACAATCACTAACCTTGAGAAATTTCACTTTCATTACACCTCCGCATTCTCATATGATCCTTTTGACCTCAACTTGACCTTTTCACATTTTCCTGTTAGATACCATTTGTTTTCTTTCCTCACCTTCCTATAGCAGGTTTTTATAACCAATGAGCTCTTTAAACACAATAGCTCTTGCCACACAAATCATTTTCATTTCATTAAGATCTATAAGCCACATAAGGACAGACATGCTTATTTAGTACATTGCAGTCTTCAAAATGGACCTTGGCAGTAAAGTTATAGGCATGTTTTGCTTGAGAAATGTGATACATTGTCCCAGAATTCAACTCTGATCACAAAACATCACTTAACATAAGGGCTCATTCTAAACCACACTCTATTGGACTCCTTTGCTCTCTGCTGCTATCCACACAAGTCAAACTCAAAAGCTGTTAAGGGACCATTAAACGCTGCCGCTCTTTTGAAAAGCAGCTTCCCAATTGATTTGAGTGGCCATCCGGCGCACAGTTGTTGACCTCGCACCTCCCTGTTCGCATCCCGCGAGCTTGACGCACATGTCGCTTCCTCTTGCAAGTGAGACATTGTCCTTTGAAGTTGTTCAACTAACCAGCCGGTGTCAACACGACAGGAGGCTGTTTTTGCGGACAGTTGAACAACAAATGCTGACACGTCAAGAGATGCTGCCTGATGTCCATTCATATTTAGATATTTTTTTTTGTTTTAAATATTTGGATTGCGCGCGACAGTAAGTCGCGAAGTCTCGTGCCTGCGTGGATAGCCAGACACATACAACCCCCGGAGGTGTGGTGGCTTTTGATAGGTTCTGTGTTGTTTAAAATGTTTTTTTAAAAATGTTTAAAAAAGAAACAGTCTAAGGCTGCTGTAACAGGGTGTGATTTAGGCACTTTTGACATAGGACATAGGCAGTGCGTCTACACATAACTTGACGTCAAAGTTATAATTGTATGTTATATATAACATATATGACGGATAAACCTCATTGCTTCTTTGCACTATACAATCAGCTCAGGTCACCCTTTACCTCGCGTGTGTAGCACACACATCTTGCGCACTGCGCCCGACCCTTAAGCACAGAATTTATGGAGAAGCGGCAAGCTCAAGCTGTCTGTCTGCCTTCTGTAGGATATTTTTCCACAACGGAAAATGCAACAAATTAGCTAATACTTATCAGAGAGTGTCGCGCGATTCATAGCAGATTAAAATATCATTCCACTGGTTGCGGCCATTTATTCCGTGACAGATGTCGCGACATTCCGGCACGACTGATTCACGAGCTAAATGTTATTATGGAGACAGGACCCCGTTATCTCGCAAGTTTATCCCTATGACGCTTCATTCCCCGCCTGTATCGAACGGGTCAGTGTTACTAACGTCAGCAGCTGAAACCGCGTTAAAATCTGCAGGTCTAGAAAGCCACACAAACGAGCCTGTTTGTAGATTTCAGTAAAATGCTATGTCTTTTCCCACGTACCTGAGATGTGCTCTTTTTGAGGTCCCACAGCAGTCTGTGCTTAGTTCTTCGTGTAGTGTGTCGAATCCGGTCTGTGCTGAGCATTTCTGAGGGAAAGGTTGTGCAGAGGAGAGGGAGAGAATTGAGCTCACTCTGATTGCGTCTTGTGTGGGTCGGATGGCGAGGGGAATGGTTCCTCCCAGCATGTGGGTAAACTTTTACGGAAACACACTCCACCCCATCCCATCCCATCCCACTCCACTATTACACAAAAGCTTCACACTGAGGCTGAATCATACTACGACATGATCTTTGATAATTGCAAGTGCAACCGTTAATTAGTGGTTAATTAAATACGTATCAACAAACATCTACTCTAAAAATCCTTTGCAAATCACTTGTTTACACTTTTAATTAATAAAACATGAATAGCACCTAATATTCATGCGTAATGACCTATTTATTGACTTGGATAGTCTTGTTTAAAGGGATAGTTCACCCTGAAACTTAATGATGGCGCCGCGGATGGCTGCCTCGGTGTGGAGCGCTCCTATTGTTTTGTTGTTGTTGTTTGTTGTCTTGTGTTTAGTAATCTTTTTCCAGTCAGTTTTACCAGAGATGAACTGCTGAACATTCGACAGCATATACCAGACAATCTTTACCCGGTTTTTGAATATTCAGACATTTTGCTAGACATTTTAGTTGGAGGCGCGGCTCTGCTGTTCAAGAGACGCAGGTGAGGGAGACGAGCAGGCGCGCTGGTCAAACTCCGTCGGCGCGGATATCGAACAGCGCTGCCGAATATTCACTTAGCGAATCTCCGCTTTCTTCCTAACAAAACGAACGAACTACATCTCCTCACCCGCACAAACAAGGAGTGAAGCCATTCCGGACAGCGTGTTACATCTGCTGGTCTTCCAGCTGTTCAGAGAGGATCGCATCGTGGAGTTAACGGGGAAAACGAGAGGCGGTGGAACATGATTTTACATCATTGAAAGTTGGTGTACAGATGTAACAACGTTAAAGAGGATGTGCTGTCCTAATTTGGAAGCACTCTTTATTAACTGTAAGCCTTTCTACTCGCTGCGCAATTTTTCCTTGTTTATTCTGGCGAGTGTGTATATCGCACCAAACGCGTGTTTGAATGCCACGCTGCAACAGCTGGCTGATCAAATCACAGACACAGAACAACAATACCCGGACTCAGTTATTATTATTCTTGGGGATTTTAACAAAGCAAATCTCACACGTGAACTGCCCAAATACAAACAGCACATTACATGCCCCACCAGAGACAGGAACATACTGGATCACTGCTACACAACAATAAAGGATGCATATCGCTCTGTCCCTAGAGCAGCTTTGGGACTCTCTGATCACTGTCTGGTTCATCTTCTTCCAACCTACAGGCAGAAATTAAAATCAACCAAGCCAGTAGTAAGGACTGTAAAGAGATGGACTAATGAAGCAGAGCGGGAACTACAAGCCTGCTATGACTGCACTGATTGGAGTGTTTTGAGACTGCAGCACCCAGACCTGGACGAGCTCACAGATACTGTTACATCATATATCAGTTTCTGTGAGGATATGTGCATTCCTACTAGGACTTATTTAAAGTTCAACAACGACAAACCGTGGTTTACAGCAGAGCTCAGGCAGCTTTGTCAGGCCAAAGAAGATGCTTACAGGGGTGGGGATAAAGTCTTGTACAGTCAGGCCAGGAACACACTGAACAAGGAAATCGGAGTGGCTAAAAGAAGATACTCTGAGAAGTTGAAAAACAAGTTTTCAGCTAACGACTCTGCATCAGTTTGGCATGAAACAACTCACAAATTACAGGACCCACAACCCTGTGGTGGACCAACAACTGGCTGACAACCTGAATGTGTTCTACTGCAGATTTGAAAGGCCCAATCTCACACCCCACACCCAATCTGACCTTCACTTCACACAAACACCAACACCTCCTGCAACCCCCCTCCTCCCCCCTCCTGCTACTCAACCTGCACTTAAGATCTGTGAAGATGATGTGAGCCGGGTCTTTCGTAAACAAAAGATGAGGAAAGCTTCAGGCCCAGATGGTGTTTCACCAGCGTGTCTTCGATCCTGTGCTAATCAGCTGGCCCCCATCTTCACACAGATCTTCAATAGATCACAGGAGCAGTGTGAAGTCCCATGCTGCTTCAAACGCTCGATCATTATTCCTGTCCCAAAGAAACCAAAAATCACAGGACTTAATGACTACAGACCTGTCGCCCTGACGTCTGTGGTCATGAAATCATTTGAGAGACTGGTGTTGGCCCACCTGAAGAACATCACTGGACCCTTTCTAGATCCCCTTCAATTTGCTTATCGAGCAAACAGGTCTGTGGATGATGCAGTCAACATGGGATTGCATCATATCCTGCAACATCAGGACAGACCAGGGACATATGCAAGGTTCCTTTTTGTGGACTTCAGTTCGGCTTTCAACACCATCATCCCAGCTATACTCCAGAATAAATTACACCAACTCTCTGTTCCCATGTCTATCTGTCAGTGGATTACCAGCTTTCTGATGGACAGGCAGCAGCTTGTGAGACAGGGGAAACTCACTTCCAGCACCTGTACAATCAGCACTGGTGCCCCCCAGGGATGTGTGCTCTCCCCACTACTCTTCTCCCTCAACACCAATGACTGCATCGCCAAGGACCCCTCTGTCAAGCTCCTGAAGTTTGCAGACAACACCACTGTCATCGGCCTCATCCGAGATGACGATGAGTCTGCATACAGAAGAGAGGTTGAACAGCTGGCTGTCTGGTGCAGTCAAAACAACCTTGAGCTGAACACGCTCCAAACGGTGGAGATGACTTTGGACTTTAGGAGGAACACCCCAACACTGACCCCCTCACCATTCTAAACAGCACTGTGGCAGCAGTGGAGTCATCCAGGTTCCTGGGCACTACCATCTCACAGGACCTGAAGTGAGAGACACACATTGACTCCATTGTGAAAGCTGAGGAAGTTCAACCTGCAACAGGCGCTGCTGATACAGTTTTACTCAGCAGTCATTGAGTCTGTCCTCTGCACTTCAATAACTGTCTGGTTTGGTTCAGCTACAAAATCAGACATCAGAAGACTACAAAGGACAGTTCGGACTGCTGAGAGGATTATCGGTTGCCCCCTGCCCCCCCTTCAAGAACTATGCACTTCCAGATTGAGGAAGAAGGCTGGAAAAATCACTCTGGACCCCACTCACCCTGCCCATTACCTTTTTGAACTGTTGCCTTCTGGCCGACGCTTCAGAGCTCTGAGCACCAGAACCGTCCCTCAAGCTATCCATCTCATGAACAAATAAATTGCCCCATTTAGCAATAACTATGTGCAATACACTGTTTAGTCTTTTTTATATTTATCCAACACGTCCAATCTCTTCTGCCATTTCATTCCTCTGAGAAAAACAAAACAAAAACATTTGCACTGTACATAACAGATAACAGATTGTATTAGATTTGCACTACCTATGTGTGTATGTATGCATGTATGTGTGTGTCTGTACGTATGTGTATAACTATTTTTTATTTTTTATTATTATCTATGTCTTGCTGCTGTTTTTGTATTGTTTTTGTATTGTTGTACACTGGAAGCTCCTGTCACCAAGACAAATTCCTTGTATGTGTAAGCATACTTGGCAATAAAGCTGATTCTAATTCTGAAATGAAAATCCTCTCATTTACTCACCCTCGTGCCATCCCAGGGGTGTATGACTTTCTTTATTCTGCATAGCACAAATTAGGATTTTAGAAGAATATTTCAGCTCTGTAGGTCCATTCAATGCAAGTGAATGGTGACCAAAACTTTGAAGCTTGAAAAAGCACATGAAGGCAGCATAAAAGTAATCCAAAAGACTCCAGTGGTTTAATCCATGTCTTCAGAAGCAACCCAACTGATTTTAGTTGAGATCAGACCAAAATATAACTCCTTTTTTAGAAGAATATTTGGGTATTTGTGTTCTGCAGAAGAAAGTCATACATATCTGGGATTTCATGAGGGTGAGTAAATGATGAGAGAATTTTCATTTTTGTGTGAACTATTCCTTTAAAAGCATATTTAAAAAATTTGTAATTTGTTCACATTCACAACCCTTTAATGATTAAATTCAAGTTTTAGAAAAAAAAATATGGGCTGAATAATTTTCTTGGAAGCTTCATATAGTTCAGTAGCACACACTCATACGCATACGCACACTCCCCCGTACCTGTTTCCGTGACTGTCCATTCACAGATGGAAAGCTGTAGGCTTTGAGCAATTTCAAAATGCAAAAAGGCTGACAGATCTCATAATATTGACACAGATGTTACATATATACCTCAATCCACACAATATGTTTTGAATGGGAGTATGTTATAATATAGAGTCTCGATGCATGCACCATCTTTACTTCTCAAATATAAATCTGAAGAGTTGATCTGAGCTGTGGTTACTTGAGTTTCCAGTTAAATCACTTGGTTTGTTTTGTGAGGTCACCCTGTACATCTGTTGAAGTAAGGCCGAAGGTCATGGACCTCCAACCGCTGAAATGTTTGTGATAATTCCAGCCGACTTTAAATTACCTAGTTGCTGCTTATCTGCTTCCTGTAAATCTACCCATTGTTTAAATCGGTCTCCCTTCTACTAGAGTTCAGATAAAAAGGATTAAGGAAAGTCATAGCTTGACCATCTTGCAGAAAAGACAACACAGAGGTACAAAAAACTAAGCAAATACATTTTCATTTGAGAATATGTGGGAATGATACTAAACCTGATTGGGCATATCAAGCCAAATAGGCTATACAACAATTAATGTGGCCTCACAATAATTAATTTTAGTGCACCTGGAAACCATTAATGTAGGGAGCATTATAATGAGTCAATGCTGCTCATCAAAATTATTTTAGCCTGAAATCATAGCACGACATATCAAGGACATACCAACATGTTGAAAACTATTAGCATAATAAATTATATGAAAGGATATATGAGATATGTATTATGTATTATTTTCATTAATATATGAGATATAACTTCTTACAAATTAATAGCTGCAGAGATATACAGTTGAAGTCAGAAGTTTACATACACCTTAGCCAAATACATTTAAACTCAATTTTTCACAATTCCTGACATTTAATTGTAGAAAACATTCCCTGTCTTAGGTCAGTTAGGATCACTACTTTATTTTAAGAATGTGAAATGTCAGAATAATAGTAGAGAGAATGATTTATTTCAGCTTTTATTTCTTTCATCAAATTCCCAGTGGGTCTGAAGATTACACACACTTTGTTAGTATTTGGCAGCATTGGCTTTAAATTGTTTAACTTGGGTCAAACATTTTGGGTAGCCTTCCAAAAGCTTCTCACAATAATTTTCTGGAATTTTGGCCCATTCCTCCAGACAGAACTGGTGTAACTGAGTCAGGTTTGTAGGCCTCCTTGCTCGCACACGCTTTTCAGTTCTGCCCACAAATGTTCTATCGGATTGAGGTCAGGGCTTTGTGATGGACAGTCCAGTACCTTGACTTTGTTGTCCTTAAGCCATTTTGCCACAACTTTGGAGGTAGGCTTGGGGTCATTGTCCATTTGGAAGACCCATTTTTGACCTAGCTTTAACATCCTGGCTGATGTCTTGAGATGTTGCTTCAATATATCCACATAATTTTCCTTCCTCATGGTACCATCTATTTTGTGAAGTGCACCAGTCCCTCCTGTAGCAATGCACCCGCACAACATGATGCTGCCACCCCCATGCTTCACGGTTGGGATAGTGTTCTTCGGCTTGCATGCCTCACCCTTTTTCCTCCAAACATAACGATGGTCATTATGGCCAAAAAGTTCAAAAGACCGGAGGACAATTCTCCAAAAAGTATGATCTTTGTCCCCATGTGCACTTGTAAACTGTAGTCTGGCTTTTTTATGGCGGTTTTGGAGCGTTGGCTTCTTCATTGAAGAGCAGCCTTTCAGGTTATGATGATATAGGACTTTTACTGTGGATATAGACACTTGTCTACCTGTTTCCTCCAGCATCTTCACAAGGTCCTTTGCTGTTGTTCTAGGATTGATTTGCACTTTTCGCACCAAACTCTGTTCATCTCTAGGAGACAGAATGCATCTCCTTCCTGAGCGGTATGATGGTTGCATGTTCCCATGGTGTTTATACTTGCATACTATTGCTTGTACAGATGAACATGGTAACTTCAGGTGTTTGGAAATTGCTCCCAAGTATGAACCAGACTTGTGGAGGTCCACAATTTTTTTCTGAGGTCTTGGCTGATTTCTTTTGATTTTCCCATGATGTCAAGCAAAGAGGCACTGAGTTTGAAGGTAGGCCTTAAAATACATCCACAGTTACACTTCCAATTGACTCAAATTAGCCAATTATATAGTCAATTAAAAGTGAAACAATCTGTCTGTAAATAATTGTTGGAAAAATTACTTGTGTCATGCACAAAGTAGATGTCCTAAACGACTTGCCAAAACTATAGTTTGCTAAAATGAAATCTGTGGAGTGGTTAAGAAAATTAGTTGTAATGACTTCAACCTAAGTGTATGTAAACTTCTGACTTCAACTGTAGAGTGAGATTAGTGTTACGTTTTGAAATGCTGTGCTTACGGTGTGTGTATGGGAGCAATAGAAAAATGCTTGGCATCCTGAAACAGAGCACAAGGTAATGGGCTTTGGAGGACAGTCAATCAGCTGTGATAGCTAGCATAGCTCCTGCCCCTTTAGCTCAATCAGACACATACACAACTTGGCATAGCGGACAGAGAGATTGTCTACTACACAAGGTTTCAGTGCCTCTTGGCCAATGTTCTTCACCTGGGAGTGTCTGCTCAGCTCTGATCTGGTTCACCTGACACTTACAGTCTGTCAACTAGAAACTGTCAGATAGGTTATTTAATTGGCTTCCAGTTAATCTGTAAATAGATCAAGGGGATCCTTAATATATACAGTATGAAAAATTAGAGCATGAACTGCTTCTCCAGTCTACATTATCTAGACAGTTTTAAAAAGATTGAAAATTCATATCAAGAATTAACATTAAATAAGTCAATTTATAACAAACATTCTATAGATTTATGTTATGTTTGCTTATTATTCTGCCAGACTAAAACACTAAATACACTAAAATACAGACTTCTTTTAGGGAAATGAAGGTTCTAAGCTGGAAAACATTGCAGGGGTGCAGTAGTTGCTTGCACAGTTCCCAAACTTGTATCTGCTGGAATAAGCATTAGTTTGGAAGACATTTCTTTACATTCACTGAAATCAGGCTCTCCACTCTTTCGATTCAAAGTGAACCTATAATTTAGAAGGACTATTTTGGGGATTGCAGAGTGGCCTGTGGTCAGTGGACCCACACCAACTCGGAGCCAAATACCCAGCCATAGATTTATCCATTCCTCAGACTTGTTTGACCGAAACGGTTTGACTGTCGCCACATTGATTGCTGTCGACAAGTAAGTCTGTTAAATAGGAAATTGAGAAACCAGAGGGAAAATTTTTGGGATTTTTTGGCCTAGTGCATTTACATATGAGGTTGAGCAATGACTAAGGAAGGCAATACTGTTATTGTTGACAGAATGAGATTGTGTAACACAGTAGATTTAGAACATATGGGAATGCTTGTTATTATTTGACTGGAGAGAGATTTAAATGATTCCAATTAATGAGTTTACAAATTAACCAGTAAGTAATCACAATAGTAAACACTTCTTCTTGAATTCAAACCGTATTACCAAGTTTCATAGGCCACCCAAAAGTCCATCATTGGGAAATTTGAAAGACCTTATAAAGAAGGGGTAACACTTTGCAGTTAGGTTGGATTTTTGAATCTTTAACATTTGTTAACTACATTAGTTAACTTGAACTGATAATGAACAACGATTTCTCTGCACTTATTAATCTAATGCCAACATATTCTAGTACATTTCTAACATTAAAAGTTGTATATGTTAACAGTAGTTAATGCACAATGAACAAATGTAAACATATAAAATGTTCATTGTTAAATCATGATAATGATTAAACTAACCAAATAAGGTATATGGATACTGTTGCTGTCTGAAGAACAGACATTCTAACTGTAGCTCCACATCTGTTATGGTGCTCCCATTTTCAAACACTCTATCTCATGTACTCAATTTTTCCTAAAGATGTGGGATGAAAAAAAAAAAAAAAAAAGGGGAAGTCTGATTTATGCCACAAAAGACTCTTTGAGTGACCAAACTGAATGTTTGCTGGGTAAACATTTTTAAATTCATATATTAGTTTATATATATATCAGTGCCTACTGTACACAATGCAGTTTCATCAAAATAAGAAAGGATTTGGGAAACCCTCCAAAAAATGGTGCAGCCACTCACATACACATAATAGATATTCAAAACAATGCAGTGGTTTGAGGTATATGAAAACCAAATTTTGTTAAATGTATACTTTTTGCCATCAAAACTAGACCTTTTCTTAGACTCTTCACATCATTCTCCTCCTCAACCAAGACAAATCTATAAAGTGACCGAGGCTGCCTTGGCTAGCACCTGTGCTGACAAAGAGCAATAAGAGAGGAATAGCAGTACTGGTTCAGCCACAAAATTAGTTTGCGTATGTGTTGTCAAGGTGGCTGGGGGCGGCACAGAGCATCAGATCAGACACTAAAGGTGGGGCTTAGTTTATGTTTCTAGCTCAGTTGGGGCATCTGGATATCATGAGGTAGGACAGACAACTGGTGTGGCAGAGGGGTTGCATTAAACATATGAGGATCATGTAGAACCCACTCACCTCTGAACCATTTCTGCGAACAGCTGCCAGCTGTTGATATTAGGGCTCATGCTGATCTACTTTGATGTAAGACAAGCCCACAACCTCATACGGAGAACTTCTGTTCAAGAGCACTCTATAATGAAACACATCAGGGTGGTGCAGGGATGGCTTATCCCAGATTGACTCTACACAAAGAATTCAAAGATAAAATCTTAATAGAACTGAATTTATAGTTATTAAATGTTGTTTGGACCACGAAAGGTGAATTTAAAAAAAAAATTCTTCACAAGGTTTATTTGCCATATAGTGAAACTGAATAGTGACTCCAGTCAGTCAAGCTTGAAAAATTACAAAAAACAACAACAACAACAACAAAAGAAAACGCCATAAAACCACAGTAAAAGTAATCGATACAACTCATGCACTATATTCCAAGTCTTCTCAAGTGATACAATTACTTTGTTTGATGAACAGAATGAAAATTAAGTTGATATTCACACTCAAATCAAATAACTTGTAAAGCGCTAAACTCAAAATTGGTGGCTACATTGAGAATATCAGACCTCTTTAGTTCTCATTGTATCTCATGACCAAACGTCTCGACCTCATGTTGCAGCAACCAATGTTTGATGCTATCAGTGTAGCCGCCATATTTGTTTTCAGTGCTTTAATAATCAGTCGATTTATTTATTTCAATTCATTTATTTATAAAGCTCAATAAAAACAACAATAGTTGACCACTGTGCTGTGCAACCACAATACAAGATGACAAGACAATCAGAAATTTTAAATGCACAGAACACACAGTACACTCTAAGGCTGATTATAAGCCATGTCAAAGAAATAAAGTCTTTAGCTTAGACTTAAATTCAACTTTTGTGGAAGCAGATCTGAGGAACACTGGAAGACTGTTCCATAGCTTAGGGCCAGCTACCGCAAAGGCACGTTGTCCCTCATCTTTAGTCTTGACCTGGGAATTATCAACACATTATGTCAAAAAGATAAGAAAGTGCCATTCCATTTCAATTTTAAAATCAATTCTGTAACGAATTGGCAGCCAATGCAGAGAAATTAAAACAGGAGTAATATGTTCATAGTCAAAAGTCTAGCAGCTGCGTTCTGGACCATTTGCAAATGAGCAATTTATGAATGGCTTATTCCTATATAAAGAGAGTTACAGCAGTCAAGTCAAGATGAAATAAAAGCATGAATAACTCTCTCAAACTCTAAATGAAAGAAAAGGCTTAAATGGAAAAAGCTCGACTTGACTGCATTTATTTACTTGTTTGTGCAGAGTTGAACACAACACCTAAATTTTTCACAGAGGGCTTAACATAGGATGCCAAATTACCAAGGTTGAGCTTGATACTGCCTAAAATACCTGAAGGCCCAAACACAATGATCTCAGTTTTACTCTCATTTAGATTTTAAACATGTATGGACATTCAAGATTTGATATCAGACAATTAGGCAAATAAGGATTCTTAGCCATTATTGTCATTATGTTTCAACAGCAGATACATTTGAGTGTCGTCTGCATAGCAGTGAAAAGACGCTCCATGTTTCTTAAAAATAGATCCCAAAGAAAGCATGTATAATGAAAACAAAATTGGAGCAAGAAT
The DNA here is from genome assembly GCF_019703515.2 of Myxocyprinus asiaticus. Lineage (NCBI taxonomy): Eukaryota > Metazoa > Chordata > Actinopteri > Cypriniformes > Catostomidae > Myxocyprinus > Myxocyprinus asiaticus. The sequence continues at coordinate 19,909,645 of NC_059379.1, forward strand.
GGAGCCATGAGGGACCCCACAGAGTTACAGAAGATGAAAAACCATCAATGGAGACTGAGAAACTTTTATCACTCAAATAAGATTTAAACTAACTGAAGGCGTGTCCCCCAGTTCATGCCCACACATCGTTCAAGGCAAGAAATAAGGATACTATGGTCTACAGTATCAAACGCTGCACTTAAGTCTAAAAGCAGAAGTATCACAGAATCCCCAGAGTCCACAGATAACAAAATATAATTGAAAACTTTTAAAAGTGTGTACTCAGTACTATGATGTCTTCTGAACCCAGACTGGAATACTTCAAAAGTACTATTTATCTCCCAAAAAAATCAATTAATAATGATTTAATTTGATGAATAATGACTTAAATTTTGTTTTGTTCATCATACAAGTGATTGTATGGCTTCAAAAGATTTCAAATTTAGTGAATAAGTCACACTGATAGCTTTTACTGTGGTGTTGGAGCGATAGACCAGAGTCTCTATTCACTTTCATTATATGGCAAATAAACTCTGTGAAGACTATTTAAAATGTCCCCTTTTGTGTTCTATGGAAAAACAAAAGGGGTGGAATGACATTAGGGTGAGTAACTAATGACATCATTTTCATTTTTAGGTGAACTATTCCTTTAAAAACTGACTAAAAGCTAAGAGAGTGATCGAAGTCCTCAGGGATCCGTCATCTGCCACCGTGAAATTCAGTGGCGGTGCATGATATTACATAACTGCCACTCCACTGTGGAATATGAAAAGCCAAACTCCTGTCCTTGATAGATGTGCACTGAACATCAAAGGTGTTTAAAAATTTGCTATAGGCTATGTATACAAACAATGAAATGCCAAACCCTAGACTCTCAGAAACTAATACATCATTGTACACCACATTTATCATTGTTATGAAATGTCAGGGTGAACATTTTATACACCCACTCTTGACAACATCTAAGCCACAAAAAAAAAAAAAAAAAAAAAACATTATTTCAGGTTTAGAGACAGACACATAAGAAATCCCAATCATCACAGTGGTGAAGGGTGTCTGGAATTGGACCAACATCCACATGCCCAATGCCTGATTACGAAATCCTTCCTGTTTTTGTAAGCTATGCAGTGCTGAGCATCTGACATTTGTTCAGCCTGATGTAAGCAAAGATATTTATCAGATAACCCCAGACAGGCCAGACAACACAGCTCATTTAGTACACAGATCAGCCACAACATTAAAACCACCTGCCTAATATTGTGTACTGTAGCTCCCCCTCATGTCGCCAAAACAGCGTCAACCCGCATCTCAGAATATCATTCTGAGATGCTATTCTTCTCACCACAATTGTACAGAGTGGTTACCTGAGTTACTGTAGACTTTTTGACCTCTCTCATCAACAAGACATTTCTGTCCACAGAACTGCCGCTCACTGGATGTTTTTTGTTTTTGGCACCATTCGGATCCCAGGAGATCAGCAGTTACAGAAATACTCAAACCAGCCCATCTGGCACCAACAATCATCCATGCGATTATCTAATCAGCCAATCTTGTGGCAGCAGTGCAGTGTATAAAATCATGCAGATACAGGTCATGAGCTTCAGTTAATGTTCACATCAGCCATCAGAATGGGGAAAAATGTGATCTCAGTGATTTGGACCGTAGCATGATTGTTGGTGCCAGACAGGCTGGTTTGAGTATTTTTGTAACTGCTGATCTCCTGGGATTTACACACACAACAGTCTCTAGAATTTACTCCGAATGGTGCCAAAAACAAAAAACATCCAGTGAGTGACAGTTCTGTGGATGGAAATGCCTTGTTGATGAGAGAGGTCAACAGAGAATGGCCAGACTGGTTAGAATTGACAAAGTCTACGGTAACACAGATAACCGCTTTGTACAATTGTGGTGAGAAGAATAGGGTTGGCGCTGTTTTGGCAGCACGAGGGGGACCTACACAATATTAGGCAGGTGATTATAATGTTGTGGCTGATATATTCAGCATAGGCCACCTAATAACATTACATTAAAAACTGCAAAAATGGGAGATTCCCAATTCAACTAAGAACCTATACACAAAATGTTAAAGCGTGTGTTATAAAGTAAGATTTGTTCAGTGAGGTTAGACATCTGCACTATGTGTTCTCCCTGCCTCTGATTCTGATGCAGTTGCACACTTTTCATAAAGAACTGTGGATTTAAATGATGGAAATTCAGGGTAAAGCATTTTGTGTAGGAGAACAGAGGGGAAAATAAGAAAACACAAGATGTATGCTTTTAAAGTTAAAGGAATGGTTCACATAAAAATGAAAATTCTGTCATCATTTACTCACCCTCATGTTGTTCCACACCCGGATGACTTACTTTCTTCCAGGGACACAAAAAGGCAGTATGTTAGTCTCACAGTCACCTTTCACTTTCATTGCATCATTGAAAAACGTAAGTCATGTGGGTGTGGAACAACATGGGAAAGTAAACGATGACACAATTGTCATTTATGTGTGAGCTATCCCTTTAAGAGTTTGTCTGTATTGCTCATGATACCCTACACATATTTCCATAGAAAAATGTAATTGCATGTTTAACAAGACTTTGCTGTCCGTGTGTATTGGTTTCATGCTCTTTGTTTGTGTGCTCTGACTTATGGGTGTGAGATACCATCATGTTTGCAATTCAGTGTGTGCCCCAATACCACTGCACTTTTAAAACATACTCACTGCCTCTCAGTCAGCTTATTAACAAGAACACACACACACACAAGCATGCACACACGCAGTCTCACTCGCCCACTTTTATCAGACTGTGAAACACAAACATTAAGCTCTGAACTCTATCTGTCTGCCTCATGTGTGTGCTAGACTGTCATGAGTGGGGAAATACTAATGCTTATAATATAGTAAAAGCAATTAGCCACTTACAAAATATGTATACGGCCTTATGTCTTTCTTATGTGGGGAGGCAGTGAGTTAGGAACATAAATGTAAATGCAATGGTTTAAATATTTACTGTACAATAAAACTGTCCAAGGCTGAATTTGAGTTATGTCTACCTGTTCTGTCTCTTCCTCTCTCTACACCCAGGTTAAAGGAAAGCAGAAAGGAATGGAATAGAGAGAGGGAAGTAAAAAGGGAAAGGATAGTGAGAACAGGGTGAAGAAGGGAGTGTATTGGGAAGGGCTTGTAAGTAAGATAAGCACCATCTGGAGTGTAACAATCTACATTTAAACAAAACAGGCACTCAAAAACATTGCATTCCATGTTAATGAAAAATTGGGAGTGTTACGTTTAAAAGTTAAAAACACACCACTGTGTTTATAAAGTGAGATAAAATTCCAGAACATAAAGAGAGTTGATGCTGGTATTACTCTGTAATAACCTTGTGGCATTCTCGCACTGAACCATACCTTGCCCGTGACAAATGAGTTTTCCTCTGGTGGACTGAACCCTGAACCCTGAACCTAAAACCCTGAACCTCAAGACATCACCATCATTCTTTCTTTCATCATTATATGAATGAAGAGAGAAGGAAAGGGTGTGAAGTATTTCATCACTTTCAGAAAAGGGGTGTTAAAATAAGTAGAAAGAGAAGTAGATATCCAGAGTGAACATCAAACATTCAAACACCAGAGGTCTGATGGTTTAAAGATGTATGATACATGCACACATGCAAGACATTCTTCAGTAAGGATTCATTTGGCCATGTGCTTAATTTTTGTTAATTTTCAACTAATTTTCAACTATTAATTTTTTTATATAACACTCGACTACACTTTACACCAATAAAGCAGATAGTGGAACTGAGATGTAAGACTTTTGCCAATGCAATCAGCACCAGTGGAGTGATTGGTGGATTGTTTTGAATGTGACTGAGAGGGAGAATATGTTGCTGCTCTGCTTTAGTCCAAGTGCAACACACTGGTTTGCGGTCTGAAACCAGCTCATCAAGACAGTGTAAACAATGGAGAAAGACGGAGAGAGACGGAAAAAATGACAAAGACTCCATCCTGACGTCTTATCCATTTGGCAAAGATATAAAAAGGCCCACTTTGGTTCAAAGGAGAAAAAAAAAGATGTATGGAATTTTATATTTGGTGTGTTTTTAAAAGCTCATTTAGCATGGCATGATGTTTATGGGCTTTCAGGGCAATGTCTGGTTTAGAGGAAGAGCTCTTTCTCTTTTGCAGCAAGCTGAAATCCTGCTGCTACAGGTCATAAAACTCTCTAAAACTCCCACCAACAAACCTATATACGCACACACACTCACAGGCAGATCAAGAAAAACACCATCACACTCAAAACTGAATAAACAGCACTGTAAGTAAGCACACAAGCTGTGCTGTGGGAATGTGGCTCTTAAAACTGGTAGGATTTGGGGAGTCTTTGTAAAACCTGATCACACCCACACAGATAACAGTGAGAGTGATGCTATCTCTCCCAGGTTAAAACCCACTTAATACAGCTTTCACATGGCATAGGCATGCTATCTAAGCCTGCATGGATTCACAGAAGCATCAAAGCTCGGCTTCCAGACTGCTGAACAGCTGCTAAGAGGTGGTTAGTGCTATATTTATATAGTTATTACTAAAAAATATCTCATCATTGATCAAAACCACAAATTGGTAGAGGGACTGAGATTTACTTTTAAATCTGCAAAGTAAGAATACTGTTTTTTTTTTTTTTTTAATGTTAGGAGGTCTGCATTTTATGAGTGGGATAACATTTGCTCTCATAGTTGGTTAGGTATTTAGGAAATACTGCATTTCTTTGTCCTGGAATGGAGATAGTGACAGGCAAAGGCATAAATTTAGCTTGAATATGGCTTCATGAGTTTGGACACACTTGACTGAATAGCCTGTATGTTTCTCATAATTTTAAAATCTTTTATCCAGATGCTAATCCTAAAATGCTGGAAATTCATTTTCATGAACAAATAAGGGAAGCAAGGACTAGTTGTCACATTTTTTAGCACCGGTCTCCCTAATAAATTGTACCTATGTATGATAAAAGTGCCCACAATACTAGGCATAGTATTGGAATGCCAATACAGTTTAAAAAATCACCCCAGGTGGATACCTCATGAAGTAGGTTGAGAGAATTACTACTGTATTACTGAAGTTTTCTATTATCTTAAATAGACATTTGTTTGTGTATTTCTTCTCAGTCCAGCCCATTTTTCCCCTTTGTGCAATGACCTCACAGTAACACTCTCCTCCTATTCTCACCCTCATCCCAACATACTCATTGCGGGAATACAAACCGGTGACTGCTCTGAGTCTGAGAATTCCTCTCTGACAAAGTGTGACTTTTACATAACCGTCAGCTAACAATCTTATCCCTCTCCAAGAAAACTTCTATGACCACAGAATTCCCAGTATACCTCCAACTCGTTGTGTCCAAATGTTGCTGTGTTTGATAGCATGTTTGCATTCCAAGAGATAACGAGCGACGGAAGTGAGATATCTGTATCCTTATCACCAACACAGTTACCAACCAAGAAAACAGAACACTATAAATAGAGCCAATCATAAGACAGTAGCATTATAGCTCCTCAACACCATCACTGCAAAAATTTAAAGATTTTCAAGACATCTAAGCATCATTTTAGTTATTTGAAAACTTTGAACTCTCAATGTTTCCTTCAGTAACCCCATCATAAGTGAATGGTTTTGAGGCACTTGAAGTTCCTTGAGTACATAAATTAGACATTTGAGGCTCCTGTAAAGGGAGTCTCGAGGTTCTTTATTAACTTATGGCAGAGTGGCATCTGAAGAACCCAAAAAGTTGCCTCAAAAATCTTTTAATTCTCACATTTGTTAGTTTGACAAGTACATCATCTGCTTTGCCTTATTCATCTAAAAATTTACCAAAATTATACAGAAATCAGAAAGTCTGATAATTAATTGAGCTCCCCCTACTCCTCCCCACCCTGATTTGGCACACTGATAAAACTTTGGTCTCTTAAGGCAAACCATTTACCCTCAGTGTTTTTTTTGCATCAACAACAGTCCACCACCAACAAATTTGAACTTGATTGCAGATCATTTTGATTCCTTATCACAACTTTCAACTTGGCCATGACTTCAACTCTGCACAAAGAAGATCACAGGAGGGGTGTAATTATGATTTATTAGTAGGTCTGGTTATAAAACAACTTCTGTAAGCAATCAAAAGAAAGAGAGACATCATAAATTCATGGTCCAGACAGCTGTTGGGATTTATTGTCCATTCCCACCACCTCCTATCTCAATCACTGTCTCTGCATGGGACATCGTCCTTTTTCATATATTATGTATTTTTCATCTCTCTGTCAAGCCATATTTGAAAAAAAAGAGTGGTTTGTATTGAAATAAGTCATACATCATGAAATGTGTCATTCCATGCAAGCTACTGCCCTTAATCAATAAGGACCCTGTATATACATAAGTCCCATAGACAAGACCACATGACCCTGTGATCCCTGCATTAACTTTGGACCTTTCTAGCCTTCATCTCTAACCTCTCTGGTAAGGCAAGGACTGTGCTGTGGTGGCCAAGCATTAGGGTTAAGCATGATAGAGAGGTTAAAAATTGTAGAAAGACAGCACATATAAGGACTGATTGTGTGTTTGTTCTAGAGAGTGTGTGTAAGAGAGAAAAACAGACTGATCAAAGTTGTTCCATTGGAATTAGGCCTTGTCTGTAACAGAACCCTCTCATTTTAACCACAGGAAAGATTTTGATTATATGTGTGATGCTGTAAGCAGGAAATAATTGATATATATTATATTTATTTTTGTAAGTTTACACAGGTATGAAAACACAGGGTAAGCCAACACACATACTGTAAATAATGATAGTGCATGGAACACACACACACACACACACACACAATCCGACATCACAGACTCCTTGCAGATACTCCAAATCAATGTAGACTGCAGCTACAGATTTCCATTCCAGAAACCAGAAACAGAAAATATCAATGCCATGGGTCCACAGAGAGAGAGAGAGAGAGAGAGAGAGAGAGAGAGAGAGAGAGAGAGAGAGAGAGAGAGAGAGAGAGAGAGAGCATGACTCACTTGGAAACCTGTATGACATGGAAGATCCATTTTATCAAACTTTTGAAAACATCAAAATCAAACTTAAGCAGTAGCTGACAGTAAAATTTACAGAGCAAAGCAAAAGGAAATGCCAGTGTTTGTAAGGCAGCAAAATAACAGTGCTTTAGTTTTAGGCATGCTTAGATTTTATGTGTAAATGAAATGCTGCATCTCTTTGTCAGTGGCACTTAACATGAGATGCTTTGCCAATTACACTCAATGTGCATCGCTGGCACATACGAATCAACAAAGAATGCAACAATGTAATCACATGGAACTCAACATTTGATGCCATACCCCATTAAACAGTTCTGCATCAATTCAATCATAATCATAATCCATCTTGTGCTACTGATAGCATGTTGCGCGAGCAACCTCACTGGTTCTAGTCCCATAAGAAACCAGGCAATAATCACATTCACATATACAATGGTGATCACAATTTGAAGGTTGCATTTTCACTCTAAAATCAAAATTTTACTCCACTGACAGTTAGATTTAGGCCACGTTCACACTCGTACGTTTTCCTTTGAAAACATTTTAATTTCTGTGTTTATGGCTCTCATCCACACTGGAATGGCACTGAAAACAGAGACTTTAAAGGTGCTGTAAGCAACTTTTCATGGAAAATTATGTAAAAAATGTTCCTACTCCCTTAAAGATATTAATTAAATAACTATCCTAAGATATCACACTGGTCTCTGTGACAGTTGTAGACTTTGTAAACAGCAAACAAATATGTGTCCGTGGACCGCGGACATTGACGCTTTTCACTTGTCAATCATTTTGCTTGTTTTCATAGTGTTGTCTTTGAAGCGGATCATTGAGGCTATGATTGATAATGTTTGTCAGTTGAGGGCACTGTTGTGCCACTGTTGAATTTGACAGCCACCGGAACAAGCAATACTGCTCTTTTGCTCGGCTTTGGTCTCAAAATTATCTTTGGAGGGCGGGGTTTTGGAATGAGGTTGGTGTGGCTAATTCAACGGCTCAGTCACGTGAACACTTCAGAATGCTAAAATCATTTCTATCAGGAAGACTCGCAGACTTGAGTGAATTTTAAGATTACATTTATTTGATGAATATAAAACAGAAATGTAATGTCTCTCTTTGGCGTAAGCCCCGTCTGGCAGTCCGAAGGAGTTGTACTCGGAACCGTCATATCCTGCCGGCGTTAGGAGGCAGGGGCGAGGAGCCTATCCCCGTGCAGGACGGGACTCAACTGGTGGTGGTGGGGTGGTGGTTGCCACGTTAGCACACTGAAACAGCAATGTGATAGATTGTGAGCAGACTTATAAAGCATTGGCTTACATGTGATTGGCTAGGGGTTACCTAGCTAATGGTGCGATGATGTACAGCTGCTAGTCTTCCTGCTAGAACTACACTGCGCTTACATTTACAGCACCTTTAAAAACACTCTCTCTAACTGCATACTTTGGAAACTGAGGACATTAGGAAACTGAACACTGAGTTTTTAAACTTAAACAGATTAGTCTGGACATGGCCTTAGGGTGGGGGTTTGGGGGTACAGTTAATAAAATATGCATTCCTTATTTACTGTAATACATCATTTACAAAAAAAAAAAATACAACTCACTTTTTGGCACCACTATTTTGACTATTCACGCAGAAACTGAAGCTCGCACATGCCCATCCATAAGTTCAACAACATTTCTAGCTTCGGCCATTGGGGGCAATGATTTGAATTTCAGTAAGCACAACGATTTCTGCTGAAGAGCACTTGATCTACTGTCACTGAATTCTCAGTGTGATCAGCCTGTCTTTGCAGTGCAAAGGTAGAAGAAAAACATGTGAGAAAGAAGACAAATCTAAACTCAGTATGCAGATATTTCAATGTCAGCAGTGTTGGTTAGATTTTGAATGCTGAAAATTCTCTCATTGTAAGTCAAAGGGAGATTTTCAAAATTATTCTTAAATTTCTTAAGTATACAGTTTACAAAAAACAAAAATAGACAGAACATCCAAGAAATTATCTACAAAATAAAGTTTCAGTCTATACATCAGGTTTAGGATTAAATAATTACAGAAATGTAATACTTAAGGTCTGCAGTTCAGTTAGAAAAAAGCTCAAACCCTAAGCAGATGTTGTTGACAGTTATAAGTCCAAATGCTGTCTGTACTGAACCTGAGATCATCAAGAGCTCCAGAGAGCTGTTCGCTATACTGGACCTGAGATTAATCAGAGTCATGTGGTTCTGGCTGCTCTGGATCTCCTCACCAGCCAAACAAGAAAGTGAAAAAAATTCATGCTTCATACTTCCTTATTTCCATGGCACACGCCTATGTTTTGATTCCTTGGCCACTGGTGAGAGCGAGCTGTCGGGAAGACAACTCATAATGGAATGAAACCTGGACATGTTTTATATTCTTGATTCAGTGATACGTGTTTAATTCAAGTTGTTTATAGATGAAATACTGCTTCACTGACAACAAAGCCAAATGGTAGCCTAATCTATGATGTCATCATTTTAATTCAAACACAGATTTTTCATACCTATGTTCTGTAACTCAGCGAAGACATTGTCCTGTCTAAAAGGAAGAGAATATTATATTGATGATTCATTAATTAATGACCCAGTGCAAATCACTGCTGCTGAAATTATGAAGCAGATCAAAACAGAATTGTTTAACATTCAGGCCTTAAAACAGTTACAACAAAGACAAGTCCACTTATCAAAATATCAGCAGCTGATATTGATTAATTGCTCTGTCTAATAATTAATATATAAATTATTTGACAAATAATGACTACACACAATGTCTCAGTTAGGTCTATCATTGAGAAAGCGGCAGCATCAATATGAAAGAAAACTCTCTGTCCTTGGAACCCAGTACAGTGGATCTTTCAATATAAAAAAGCCTTTCCCACTGACTGCAGTAGTCATTACCAGAGAAATTTTTTTTTTTTTTTTTGCTGTATTTCAATAGGGTTGAGGAATAAGAGAGACCCAGTTACATCTGCAGTATCATGTGAATCAAAGCCCTATGTGATTATTATTTTAACTCTCAGGGATTTTCCTTTCCCTGCACAGTATCCATTGAAACACCCCTCTCAAATGCAAGAGCTGACCAAGACCTGCTTTCTTTCGTCATACCTGTTTCTTTCTATTTCAAGGCAGATATTTAGCATGGAGCCTGGGGTGCTTGAATAAAGTTACTGGGGAGATCACAATAAAAATCTCATATGAAATAATATTAGAATAATACGTTTGACAGCAGTAAGAATGTCATTGGAGTCTGCACTGGTCTATCTGACCTTCACCTCCTATAGGGAATTCTAACAGCACTAGGGGTGTGATAATATTAGCACTGTCTGCTGCCTCAACTCACTTCTTGTGGACTTAGAGATCAGACTTCAAGTTCTGTTCTCATTTATTCCAAGGGGACTTTTATAAATGGATTGCTGTCTGCAAACAGATGCCTTAAAGGTGAAGTGCATATTTTTTTCTGTTACTGTCTCTTCTGTACCGGCTTAATACACAGAGACAGCTACAAGTGAGCCATTGTAGGTGGATATTCCCAGAAGGTTTACACACTGTGGCACTTTCAAAACATTGCTGTACTTGTTTGATCATCCAGACCTACACAGCAACATCGACTAAGCATAAGGGTGGGACTATTTGTTTGTTTGACCATTGGAACAAACTGGAGTGTTCAAGAAACCTGTTTTAAAAAAGTCACAACATGATCACAGGGGAAGTCGGCATTTTGCTTCAGAACGGTCCAACACCTTGACTTAGGCTCAATTTCGCCAAGTTACTGTCAAGCGGCATCTCCCATCAGATATTTTTTTTTCATTGGTTCAAATGTAGATTATTTTCCTTAACCGGAAGTTATTTTTGGCGTAACCAGAAGTGCATTGAAACCAGGAAGTTGCATAATCAGTGACAAGTGCAATTTGGAGGTTGTATTTTCCCTCCAAGATTACATTTTTACAGGGGGCAGTGCATTCAAGTGTTTAGCTATAGTAAAATCAACCTACAGTTTTCAAGTTCAATGTGAGATCAGTCTGAAAGTCATAATGTTTAGGGTTTTCACAAAATCTTTAATGCATGACCAACATTTTCATTTGTAACTCCTCAAGTATGTCATGACAAACTTTAACTATCTAGTTTTTTAAATTCCGTTTGGTTTAATGCATGTATTGTAACATACAATGACCTTATTACATTATTAGAAAAGCATATCAGGTCCTCTGAGATTCAGTGGAGAGTGCTATCTCATTGTTTGTATATGTGTGTATGGATTTGCTTGTACATAGTGTCCAGATTCACTCACACCATAATTTCCCCATCTCACCCTCATCACTACTCCACAAGCATCTATCCCATTTCATTTCACCCTCTCCTCCTCTCCAAATCACTCAGTAATATCCTCTCCCTTGCTGTGTTCCCCACTTACTTCACATCTCACCATCTCTTCCCTTTCCATATTGCTTTGATTACTTTTTTGCCACCTTCATTTGATGGCCACTCACTGAACTGTCAGTGTGGTTGGATCTCAGCGGAGGGGGGTCGGTATGGGCTGCTGGTGGCCCCACACCTCTGTCTCCCTCCCTTCTATCAATGTATGTGCAGACTGGAGGGAGGGTGGAAAATTCCTGAGCAGTAAGCTAGCTGCACTCCTGGGCTCCCTCCATCCCAAATTAAAGGCATGTGTGGAATCTCTAGCTGAGACTCTGGCAGCAAGGAAAGAGGGGAATGGGGGTAAGGCGATGATCCACGAGAACGAACAGAAAAATAAATCTAGGAGTTAAAAACAGATGAGTGTGTGTAGTTGAGAGAATCAGAGAGTGATTTTCTCTAAGGACAGAAAGTACAGTAGATGAAAGAGAATAAGAGAGATGGTTTGAAGAATTAGAGAAAGGGGAAAGTGAAGGGTGGAGCCACTCCCCAGAGATGGTTAAGCACATGTGCTTCCTATCCAACACTCATGTGTATCTCTCCTTTGCTCATTTGTATGGCCCCCACTCACTGTGAGCTTCTGGAGTGGGAGGAAGAAAGGCTCTTCTAAAGTCCTTAGCTCAGATGTGAACAGTCCAAATGCCAGTTTAATAAAAAGAAAACAAACTTGGGTCTACTTTCTCCTACTTAATCTGCCCCACTAGAGGGGGACTTATAACTCTGGGCAGGGACAGAAACTACCTACTTCTCCTTCACTTTCCATTTCCCCCTGCACCTAAATACAGATAAAGAGAGACCGAGAGAAAGATATGCCTCATTTGGGATACAAAATACACATTGTGTCCTTGCTGTGTTGCTTATAATCATCTAGAGCCAAAATACAATATTAGTGGTAAAGCAGTGATCGACAATACATGAAGGCTTGTACTTCATCAGTATGTCCTACAAGTATAAAGTGAGGTCCAAAAGTCAGTTACCACTAATAAAAAAAAAAGTTCTGTTTTGGGGGAGGTCACATGACGCCATACAAGAAGCAGACGTGTGAGCGACGAGCTCTGCGCACTTTGCTAAATTATTTATTATTTTCATGTTATAATCCGGTGAAATTTGATAACCCAGTTACACATTTGCTCTTTGAGGCAAAACATGGCAAAGAAGTCAAAATCCTCAGGCTCTGGAGACATTAAAAGACACTTACGTGCTCAGGATGAAAGCCCCGACAGGCCTACAGACCGGGGACTCAATTTGGATGACGCGGTGGGAGAGGATATCCAGCGTCAGTTGTCCAACATGTCGGTGATGCTGACGAAGTTCTCGCTGTAATACGTCGATCGATTACGGCGATGGAAATAAAATTCTCTGAGTAAGTTACAAGAGTGACTGATTTTGAGAGACGAATCGATTGTCTGGATTCTTCGGAGAGGGAATTAACTGCTAATCCGCCCACGACCAAAGTTGATTTGGAACATCTCCTTGAAAAGCTTGAAGATCTTGAGAATAGAAGCCGCAGGAATAACGTTCGAATTGTTGGAATTCCTGAGCATGAGGAGGGCAGAGATATGGTGAAATTCCTAGACGAGCTTTTCCCGAGTCTGCTCAACATAACAGGCCATAAACTGGAAATCGAGCGAGCTCACAGAGTCCCAGCTCACAGATTTGCTGAGGAAGAAAGGCCCCGATCAATCCTGGCCAAATTTCTGAGATCATCCGATAAAGATCTTGTGTTGCACCAGGCAAGGAGCAAAGGGAAGCTTTCTTGGAAAAACCATAATATTTTCTTGTTCCCGGACTTTGCGAGTTCGACAAGAGAGAAACGCGATCGGTTCAAGTAATGTAAGAAACTCTTACATCAGCGAAAGATCACTTTTGCTCTGATGTTTCCGGCCAAACTGAGAATAGAAACGAAGGACGGTCGCAAAATATTTACATGTCCCAATCAGGCAATGTCTTTTATAGAATCAATGGGTGAATAAACCATTGGGTGTTTCTCATGTGAGTGGGTCGACTCACTGTACTTACTCTGGCTTTTGAGGAAGCTGGGCGTTATTTTGTTTTCTTTTTGCTTTTTGCTTTGGCTCCGCAGAGCGGCTGGATTTGTTTTGTGATTAACACTTTTCCTTAAAGAAACTTTTGCATTGCCGGAAGATTACTTTTGCATTGAAGTTCCCGGCCAGTTTGAGAGTGGACACTACGGATAACCGCAAAATATCTATATGCTCACACAAAGGATGTCTTTTATAAAGTTGATGGATTGTGTATGTCATGGTATATACTTTTATGCAGCCTCCGAGTGAATTGACTCGACCATCCGGGGAACCGGGATGCCGGTTTTGTTTCTTTTTGTATTGGTTCCACCTAGCGGCTTGTTCTATTGAATAACACTCCTTTGGAACAGCTGTGGATTAATCTGTTCGTTCTTCATGCTTATTCCTCCTGCTGGCTGGAGTTTGTTTTGTTGAGTATTTTTACGGGACATTGGAATGATTACATCATCCGCTGAACTCATAACAGCTGGCTCACTGAACATTCGTTTGTCCGTCCGAGGAATCTGAATGGTTTTATATCAGCTGAAATTTGTTTTGTGGAAGATTACACCTTTGAGACAGTTCTGTGAATGAACCTACACGTTCCTTATGTTCATTCTTCCTATTGGCTGGGGTTTATTTTACAAAGTATTTTCTGTTATGTAATTTTGCCTCACAAATTTGTGAGGCAATATTGAGCAATCCGATGGCAAGGTTGTCATGGGGGCTCGTGGGCGTTCATGGACCTTTTGAGTTTAGAGGGATTGTCGCCGGTTGGCGCTTTTGTGCACGGGGTTAATGCGCACGTTTTTCTTTTTTCTGTTTGTTTTGTTCGGGGGGAAGTTCGGGGTTTGATTGTTTAACTAATGGGGAATGTGGTCTGTATAATTTTGTTTTTGACACACAATTTATTTTTTATACTATATCCAAATGTTAATATGAGTGTACTATCTCTCTCCACATGGAATGTAAATGGGTTGGGGTACCCCGTAAAAAGAAGGAAGGTTATTACTTTTCTTTAACGTAAGAAATATGATATAGTGTTTCTTCAAGAAACACATCTCTCCCCGCAGGAAGCTGAAAAATAAGATATGGGGTGGACATGTTTTCTTTAGTGCTGGCTCAAGTAAGAGCAAGGGAGTCATTATATTGATTTATAAACATCTACAATTCAAATGTCTCAAACACACTAAAGATAAATTAGGGAGAGTCATTATTGTTTTAGCTGAAATTCAGGGGCAAACGCTGATGATCAGGGCTTTTTTATATATCTTGAAGGGATGTTGCATGCCGCTGGCACCCTTCATGATATAATATTGGGAGGAGACTTTAATCTTTTGATGGACTCATTCCTTGATCATATGTAATCATGTGTGTAAGCCCCCTAGAGCAACAGTGACACTTCACTGGATGTATAAAAATCTTGGTCTTGCAAATATCTGGCGACTTCTGAACCCATCTGGTAGGGACTATACATTTTTTTCATCAGTTCATAAGATTTATTCTAGAATAGATTTTTTTAATTTATTTTTTTATATCTAAGTCCCTCATTTCATCTGTTGTTGATTGCTCAATTGGAAATATCTTAGTCTCAGATCACGCCCTGGTGAGTTTAGAGATGTTGCCACATACAGAGAAAAATAAATCATATAGTTGGCGCTTTAATGTATCCCTTTTGCAAAATTCTGATTTCCAACAATTGTTAAAGATTGAAATCAGTGTTTATATGGAGACCAACTGGTCCTCAGTATCCTCTGTGGGCGTGGCTTGGGAGGCACTTAAGGCTGTTCTTAGGGGTCGGATCATACAGTATGCCTCATTCACCAAAAAATCCAAAAGCAAGAGAACTAGTGGAATTGGAAGAGAATATTAAAAGTGCCGAGTTAGAGCTGAAGCGCCGAATGTCATCTGATTGCCTCAGAGAATTGACCCGTTTGAAATACAGATATAACACTATTTTGTCGCGGAAAGTGGAGTTTTGGTTGTTCAGGGCAAGACAGTCATACTTTGAGTCGGGGACAAAGCAGGGAAGCTTTTGGCTAGATATATACAGCAGAAAGAGTCTTTTTCTACCATTCCTTCAGTGAAATCTGCTGGTGGTGAAATATTTACCTTGGCCATTGATATTAACAATGCTTTTATAGAATTCTATCTTGATCTCTATAGTTCCACATCTTCGTCTACTGATGAAGACATTAGAAACTTTGTGGAACCATTAGAACTCCCTAAATTGACAAATGAGCAAAAGAATTCTCTTGATTCTGAGATAACCTTGGCGGAGCTTGATGAGGTAATTGAGGCCTTGCCTACAGGCAAGACTCTAGGGCCAGATGGTTTTGCTGCTGAATTTTTTAGATCTTATGCTACAGATTGATTAAGTAAAGTTATGACATCTCTTATACATACAGATCAGGTGGGGTTTATTCGGGGCCGCAGCTCTTCTGATAACATTAGGCGTCTCATCAATATCATGTGGTCAGTGGCTCACTTGACGCTGAAAAGGCATTTGATATGGTAGAATGGGATTATCTTTTTAAGGTTTTGGAAATATACGGGTTCGGGAGTATGTTTATTGGATGGATTAAGTTACTTTATAGACACCCAGTAGCGGCAGTACAAACAAATGGAGTAATTTCTGATTATTTTACTCTGGATATGGGCACCCGGCAGGGTTGCCCTCTTTCCCCATTATTGTTCTGTCTTGCCCTGGAACCATTAGCAGCGATAAGAAAGGAGGATGATTTTCCAGGGGTGTTGGCGGGAGGTATGGCGTATAAACTCTTGCTTTACGCAGATGATATTTTATTATTTGTCTCTGACCCCAGTAGATCTATGCCTTGCCTCCACAGAATTATTCATTCCTTTTCTAAGTTTTCAGGATATAGAGTCAATTGGTCTAAATCCGAAGCTTTGGCTATGACAGCATACTGCCCAGAAACGGCTTTCCAGCTGGGGGCTTTCCAGTGGCCCAAACAGGGGCATTAAGTATTTGGGTATTTTATTTCCAGCAAATTTGTGTGATTTAGTTAGAGTTAATTTTGACCCTTTAATAAAACGGTTTTCGAGTGATGTGGGCAGGTGGGCTTCATTACATTTATCTATGATTGGGAAGGTTAATGTTATTAAAATGAATTGTATTCCAAAATTCAATTACTTATGCTGCAGTCTCTCCCTGTAGATGTCCCCCTCTCTTATTTCAAGCAATTTGATAGCATAGCGAAGTCCTTCATTTGGAATGGTAAGCATCCCAAATTACATTTCAATAAGTTACATAGGCCGACTGACAGAGGTGGGCTAGTCCTACCCAAGATTTTATTTTATTATTATGCATTCTGTCTCAGACATTTGGCTCATTGGTCGCTTCCACCTGAGAGCGAGCCCCTCCCTGGTTCTGTATAGAACAGGTTCTTGCCCCTATTTCTCCACTGCAGAGCCTTTCTATCAAATTAATCGGAGAAGCTAAGTTACATCACGTTATCTCGCACTTGAACTCGGTATGGACAAAAGTGTCCAGACTGTTTAATTCAGACATTTTTTTAAATGTTGCCTCGAGCATATGGCTGAACCCCAAACTATGCATCAACAAGTCCCCTTTTTGATGGTCAGAGTGGATTGGGAGGGGGGTTACTACACTCGGTGACCTATATGAGAATGGAGTGTTGAGATCCTTTCAAAATTTGGTTAAACTTTTTGGGATTCCTAGATCTCAGTTCTGTAAGTATTTACAGCAGTGCCACCTGCTCTGTACTGTTTTTGGGAGTGGTTTACACCCCCCTAAAGTGGCAGATACTCTGGGAGTGGTGATTACTGCTTTTGGAAAAGGTCATGAGGCATCGGTGTATTACTCCCTACTAATTCAGAGTCTGGGGGATGGAACTTCAACTTCTCTTAAGAGATTATGGGAGAAAGATCTTAATTTGGTATTGCAGGAGGGAGAGTGGGCTGGGATTCTAAAAAACATCAAATCTGCATCTCGAGACGCAAGGGTTTGCCTCATGCAATTTAAGATTTTACATAGAGTCTATTGGATCCCCTCTAGATTGCATAGGCTTGGTCTTAAAGACACACCCACCTGTTGGTGATATCAGTCAGAAGATGGAGACACAACCCATGTCTTTTGGGGATGTGTTAAGGATGAGGATTCAGAGTTTTTTGTGCAAGGTTTTGGCCTCTCAAATTTTATTTTGCCCCAGACTCTGTATCTTAGGAGATGGGGCAGTCATTAATTTGGAGAATAAGCACGTGTAGGACTGGGTCCTAACTAGTATTATAATCACCAGAAAGATCACTTTGAGGAGTTGGAAGTCGGCTGGAGTGCCCCTGTTTCAGGAGTGGTGTTCAGAGATGGCCAGAGTGGCAGCTCTTGAGGAGGGGGTATCCAGAAGACTGGGGAGTTTAGACATGTTTGTGAAGAAGTGGGGCAGATATCTGTCTTTTTTGGAGGGCTCTCGGGGAGGGACAGTGGAGAGAGAGGTGTAGGGGTTTTATGTGTGTGATTAGTTTTATTTATTTTATTTTTTAAATTTTATTATTTATTTATTTTTGTTGTGTGTCTATGGTTGTGTGACCACTGGGGTGTTGTTGGGGGTCGGGTGGGGGGGATAGTGGGGGTTGGATATTGATTCTGTATATGTGTGTTCTGCTATTTATATTTAATGGTTGAATCAATAAAAAAAAATATTAATTGAAAAAAAAAAAAAAAAACGTTCTGTTTTGAATTTGTTTCCTGACCTTTCCAACAGGGGAGTTAACATGGTCAATGCCACATATTTTCTTACATTTGATGAGTGACCTAGAAATAATGCAGAGTGTTAAATATTTCTTTTTCATTTTACATCATTTTTCAAAATTCTAAAGCTTTGTTTATTCACAAATAAAAAATAAAAAAAATACAATTTTTTTTTTTAATGTGGTCTTAGATTTTTGGGCCCCACTGTACAAGACATTTTCTTATGTTCTAACACAAATTGCCTGCATGTGTACACATACTGTGCGCACACTGATGTTTGAATCACATGTTTCTTAATGAGTTCTTTCACTTTTAGGCCATGGTTCTGCTTTGCCTCTGAGTTTTAACAGGAAATAAAGTGAATTAACATTGATAATTTGCCCTGAAAGGAACAGAAAAGAATAACACTTCTGATGCTCAGTATTTCATGCAACCAACTGTATGAACCCATTTAAGGACTTTTTTTTTTTTTTTTTTTAAACAAGTTATTTTCAGACTCTGATTTATTTTACTTTTATATGCTATAGTTTACTAATAATATCAAAACCACAAGGCACCAAGGGAGTTCAGTAGATACTGCGTTTGGCTGCTGGTTTACAAAAGATGAACATTACAAAAGCCCAGAGAAATCAAAAACCTTTAAATGGCAAGAATATCCCCATGGCTACTTATTTATGCCATCAATTCTGTTATCTCTTGTCTAACAATAAAAATGGCACATTTGGTTCAGTGGAGTTATTTCTAAGGAACTGTTAATAATTCTGTTATTTTTGCTCCACTGAATGATAGAGGATGAATTTAGGACGCATCGCTCTATACCACAAAATGCATTCAAGAATTTCTCTACTGTTTCCTTGGACAGGTGACCTCTGTTAGAGGTGAACTACAAAAGGCCTGAAGGAAAGGATGCAGAGACCAGCTCACCACCACAAAATAACAGCTCAACTAATGCCAGACCTCAGGATGCACGTGTAGAGCATGTGCCTTCTGACCTTGCAGAAGTCAGCAACATAGCCTTAAAAATATGCCATTTGAACTTTGACCTTTAAAAACCATAAAGATTTGACATTAAGGTCTTTGTTTACCTAATCATGTCAGTGGACATTCTTGTAGTTGTGGAGATCTCTCACTGAAGAGAGTCTGAGTGCATTTCCTTTATTTATCAAAACTAAAAGTGAAGTAGAAAAGGAATGTCTTACTGCTGCCTAATGTTGGTCTTTCTGTGTTAGTTCTATGCTGACAGCATCAAAGATGTTACTGTGCTTATTACATCAGAAGACGAGTTTTTCATTACCTCATTTAAAGGGATATAAAATGTTAGGCTCGTACAGCCTCAGTCACCATTTACTTTCATTGTATGGAAGAATAGATAATGAAAGTAAATGGTGACTGAAGTCACTATCTAACATTCTGCCTAAAATCTCCTTTTGTGTTCCAAAGTCAGTCAGTCACAAGGGTTTGAAACAAAATAAGGGTGAGCTGAAAGTAATTAAACCATCAAACATGAAAACTTCCTAGCTGGACAGTTTTTTTTGTTGTTTTTTTTTTCCCCCAGAGGGCTGGATGAAGCCAAACAACCACACACAAACAGTTCCAGAACACAAAGAGAATGCTGGGTGCTAACATGGGGGCAGTGGGATAATGGGAGAATCTCTAACAAAGGCCATTTCCACAGAGCAAGCTTTGTCTGCATCAGCCCAGAAATTCATGCACTTCAAATGAACTCAGCAGAAATAATAGATCTTTAAACAGTGCTGGCCATCAAAAAACATCACAGTTCAGCAAATAATGTTGGCCTTTTGTTATTTATCTCAACCACATTAATTCCACTACCTAGTAAAAATAAAGTTTGCTATTTGCAGAACCATCCATTCCAAATCCTATAATTTTTTGTTGTATCTTTTATTATTGTACTTTTTTCTTCACGTATGTTGTTTACAGAATTAACAGAACATGTAAATGAGTATCCTGATGATGCAGACACAGGTGTGATGCTAGTGATACATGGGTGATTCTTCAGTTAGGGGCACTTGGGACTACTTTAAATTTGGGAAAATTATACTTCTTCAGATTTTGTTAAAACATTTGGCACATTTCCTGTAAAAAATAAATAACATTATTTTGAAAAAATAAAAACATTGTTCACTAAAATGCTCATCATGATGGCAATGATAGCAATATAAAAAGAAACGACTGTTTGTTATAAAATCCTGAATCGTACACATAAAGATAAAAAAATATTTCATACATTTAAGTTCTTAGGGAGTCTCCATATAATTCACGAAAGCATTGCCGTATTTATTGATATCTATGGGTTAAAGCATCAGGGTTACCCCCAGCACCTGCACTGTAATGCGGCGCTTACAGCTCTAATATTTTCCCCCGTTGCCAGGGACCTTTCGAAGCATCAGTTAATGATTACAGGGCAATTTGAAAATACACAAAATCTGTCTTTGCAATGACAGGTTGGACTTCACAGCAAAGTGATTTTCACACACATTTTTTACCTCACTAATTATGTACAATGCAACAAGGAATTAAATTTATGAAGAGATTTGAAAACGTCTCATTTATTTTATATATATTATATATATATATATATATGTATATATTTTACACCGATCAGCCACAACATTAAAACCACCTGCCTAATATCGTGTTGGTACCCCTCGTGCCGACAAAACAGCTCTGACCCGTCGAGGCATGGACTCCACAAGACCTCTGAAGGTGTCCTGTGGTATCTGGCACCAAGACGTTAGCAGCAGATCCTTTAAGTTCTGTAAGTTGCGAGGTGGAGCCCCCATGGATCGAACTTGTTGGTCCAGCACATTCCATAGATTCTCAATTGGATTGAGATCTGGGGAATTTGGAGGCCAAGTCAACACGTTGAACTCTTTGTCATGTTCTTCTAATCATTTCAGAACAATTTTTGCAGTGTGACAGGGCGCATTATCCTGCTGAAGGAGTCCACTTCCATCAGGGAATACCGTGGCCATGAAGGGGTGTACGAGGTTTTCAACAATCTTTAAGTAGGTGGTATGTGTCAAAGTAACATCCACATAAATGCCAGGATCCAAGGTTTCCCAGCAGAACATTGCCCAGAGCATCACACTGCCTCTGCCAGCCTGCCTTCTTCCCATGGCGCATCCTGCTGCCATCTCATCCCCAGGTAAACAACGCACACGCACCCGGCCGTCCACATGATCTAAAAAAAAACGTGATTCATCAGACCAGGCCACCTTCTTCATATATTAAACTAATTTTTCAACTTTATTAAATTATTATTAAACTAATTTAAATTCACCAAGAACAACCTTAGACCTTAACAAGTCCTCTTATTACTTTCTACAATGAATGTATCAAAGAACTTGCCAGGACTTTTTTCTCTTCAAAAAACATGTTTTCATTGTTTATTGTGCACACCTCCTGCTTTTTTGCCTGGCAAACTCTTAAAATTGCCCCTCTGTGCCGCTTTCTGCATCACTTGAAGTGGGGAAAGCAGCTCGATGCTGGCATGAGGAAACTGCTTTAAGAAAAGTGCCAAGTAGTACTGCCCCAATTTCAACACTTATGAATTTATTACAGAGGGAAAGTTACAAAGTCTGAGTAGCGGACAAGCCCAAATTAAATTCTGGCAACAACTGAACACTCTTAAACACAAAAAAAGTAGTTACAATTTAAAAAAAGTTTAAAGCTATTATAATCTACCATTATTCTAAAAGTTACCCTTAATGAAGACTTACCCAGTAATGCTTATAAAATCTAGTTATTGTTATACTATTTTGTTGATTATTTTACCTTTTTTGTAATTAGTAGTCCAGTCTGAATCACTGCGGCACTGGACACGCCAATGTACTCTATTGACCTTAGCTGTTAGGTACTGTGAGGTCATCGTCTCCTTTCAATCCAAACCATCCACCATTTACCTAAATCACATTAGCAGAGAACCCAGATACTGCACTTCCAAAAATAGACTAATTTCGAGTCTCTCTTAAGACTCAAATTTAATTTCAAACTGACATCAGTTCATTAGTGCATAGTGGTATTCCTGTTCCAGCTGTATGGCAGGATGCTTGCTTTAACTACAAAATTAATGTGCCAGAACCACAAAGTGAAGTTCTTGCAATTATGGAAACATGCATTTAACAAAGTAGCCAATTCCTAGCAGTAAATGTTTAATTATAAAGATTACAGTCAACTCCGGTCAAATCAATGCATTAAAAATGGTTTGAAAGCAGATAATCTCAGGCCTCAAATTGCCATATGCTAGACACAAACACCTACCTACACAGACTCACACAGCTAAACATGAATTTTAGAAAAAGGACAGTGCAAGGGAAAGGTTCCTATAGTTCTCCAAATGTCAGGTAGAGATGAATAGCAAAAAGAGGAATAGGATCCTACTATTATTTTTTCCAGAATTCAAATAGAGAAATAGGAGAGCTGCTGCTTCTCTCTAATAATTTTAGCAGAGACACATCATAGGGGTTATGGTTCCCAGAATGGATGTCATTACATATGGATTCACTACCACTGACGAAACCCAAGATTCATGCCGATGTTCCAGGGCTCCACTCAGAGTGATTGAGAAAGAAAAGTGAGAGGGTGTAAAATTCAAATTTACACAAAGCGATTGCAATCAAATGCCCATGTCATCAATTTTAAGCATGTGTTTTTGGTTTCCATGCTGTAAGACAAGTTCCCTGTTCCACTAATCATGGCTGCAATCAGGCCAAGACAGACACTGTACAGCACTTTGGATCCAGCAGTCAACGAACTAAGCACAATCACTGACAACTCTCAATGTCTATTACGCACCCTGTTCAAGCAACACACCCAACCCTAAAACTTCACAGCAGCTGCTGTGTAAAGCCATGAAGAAAAAGCCCAACCCTGGCGACAGGGGAGAAATTAAGACCTCAGCTCAGTAAGAGTAAATTGAAGGTTGAACTTCCATGAGCATTAGTGCCTCAACTCAAAATAATAATCGTGACATAACAGTGTATGTCAAAAGCATGACATCAATCAAAATCAATGCAACACAGAGTGCATTTGGGGTTCTCAAAGCAAAATGTATCTTGCAGGAAGCACACACAATCTCACATGCACAAAATCTCTGACTGTAGTAGCCAAAAGCTATCGAGCAGTTGACACTAGGAAAAAAGGGCTATTCCATTGTTCCCAACAATGTACTGTAAAATGTAAAGTTGACCAAGATATATCTTTATGTACAGCACTTCATCTAGACCCTAAACTTATATAGGTCCTGTAGCTAAGACATGCAGAGATATGAGACCACAGAAAAAGATATAAAACAAAAAAAAAAAAACCTAAGCTGAAATAATGCATGTACTCAAACACTATGTACAGTATATGTATGCATGCATGCATATAAACTCAGCAAAAAAAGAAACATCCCTTTTTCAGACACTGTATTTTAAAGATAATTTTGTAAAAATCCAAATAACTTTACAGATCTTTATTGTAAAGGGTTTAAACAATGTTTTCCATGCTTGTTCAATGAACCATAAACAATTAACGAACATGCACCTGTGGAACGGTCGTTAAGACACTAACAGCTTACAGACGGTAGGCAATTGAGGTCACAGCTATAAAAACTTAGGACACTAAAGAGACCTTTCTACTGACTCTGAAAAACACCAAAAGAAAGATGCCCAGGGTCCCTGCTCACCTGCGTGAACGTACCTTAGGAATGCTGCATGGAGGCTTGAGGACTGCAGATGTGGCCATGGCAATAAATTGCAATGTCCGTACTGTGAGATGCCTAAGACAGCGCTACAGGGAGACAGGAAGGACAGCTGATTGTCCTCGCAGTGGCAGACCACGTGTAACAACACCTGCAAAGGATTGGTACATCCGAATATCACACCTGCGGGACAGGTACAGGATGGCAACAACAACTGCCCGAGTTACACCAGGAAAGCACCATCCCTCCATCAGTGCTCAGACTGTTCGCAATAGGCTGAGAGAGGCTGGACTGAGGGCTTGCAGGCCTGTTGTAAGGCAGGTCCTTACCAGATATCACCATCAACAATGTCACCTATGGGCACAAACCCACCTTCGCTGGGCCAGACAGGACTCACAAAAAGTGCTATTCACGGATGAGTTGCGGTTTTGTCTCACCAGGGGTGATGGTCGGACTCGCGTTTATCGTCGAAGGAATGAGCTTTACACTGAGGCCTGTACTCTGGAGCAGGATCGATTTGGAGGTGGTGGGTCCGTCATGGTCTGGGGCGGTGTCACATCATCATCAGACTGAGCTTGTTGTCATTGCAGGCAATCTCAACACTGTGCGTTACAGTGAAGACACCCTCCTCCCTCATGTGGTACCCTTCCTGCAGGCTCATCCTGACATGACCCTTCAGCATGACAATGCCACCAGCCATACTGCTCGTTCTGTGTGTGATCTCCTGCAAGACAGGAATGTCAGTGTTCTGCCATGGCCAGTGAAGAGCCCGGATCTCAATCCCATTGAGCACATCTGGGACCTGTTGGATCGGAAGGTGAGGGCTTGGGCCATTCCTGCCAGAATGTCTGGGAACTTGCAAGTGCCTTGGTGGAAGAGTGGGGTAACATCTCACAGCAAGAACTGGCAAATCTGGTGCAGTCCATGAGGAGGAGATGCACTGCAGTACTTAATGCAGCTGGTGGCCACACCAGATACTGACTGTTACTTTTGATTTTGACCCCTCTTTGTTCAGGGACACATTATTCCATTTCTGTTAGTCACATGTCTGTGAAACTTGTTCAGTTTATATCTTAGTTGTTGAATCTTTTTATGTTCATACAGATATTTACCCAAGTTAAGTTTGCTGAAAATAAAAGCAGTTGAAATTGAGAGGACGTTTCTTTTTTGCTGAGTTTATATATATATATATATATATATATATATATATATATATATATATATATATATATATATATATATATATATATATATATACACACTAAGTTGGAATAATATGTATTCGCAACAACCCAATGATAATATATGAACAATCCCAAACTCTGATTCCTATTGATGTTGGCAAGCAATATGTGTAAGAGACAGAACAGTGGCGTAACATTGTGGGGGACACAGACCAAACAATCATATGTATGAGGGTCTGTAAAGTGTATGCATTTGTGCAAGGTCCAGTTAGCTGTTTTCACCCCTCATTAGTAACCATAAACTGATGAGGTCTTTCCAGACACCCATTTTTGCTTGTGTTGCCTCTATTGCTGCAAGGATGGAGGGGGAGGGATGGAGGGAGAGAGAGAGAGAGAGAGAGAGAGAGAGAGAAATGTCATCGACCGGCAAAGCTCTATCATCTCACTGGGCTTGAATTGAGGTACCAGGCTCAATTAAGCCTTGCTGAAGTAGAGAACTAACAACAATGGCATTTGTGGGTGTACGCAGAGGCCGGGGTAGGACAGGGCAGGACTTTCCACCAGTTTACTAAACTAATGCAACTGGCTGTATCAGTGCTTCCGATAGGTAAAAGAACTGTGTCAGATGCTTTCTCATATTTTCATAAAATGGGAAAAAGATGACAGGAAGATGAAAGGCAAAGGACAGATTTAAAGACAGGGCCTCCTCACTCAGTACGCTGACATGCAGTTCAAGCTATAGCAGGATTTTGCGTAGTTGAAAAACAGTCTTCATCGGTCTGTTCAAGTATACAGGACACATGCGTAATGGAAAATTTGAAGGAAGGACATCAGCTGAGGAAGTGTTAAATTCATGCCCGAATTACCTCTGTCACACGCTCTGAAACGCGAGGCAAAGGTGAGGCCAATCATGGCCCAATTATCATGTACATACTGGACAAAGCTGAGCTATTATCTCATTATCTAATTCTGTTAGTATCAATTTGCAAAAATTGGACTGGTATGATTTCAGTCAGACTCGGACTGAAACTGAACTTTTAAAGCGCATGCAAACGTACTGACTGATGGGGCAAGATGGAAAGAGAGATATAAGGACACAAGGAAGGTTTGTGTGTTTTGGTACTACTTGGTAACTGCTTGGCAACAGTACAAGTCTTAGAGTTGGGAATGGCCTATAG
This sequence comes from Myxocyprinus asiaticus, assembly GCF_019703515.2. NCBI lineage: Eukaryota > Metazoa > Chordata > Actinopteri > Cypriniformes > Catostomidae > Myxocyprinus > Myxocyprinus asiaticus. The sequence continues at coordinate 19,935,948 of NC_059379.1, forward strand.
CTCACCTTGGACAATGGACTTGAGAAGGAAAAGGAAGTCAGATTATGCCTGGGAGTAAATGATACCGCAAGAGAAATTGAGGTCATTAAAGAGTCACATAAAAAAAGTCAGTGTATCAGCTATGGATACAATACAGAAACATACCAGCATCAAATATATTATTGGTACACTGATCCCTGCCTGGAAAGCTATAAAATAATATGTGGAGCATTTACTAAATTTCCAAGGCTTTAAAATGGTAAATTGCACCTAACCAGCAGAATCCTCTAAAGAGGCTGTAAATAGCACAGGTTTTGACCGAAATTCCACTAAGACGGCAAAGCCAAGACCATTTCATTTCATGTTGTTTTTCCTGAAAATTCCCCTTGTGTTTTGCAAACCCTCAAGCCACCTTTTGAAATTCTTTCAGGCTTGGAAGAGAAACTTGGAGCCAAGAATAAGCTGGAGGGTAGAGAGAGAATGAGAGTATACTGTATATTTTGTACATACTCAAAGGCAAACCTACCCCAAGGATACTGCTGATAACAGTTGGACAATATCAAAAGACAAACTCTTGGCCTGCATAAAAACATCTGGATCAGAGCTAGAGGTCGTAACAATTATCACTTCATGAGATAATCATTATATATTAAGGGATTTGTTTTGCTTGGAAACGGTATGAATAAAAAATTGTAATGTAACCTGACAAGTAATAGTCCCAGTGGAAGCCTCTACTGGTTGACTCCCTCAGACACCAAACAAACAGAATGTCTTCTGGGAGAACCGAAATAACGGTTTATATGTTCACATGTTTACTTTTGACCTTAGTTTCTCAGATCTTAGTAGAGTTTTACTGAAACAAGTAGGTCCAGTGTCAATGTATGATAAAAACACTTGATGTTACTGACTTTCCAAAGACCAATTCTTTAATGCATGCCCCCCACTGTCTTTCCAAATTGTTCCTATGCCCCTGCCTGGAGCAATACATAGACAATGAGGAAGAGGGAATAAAATTATAATTTTCTGTAGATACCTAACACAGTCAGCCATTGAGACCATTGCCAGCAAGGTGTGGGGCCCACTAACCAGCTAGGAACTTTTTATGATAAAGAATAACAAATCAAGCATGCAGGGCAGAATTAGGCCAATATCCAAATTAAGTTCTGGAAAGAGGTACAATTTAGCGACCTCAATCAAATCATTATAAAGTCAATGCCAAGAACTGGGCAGAGAAAACAGTCCACCGATGGTCATCAGCTTTAGCCTTTTCTCAACCCTCTACAGACTTTGGTACAGATACTGTACACTCAAACAATGGAAAAGCTCCCTTTACTTTTTGGGGAGACTATTTTGCATAAGGTTCACTACACTTCTTAACCTGTCATTGTGTATACTTTTCCTTTAAGAGCGCTTATAAGATGTAAGGAGTGATAAACAGATAAATGCCACACACATATCAGCTCATAATATCCCAAAGCCTTTAAGCTGTTTGGATAAATCCACCACAGGGCAGCTTAAGGGTTAGATTTCACCTGTGAAATGCTTACGGAATTTGGTTTGAGTTCTTGGCCCACTTTTCTATTTCTTCCTCTTCCTGTCTGAGACCCCATGACCTTCCTCACCTTACTGTATAGCCACTTTAGTTCAAAGTCAGCTCAGTTGGTTTAAATTTGACACGGTCTATGTTCTTCTCTTTCTTAGAGTGGAAATTGTGAGGTTGAGAGAGGCATGGTTTCAACTTTACTCTTCGACCTATGACCTCATCAAGTTAAGTGGTAAAACCGCTGTGCACACTCCTACTCTTTACCAGCGCTCCCAGGACACTTTACACTCTTTCATCCTCTCCTACTATCATTTTCCTCCTTTCGTAGTGCTTGTTCTGTGATACGGTTTCAAAAAAACATTTACTATTTCCTCTCAATCTGCCAATGTTCAACTTCTCTCCATCTTCTCAGTGTCTGTTTCCTGCCTTCCCATAAAACAAGCTCCCTGCTTTGTAGTTCTTCTCAGTTCCCACACAAATCTCTTGTCATCTACCATCCATTCATTCAAGAGAGGTCATTCTATGAGCAATGTCCATTTTGTTACACTAGCCTGCCACAGTTTATGAAATACTTCTTAAAGACCCTGTGAAATCGCTTGACAAGTGCAGATTCTTTCCTGTGTTGACGTGTTTCTGCTTGAAACGGGAAGTTTGGGAGGGAGTATATAGAAGGGGACATATAAAAGGGATTGTTTTATCTTTACCTTTTATTTTTAAATAGCAAAATAAGCTTTAGTTACGTCACTGCCATGAACCCTGATTTGCTACTTGCTAGTTGGTTGAGGTGGTATTAGGGTGAGAGACATTCTCATTCTTGAGAGCATATAATTGAACAAAATTTGTGAAGTGCAGGATGAGTCCTCAACATTTTAAGTACATTTTCCTGGAAGAGAAAGCCTACCATTTTTTAAATGCAAACATCTGCTAAAGGTTAATGTAATAATTTTTTTGAAGTACACTAGCATTTAGATGGCTTCAATGATAAAAGACATGGACCGAAAGCCACAAAACTCCAAATCTGATTTCATGGGGCCTTTATGCACTTAAAGGGATAGTTCACCCAAAAATGAAAATTCTCTCATTATTTACTCACCCAGGTGTGTATGACTTACTTTCTTCACCAGACACTTTTGGAGAAAAATAAAAATATCTTAGCTCAGTAGGTCCTTAAAATGCAAGTGAATGGCAATTTCTCTTTTAAGCTCCAAAAACCACAAACAGTCAACATAAACGTCATTTATATGACTCCAGCGGTTAAATTAATATCTTAAGCGATACGATCACTTGGTGCGAAAAAAGATCAATATTTAAGTACTTTTTTAACTATAATCCATCGCTTCCGAGAGGGTGGAGTTCAAGAGATCTCTCGTGTGACATATTCGCGTTGCCATGATACAGAGGTAATCTTACGTTCTCCACTCAGTTGAGACATTCAGGATGAGCACACATATAAATACAGATCTAAACCAAAACCAACCAAGCTACTGTACAGCATTCCTCCTCAATTGTACACAGCGCAGCTCTTCCGTCTGTGACACATCTGACTCAGTTCTCGCGTTTTAAATGCCAATGCGATTATGTCACACGTGTGTACCACTTCTGACCAGAAGCATGATTTAGAGTTATAAACAGTACTTGAATATTTATCTTATTCACACCAAAAGTGATCGTTTTGCTTTAGAATAAATTAATTTAACAACTGGTGTCGTATGGATGATGTTTATTCTGACTGTCTGAGATTTTTGGAGCTTCAAAAGAGAAATCGCCATCCACTTGCATTTATAGGACCTACTGATCTATGATATTTTTCTTCAAATGTGTCATGCACACCTGGGATATTATGAGGGTGAGTAAATAATGAGAGAATTTTCATTTTTGGGTGAACTACCCCTTTCATTTTATAAAGGAGTGGAGAAATTAGGCAACCCTACCTCATAAGAAGTCACCCAACAAAACAACAAATTTTTAAAAAGCCCATTTAACAAGGAACAAACATTACTAGGTTGATTGCACTTACTTATTTTTTAATATCTTATAAAACTTTTGTTATTTACAATGGTTGACAGTAAACTATAAATTCTTTTTTTACTTCTGACTACATACTTATGTGATAACCTTGACTGATAACTGCTTTTACAAAACTACTTATTCAGTCATTAGGCCAAAGTGTTGGTATGGCAATAAAGAGAGGATTGAGTCTGTATGTGATCTAACTGAATCAAAACTTCACTTCTGTTCTATTTAAGCTGTTTAGTGTTCAGAGGTTCTGCTTCACTGCTATAACAACAGTAATGATCACTGTTATCAGATCAGCACAACAAACTCCTTTTTCCAAAGAAGCGACGACTGCAGTGGACCTCTGCCTCCCATGTTATATCATGATGTGATCTACAAAGCTTCCCTTTTCATGTAAAAAAACTTTTAGTTGGAATGAAGTCTTAGTTTTTAAAGTTTTTTTTAAAAGAGGTATAGTGCACCATAACTTCTCATTGCAGTATGCTGAGTGAGTTTAAATGTTAGTCACACTGTCAATCCAGCTCACAAATTAAATACATAATAATCTGACTCCAACTGTAGAAATATATCCACCTCTCATTGTTTCCATGTTTGGGCATGTTGGATATTACATTTGAAAAATCTCAAGATGTTTTTCTTTAAAAACCCAAGAGTCCCCCAGTTATACTGAGCATATCACCTCCTAGGGTTGGCACTTCCTTTCTTTGCAACAGTTTCGCCACCTTTAATCTTTAGAGAGTCTAACAGGTTTTTTATCCTTGAACTAGCTGGCTCCAGTTTTCTCTTCCTGCGACTTTTCACCCCTGCTCCTGAAGTGACTGAAGGAAGGAGAAGGGCAGCGAACCCCCACGGTGAGACCGATTCAGCTGATTGGCTAGAACTTCTGTTAAGGACTTCCCTCTGCTGGAGAAGCCACGCGCTTTCTCGACAAAGTCCCACAAAACGTTCGAGCTGCGTTGCGTTAACATTCTTGCTAATGTTTAGAGTAGTTTCAAATGGGTTCTGGATGTGCAAAGCGGCTGTTTCCGGTTTGTTCTGCTCCTTTCCCTGGTGAAAAGGGTATAAACCAACATATTTATGCCTTCAGCTACTCAAACATACAAACACATTCAGTGCATCAAAACACAGTATTAATACAGCAATAAGTGTCTGCATTCCAGTTTGTGTTCTGCTCAAGTAAACAAGAAATGCATTTAGAAAATTCAATCAGACTGCTAAATGAATCAAGTGAAATGACTGTATGTCCCTTCTATATAAAGCCTGTTTTGTACATCCTATTTTGATTTAAATAGCACCTGCCAAAGTGGAGCATGTTTGGTTCTTCAATTCAGAGAGGAGGCATGATGGATAAATGGTGTGCACTGCAAAAAAAATCTATTTATATTATATATATATCGTATATTTTTGTGTTGTCTTGCAGTAAAATATCTAAGCATTGTCAAAACAAGATAAATTTATTAGAAGCAAAATGACATATCAAGTCTTGTTTTCAGAGAAATCTAACAAAATATAGTAACTTTTATGCTTATAACAAGAGAAAAATATTTGCCAGTGGAGTAAGAAAAAAAAAAATCTACTTGATTCAAAGGGAACAGTTTTTTTTTACCCCATTGGCAAATATTTGTTTCCTTTTTTTAAGCATAAATGCCACTAAATTGTAAGATTTCTCTTTAAAACAAGACATAATATCTTATGTCATGCTGCTTTTCAAGTAATTTGTTCTTTTTTTAGGGATATTTTAACATTTTTACCAGAAAATAAGACAAAGATACTCAGTAAGAAAAAGATTTTTGCAGTTTAAAAGATGATGGGAACGAATGTCTCTTCAAAAAGGGTTTAAAGCAAAGAATGAACAGCAGTTTTTGACAACAACACAAATGATATTGCAAAGAGAGTGTGCATATGATATCTTCTTGAAAAGATTCCAGAATAATTATCAAAACATTTTGACAGTAGTGGAGTAAACACACTTTTCAACAAAGGCAAAGAAGGATGGACTTTACATTTTTAATCAAGGTGCTACTTAAGCAAAGTTTCAAAATTAGATAGAAATTAGTTAGAGTTATAAATGACTCCAAGATATTCCTTATATATATATATACATATATATACTTCAAGATATGCACATTAAAATTCAGATGAACCATAAAAAAATAAATACAAAAAAATCAGATAATCAGAAAATAATGCTTAAAGTTGCAATAAAAAACTTTTTTTTTTGACATAACTAGAAAGAAAAATGTTCATTAAAATTAAACATTTTAATTTTGGTCATTAAAACACATATCTGATTGATTCACTTTTATCAGAATGAGCTAAAACGCTGCCTTCAAATGCCCACGCTATTTCTTTGAATTGACTTTATATCGCCCTCTGGTGGCCATTTGTGGAAGGCCCGCTAACACGTCAGCAATGTCCCCTGAGTGTGTGCACATGTATGCATGTGTCATCAGTGGATGACTCACCTTCCTAATATTGATCGATGCCTTGAAGTTAAAATTGCCATAAAACTCAAAGAACTCCTGCAACAGTTTTGCTGTGAATGAAGCAAAAAATAAACTAAGCAGCGGTTTGATTAAATATATCTGTAAATATGAAATGTATTACAAAAGCACAACAAAAATGTGTCATTTGTGCATGGGTATAACGTTCCATTAAGTTCATATGAATTATGAAAATGATCCATGCACTCCACTAACCTAATGTGTCTGTGTTATTCTGCAGTGCAATCTTGCTGAGGTCACTGACAATGGTGCAGTCATTCTCCTCAATGACACACTTATCTGATGGTCCTAGAGAGCGCACACACACACACACAAAACATAAATATAATGTTAGTGGCTTTACAGCGAGAGACAGATTCTGTATCACTACCGTGGAGTGTCTCCTTGACCATGACTAGACACAATAATTGTGTGTAGACGGCTGACTCAAAGGACAGCAATACAGTGTGATGTAGGCTGAGCCCCAATACTTTACTGGTGCCACAGTGAATAAGACAAGAGTGTCTCATAAAAATTCTGCTCTTTCAACCACCATAACCATATAGATATATTATATTATAACCACATAGATCTACAGTACTACATTATTATAACCATATAGATATATTACATTATTATAACCATATAAATACACTCACATATTAGGAACACCTGTACACCTACTTATAAGGGATGTGCGAGACTAGTTGACTAAACGGTTCCGATGCTGCTAGTCAACACTGGAATTACTAGTCAGTTAATATTTTTCCCCATTAAACTGATCATCATTTTTACACATTTACATTTGGCTTTATATGTTTACAGAGGCTGCACTTAAATTACTGTCATATTAATGTTACACATTTTAAATATAATTAATAATACAAACATTCATTAAAAAAATAGGAGATCTGGAGCAGATACAAAGTTTCATTTCACCGCAGGCTGCGCATGCTTCTCTCTCTCACTCGCAGCGCGCACAGGAAAATGTCTTCTCGCTAGACAAGAAAACTACTATAGCAAAGTAGCTATAGAAATCACTTCGGTGGTGGTGCGGGAAGTGGATTTACGAAACGTTTGAAAGTAACGTATTTCCCGTCGAGCAGGCTTTTTCAAGCGCAGGAAAGCCGCCTCAGGTCAGTCAAGTCCCGTCTTTCACCGGACCATGTCGACGTGTTAATTTTGCTCATCAAAAAATGTATGCTTTTGAGTAAGTAGCCTAGAAAATGATTGTTTTAGGCAAGGAATGCCATTTTTTTTTATCTGCCGAGTAAGAAGGCTATTTACAACGAGGTGCCGTCTGCATAACCAGTTAAACTATCTTTTATTCTGTGTGCACGTCATGTTTAGAATACATTAGGTTTATTGTAGGCTACATCACAGGACTATTTTTAACATTCTTAACTGAACAGCTGTCATATTAGATCATAATGCATGTTGTGAAATACGTGCTTTTTCAGCGCTTTTTTCTCTCGTAGATTTGGCTTATCCTACCTGTTAATTATTTCATAATTTCATGCACAACAGCCTCTAGAGTTTACTCAGAATGGTGCCAAAAGCAAAAAACATCCAGTGAGTGGCAGTTCTGTGGACAAAAATGCCTTGTTGATGAGAGAGGTCAACAGAGAATGGTCAGACTGGTTCGAGCTGACAGAAAGGCTACGGTAATTCCGATAACCACTCTGTACAATTGTAGTGAGCAGAATAGCATCTCAGAATGCACAACATGTCAAACCTTGAGACGGATGGGCTACAACAGCAGAAGACCACGTTGGACACTTTATTAGGACCATAGTGTTATAATAAAGTGCTTAGTGAGTGTATATACCCATATAGACAGACATGCACTAAAATACCCAGTACTGGGAAGTAACGGATTGCATGTAATCTTGATTACGTACTCGGATTACAAAAATCACATACAATTTTCAAACTCTCAGTCAGATTACAGTTACTCTTTATGGATTACATGATTACATATTAATCAGGCAAAGGCAGTAAATTGTTCAGAATTGTATTAATCTCTTTAGGTGTTCTGTTTCATTTTACATTTACATAATCCAAGAGATTACATTACTGATTTAAATTTTTGTCATGTATTTTGTAATCAGTGCCAGATTACAATTCAAAAGTAATCTACCCAGCACGGAAAATACCATTTGACTGGTCGCACAACCTTTGACGCCAATGATCAAAAACACGGGAAGCATTTTTCACCTTTTAAAAGTTAATAAACTTTTTATTATGCTATCTTTACTTTGCACAACTACATGACTAGCTGAATTTTATTATATTCATTTAGCATTAATTTTACTACTTGCCCGCGACCCTATCGGAATGTACCTTTCACCTTTTTTGGATTGCTGTGACCCACCATTTGAGAACCACAGCAATAGTCAAGAAAAATGCAGAGAAGTGTGTATACCTGCCAGCTCCTTTAGTCGGTCCAGTGTGGGCAGTATAGGAGGACTCCTCTGCTGTAGAAAGAACAATACCATGAGCGTTAAAGAGAAGTTGGTGATCCATGGTCCCGGAATACTGCTAGTGATGCTATGAACTCGAGCCCAGCACCGCACGCTGAACACCAGTTGCCGAACACGAGGATCCAGCTGCCCGTACAGAAACAGCAGCTCGGAACTTTTCATTGCCACCCTGCATTAAATGTAACATACACACATATACCTAGGTGTTACTAAACAGAATGAGTCATGGCTAATCAAAATTATGGTGGCACATCTAAAACTGTGTGAGAAACTGTCAAAACAAAAAACAAACAAAACACTTACTTTTGGCCACTTTTTATGCATCAACATATAACATTAAAAGAATTATCATGTCACTCCAAAAAAATACATTTTAATAAATGCATTTCATGTTTCCTAGTCCCTTTACATTTGTTTCGCTCTTGTTCCGTGTTTAAAACGCATCTTCCACCATGAATAGAAAGAAAAGTCAAGCTCTGATTTTCTTATTAAGCACAAGTACACAACGTACTCAGCTGGGAATCTCCCTCTGTAACCCACAGCTCTGCCCACGAGGGGACCCCCAGCATATCAGCACAACAAGAAGAGCTGAGCAGGTTTCTCTACACTGCAGGTGCGTCACGTTCTAAAAGGAAACATCAGGCAAAATGACCTTTGTTTTGGGGAAGTGTAAATGGGAGTGAGATTATGAACCGAGTTCCCTTAATGATCATCACAACAGTTTAAATGTCTTTCTTTAGGACTAAAGAAATTACCTATCACTTTTCTTCTCAGTTCAAGGCTCATCTCTACATGAGACTGCACTACACAGAAGTACACATTTCCTGAGCATTACATGTACCATCAGCAACATTTATATTATTCCACTAAATGCATTTTCTCTTGCCTCCATCTTATGTTGAAACAGTCAGGAATACAGATCTCAATTTCAAAAGAGGGACAAAACTTACATTAAGGCAAGACAGAAACTTCTAAAAGAGGGGTCTTCAACAGGGAGTCTGTGGCCCTTATGGGGTCTAGCATATGGGTCTTATTGAGCCTATTTACATTAACGCCAAAACACCTATAACTTCCAAATATCAGCTTATTTAAAAAGTACGACAAAACAAGAAAACTGCATTTACATGAGATTTGAAATAATCAAGTTATTCTATGCTTTTGATGTCAAATTGTAAAAAGGCATGCTCACAACACTTGCGTATATTGGATAAGCCAGTAAGAACACCGGTAAAAGTTTTTACATGCAACGTAAAATCGAGGTAATGGGTCAATCGGTTTACTCGTAAGCAGTTTATGTCCTTACACAGAAATTGAAAAGACATTTAATGTGTTTACATGACCACACACGTTGTCAGCTTATTAAGCATAATCGGTGTAAGAACATGCATTTAAACGCACTCACTGTTAGATCTCAAACTATTTTTTTTAAATAAATGTACAGTTACAATATTAAGTTAACTTCAACCAAAGCTAAAGTTAAAAAGCTAAAGTTCAGCTATATGCTTTATTGCCACTCCATTGCCACTTCATTGAACATTTTTGGCGGCCACCAAAGCTAAATTTCGGGTCACCGAAACAAATTTAATGATATTTGACTTTTGATGTTGCCCTTGGCTAAATGTGCTTCATCTGAAACTCGTGAATAAAGACTAGTTTCATGTGTGACACACATGATTAGAAGACAGGAGAGAGACGTGAGCGAGTGGGGATTTGAGGAGAGAAACGTAATATTCCAAGTGTATTCCAATGGAATAATTCATGGGATATTGTTCTTTGTTTGTGTAACAAGATCACAAGACAGCAGTGCCTGTTGTGTTCTTCACATTGCGATGGCTGAATTACCAGAAAAGGGCAAGAACACACAACACAGTGCTTTGACTGTAGCGCAACCTCATCACATAATTCATTATTTGTGTAGTTGTATCCAGATAATGAAAATGCATTTGCATTTACACCTTCTTTGAATGTGGTCAGAATTCGTTCCTGACCACCTCCGAAAGTGGTATCAGTGATCCGATCACGATCCGATCACAATACGTCTTGGGTGCATTAAAACCTGTCATTTAAGCGTGATCCGATCATAGAAAACACGTTAATGCCAGGGGGCCTTTGACAATATGCCAACTGCTGGTTTAGATTGTAAGCCTTTAAATAAAATATATAAATATAAAATTACCTGTTGTTGGCAGTGAGGTCACACTGAAAGCCAGAGGGTTGGTGAGCAAAGCGGACAAGAGGACATCGAGCTTGCAGAATTTTCTGGACCCCTACACATCCAGGGCCGAACTGGTCCACACATTCCCCAATGACTGAGAGGATACTCTGGGTCACAACCCGCTCTGATGCCACTCTCTTCACCTGGTACTCCAGAGACATTCCAGAGCCCTGATTGAACCATTATTTCATAATCAAGCTGTCAAAAACAAACTTTGTTGCAAAAATTCTGTCTAAATTAATAAAGTCAAAAAAGAACAAAAGAGATTTCCAGTTTTATTTGCAATCAATTGAGACAGTTTCAGTACAGATGTGCTACAGATCTACTAAAAGTAAAGACCACAGCACTAACCATTCTCTGGCCTGGTGCATAGCTGCCGTCAAGGTCCAGAAACATATCGAGGTCACAGCCCAGTTTGCCAAAACTGTTGACAGTGGAGCCAAAAGGCATGATGATGCTTTCTGGAAAATATGCAGCAGTTATGTCTCTGAGCAGAGAACAGACCAAAAACCGTAGACTAATGTTCTCTTCTGTGAGCTGAAAGGCCTCTGTCAGACGTTGCATTTGCTGATCTACCTGAGGGAGAAATGTGAAGAGAAGATACTAATTATCCTCTGTCTGAAGTTACAACCAGTGAGCATAAAACTCAAAATTAGCCACACTACAAAAAAAAACACAAAAATCCTGAAAACGTTACCCACTCCATAACTTCCACATGCCTAATCAAATGATTTTAAACGGTTAGTTCGCCCAAAAGTTAAATGTAATTTACCCATTCTCATGTTGTTCTAAACCCTACCCAAACAGTACTACATGTAACTCACACTGTCCTGTTCAGAGAGCAGCTGGATGATGCCATTGATGGATGGTGGGGACTGCTCTTGGAAATTTGGCACGGGATGATTGCCCGACTGACTGCCTGGCCCAGTCCATTTCAATGAAAGCAGACGGGATTTGAAAGGCACTGCAGCTTCATGTTGGACAGCTGGTATGTTAGTGCTCTCCTTCAACGAGGTGATGCTCTCTCTGCTGGAGAATTCAACCACTGCATATGTTCCCTGCAGAAACCCAGAATGAGATGAAAGACAGTATGACAAGTTGCACTTATTAGACGACTACATGAGAGCTGATCTGTTATAATAATGCAGTTGTTAGTGCCATGGACTTGCAGTTGTCCTTTCATAATGACTTACATAGCTATTGTAGAAGAAATGCTTGTTGATTGCCCCATGTTTAGACAGGTAACCTAAAAATTTATTTTCGTTGATCTTTGCTGGCAAGCTGATTAAGACCGACCTCTCAGCTTGTTCTCTTTTCTCCTCCTGGATTGCTTGAAATGATTTACTCTCCTTTGCTTTCGTGATCAAAACGAAAGGAACAAATAGAAAGAGGCTTGAGTTGTTTTGTTTTGGTCATGCACATCGTCATTTTTATTAACTGAAACAGTCGGCTGGTATTTAACTTTGACAAAAGAAATGGCAGGTGAAAGAATACATTTGAGTAAGTTTTACAGCTGTCAATCTCAATACACTGAAATCACTAGCTTACACGCTATTCGTCTAATCAAGAAATACAATTATACCGGCTTTCGCTGTCTTGTTTCCTATCTGGCCCTTAATTGCTGATGTAGTTGTAGCGAATCTTCTTTGCTTCTGAGGTTCTACTCCAAGACTAAATCTTACAAGCCCTCTTAAACCCCACATATGTAACCTACACACACCAAAGGAGGACGCCATTGTTGAATTGAGATGGGCGCATGCGTAGACATTCACTCTACGGTGGCTGTGAAGAGACTTGGGAAGTATTGCGTTTCATTTTAGGGGGAACTAAGCGTGACAACTGATTTCCCCATCCTTTAATCCAGTGTTTCCCAACCAGGGCTCGTAAACAGGTTCCAGGGAGTACGAGAAAAGAGAATTTTGCTATGTTCAACCTTAACAAATGTATGGATTAAAGAGAAAAAATATTAAGGATAAGGGATGGGCAAAAATAAGATTTTCCAACTAATCATGATAATCATATAAACAATCGATTAGAAACATTAATTATAATCAAACATAAGCAAAAAATAATAATAATAATAATAATAATAATAATAATAATAATAAAAAAAAAAAAAAACTTTTGTCTGTGTATCCTAATTTTTCAGATAAATTAAGTCAGATTAAATAACATTTTTTGAATTTAATAAAACCAGGCAGACCTAATGTAGATACCACACAAAGCACACTTTTTAGGTTACCTGACAAAACATGTTTTTACTACGTGGAATACATGGAATTTTTGTTTTATTTTATTTAAAAAAAAAAAAAAAAAAAAAAAGACCTATTGCCTGATGTGTTATTGTTCCCATCATTATTTTTATTTATTATTTGTTGTCCATATGGCGTTGAACTGGAGTCTGTGGATTGATTGTTTGATTATGATCACCTGAAGATCTGTAGCGTGCTCTTTTTAATTTAATATATATATTAAATATATAATAATAAATTATTATTATTATTATTATTATTATTATTTATTTATTTATCACACATTATACATTGGCGCATATACAGTGAAAATCTTTTTTTTTTTTTTTTCACATATCCCAGCTAAGCTGGGGTCATTTTATATAACTATTGAGAACAAGTGAATTGTTACATTGACGAAGGCAGACAGCCGAAACGTTTGTACTATTTGTATCTCCTGCTTGAACCTAATACAAGTATTTTTAGAGTGCAGACCTTTTTTTGCATTTTCATATTGATACATAGGTCTTAGCACCTAATTAGCTGGGAGAGCGCGGTGAGTGCTTTGATTAAAAAAAAAATAAATAAATAAAATAAAATAAAATAAAAAAAGATAATAATAATAATAATAATAATAATAATAATAATAATAATAATACATTTTATTTAATTAGCACCTTTCACAGTACTCGAAGACACCTTACAACATAGAATAAAAGCAACTATTTAAAGGGGTCATGAAATGGAAAATCTAATGTTCCTTGATATTTAGACATACAGTATAAGACGTCACTGTACTTTAAAAACATACTGTAACTTTCAGAACTCAAAACTTCCTCCCCAGTCTAAAAAGAGCATTTATAATTCCCATCTTTCTGAAACGTCTCGTTCTAAAAACTGTGTTCGTGATGTCAGGAGATACTGCTCAGTTCTATTTACACAACATGCGTCATCGCACCCTTGGCCCCGCCCACTGGCGTTCAGTTTGTATGGTAAACAGAGAGGGAGAGAGACAGGCCTAATGTCACCAACTAACACCAGAGGGGACTCATGTGGTCTGTTTTGAAGTTTTTCTTGCATATAACATGCATGAGACAGATATCTTTGACTGTTGTCATGTTTATCGCGCACATTTTAAAGACATAACTTGAGTATCAGGTTGAGTACAAGCTTGAGTACTTTTGATACATTCAGATGCAATGGGTTGGTTGTGCATTAACTGTAAACGCTGAAATGTAGTTTTATTACGTTTGGAGCTTGTTCGTTCTCTTCAGATTGAGTTTTAAATATGGCTGTATTTGAGGGGCTGCACATGTTAGCCAATCATAACAGTGGGCGTTTCCACTTAAGTTTAAAGGAGATACTGATGCCAAAACGAGCATTTGAGAAACAGGGTGGGAAATTATCATTTATTACTATGACAGTTTTGGTGCAAAAAACTTTATTGACATTTTCAGTGGACCTCAGGGGAGATAATAATAACAATAAAAATAAATAAATAAATAATTTTAAAAAAGCATTTCTTGACCCCTTTAAGTAAGTTAAAATACACACACACACATACACACACACAAAACAAACAAACCATAAAGCATACAATAGAGCGTAATTATGAGAACTACAATTCGTAAAATTAATATTTTGTAATGTACCAAGTTAAAATGTGCATTGTTGAGAGAAAATTTCTTTCAGATATAAGCAAAATGGAGATTAAGCTATAACTTAAATATACCCAAATTAATCTGCATTAAACCAGAATCTAACTGAGCGAAATTTTTTAACAATAATGGGTAGGCTAATGATAAAGGGATGTCCATAGATCGAACCAATACTGATTTATCAATAGCCTAAATAGTAAACAATTTTAACAATAATGCTAAATGCCAAAAAAATAATAATAATTATTTTTTTAAATATATTTTTTCAAAATTGGGAAACACTGCTGTAAACCAGCATCTTGAGCTTGAATACAAAGTTTTAACCGCATTTAAAAATGGATCAAAATGTGGCACCAGAACTATAAACTTCATACCAGTTTATATAGGCTAACGGTTTATATTATTCATGCTACTGCAATATTGTAACACTTGCGCAAGAGAATCATGAAGATGATGACATGTTTCTTATATTCCACGGAAGATTTTGATAGGAGATTGTGGCAGAACAAAAATAAAATAAAAAAAAAAAATCATACCGTGACCTCAGTGAGAAATTGTCTCTCACCGCCTCAGAGAGAAAAGAGAAAACGAAACCGCATGTGACGTAGGCGCAGAGCGCAGGCGCCGCTCTTCCTCTTATCTGTGAGCGTAGTGTCAGCTTCAGTGAGTGGAACTATGGACAACCAGAGAATATGTGCCCTGCTGTGAACACACTTAAACAAATGTAAGTACACTGCTGTTAACTTATATATAATAGATCGTTTTAATAACTGTATTATTAATACTGGCGAGAATCAATGCGAGAAAGGAAAACAATATACTGTTTCTTTCAAAACCAGCTGCATACTTAGTATTTTGGGGCATCAAATACATCAGGTGACTCTGAATGCTGTTTAGGTTGGCACTGGTAGTTCACTTGCTTTTGAAACACAGCCATTGACAAGCGCAATAATTATGTTTTTATTATTAATAAATGGTCCTACTTGTAGGACATCTCATAAAATGAGGCTATGTAAACATTCTCAGTACCTTCCTAATAGTCTGTTGAGGAAGATCGGCTTGTGGGGATCTCTGTTAAAACTGACGGCCAACCTAACCATTGGGGAAAAAAAAAAAAGAAATCGCTTATTTACATAGTTGTAGGTTAATTTGTGCAGTAAGACCTCAAAAAACATTTAAAAGTTTCTAGACTTAAGTTCAAATATAGGCTTTTTTGCTTATTCTGGGGTTTCCCCACCCCCTGAAAAACACCCCTCACTTGCAGGCAAAACAGGGCAAGCATACTGATCAGTAAACATACCTGACCACCCACTTGTAAACATATGAGTACTGTCTTTGAAAACAGCGTCCATGCCCACAAGCACACACATGGCACAGGTGGCAAGGCAGGTGCATACCATGTTTCTAATGATCAAATATCCTTTTGTAGGATTCAGTCAAGGATGGAGTACAAGAATGAAAATGCTGGTATAGAACTGCTTCTTGCTCACATGAACATTGAAGACTTCATTCAAGAGGCAGATAATTTTTACTGTGTGTGCGAGGAGGTTGAATCAGAGGTGTCATTTGAAGAAAGTTTCTCTGAAGACGACATGGATGAGAATGAGCAGACATCTGAGACGGTGGCATCACATGATTTGATCTCACGGATGAAAAATCACGGAAAGGTCCGTTATGGGACACCATCTGACCTATTGGACTTTGTGAATATGGTCTCAAATGCACCATCCTCCTCTCTCTTAGAGGTGGGTAAAGAAATGGGTGTCCTGCTGAACAAGGTAAGCTCTAATGGCAGTTCATTTGATTCACAAAAAAACCACTGTTAGGTGAAGGATCAATAATACATGCAGTGGCAATGTACAGTCCATAACTGCATTATTTAAGAGAATGTATTTGGAACCTTTCAAATTCCTTGTCTGCTCTGTTTATTTGTGCACATCGTTATACCCAATTTTGGACATCAGTTAAAGCAAATTATATTTGTATATAATACTGTACATTTTGTACTGGATTCACCCTGGTTTTGTGTCAGTAAGTTGTGTCATAAGTTACCTCGTCTCATGTATGTCTTGCTTTGTTCATGCAGACAGACATGGTCATCAAGGAAGGGCATTATCGCATTGACTTGGATGTTCTTCTGTTTCCATGGAAACTGACCTATAAGCCCCCCGGCCCTGGACATGTTCCCAAAGGCTCATTTGGGAAGGTCCATCTGGCCCAGGACATTAAAACTCGAAAGCGAATGGCATGCAAACTGGTAAGTCTGAGAATGCAGAGAATGTTTGTTTCAGGAATTGCAACTGTGTGGCAAAGGTAGTCGTTTTTACTCCCCTGTGAGGTTTAAACGGACATGACTTCCCTTTTAGGAATCTGCGTTCTTTCACGAGTAAGGCAAAAACATTGTTGTACATCTGTTCAAAATAATATGTTGAAAACCTCAGGGAATTAAAAAACAAAACCAAAAACCAAAACATAACCCCATAACATATACTGTATACACAGAGGGACTGATCACAGTCTGTTCAATTTTGTGCTATAGTGAGCCAGGACTAAATAAGGACTTTTAGAAAAAAGACACCAAAGACACATGATACTGAATGTGTGTTTCATCATATGATCTTGCAAAAATCATATGCATCAGCATGTGCTGTTCTCGTGAAGCCATAAGTATTTGTGAACAATGGAAGAAAAAAAATAATGGCTCAAAAAAGAGAAATACTTCTTGTAGAAACTATAGCAGCAACGATAGAATGTTTTGAAAAGAGGAACAATGCATTTGGGAAAGAACCCGATTTCTCTTAAATGCTCAGAGGGTCAGTGTGCAGCCTGCAGTGTAATAACAGAAAATTAGAATGGCTCTAACGTACACAGGAAACCTGACAGTAACGCCCATGTGGAAACATGCAGCCCACAGTGATGAAGTCTTAGCTATGTGAAAGAGCACTGATGTCTAGTGGGGAAAGACATTTCAGACCTGTGGTCAATTTGACAGGGTCCTATTGATTTAAAAACAAAACAAAAAATGTGGCCTTTGGCGTTTTGGTCTAATATTATAAAACTGGAAATGGGTGTGGTAATGTGGTGAACAGTCTTGTCATTCTTGTAATATTGTGAATATACAGTATATGGGGAAATGCATTCATAGATCATAACTTTGTGGCAGGTGTGAATAGCACCTGCCACAAAGCTATTTGCACTCCAGTAGTCTGGTGGAAACACAGAAACTGTCGACAAACTGCGCCCCTAGTGAGTGACACTGTGGTGACGAGAGTTGTAACAATGTTGTGGATATGCTTTTTTACATGCGGAGGACTTGAGTTCGATTCCGCCTTTTGTCCCACTTTTTAATTTGTCTTTTTATAATCACCATTTTGTTATTGTTGGCAATGCTTTTCTGATCAAATCCTTTCCATAGATTATTTTCTGTTTATGTCTGTAGATGGGCGATTGATGATTGTCTCTTTTTATGCTTAAAGTGTAATAAACAAGCTCAGTTTTTGGTGCACATCCATAGTGTCAGAATTTTACAAGGCAAATGATTTGAAGATCTGTTTGAAAAATGTTGTGCACTTTCTCTCCAGATTCCTGTAGAGCATTTCAAGCCTGCAGATGTGGAAATCCAAGCCCGGTTCCGGCATGAGAATATAGCAGAGCTCTATGGGGCACTGCTGTGGGAGCAGACTGTGCACTTGTTCATGGAAGCAGGGGAAGGTGGCTCAGTTCTGGAGAAGCTGGAGAGCTGCGGCCCAATGAGAGAGTTTGAGATCATCTGGGTCACTCAGCAGGTTCTACGTGGCTTGGAATACTTGCATTCTCACAACATCATACACCACGACATCAAACGTAAGTGCTTTTTGTGGCATTGCATTACATCATAAGGGTCATTGAAATTGTACTATGCAATACATTTTCATGTCCCCCATAATAATTGTATTAATATACTGGATAGAATATTAAACTTACAACTAAACTTCATTCTAAAAGATAATCAGTTTTTTATATGGGGTGAATTTGAAATAATTACAAAAAGGAACATATGGTATACCGTTTATAGAAATACTTCCTTAAATTACAACACTAGCATAAAGGTAACAGAGTTCTGCATAACAAGAATTTACCCATAATGGATTTTAGATTAAACATCACTGCAGTTTCCTGCCAAAGACATTGTTTTTGTTCATATTACATCAGCTACTTAAAATTGGAACAGTTCAAAACATGTTGAGGGTCAAAAGCAGTTCAGTACTTTTTGCATTGCAACCACAAGCACTTTAAAACAACAGACAGGCATGCCAAAAATCACAGCTATTTCACCTGTGAATGCAACAAAGGTGCTCTGTAGGTAAGTCAGATAACATGTTTGTGTGGTCAGGGAGGTACCTTCTTTGAAAGAGCTTAAAACTAGGCCATTGGGAGGAAGAAGCAGTGTTGAATGATTAACACAGGATTGGCCACAGGCTAGAGAAGTTTTTTGTTTTTGACCATCAGCGCTTGGGAGCACGACTTAATCTAATGTGGGGAAGTTGTAGCCGACAACATTCTGGTGGTGTGTAGTCATACTCAAGACCCAAACGGAACATAGTGCTGTGTCTCATGACCTCTCAAGCATCTGGAATTTCCAGTCAGGAAATAGAGAAGGAAGAAGACAGATGCGATTACTCGCATGTATTAATTTCCAGGGTTTTGGTCAGCAGTCTGTCAGTTATGCTGTCATATTTAGTAAGAATGAGAGGGGTAAAAGAAAGAAAGAAAGAAATTGTGACACGATTCAGTGTGCTGAGTGACGAATCACAATGGCCTGCTTTGTGGTTTTGAGTGCTGGCTTCTTGATGTTTGACTTGGAGAGAAAACTTGTTATTGCATTTTGAGTGAAATATGAGGGGAGTTCAAGAAAGGGGGTTTTGAGAATTCCGATGATCTATTTTTCAAACATTCATTCAACCATGCAAGCCATCCCATGAGTAATGTCCTCACCCTAATTCAAGAAAACAACACCTTGGTGCTTGTCTTGCAATGCACATATAAAGAAGATAACTGAACACTTTGAACTTTATTATTGCCTTAAAATTTTATGTTTTGCAAAAATAGTTGAAATATGGTTACAGTATATCAAAGATTACTAAATATTTATGAATGCACA
Organism: Myxocyprinus asiaticus; assembly: GCF_019703515.2. Lineage (NCBI taxonomy): Eukaryota > Metazoa > Chordata > Actinopteri > Cypriniformes > Catostomidae > Myxocyprinus > Myxocyprinus asiaticus. The sequence goes on from NC_059379.1 coordinate 19,955,696, forward strand.
TGTCCTCAGCTTTAATACAGTATGTCTAAGACACATACAACCCTGACTACATAAACTAAACTCTACTTTTATCCCTGCAGCCAGTAATATTGTCCTGATGTCCGCCAAAGCTGTGCTGGTGGATTTTGGGCTTACAGTTCAGATGAAGGATGACATATATGTTCCCAGGGACCTGCGTGGCACTGAGGTGAGTGTGTATGAAATTATTTAGCATGCATTGACTTTTCTATACTGTGTATTTAGGTACAGTCTGGAACTTGCATTTCCTGATTGTGCAGGTGGCAGAAGTCACAACAATGCACAAATACTGTCTTATGGTCACATGGGCCACACTGCACACTCTGAAAATTTGTAAATTATAATTCTGACATGCTGGAGGTAGATCTGAAAAGCTATTATAGATACAACCAGACAAACACTTTTTCCTTCTCATAGCTCACTTTCTGTCCCCTAACAAACTCTGGGAAAATCCCAAGAGAACTCATGCACACCTGCATGCTAGTAGCCTTTAGTGTTGACTTTTTGCCCCATTTGGAAAGTACAGCATGCTATGTTGACCAGCACAATTTCCCCACATACTGTAGAATAATAAAGTGGTTTATTCTGGGCCAGTGCAGTGAGTGGCACCTCCTCCCCAGATTTTCACTAAAATAATATAGGAGATGTACTTCCCAGTAGAAAAAAGCAATACAATCACTCCAATGACAGTGTCTGATGACATTTTTATTTGGGAATTGCAATATTGCATTATCATGGGCATTCTGTACAACATAATCCATGTATGCTTTTAGACACACTATACATGGTCAAAAAAAATGGACCCGCTTCTGATTAACGTGTTTGGCTAGTCTCTTAAATTCCAGTCACGACAATTCTTAATGTTATGTCATACAGTGACAATCTAGAAAAGAGTGTTATTACCAAAATTGCAGCAACAGTTTGGGGAGGGCCCTTTTCAATTCGAGCATGACAGTGCACCTGGGCACAAAGCAAGGTCCATTAAAAATTATTTACTAAGTTTGGTGTGGAAAAAACTTGACTGGCCTGCAGAAAGCCCACCTTTGGGATGAAAGCCAGGCCATCAGTACCTGATCTTACCGATGCAATGCTAATTCATGAATGGGACCAAATGTAGTGGAAGACCTTCCCGGAAGAGCGGAAGCTGTTAGGGAGGACCAGCTTCCTATTAATGGCAATGATTTTGAAATACTTACTTAAAAATCTCATCACACACACATATGGGTGTGGTTGTTTGGAGTCCACGTGTATTTTGGCCATATAGTATATAGTAACAACATGTGCTCTTCTGCACACGTGGTCTCTGAGATTGTAATTTTTTGTCCATCTGTACAGATGTATATGAGTCCAGAGTTGGTTCTGTGTCGAGGCCACAACACAAAGACTGACATCTACAGTCTGGGAACCACAATCATACACATGCTGAGTGGCAGCCCTCCGTGGGTTAGGAGGTACCCCCGAACAGCCTACCCCTCATACCTCTATATAGTGAGTGTGTTTTCTCTAGTTTATTATGGTTTATTGGACTACTTATTGAGAGTCCCTGACTATACATTAACCACAGAGCAAAACCCAGACGTGCCAGCTTATGTCATAGCTTTACCATTGAAAAGCTGTTGTTAGTGTAGTGTGTCTCATGCGTGTCTTTTTTAGTTGTTCCCTTTAAACTGCTCTAAAGGAAAAAGAGGTGTAGCTTGTGATGGCAAGTTCTCCTTTCCATTACGAGCAATTTTCATGCTATTTGTTTTTTTGCATTTTTTTTTCCAGACATCAGCAGCCTAAGCTTCCTATATGTGTGTATTGTAGATTATTTAGATATTGTTTGTTTGCATGTTTCACTTTAAGAGTTGTCTTTTTAAAGCAACATCTGGATTGCAAGCCAGCTCGGTTTCAGTTCCTTTTTCACTGACTACACTTCCTTTTCATATAAATTAATGCAAATTAATGCACAATGTCTCTTCTTTGCATATGGCCATTTTTTTGTTTGTGAATGCACCTGTGCCACCATTGATTTTGACATTCCTGTCTTTCTGAATGCAGATCCATAAACAGGCCCCTCCTCTAGAAGACATTCCAGGAAGCTGTAGCCTTGCAATGCGCAGGCTCCTGGAGCATGCACTTGACAGGGTCCCAGCACGAAGGAGCTCTGCCAAAGAATTACTCAATGAGGAGGCCCTCCATCCATCTCGGGACGATCAGCCACGTTGTTGGAGTCTGGACTCTGCGCTGGAGGATGGCACACACCCACTGTTGCGACAGCAGAGTCAGCTTTCAGACAGCACCCAAGGTACTATATGGAATAAATGAACACATATATCCATTTTCCATCAAATCTGTTCATGTGCATGCCTTGACATCCTTTCCTGTTTTATTTTTAGACTCTTCCCTGTACACGGAGGACTCTGGGCACTGTAAAAAGAAAGGATCCCTCTATATTGATCTGGGTGCCCTGGCTGGTTACTACAGCATGGTGAGGGGGCCACCAACCAATGAATATGGCTAATTCAGATCTGATAAACCTTGGTGGATTTTCATACAAGGACCAGTGGGGTATTTTGTATAGTTTACATTCATATAAATCCTATCAAAATCCATAGATGAATCAGATCAGTGGATCAAGTCTGTATAATTGGTGGCACTGAGGGACAATGAGCTGTGCAATTAGAGCTGGTCATCAACTGTTTGTGAGGTGATATCTTGTTTACCCAGTTTAATTTCTGTGCTTTGAGAGCATGAAAATATAATGACAGCATACTGTTTAGTAAATACTAACTAAAACAAAATATGTAGTTTCTTTGTTTTTAAGACCTAACTTAAATTGTAAATCTGTAGCAGTGCTATAAGTGAATGCTTTATGTTTTCCGTATTTTATATCATTTACTTAAAGGGGCAGGCCTTATTGAGAGTAAATCTGTGATTTAAAATATGCCAAAATGTTCATGCAAAAGATTATCATTATTATTATACTAGATTATTGCTGCAAATAGCTGTTTTTTTTTTGTTTTGTTTTGTTTTTAACATAGCAGTGCTATGTTAAATACTGTATATGTGTCTACTCCAATTAATTACAAAGACAGCTGTATCTAAAGGGGTGTGCTTTCTGACTTACATTTGTAGGGTTTGTGTGTGTGTGTGTGTGTGTTTGGGTGGTTTACGAGGACATTTTTTTAAGGTTACAAACTGGTAATTTCAAGGGTATTTTGCTATAAATGTGGTTTATGAGGACATTTTTAGTGTCCTCATAATTCAAATCACTTAAAAAACATACTAAACGATGTTTTTTTGAAAATGTAAAAATGCAGAAAGTTAGGTTTAGGGGTAGGGTTAGGGGATAGAATCTATAGTTAGTACAGTATAAAAATAATTCTGTCTATGGAGAGTTCTCATAGGGATAGCCACACCAATGTGTGTGTGTGTGTGTGTGGTGTGTGTGTGTGTGTGTGAAATATTAATCAAAATATCTGCAAGTATATCAATCTAAATCTTGGCTGTCACATACTGTATATGTACGAACAATGTCTGAACACACTTCATATGTGTTATGAATTATAGCCTGAGTAATTGGAATATTGTACGGTTAGCTGACTCAGATTCCATGTTAGTATGTTAGTTTATCAACTAATTTTAGTAAATAGTTTCGCTTTAATATATGTTTTGCAAATTCAGTGTGAGTACCTTGGGTCTTTAAATATCTTTATTTGAGATACCTGGTCAACACCACAACCCTTGTCAAGATAAGAGATGCCAAAAAGCACACTACAGCAAAGACTTTAAAGGAAGTGTTCAAATTAAATGATTTTTCAGATGATACTGAAAAAACACCTCAGGTTTTTATTCCCATGGAATGTGGTTTTGTTGAGTAGTTGCAATGCAAACATGCATATGAATATTTGACTTGGCACCGAAGATGCTTGTGTTTTTACTCTTGTGTGTTTCAAGTTGGCTAGTGTTTCTCTGTACTGCAGTTTTGATGTCTATAGATATATATATATGAAAGAACTAATTCTGTCTGCCCATTCCTTTGTATGACCCCCTGAATAAAATACTCCACTTATTAGCTTACTAGCATGCATAAATAATTGATTGTTGTAATCTGTGTCATTTTTAACCTTTTATTAAATTGATACTTTGGAGAAATATGTTATGTCATTATGCTGTCAATTGAGCTTTTATGATTCTTTTGCCAAATATTACAATATATATTTAAAGGTTATCATTCCAGATAAACAAGGTAAAATGACATTATGGCTGGTTTAAGCAACAAACATTTCTTCAGAAAAGTCAGTCATTCTGGAAAGACCATAAAAAGCACCTGTAAAAACTGATAGTATCACCAATGACCAAGGTTGCTCTCTGTTTGTTCTTGGGGAAAGTTATAAAATAAATAAATGGAATAAAAATGATGATTAATGTATGATTCATCACTGTACTCCGAAAAGCATTACACAAAGTATTTTGGGAAAATCTGATATCTTATCTGCTTATCGATCTACATTAAGTTGTGAAGTGAGGCCAAGCAGGTGTAAAATGAAAATTCTGATCGCTGATAAAGATGAAAAAGGGGCATGTCATTTAGTGGGTAGGTTCAAACACTTTTTAGGGGATACATTTTGTGTTCACTAAAGATTAAATAATCTAAGCTGACATACAGAACGTAAATTATTTTCCCACAGTACTGATCTCTTTGTAAGAACTGTCATCTAATTTAACTAGGTTTGTAGTTTGTATTCCAGTGACAATGTTTCATGTTAGCTCTCCCCATGATCGAAATGCAGAAGTACAACACAAAACCAAATAAGGAAGTAGACATACAGTATATAGTAGACAAATGTGGACGCATTCAATGTCATGTATTTGAACTGAGAACTTGGCAGTGTGATACTGCAGATACTGTTGACTTTAGTTTGACAAATTGCATGCTTTGGATAAAAGCATCTGCTAAATGTAAATGTATATTTGCATATTTGCAAATATGATGTTTTAATTTGTACATGCAGGGAGTCAAACTATTAATAAAAAACATTTTCTAACCCTGTCATAATTGACTCTTACTCATGCTAAATTATTTCCAGGTACAGTAATAACACTGAAAATGAACGCTCTACGTGTCTTGGCTCCTGTGTCGTTAGAAAGAGAGAGAGAGAGAGAGAGCCTCTCTAACTAACCTTCATCACACTGAAGACCTGGACCAGAACAATACTGCTAAACTAATTAGATACAGCCAAATTACAGCACAAATAAAACATAATTATATAACTTATTGGGAAACTCAAACACAGCAACAGAGCAAAATGCAATGCTATCTGGCCCTAAAAAGAGAATACACCATGGCAGACTATCTGTACACAGTGACAGACAAAAAGACAAGGTACAGACTCAGTGGACACAACCTCACTATAGAAAAGGGCAGACACAGAAAAATATGGCTGCCACAGGAAGAAATGTTGTGTCCACACCAGGGGTGCAACTACACATTTCAGAGCGGGTATGCAAAACTAAATTTTGTGCCCCATGTATCTGTCAAGCGAGGTGGGGGGGAGTGCCATCCATTATAAGCGTTGAGCAGGGGGGTGGGGTGATGTTGGAGGGGTCGAGGAGGCTGACTGCACCACCTTTAGTGAGCCACTGTTGCTCCCCTTTACATGGCGCCTCTATGCATTGCATACCTTGCATATATGGTTTTTGCGCCTCTGGTCCACACTGTGATCAAAACAAAATCTAGACAGAGCTGCATTTTTTACCACAAAATTAAACATATTCACAGCACATTTGACTATTTACAAATAAAAAACTATAGCAGCACAATATGTGTCTGTCAGCCAAAGACTGAGGGACAGTGAGTGAACTGACCTGAGTCTGCATCTCCAACATTACTTTGTCTCTTTCTTATAGTTTTTAGTAATATTTTGTTTTTTCCTTTATGTGGAACTTTAAACTTGTGTAAATTTGTATTATCTAACATTATCCTTTTTACCTTATTTTTCAAGAATACATTGTATATTAAGTCTTTTTTTTTCTTTTCTTATATTATGTACATTATTTTGCACTGTCTTTTTTTCATACTGTTTTATTTGTATGCAGCTCAGCTGTAAACGCTTTGGCAATACGAATGTAAAAGTGTTTGTCATGCCAATTAAGCACCTTAAAAACTGAAAGAGAGAGAGAGAGAGAGAGAGAGAGAGAGAGAGAGAGAGAGAGAGAGAGAGAAAGCATGGTTAGCACAGTTAAGTTGAGGAGAAAATGGGTTTCCCCCTGCTGGTAAATTGAAAAGTGAAGTGGAGGAAGTGAGGGGGAATGTATTCCCTGACATTTCAAATGTAGAGTGAGAGATAATAAACACTAAGTGGAAAACCATTTTTTAGCATGATGTGTTACTTTCCTAAAATCACTTGCTAATATCCTACACTCAAACACCCACAGACCTGTGAGCACAAACCACACACACCCAATCATGCATAAACTAATATACACAATCGAAAAGCTAATAAACAGAACCATTTTAATTGTGTGTTCAAATGATCTTTGACTTTAAAGGTGCACTCAGTAATTTATTTCAGCGTGCCGTCTTGAAATTACATTGACTCCAAGAATCCTGGATGCAGCATCAAATGCAATAGTTTTCAATTATTGATGCCATGACAGAAATTCACTACTCACAGTGATCAATTCAATCCATGAGTGAAAGCCAAGTGTTCAATAACAGGGCCGTTACTGGGATTAAGAATGTAGTTTTAGGCTGGTCATGTGATCCTAACATGGCAGCCCCCATGAGGGGGACCCTCTCCATATTGAATAAAACAGCTTTTATAATGTTACTGATATGACGGGAGTCTTCATCTCATGTGAGTTGTCATGATTGTTTCAAAATGACTATACTTTACTAATTCTTTAAAAGTAAAACTTTTTTAATAAGGAAAAAAAATATATACTAAGTGCACCTTTAAGGGTGGAAGAAAATAATGACCAAATACAGCTGAAGCAACAATCAATGGAATTCAAACAGATGTGAAAGGGAAAGGGAAAGAAACTTGGGCGTACCAAATTTGGAAAAATAGATGCTAATATATTGTCTTTGAGTATAGTAATTGTCCATTATAAGAGGTTTAAAGGGATAGTTCACCCAAAAATGAAAATTCTCTCATGATTTACTCACCCTCATGCCATCCCAGATGTTTATGATTTTCTGTCTACTGCAGAACAATAGCAAAGATTTTAAAACAATATTTCAGCTCTGATGGTCCTCACAATGCAAGTGAATGGTGACCAGAACTTTGAAGGCCCAAAAACTGTATAAAAGTAATCCATAAGACTCCACTGGTTAAATCCATTTCTTCTGAAGCAATATGATAGATGTGGGTGAGAAACAGATCAATATTTAAGTCCTTTTTCAACTGTAAATCTACACATTCACTTTCACTTCCACATGGTGTTGAAGTGACTTTCACTTTCACATTCCATCCGTCCTTCGGATGAGACATTAAAGCGAGGTCCTGACTCTCTGTGGTCATTAAAAATCCCTGGGCACCTTTCATAAAGAGTAGGGGTATAAGACTTTCCTGGCCAAATCCCCCCCCCCCACCCCACCCCCCCACCCCCGGCCCTTCTCAATCATGGCCTCCTAATAATCCTCTCCATTAATTGGCTCTATAACTCTAGTCTCTCCTCTCCACCAATAGCTGGTGTGTGGTCAGCATATCAGTGCACTATGGCTGCTGTTGCATCATCCAGATGAATGCTGTACACTGGTGGTGGTTGAGGAGAGTCCCCTGTTCACTGTGTAAAGCACTTTTTGTGTAGTGTCATAAAAGCGCTATATAAATGCAACATTCATTCATTCATTCATTTGTTCGTTCATTCACATTCAGTAACCATGGTCGAGGCTGGTCAAAGGTGGAGATTGATAATAAAAAAGGACTGAAATATTGATCTGTTTCTCACCCACACCTATCATATTGTTTCAGAAGATATGGATTTAATAGATGGAGGCATGTGGATTACTTTTATACTGCTTTTATGCCATTTTGGGGCCTTCTGAGTTCTAGTCACCATTCACTTGCATTGTGAGGACCAACAGAGCTGAGATATTCTTCTAAAAACCGTTGTTTGTGTTCTGCTGAAGAAAGAAAGTCATACACATCTTGGATGGCATGAGGGTGAGTAAATGATGAGAGAACTGTCATTTTTGGGTGATTTGGGTGTCATTTTCATATTTTAATTTATTAAATCACCAAGGATCACCAAGAGCATAAACAAGAACTGCTGATGTCATACTACAGTACTTCAAAAGTATCAAACAACCAGATTCAGAGACTCAAAAACCTATAAAATACTTCAAAACTAAAGGAAATACTTTTTACTACTTTACTGTTGCCAACAGAGTAAGACGGTTTTTAGGAGTCCAAGCAACACAGCGCTGAAGTCCGTAGTATGACAGTGGAATTTAAAATATTACAGCTTATCTCCAGAAGGGGTCAGTATAAGACTATATAATGCTGAAGTGGCCACAAAAAGGGCCATATTTTATTTAATTTAAATGTTTAAAATAATTTTAACTCTAGAACTGTTTAGTGTAGTAACGCAGCTCTCTGACCTACTATGTGAGAGAGACGCCCATGTCTCGAATCACAGGACAAAAATAAAAAGCTTATAGTTGCTAGCTGTTTTCTCAGTGTGATTTTCAATATATTTCCCGTATATTTTCCAAAATATTTCCCATAACTAAAGGCTTCTTGGAGCTGAAAGATTATTAATTTTTTTTTTTCCATGAAAGAAAATATATTATTTATTTATTTATACATTATTATCGATCCATCTATTTAAGGTGGATGCATTAAAGGCATTGCATTGTAAACTTTTAGTGTACAGCTTTCTTGAATTCACCTGAAATATTAAATTGGGGGGAGCGAGATAAAAAGAGAGACAGATAGATAGAAAGAGGACCAAGACAGATAGTCCCTGGTGTGGCACCACTAATGTTAGTGTGTGCTACTGTGTACAAAGAGAAATTGTTTACAAACACATTAAACTAGAGACACACTGTCCCCTAATCTTCCCATCTCCAGACTGTAAAAACAGAGGATTGTTATTACTTTTCATAATTCATAGACTTTTTCTCTTGAGACCTAGTACCCTGCGGTCATTGTGTCTGAAAACATATGCCTGAGTACAGCTGCACTTTCACACCTATTGTTTTGATACAGCAAATATATGTTAATTAAATAAAATAAAAAATAAGAAATGGGATTGAATCTTCTCATGATGAATTTTAATGATATCTGCTTGTATTTTATGGAATGAGTGGAATTCTTTGATATAACAGGATGTGTGATGACCAGTGTCTATTATCTTGGTTTATGTATGGATACATTAACCTTTGCACAAATTACTTTTGGGTATGTGCGTGGTGAACTTGTTGGCATTGTTAGCTTGTTGATTTTGTTCACAGTATGGGTTAGTTTAGTGAGTCAGGCTATGACACACTCCTGGCAATGTCACCCCTCTCATCCTGGCAATGCCATCATTCCTGGCACTGTTCACAATTGGATCAGAGATCTGTGCATGGCCAGGAGTTACCGGTTCAATTTTGTTTGCCCTCCAACCCACCTCCACCCCCATATTCAACACACACAATAAATTAAATACACACTGTGCCCTGAAGTAAAATTGCTCCCAAGCATAAAAGAGTCAGTTTAGTGAAAATTTCAAGGCATAAGACACAAATGATAAATTATTATGTTGAACACAAAGCAGCATTACTGTGAGTTCAGGGTGTGTTCAGTAATGCTGCTGTTCTGATTAGGTAAGGCGCTTGAAATCTCTTGAGCTGGTATTGCTCCACCAAAGCATACTAAAGCACACAAAAACACACTTGCCACTACAGTCTGATAGAAAATCAGATGCTAAAGCCGTAGCACAGAAGGTAACATGCTTGCTCACACAGAATAAGTTGTTTGCTTTTATGGAGCCAGGTTCAAATCTGACCTGGGTCATGTCTGCTTCTAGTATCCAGGAAAGGAATAGTTCACCCAAAAATAAAAATTCTCTCATCATTTACTCACCCACACACCATCCCTGATGTGTATTTCTTTCTTCTGCAGAACACAAATTAAGATTCTTAGAAGAATATCTCAGCTCTGAGAGTCCATATAATGCAAGTGAATGGTGGCCAGAACTTTGAAGCCCCAAAAAGCACATAAAGTCAGCATAAAAGTAATCCATACGACTCCAGTGGTTAAATTCATGTGTTCAGAAGCAATATGATAGGTGTGGGTGAGAAACAGATCAATATTTAAGTCATTAATTTTACTATAAATCTCCAAGTTTGACCAGCCCCGACCAGTAGGTGGCGATATGCACAAAAAATACAAATCGCCAAAAAACAAAAGAAAAATGTGGAAATGAAAGTGGAGATTTATAGTAAAAAGGACTTAAATATTGATCTGTTTCTCACCCAAAATTATATAGCTTCTGAAGACGTATTTAACCACTGGATTACCTTTATACCGCCTCTATGTGCTTTTTGGAGCTTCAAAGTTCTGGTCACCATTTACTTGCATTATATGAAACTACAGAGCTGAGATATTCTTCTAAGAATCTTCATTTGTGTTCTGCAGAAGAAAGAAAGTCGTGCACATCTGGGATGGCATGAGAGTGAGAAAATGATGAGAGATTTTTGGGTGAACTATCCCTTTAAAAAGTCCAAAAATGAAATAATAATAATAAAAAAAAGCTTATGGCCGGTTGAAAGACTTGAGCATCCACATGAAAATGTGCTTATTCTGGCATTCCTTATAAAACATGGCTGTGTTGTTAGTCCAGTCACAGTGGAAATGTACCATTCAGACCCCTTTGTCTTGCTGACGTGACTTTCCTCAAATCAGGATATGCAAATAATGTTCCTCACACTATTGCAGAAAATCTAGTAACAACTTTCAATAACGTTTTGTACATTAACATTATGTAACGCTTTAGTTAATGTGAACAATGAACAATACTTTTACAGCATTTTTTAAAATCTTGTTAAATGTTAATTTCTTCATATGCTAATACATTTTTAACTTTAAAAGTTTTACAACATGAACTAACAGTAAACAATTAAATATTTATTAATTAATATAATGTGTTACACAAATGTCTCTTTCAGCTTCCTTGTTCTTAATAAACTGAACTCATTTAACTTGTATTTAAAGGACCAATTTCTCCAATTGCAACTTTTGAAGATTTTTACCAAAGGGGAGCTCATCTCATTTGCTCATTCAGAGCCATGATTTGATATTCCAGCCTCCCACAGCCACAAAAACGCAGCACACATATAACCACTTTTATTAAAATGTCCCATGTCTGGAGGGGTTACAAAACAACAAAACCAACACAAGGAGGGTAAATACACATCTGAAATTGTTGGAAAAACTAAATTAAAGGGAAAGTTTACTCGAAAATTTAAATTCTGTCATCATTATATTACAGGCCATCCTGCTAATATATCTCCTTTTGTGTTCCATGGAAAAAAGGAAAGCCATACAGGTTTGAAATGACATGAGAGTAAATAAATGATGACAGAATTATGAATTTTTGGAAAACTATCCATATAAATTCAAAAACTTTTAATCTCTGGCTCTTTCGGGCTGATCATTTAGTCATCATCTCTGGCAAGGCTTATAATAAGATTCTGAAATGTTGGGCATGACTTCATTTTAGGCTATTTTAACATGCTTTAAAATAGGAAAAATGTTATTGGATTTGGTAGTTTTCCATTAACCATGAATTTCTTGATTTCACTCATTGTTCCTCAGCTCTACATTGTAAAAATGTCTGTAATTTTAACGGTAAAAGACTGTAAAAAGGCTACAGAAACAAAACGTTAATTGATTAACGAATATTAACTGTAAAATATACAGTAACATTTTTTTATATATTTTAAAAGACAATACAGTAGTTTTTACAATAAAATGTTGTAAAAATTAATTATGTAAGTGAAAAGTATGATTTGTCTGTACAATTAATGGTAAGAATTTACATTATGTTTAACAAGAGATTACATGTACTTTTTAAGATACATTATTGTTAAAATTACAGTAAAAAACAATAATCGGCGTTCCCACAATTCCCTGCATGACCCATCATATTTCATTATATTTTATGGAAATAGTTATGTTACTTCTTATTTTTAAAATCAGTTACATACATTGGGATGTTCTGTTTTATATGTGATGTAGTTTAGTTAATGTTTACTGTATTATTTTAATTTCACATGTGTTACCCTGATGGTGTTTAGTGTTTGTGTGAGTGCAACTAAGCAATGTCTCCACATGTTTATTGGTCATTGCTCCTAGAAGAGCAACTATTGGTGAACTTTATGTCATCATGTGCTCTTCTGTAAATTTTGTGGAGATTAACAATATCGTATAAAGTAAAAAGCAGATTTTAAAAATGTTTTTTACTGTAAATTTAACATTTTATATATATATATATACAAATTTTTTTTTTTTTTTTTTTTTTTTTTTTTTACAGTGCCATCATGGTCATGTAATTTACAACAGTATTAAACTGTAAAATTTACAGGTTGTTCTGTAAAGTTGTGTACATTTTTACTGTATTTTTTACATAACTATTCTGGCAACTACAGCTGCCAGTTTTTTTTTTTTTTTTTTTTTTTTAAACAACAGGATTTGTTTTACAGTGTAAATGTTCTTTCAATATTCAAATCCCCCTCAGTCCACAAGCACATTGCCTTTTACATCCATTCAGCTTGACGCGGAACAGAGCAGAGCTGAGCCATGGTGGTCTTTAGAAACACAAGCGAACAGTCAACTGGGTTTCCTCCACATGCATTGACTTAAACTCATGAGATTTTACAGGACTTTAGTCCATCTACTGACATAAAAACCCACCCCAGGATCCTGAGAGAAATGTGATACTCTAAACAGACATTCATCTAACCCACTGACTAACAGGAATCTCTCTTTCTTGCAGTCTTACTCTCTCTCACTCATATGCTTACAGATACATACACAAAGAGGTACAAAGGTCTCTTTCTGTGACGGGCCGAGGGCAGAAGTTTGAAGTTTAATAACTGAGGTATTTTAATGCTGTCTGTGCTGATGGTGCAGTGGCTTTCAGAGGCAGGATAATGACAGGACTAAAACACTACCTGTGGATTCCTGAGGTATTGAGTTCTAAAGCGCCACTCGGAGGTCTGTTTACACTCCTTCGTCGTGTGTTTCTCAAACATCTCAGAGAAAGAAAAGTCCCATGACCCTCTTCTGATCAGAACTACTGTAGATGTGTATCTAAGCAGGGAGACTGCGGTAACAGGGATCAATACAGCATGCAGGCCTCTGAGAAACTCTGGGCCTCACACGTACATACACAAACCTCTCATATAAGACTCTCAAACTCTTGTTATTATTATTTTTTCAAGGCTTTCATATTTATTTATCTTTAAACATAAAGTCCAGCTTAAAAGATGCAAATCCCTGAAAATGATGATTGTCTCACTGAGCTCTTTACATTCATGTTAAAGACACTAAACTATTTTTCAAATACTCAAACCAGCCCATCTGGCACCAACAATCATCCATGAGATTATCTAATCAGCCAATTGTGTGGCAGCAGTTCAGTGCATAAAATCATGCAGATACGGGTCAGGAGCTTCAGTTAATGTTCACATCAACCATCAGAATGGGGAAAAATGTGATCTCAGTGATTTGGACCGTAGCATGATTGTTGGTGCCAGACAGGCTAGTTTGAGTATTTGAAAAATAGTTTAGTGTCTTAAACATGAATGTAAAGTTCGTCATGTTTCGACATGTTTGGGGTTGCCAGTTTTGAAGAGGTGAAATCCCCCAATCAGAGCTTTACACTGCCACAGTTTGGAAAGATTCTGCCAGTGTGACGCTTTAGTAGTGCAATCTGGCATCCATGAGCACGCAAGCTCTCTATCCACTGCAAAAAGGGTGCCGTTTTTTATGAAAACACTGGCAAAAAGGTGTGTTTAGCGATGGGTTGAGTTCAAAAGTTTTCAAAAGTTTCAAAAAAGAGAACAGTAGCCTACAAGGAAATATTTGGTATTTCTTTAAAAAGAAGAGAACAAAAGGTATTGCTTTGACAAGTGTACAGTTACAACATGTAGCCTAGCCCTACATGTTTTTAACTTTTTAATTTTCAGGGTTTCACCCATAAGTCACTTTTTGCACCACTGTTTAAGCATCCTTCATAGAAACAGCCCAAACTTCCATTATAGTTTGGTTACTTGAGTAGAAAAATGCATTACGTCACAGTGAACGAACGATCTAGAGCAAACCTTTTCATAACATGGATTCTTTTCACAAAATTAATCATAAAAATACAATAACAGAGGGTAAAAGGTGCATATTATGGCCATGTGTAAGGGTCAATACATAAAAAATGCAATTCACCTTTTCTGTGATGAGCATATTTTCAGTTTCTGAGTTTCAAGTCATATTAATATTTTTTTTTTTTTCTGGGACTTTAAGTAAAAGATGTGGCGTCCAGAAACAGTAAAAAAAGAAAAACAAGAAAAAACAAAAAACAAAAAAAAAACATTCAAAAGTCTATGTCACAGTCCTGTCACTCTGGGTTTCTATCTGACAGGACCGTGACATCATCATCCCATGTCTGTCTTGTGTTTCATTGTCTGTCTTGGTGTGAGCGCACGGTTTCGGTTGACTTCCCTGCCGTGCGTTCTTCGGTCGGTCTTGTTTCATGTTCGGAGCATGGTGTCTGGATCCTGACCCTTCTGTCTGGTTCGGTTTCAGTGTCTGGATCCGGACACTCATGTTCCATGTCTTGTCTCGTATTGGCGTGAGTGCATTGTGCTTGTCATCTTGGCAGCATGCACTCGCGTCAAAAATCTATGTCTGTCTCTCGTGACCGCGGACACGCTTTGTGCTGCACGCCCGGGTCAAGAGCTGTCTTTATGTTGTGCTGAGGTTCGATCACTTCGGTCTGAGGTTTCGGGTTTGTGTGTGGCCGATCTCTTGCACAGGTGTCCTGTCTTTGTTGTTTCTGTCTTGCTTAGTGTGAGAATGCGGGGCATCGCTTTGTTTGGTGTTGCTACGCATTCCCTCATCTTGTTTGTCGGTTGGCATGAGCGTATATTGCCTTATTGTCTTGGCGATGTGTCCTCTTGCCATAAGGGTGTTTTGTGTCTTGTGAGAGCATGTGGCATTGTTTTGTTTCTGCATTTCCGCGTGTCTCTCTGTCTTACATTATACCTCACCTCCTTGTTTGCCCATTTTTAGTTTAAACCTGTCCTGTCTTGTTAACCTGTTGATTTCTCTCCCTATATTAGTCACCTCGTGTTTACTGTCCAGTGCCAGTTTGTCTTGTTTTCCAGTTGGTCTTGTCTGTATGTTGGTGGTGTTTAATCTGTCCAGTTTCATCCAGTTTCATCCCTGTTCTTGGTCCGGTCGTAACCTCTGCCCCAGCCTGGATTCATTTCTTTATGGTTTCCCCTATGGGGCAGTTTATATTTGTTTTTTCACCCTTGTGGAAGTTTTATGTTGGAATTTTGTGTTTTATTTTTGTATTAAATAAGCCTTTATTTTTCACTCTGCTTTAAGGTCCAGCTGAAATTATTGAAAAAAGAAATGTTGGCATGAATAGTGCAGAATAATCATTTACTGTTTTTTCTTTGGCCCGTGATGACCATTGATTTGGCCCCCTTGCCACAGATGACAATATCTATATATATATATATGGCATTGATTCAGTTCTTCGTTTTTAATTAATCTTTTTGTTTTAACATTTTTTGTTTCATTTTTGCATTACAAAAACTATAGCTTATTTGAAAAGTAGAAAAATGTATATGTGTACATCTGTGACCTTTAAATAAGTGCTGTCTGAAAGTTCGCTCCATTGGCCATCCCAGGTGCCACCCCAAAATCTTCACTATGATTGGCCATCTCCAAAGTCAGAGGTGTGCATTCAATACCGCCAGTCTGAACCTAGTTGGTTTAAAACAGAGCGGGAACTGAAGCATTGTCAAGAAATGACAGGTAATTAGGTGGACTCCGGAACAGTGTGTGCAGAAATGAAATTTGGCTTGAGCGTGCACTATACGTTGTGCAGCATTTCATATCCACGTGAACACGACCACTGAAGCGCACCCGTGAAGCGGGCTTGATAAAGTCTGGTGAGGGAGCATTTCAATATCAACAACGGTTCCATTCACTCCAAACACCACACAATATTACAAGCACTGTAAGTGAACCAATCAGTACTCTCAAAAATCCCTTTTCTGACCTGCAAGCTAGACAAAAACGGTAATGCTGTAAACTAA
Source organism: Myxocyprinus asiaticus (assembly GCF_019703515.2). Classification (NCBI taxonomy): domain Eukaryota; kingdom Metazoa; phylum Chordata; class Actinopteri; order Cypriniformes; family Catostomidae; genus Myxocyprinus; species Myxocyprinus asiaticus. The sequence goes on from NC_059379.1 coordinate 19,972,017, forward strand.
TTCTTCATATGTCATTTTCTTATTCAGACTAAAACCCATTTTGGGGTGTGTATAACATCTGTGTGCATCATACTGTAATTTGTTTGTCAAACGTGAGGATATCTCATTTACTTGCAACTATTTGCCTAAAAAAAGATAGCTGCAAGTTTTTTAATAACCATAAGATACAATGCCATATTTCAGCAGGTTCTTAATCATAACCATATTTTGGAGTCAATGAAATTAATAGGCCTCTCATTTTTTTAATTTGCAGAAATTTACATTTACATTTACATTTATTCATTTGGCAGACGCTTTTATCCAAAGCGACTTACAAAAGAGGAAATAAGCGAATCATCTTAAGGAGACAGTGGTACGAAAAGTGCCGTATTACAAAGTTTCACTAGCATCATAATAGTATTCAAAACAGAATAAAGTGCAACAGGAATTATTTATTTATTTATTTTTTAATGACTGGTTAAGTGCTCATGGAAAAGACGTGTTTTTAGTCATTTTTTGAAGACAGAGAGTGAGTCAGCTTCACGGATGGAGTTGGGAAGGTCGTTCCACCAACGTGATATGATGAAGCCGAAAATCCGGGAAAGTTGGTACAACAAGGTGACGTTCCTTAGCCGACCGCAGGCTTCTAGTGGGCACTTAGCTCTGCATAAATGATTTTAGGTATGCTGGAGCAGACCCAGTGACTGTTCTGTATGCCAGCATCAGAGCCTTGAATTTGATACGTGCATCAACTGGCAGCCAGTGGCGAGAGAGGAGGAGTGGTGTAACGTGCTCTCTTTGGTTCATTAAAGACCAGACGTGCTGCTGCATTCTGGATTATTTGCAGGGGTCTAATTGCACATGCAGGGAGGCCTGCAATGAGAGCGTTACAGTAGTCCAGTCTAGTTATGACAAGTGACTGGACAAGCAGTTGTGTGGCATGTTCAGAGAGGAAGGGTCTTATCTTCCTGATATTGTAGAGTGTAAATCTACATGATCTTGCGGTTTTGAGATGTGGTCTGTGAAATTGAGTCTGTTGTCGATGGTTACCCCTAGATTTCTGACCAATTTGGAAGGCGAAGAAATGTGCTTCGTAGCTTTTATTTCCTTTCATAATGTAATGCATTCTGCCTAATCGCCTCTTAAAGCTACACTATGTAACTTTTGGCCCTCTAGCGGTTAAAAAATAGAACTGCATGCGTCTTGCAGAAGAACATTGTTTTGGTTGTGCTTCGGCTCTGCTTCTCTGCGCAGATGAATGTGGTTTGAGGCACCGGTGTACACATGAATACAGGACATCTTATCAGAGTGAATGGACAAATAAATAACGAAAGAAAGGGGAAGATGGATATCTGAAAACATGTCATCTGAGCAGATAAGTGCCATATCTTATGCTGTTGTTTTGACTTATTGGAAACATTGATGTTTTGAAATAAATTACGTTACAAAAGTTAGGCAATGTTTGTTAACATTAGACATCACGATTGCTAGCACCAGTTACAGTATATTATTGTATTTCACTACCTACACACACAGATGTGTGTGTGTGTGTGATTACACAACTATACATAAACCATATCAATAAAATAGCTTACCTGTTGAGTAAGAACAAATCCATCTCTGGATCGCTTTTAAATCCTTTTAGATCTCAGAGTTGTTGCCACCTCTGAAAAGCCAAGCCGATGTTGATTCGGGTTTTATTACGGACTCTGTCGCTTTCCCTTTTTGCTTGCTCTGTTTGGGGTTTCTTTGTTTTTACAACTGGTGATTCCCCAGAGGTTTGCCATTTTGAATGATCCGTGGTAAATTTTTCTCATTACTTGTGACAAGATACTTTCAGCTTCAGCTACTCCCACATGCGCTACAGAAGCCGGATCTTATTTTCTCTATGGATGGATATTACAGGTGAATGATGTATGCAATTTCCCGCAAAAAATCATTCCGACAGCTCTATAACATTTATAATATAATATCATTATCATAGGTTTATCAAAGTGTATTTGGGTAAAGACATGGTTTGGAAGATGGATTTTTGTTGCACTCTCTCATTAATAATATTTTGTAATTTTTTTTAAAAACAACAACAACAACAACAAAAAGTTACATAGTGTAGCTTTAAGTAAAGAAGCAAAAGTACAATTTAAGTTTTTGATATCACATCAGGAAAACAGTTTTAATGTCAAATAAAAGTAAGTAGGCTAAATGCATTACGCAAAAACATTTTACAGCATTGTTTAATTAAATAATCCTATTACACGGCAGTCATATGGTAATACTGAGTGAAATCAAGGACAATGTGTAGCCTAGGTCTATGATAAGAAATATATTTAATATCTTCTTTGTCACAAAACAAAACAATATCCTACTTGATAGTATTATGTCATGCCATTGTATCTTCATCTCTCCAAAACTCTGCAAAACTGCACAGAACTAACATGTGTTCAATGTGAGGAGAGGCGCTGTTCTTAAAGAGACAGTAACCATGTTTTAAGAGACGCTTACATTTTTAGCAGACATTTTATTCAAAGTGGCTCACAAATGAGAAATAGACACAACATACATAAAAATTATATTGAAATCAGTTATATGCATTGTGCAAGTATAGGACACTTGATGATTTAAATATTAGAGTTCTCTGTGTTTTGCAGTATTAATATTTAATTTTAAAATAATACAGTTTGATATATACAACGTTTGCTTTTGGCCCACTGCCCTCAATCAAGTTTGATTTTTGGCCCTTCATAGGAAAAAGTTTGGGCACCTCTGGTCTAAAGGCTGCATCAACAAGTGAGCATCCTGATGCTTAATGACCTTTGACCTCTCAGTAAGGTGGTGGATTTTTCATGTCTGTCAGACAATGTGTGTTTACATATATCAGCCAGTAGGCAACCATTGTGTCTCTTTGTCCTATGGACTAATCCGATCAGCCCACCCACAGGCCTCAACGAATAGACTATTCCTTTATCTCCATTTATGGCTACCTTTCTTCTTCTCTGACTCCTTATTTCACTTCTTTTTTTATTTCTTTTTTCATTTGGTCACCATATTATGATAAATATGAGTTAATTTTGAGCAGATAGCCTCCTTTTAGTCTGATCACAATTGATAAAGCATAATTTGATAAACCAATCCTTGAATCAAGTTCATCCGTAAAATAGTAATTAACCAACAGCTTAATTTTATTTGTAACTGAGTGTACATGCAGCATTTAGGTCGTGCCCAGACCACAAAACTGATGGCCAAAGACAGACAAAGCGCTGGTGGAAGACAGCGACTGTACCTAAAACATTTGGATGACACACAACTTATATCTCTTACAAAACCTCACACAAAAACAAAAAAGAAATTTGAGAAAAAAACAACACACACACACACACACACACACACACACACACACACACACACACACACACACACACACACACACACACATACATGTTGGTGCGACTATCCTTATGAGGATAATAGACATAGACATAATGATTTTTATACTGTACGAACTATAGATTCTATCCCGTAACCTTACCCCTAAACCTCACAAAAAACGTTCTGCATATTTACATAAAAAATAAAATAAAATAAAAACATCATTTAGTATGTTTTTTAAGTGATTTGAATTATGGGGACACTAGAAATGTCCTCATAAACCACATTTATAGCATAATACTCAATAAAGACAAGAAAGACACACAACTACTTGTTCACTGCTGGACTGTTCATGCAGCACAGGCTAACCAAATGTACTCTTAAAATTTGCTTGTGCAAAATGAAAATTTATAGGGAGTGTTCACCCAAAAAATCTCTCATAAAATTCCAAACCCACATGACTTACTTTGTTTCATGGAACACATGGGAAATTCTGAAATTTTTTGACACTGCTCTTTTATTTCCATACTGAGCAAGTGAATGGTGACTGAGGTTGTAATTCTCTACATTTTGTGTTTCACAGAAGGAAATTCATGCAGGTTTGGTAACAACATTGAACTGAGTAAATAATGACAGAATTTTCATTTTGGGATGAACTACACCTTTAAGGGGATTACTACATTTATAGAAAGCAGTTGACATTTAGAACAGTGAGTGACCCAAACTTTATTTAGCATTCTCAAACAGGACAACCATATTCTGTGTGAATGTGGTCCTTGAGAATTGAACATGCCAATCTGAATAGTGCTAGTTGAGGGTAATATAAGAAAAGAGTAGCAGAGACAAACAGAGCACAGAATTAAGAAAAAAGGTCAAGTTTGGCTGGGAGATTTACTGCCCAAGTGACTTTAGACCTTTGTCTTTTTACCCACTCTACTCTTGGAATGGTAGAGCTCTCTGTCTCACTCTAACCTGTCCAATCTTTCCAGGTCTGTTTGCTCATGCTGACACACAATTCTGCTGCTAATGGCTAATGACCGAGTGATAAACAGATGCATGCACACACACACACACACACACACACATACACACACACTCACAAACACAAAAATATATGGAAGACAAATGGGAAATGCAGTGCACGCACCTACACACAAAAGCACAGTCTCTGTTTTTTCACAGGAGCATAAGAAAATATTGGATATGTTTACATATGTGCTGAAAACTTTAAACACAGAATAATGCATCTGTGGGGTAATCTTCCACAATTCAATATTAACTGTCTAAGAAAATATTCAGCATCAAATATAAATATACAGCATATAATAGTATAGAATACAGAATTATTTCATTAAATTAATTTCTTCTCATAAAACTTTAGCCTATTAAGCCATTTTTTTTTTAATTTTTATTATTTTTTTTTTGTTTTTTTTTTTGCTTAACTCAGAAATGACAGCATTAGCATTTAGTATTTTAGTGCTTATTTGTTATCTGGTGAACAACAAGCAATAAACACAGAATACAAAATTGTACAATGTTCCTGCTGCTCAACTGGTAACATGGTGCTAGGAATGCCAAGGTCAGAGGTTTGATTTCCAGGGAATACGCATACTGATAAAATGTATGGCTTGAATGCATTGTAAGCTTCTTTGTATAATAGCGTCTGTCAAAATGCAAAAACTATGCATTACACAATGAGTAATTGCGTCAGACATTGAAGAGAAACATTTTTAAACATCCGCTGCCTAAGCAGGCATCAAAAGGTCTGTACTTTAAAACTCTGACGGCAAGATACAATTTGTAAAAGTTTTAAACAAAGATTACAAACATGTCTTTTAGAACACAAACAAGAACAGTGATCAGCATTAATCTTGCAGGCAGAACTGGCCAATGCACAACTGTGTGTGGACTGAAACAGTGAGGTTCTCTATGGGAAAATGAACGCAAATTCTAATTTAGTCAGGATGACCCACAATCCTCCCATTTGAAGCTCCGGCCTCTCTTCATCTCACTTATCGAGCCATCGGATATAGCTAATGTTATTTTTCTCTTCTTTTTCATGAAACATGAATAGTGCCTCTGTCATTTAATGAGGCAAAGAGGGGTGTGTGTTCAATGGATGGGGATATGTCTGTTTGTATGTGTGTGTACGTGTGTGTGTGAGTTTTGTGGGGAGTCTGTCAGTCTGGGTGCTAAAAGGGGTCTGGGATGTCTCCTTCCTGCTGACTTCCTTATCACCATGGAGATCCTGAATCTATGCCTCTCTGGTGTCCGCCTCTACTCCCAAGGCACACACAAACACTCATTCTCACACAAATAAACACACACACACATCACACACACACACACACACACACACACACACACACACACACACTTGGGATGGGATGCAGGAAGCTTTCCTCCACCTCACTTTAAGGTAGGCCTCTGGTAAAAGAGCTTCCAGAGAGTGTATGTGTGTTAAAGTTCTTTGGTGTGGCCCAGCAGTGAGCTGATCGTTTGTTTTCAAAGCCATTACTATGACAGACTGTTTACTGAGAGGGGCAGATTACAGTTGCACTCTACACCACTGTTAGTCACCCAGTATAAACAACCACACCACCACTGCTTATACGGTAATTAATTAAGAGTACCTTCTCTTTCCACTTGTATTGTTTTTATATTGACAATAATTTCTTGTATTTCCTAACCCTATCCCTTAACCTAAGCCGCTCACAAATCTTTTTGCATTTGTATATTTTCATTAAAGTTGAAGAGTGTAATTTCTGCACCAATTTAGTGTCACAAAAGAGAGGATTTTTAGAATGGCAAAAGAGAGGATTTTTAGAATGGCAAAAGAGAGGATTTTTTACTCCCCTGTCTGTTGTTGGATGAACAAACAGATAGTCCCACCCTAATTCCATGCTATTGTCATGCCATTGGTTGGGATGCTCAAACAAACAAAGTAATGTTTTGATAGTGCCACAGTGCCACAATAGTCATGTTTCCATCCAAGTTATGAATCTTATTTATGTGAAAAATCTGTATGCGACTATCGCAAAAAAAATATTTGCGAGTAGAGCAGCGTTTCCATCCCATGTGTTCAAGAGAACAAAATCCTCAACCTCTAGGAAAATTGGTGCAAAATAGAAATTAAAATGGAAGTTGAAGTTGTGGCTCTACTGTTCAGTGTAAAAAATCACTTGGGGTTTAGAAAATCCAGGAATGAATGCGTATCAGACAGTTCTAAGAAGTAAAAGAAGCAAATCATTTTGATGACAGGCTTTGTTTCTGGCATTTCAGAATAACCAGAGCAACATTTGAGATGCTATGCGAAGATATTGATGATATTCTATGACCAAATTATGTATTAATATGGCTTGTTGAGACAGTCACATGACTTTTTTGATTTTGTCTATATTCCTATATAAATTCTATTGTCATATATTCGGTAAATGTGCTTCTATTTCCATGTTTATGTGCATGTCTTCTTTATGAATACAACATTTATCCACCTCAAGCAAGCATAAACCTTTTTTATGCACATTTTGGAAACTTTATGCACATTTTGGTGTTTCCATCTAGCATTTTATGTGCAATATCCTAAAATGTGCATGTAAATATGTGGAGGAAAACCCAGCAAATGTTAACACTTTTCGGGGGAAATCAACTCACTTATATAACCTATTACTTATAGCTATTTAAACAGCTTTAGGACATTGTTTAATAGGCCTATTTTTATTAAAAGAATAGTTCACCCAGTAAAGAAAATCATCTCATTATTTACTCACCCACATGCCATCCCAGATGTGTTTGACTTCCTATCTTCTGCAGAACACAGAATTTTTTTTTAGAAGATTATCTCAGCTCTGTAGGTCCATACAATTCAAGTGGATGGTGGCCAGAACTTTAAGGCTCCAAAAAGCATATAAAGGCAGCATAAAAGTAATCCATACGACTCCTGTGGTTAAATCCATGCCTCCAGAAGTGATATGATAAGTGTGGGTGAGAAACAGATCAATATTCAAGCAGAGGCGTGTCCAGGATTTTTTGGTGGGGGGGTGGGTGTCAAGAGTCGAGCAAGGGTTGCATGGGGTGTCGGCGGAGGAGGAACACTGTGTCCTACCAGATGTCAGAGCGGGGTCCTAGTTGGGATGGCAAAGCTCATTTTTAGGGCGGCAGTTGCAAACCTGTGCCATACTTAAGTCCTTTTTAACTATAAATCTCCACTTTCACTTTAACTTCATGTTGCAGACAAACTCTTGTCTCTTGTTCATCGGAAAGGAGAAAGCGGGAACCGGGTTATCAATGTTTTGTAGCAGGTTCTAAATAACGCAGCGGCCCATGTGGCCCCATTTTGCAGCCGGACCACCAGGAAAGGTCCTGGTTTTCCCAATGGCCAGTCTGCCACTGATGAGGGGAGGGAGAGGGCAGAGAAAGAGAGCCGAGAGACAGAGAGGGAAAAAAAAGACAAACACTCCGTTTCCCGACCACGCCGCCATTCGGTCCTCAGCCAGCTATGCAGCGATCCTCCGCATCGCCGGGCGATGGCACTGGACTCCGCCACCTTGCGGACAGCAGCGGGCTCCTCCGCCTCCTGGCGAACCACTCCAGTACCACCGGATCGTGTATCCTCGGCGTCGTGATTCACTGTCAGCGGCGAGGGCTCTATGACAGCACATCTTCCTCCAATCCTGGGTTTCGGCACTAGTGTGGCAGACAAGCCTCTTGTTCATCGGAATGGAGGAAGTGGGAACCGGGTTATCAACCAAAAAGACTTTTAATTAAACACAACACAACATAAAACATAAAAATTGCTTTTCAGCATAACAAAACACACGTAGATACACACACAGCTCCGTGTGTGTCTCTCTCTCTCTCTCTCTCTGGCATCTCTGGCTCCTCCTTATCTCTCTCTCCCACTGATTGGAGTAACTCAGCGCGAGGCGTGCATCCTCATGACCCAGCCACGCCCTCCTCCTCATCACACTTTACTTTTCACTTCTTTTGTTTTTTGCCGATTTGCATTCTTCATGCATATCATCACCTTGTGGTCGGGGCTGGTCAAAGGTGGAGCTTTACAGTAAATAAAGACTTACACATTGATCTGTTTCTCACCCAGACCTATCATATTGCTTCTGGAGTCAAGGATTAAACCACTGGAGTCTTATGGATTACTTTTATGCTGCCTTTATGTGCTTTTTAGGGCTTCAAAGTTCAGGCCATTACTCACTTGAATTGTATGGACCTCCAGAGCTGAAATATTCTTCTTTTGTTCTTCATTTGTCATACACATCTGGAATGGCATGAGGGTGAGTAAATGATTAGATAATTTTCATTTTTGAATGAACAATTCCTTTAAGCTTAAACAAAACCTAGGTAAAACCTGACACATAGGCAAACAGACACACACACACACACACATGCACACACAAACACTCTAGTGTTCAGCATGCTCTTGGATTGGCAGCATATTTAATATCTCTGTTAGAATTCATAAATACAGTATAGGCTCATATTTAAAGACAATCCTTTCTATAAAGACATTGCTTGGATTTGAAGAGCTCCTGAAAGATCAGAATGTTCTTGTGAACAAGTATAAAGAGTACCCATGTCTAGGTACATTTTGAGGTACACTAAAAGTGGATTTTATTTTTGTTTTTTGTTAGGGTCTTATGAAGTGTTGATTATGATCAGACACATGGTCAGTCTCTGACTCTGGTTCACAAAACAATAGTAGACCATACAGCTTTCATACAGCTATTTGAAAACAAACAGGGCAATGTTAGACAGATGAGAACAGAGGAGAGAAGAGAGGGAGAGGACAGCAAAGAAAGTTTTGGAAAGCCAGTATGGTGGTTTGGTGCCAGACCCGATAGCGTTCCGGATGCCGCTCCACCTGGGAAAGTGACTGAAGTGGAGCAACCCTGGAAAAATAAGGGGGGTCAATTAGGATGATAATTAAAACAGAGTGCTGACAGAAAGAGAGAAGTTCAGCCAAGAGTCTGGCACAACAAACACTCAGTGACCTGCGACTTTGTCAGCTTACACCATTTCTAAAAGGCCAATGGACATCACAGGACCACTAACAGTGTGCTTTAAGAAGGTGGCACTCTATGTGGATGGTGTAAAACAAATAAATTATTGCAGATATGCCAGTGTATTGGGGCAATGGGCATAACTTGATATAATTTTACTGTTGTCAAAGAAAAAGCTATTTATAAAGAAAAAGGCCAATAATTGTTTTCCCTCTTATATTTTCATAATTTGGCTATGCAGTAAACAAAACAGATTTTGTCAGAAATTATCTATGCAATTTTCAAGCAGTTTTAAGTAAAATTATGTAATTGTCTTATTGTGTGACTGTCCTCATCATGAACTGTGAAATACAGAAACATATTACACTAAAATGAACAATTAGGACAGAAAAATGTTTGAAAAATTTTAAAATCTAGTTGGGGTCTGAGTGGTCAATTACATATTGCCTTAAAAAATTTAAATAAATAAATAAAATAAGACAAAAAAGAAAGCAAATAAAACTTTTCTTTATAATTTAGTCAACAATAATTGAGTCTTGTGAAGTTACACAATCAATTTCTAAATTGATTTGAACACTTTAAATGCCATTTTGCGAACCTGATTATAATTACAGTGCTTGCCATTTTGATTAACTCATATTAATCGAAACTATATGGAATATTTTTTACTTGTCACACTGCAGGACCATTTAAAATTAACCAGTGAAGGCAAAAAGCTATTTAAAAGTGGTCAAAAACTTAATAATGTTCAAACAAGCAAACATACACTTTCCCTTTTACAAATATATAAATTTAACCTAAAGAAACAAATTCATGTCCATCTGTAAACTACCCAGTGACATTTCTAATGTCAGTTCAGAGCTTTCCACATTTGTTTATGGAAAATGGCTTTTCATTTAGTAGGTATGAGGAATTGCAAGTGTCTGGAGCATGCAGCAATTACAGACTTTTAGAGGCGTGTTGTTGAATCTTAATTTTTGAGAACACTGACAGATAAAAAGAAAACATAAAGTTGTGTTTTTCCAGTCATTTGGAATTTAAAAATGTAATCCAAGAAGAGGACGTTTACCCTGCATCAAGTCTAACAGGCCATGCACACACGTAAACAAAACACAAACAAACACAGCATCATTTTATTTTGAGAACATCATCCTAACAGCAACCACAGGATCAGACACATACATAAAGTGTCTTCAGCAAACAGAGTGGTTCTTTGTTTAGATGGTACACACTGCTCAGCATTTAGTCTCCATGTGTGTCTCTATAGCCCTTGCTCTCTTTTCAGGCTTTCATGGAGAGCAGACACTCCTCAAACACACTGGCCCACACGCATTCACAAACACAATAAACAGTGGCGCCTGTCTTCATCTTCATTTATTCCCTGACCAAAAACACACACACATGCAGTCACGTACAAACAGCCTTTCTCTTATGGACACAAACGTTAAAAGATCTGTGAGCACTGGTTATTCATTGGTGATGAGTCCTTGTCTGTGTGTTTGGGACAAATGGACAGAGACACCATTCATCTGTTTGATTTACTGTGCGAAAAGCACACTTCATTCAAACTATGTCCACAGATTGGCTAGTTACGTGTCCTCAAACCACTTTTTTCAGGGAATAATTCACTAAAAACTGCACATTTTGTCTTCATTTACTCATCCCATGCCATTCCAACCCAGTTTTATTTTCTTCCTTCCATGAAAGACAAAAGGAGGTCTTAGGCAGAAAATTTGAGCCATTATTTTCCATACAACAAAATTGTGATTTTAAAAGCCATGGGACAACTATCATTCAATAACGACTGATCTGTTCCTTACACAAAACTATTGTATGGCTTCTGAAGACTTGAAATATAGCACACCAGTCATATGGACTATGTTAATGATACTTTTTTGTTCTTTATGGTACTTGGCATTTAAATTCACTATCCACTTTCGTCGTAAGGAAAAGAGCTGCTTGGACATTCTGATTAAGATCTCCTGTCATGTTTGATATTAATATTGTATTGTAATGACATAAGGGTGGATAAATTATGACAATACTTTCATTTTGGGGTAAACTATTTCTTTATGATGCTGGGCTTTATTGCCCTCTTCTTTTTCACCTTACAATTTTCTGTCCTTTTTTCTGACACATTACCTAGACTTCGTGCCTAAAAGGAAGCAAGTTACACTGTTTATTGAAGCATCGGAACCTGGCAGGCCATTGGCACTTACATACAAAGCCCTTGTTGAAGGAAGGAGATCAAATCATGCTGGAAATTTGAACTCATGATAACATAGTGTATTAATGTTGCTTTTGATCAGGGGTGCCCTGTCGGAAACCTCCAGGATGTTTTTAAAGAACAAAATTATTCCACAGCTGTTAATCTGTACTGCACAGAGAGGCTTTTCAAGAAACCCTACAAGCAGAGGATTCAACCAAACAGTGCTGGAATTAAGTATGAAAATAAGCATGCGAGTGCACAGAATGCAATTCGAACAGGTCATATGTAAGTAACGTCAAGTTATAATTTCCTTCTTACCAACTCTTGTTTGGTTTATGTCATAAAGAGCACAATGTCTCCCTCTTTATAGGGCCAACTTTTTCAGCTGCCTTCATTTTATTTGTTTTTTATTCAATTTCTCCTTAAGGATTTCTAAAAATTCTTCAGTAAAGATTTCTAAGTCACCAGCCAGCTACATGATGATTCACAGCATTACAAATTTGAAACAAAAATGTATATGAAAATCTGAAAGACAAGACAAAGTTACAAGACTGTATACTTATTTTCTTTTGTGTGGCAATGCACTACTAATCCTATGAAACCTTGCAAATGATTTAATCAAAGCAAAAACGATGGTATAAAATAAATCAACTGATTTATAGTCACTGACTATAATATTCAGGTTTATACAAATGTATACAGTAAGTAGTTTGAGAGTAGAAGATGACTGACTCAATACGTCATCCACAATGCTTTATGGGAGTGTGCGGTAACTTGATTTCTGTTTCCATGGCAACTGCGAATCCCCTGATTGGTGGATCTCTCTTCATATAGCCTGATTGGATTATGGGTAGCGTAGTTCTTCACTGTAAATCGCTCTTTTTTTTTTCTTTTTTTTTTATCAAGTTGAAATAATGCTGATTGCTTCAATAGAAGCATATACCATTGTTCAACAACCTAACAGCTCATGGTAGGTCTGTCTTGGAAGGATTTTTATGTTATGGTTAAAAATATATTTCAATGGAAAAGCATAAAAGGAATTTTTACTTCCAGAACCCTACTGTTGCACTTTATGTGGACTCTATCTGTCTTCTTGGGATCACTATGCGCCAAAAAACTCAAAATACAATGGTCAAAGCAATAAAAGAGGTATAAGCATAAGTATATTTGAAGAGGGTGTGCGTAAAACTGTATCTATAAACTTTTTCTGAAGTACAGAAACTGCCATAAACTTCAGCCCAAGGCTATGATTTTGGTTTGCTGATAACCATGGTTACAGGATGGGCAGATGGGGCACAGAGGATAAGAGAGTGGATGAGTAGAATGGTGAGTGGGAAGAGCAAGGAAAGAGGGGAATACAGAAAGTGGGATGGGGGGGTTTGGGGCCGGTAATGAGTTTAGGAGCGGCAGGATGGAAACAGGATGAGAGTCTCCAAGAGACTCATTTAATGCAGAACAGAGGGAGTTTTATACCCGCTTCTGAGGAAGACCTTTTTTGTTTTTCAATTTTCTCTCTCTCTCTCTCTCTCTCTCTCTCTCTCTCTCTCTCTCTCTCTCTCTCTCTCTCTCTCTCTCTCTTTTGGCTTGAAGGAGGAGAAGGTGGGCAGAGATGATTTGGCTCATTGTTCAACTCTGTTGTGATTACTTTAAGGATATTTAGTTCCAAATGCATTTCACAGTGGTTACAGCGTAAAAACATTTAATGAGCATATCACATACTATCGTCCTTTTAATTGTCCTAAATTTACATTTTGTGTCCTGTCTGGACTGGTTTAGACTGTTTGAATCGAACTGAAATGATAGATGGAAAGGTCTAACGTAAACCACAATTCCCATGTCATGGGGTGTGCACACAGACACATACACACACACAAAATTCGACTCTCGCAGCAGAAAGCTAACTTATTAGATCTACTTTCTGAAGAAGCTAGGGGTGAAAACAGATTAAAAGCCCACCCTGCTGAGTGAGACAGGCAGGGAGAGAGAGTGTGTGAAAGAGATGAAAAGTTCTTCAAAGTTTTATCATAGAGTATCTGATTCCAGCACTTCAGACAACATATCTTTGAGCACACAAGTGTGTGGAAAGGAAATGATAATGAAAAACACATGGTTGACATAATAGCAGGTGACATATTAATATACCTACAACTGTTTGAACAACTGCCATTTTAAAAGTTTTAACACTGAGTACTGGGGCAGTCTGCTGTTTGTGTAAAAATCATGATCTCCACCAAAATGTTGGGTAGTTGTAGTTGAAATGATTAAACTACAACTGTTTGCTAATTCCTTTATAATTATTATGCATGCAGCTTTTATGGTCTCAAATTAATTAAGAGACACCATGGAATATTTGTATTTTATATTATATAATTTAATATAATTTAATTTGTTGCACTACAGGACCATTTAAAATAAAACTATAGTGAAACTATAGTGAAAGCAAAAAGATAATTGAAAATGGAAATAAACCTAAAAAGGTGTAATGTCCACCCTTAAGATATACATGTTCCCTTTGTACATTCATACAAATTTTAACCTAAAATCTTGATGTACATAAAAAAGTCTATGGACACATTATGCATACTCTACCAGTGTCAGGTGTAATCAGGTGACAAAGTAATTTGTGACTGTAATCTAATTACCATTTCATTACAAGAATAGTTTAACATATTAAATTTTAAATTCTTGCAATTAGATTACAGTTACTTACTTTCAACTGAGTTCAACAAGGAGGGAGGAAATACAGACACAACTTAAAATTAATGTGTTGTAATGTTAAAGTAATGTGATTGCTTTTTTGTTTGAGTAATCTGTAAATTCAGTAATCTGATTACCATTTTAGATAAGTAATAATTAGTCATTTGTAGTGGATTACTTTATTGGGTAATTTACCCAACACTTCATACTACCCAGGGTCATATACAGTATAAGTAAATTATCATAAATATTGTCATGTATTGTAATTGAATTTAGAAAGGGTTTCAAAACAAGGAAATAGCCCACACTTTTTGATGAGTGAATAAACAAAAACCATTGACCAGATCAACTAGATTGTTTTTATACCAGCACATTAACATGATCCTATACAAGCTTGGATTCTGTTTCTCTGATTTCAGAACGGCTCAATTTCAACTTTATTCAAAATAATTTCTCAATTTATTCCACATTGGGGAGAGTGATGTTGATGAGGAAATTAAATTGTGTAAGAGAAATTAAGAAGTGTAAAATGAAATGAAAGAGAGTCTGGACACGGGATGTGCTTATTGTTGCTGTGACGCAAAAGTAGTTTATGCTTCCTTTCATTTTCACTCCCTCTTTCTCTGGAAAAGGAGTCACTGTGCTGTGTTTATGCATCAGAGGCTGGCACCAACAGAGATAAAAGAGATGTTATCCAAACAGTACAAAGAGGACAGAAAGGGCACAGGGACAGTGAGTAGCTATATACTGACTCACTTCATCTGTTCATTCAACCAACTATTGATCTATTCATGCAATGCTGTCTTATTTCTGTAAGCTCACCATGGGCATTGCTGGTGCACATCCTGCCAGAATGTTGTCAGAAACTATCCTATTTTTATTTATTTATTTTTTTTCCTTCCTCTTGTTCTTATGTAGAGGACCTCTACAGATGACTTAAAACAGCCTTAGATTCTTAACTGATGTCCCCTTGCATCTTTACCAAGGTTGCAAAGGCTGCTCTGGCCCCGTTAAGGGATAAGGGCATACGCATACTCAATTATCTCGACGACTGGCTAATCCTATCTCACTCACGGGATCTATTGTGTGCGCACAGGGAACTTGTGCTTCAGCACCTCGACTGACTCAGGCTTCAGGTCAACTGGGAGAAGAGCAAGCTCTCCCCTGTGCAGAGCATCTCTTTTCTCTGCATGGAGTTGGACTTGGTCACTCTCATGGCACGTCTTACGACCGAGCGTGCATGGTCAGTGCTGACCTGCCTGAAAAGCTTCAGGCAGAAGGTAGTGGCGCCAGTGAAACAATTTCAGAGGCTCCTGGAGCATATGGCATCCTCGGCGGCGGTTCTCACCCTCAGGTTGATGCATGTGAGACCGCTTCACCACTGGCTGCAGACTCGAGTCCCGAGGTGGGCATGGCACCACGGCACCCAGTGTGTGACTATCACGCCACAGTGCGGTCAAGACTTTCAGCCCTTGGTCGGACCTGGCATTTCTATGGGCGGGCATTCCCTTAGTGCAGGTCTCAAGGCACGTTGTGGTCATGACAGATGCCTCGAACTCGGGCTGGGGCGCCGTGTGCAATGGGCAAGCAGAATCAGGGTTCTGGACAGGGCCCTGACTCCAATGGCACATCAACTGCTTAGAGTTGCTGGCAGTATTGCTGGCCCTGCGGAGTCTTCGGCTGTTGATTCAGTGCAAGCATGTGTTGGTCCGGACTGACATCACAGCAACCGTGGCGTACATAAACCGCCAAGGCGGCGTATGCTCACGTCGCATGTCGCAACTCGCCCTCCGCCTCCTCCTTTGGAGTCAGCAGACGTTGAAGTCTCTGCGAGCCACTCACCTTCTGGTGTCCTCAACCATGCAGCGGATGCACTCTCATGGCAGGTAATGCTCCGCAGGGAGTGGAGACTCCACCCCCATGTAGTCCAGCTGATATGGGAGAGATTCGGGGAGGCGCAGGTAGGCCTTTTCGCCTCCCAAGAGTCCTCTCACTGCCCCCTTTGGTACTCCATGTCCGAGGCTCCCCTTGGCACGGATGCCTTGGCGCACAGCTGGCCTCGGGGGCTACGCAAGTGTGCGTTTCCTCCAGTGAGCCTCATTGCACAGACTCTGTGCAAAGTCAGGGAGGATGGGCAGCAAGTCCTGTTCATTGCACCGTACTGGCCCAACCGGACTTGGTTCTCAGATCTGATGCTCCTGGCAGTAGCCCCTCCCTGGCGCATTCCCCATCACTCAGGGGCAGGGCACGCTCCGGCACCCATGGCCAGACCTCTGGAACCTCCACATCTGGCTCCTGGATGGGACACAGAAAACCTAGTGGATCTTCCACCAGCAGTGGTAAATACTATCACTCAGGCTAGAGCCCCCTCCACGAGGTGGCTGTATGCCTTGAAGAGGCATCTCTTTGCGAACTGGTGTTCTTCCCGTGGGGAAGACACACAGAGGTGCGCGGTCGGGTCCGTGCTGTCTTTCCTACAGGAAGGGCTGGAGAGATGGCTATCTCCCTCTACCCTGAAGGTGTACGTGGCTGCTATAGCAGTGTATCATGATACACTGGATGGGAGACCCTCACGACAGCACGACCTGATCACCAGGTTCCTCAAAGGTGCCAGGAGGTTGAATCCTCCTAGACCACACCTGATTCCCTCTTGGGATCTCTTTGTGGTCCTACCTGCCCTACAGAGAGCCCCCTTTGAGCCCCTTGAGCAGGCCGAGCTCAGCACCTTGTCACTGAAGACGGCCTTCCTGGTGGCGCTCACTTCCATCAAGAGGGTGGGGGACCTACAGGTGCTCTCTGTCACCAGCGAATGCCTGGAGTTTGGGCCAGCACACTCTCACGTGATCTTGAGACCCCGGCCCGGTTACGTGCCCAAAGTTCCCACCAGTCCCTTTCGGGACCAGGTGGTGAACCTGCAAGCGCTCCCTTCAAAGGAGGAAGACCCGGCCTTGTCATTGCTATGTCTAGTTCGTGCCCTGCACATCTATCTGGACCGCATGCAGAGCTTCAGACTCTCGGAGCAGCCCTTTGTCTGCTTTGGAGGGCAACAGAAGGGCAAAGCTGTTTCCAAACAGAGGCTGGCCCATTGGATTGTGGATGCCATTTCCTTGGCTTACCAGTCACAAGACATGCCATGCCTCTTGGGAGTTCGGGCGCACTCCATTAGAGGTGTTGCGTCCTCCTGGGCACTGGCAAGGGGGGCCTCTCTAGCAGACTTTTGCAGAGTTGCAGGTTGGGCTACACCCAATACCTTTGCAAGGTTTTACAACCTACACATAGAACCGGTTTCGTCCCGTGTGTTACGATATTACAGCAGGTAGGCCGGGCAGCCGGTTGTGTGTACCGCTTGCACTTACGCCTTTCCCCTTTTTCAAGGTGATAATGTGCGCTATTTTGTCCACAACAATTCCCCGTAACTGGTGTACCCTGGACACCTCTTTAAGTCTTAAGCACTGTTCGGTGATGAACTCGGCGGAGGAGTGATGCCACCAGGCCCAGTACTCGTGGTTTGCCCCTTTTCAGGTGAGTCCGTGTACTTGGACTCAGTGCTCCATATGTGGTGATTCCCCTCTTGGTAATCCCGTGGGACGCGTTTCCACTGTTCGGTTTCCCCTCAGGTGAACCCCTCCCGGTGGCATCATTTCATATGTGAACTTCCCCATTGGTAAGTCCATGTGAGGTATTCTCCACATGTTAACCTCCCTCCGGTAGGATGTGGTCTCCGTAGTGCCCTCCCTCCTGGAGAGGGAAGAGCTCTTCCCAGCACTATCCTAGATGGTGCTCGGTGGCAAATTGCTTAACAGCAAATATCAGGAAAGGCCACCGCCTGTAGCCTCCTTGGGTAAGTGCCTCCTCCCCCTTTAACGAGACTAGGGAGATGCCTTACCTAACTCACTGGAAGGTCACGACGTGGTCACGCGCTCGCTGCGAGGTACGCAGCAGCTTGCCCGTGTCCACTCTTCCGTACCTCGTGACACAGTTCAGCACCTGCGATGTGACCAATAGGAACCCCTAGTGTCACTACATCAACAAAACGTCGAGTGAGTGAAAGACAGGGACCGTCTAGGTTACTGGTGTAACCTCTGTTCCTTGATGGAGGGAACGAGACATAGTGTCCCTCCTGCCGTGGCGCTGAACCTGCCACTGACATGGCCGGGATTCTCTATCGGCTCCTCAGCATAAATCAGAATGAGTGGTGCACGCCATCTCCGGGGTGGTGAGTGGAATGCAGATTCCACTCGCCAGTTGTCATTGACCTTTTCTATTTTAAGCAAAGGTGATTGAGGCTCTCAAGATCGAACCCCTAGTGTCACTACATCGACACAACGTCTTGTTCCCTCCATCAGGGAGCAGAGGTTACACCAGTTAATTATAATAATAACTATAAAACCAGCAATGATAATGATGATAATAATGGTGATAAAAATAATGTAATCTGAGTAAATATTAATTATGAATTTTATTGAATTGATCCATTTGCTCAAAGGCAAGGTTTGGTAGCAAACCTCAGAAAACAATTCACAAAACCAACAACATTACTAACTTTCTTTAAAGCTTATTTTGATTTGATTTTATCTTTCTCTATGTCTCAAGGGGTTAGGTGCTCTGACATCGTAATTCGTGAGTGCCTTCTCCAATGCAACAAACATTGTGTGACTGTGGCAACATTTTGCAAAATAAAAATGATGTGGTTCATAACACGTCTCAGGGCAGTTCCAAAGTAAAATGTCCACTGTTTGGCGCTAAAAGCGAATGAAATGTTCTCCAGAACAGATTTTAAGGTTAATGTTCTATCGAGATTTAAATCAATAAAACCTACCTCCCTACCCTAAACCTTAAACCTAAACCTAACCGATAGTGTCATAAAAAAAAAATGTGAAATGAAAAACAATTTCTAAAGCAACCACGTCATTTTGTGTTACTTCTATGAAACTTTCAGCTCATGTGTTGACTCGCATCATCTTCATGACTCGTACCCCTGTCCTTTGCATTGCATATGCAACACTGTATCAGTTGAGCTACTGTGCAATTTGATCACACTCAACAAGCTTGTAAATGTAGTTAGTTCAGTTAGGACAACTCTCGGAGTAGTATAACATATATTTTCTATTCTATACATTTATGACATGGTATGGGCTTGGTCTTGGCGGACTAGCTCTGCTCTATGCATGCAGATGCTGCTGTTGCTACTTGACATCAGTAAATATGCTGCTGCTGTTGCACGGAGCCTGTACGCAGCCGCTGCTGACAGAGAAGCTTGCTGCTTCTACTCAACAAACATAAAATTCCCCCAAACTGCATTAAAAGAAAACAAATAGACAAGACAAGCAAATAAGGTGATCCCTCCCCCAACAAGCAGATCTGACCGTCAGACATGTGGGCTGCAGTGAGGTCGTGTGTAGCTAGCAGTGTATCCCTAGAATATATAGGCAGCTTTATATTTTAGATATAAATTCCCTTTTATACTGTGTGAGCAAAAAATTAAGCGTCATATTATAAAGACAATGTGTGGTTTGCAAAATTAAATAACTGGCTGTTATTTTGTAATAAAGGAAATTAAGAAAATGAAAAATGATTAAAATATAATATTAAAAAATCTGGAAAATATTACTTTGTATTAAGTTGAGCGCATATCTTTTTTTTTACCCACTGTTAGAGTAATATTAGATGTACAAACCTGAAGAAAAACCTTTTTAATTGAATTGAAATATATTTATACTCTTTAAAAAGCAGAATGAAAAAACAATATTGTCAAATTGGGTCTTTTTCTTTTTTCTTTTTCTTTTCTGCGGACCCCTTAGCACCTCCTGGCGGCCCCCTAGGGGTCCCCGGACCCCAGTTTGAAAACTCCTGGTCTAGTTTATCTAGTTATTATTATTTTTTTAATTATTTTTTATTTTTAAATTTTTTTGACAGCACATTTGCACTGTTGCAGTGTTGACCCGTAGATACTGTTGTTGCGGCACCTGGACAGCACATTTGCACTGCTTGCAGTCCCCCCCCCCGGCTTGAGCTAAGTTAGACAAGACTAGCATGACACAAGCTGACAGCTCACCCTAGCCAGTTTAGGCGACGACTAGCACAGCACAGCTGACAGCATACCCCAGCAACCACCTGAGCAATTGTATGATCAACTGAATCCAGAATACATCGCTTGAGTATTCAGAATAAATTGAACTGGTCTGAGATGCTGCTGAAAACCAACATTCCATTCTATTAGATAGCCAACAAGGTAACTCTGGGTGCTGGAGTGATCTTGCTCTGGATTTGAAGAGTGCTGGTGTATGCTTCTGCATAAAGAGTCCCTTCTGTATACAGAGTCCCTTGAGTAGACATATTTGCTTCACTGCAGGTGAACCATGACTCGTCATAGGTTATCCATCGACCGTTAGGAAGAGAGGGTCATAAAAGGAGGCAGAGTTCTGGTCTGAGGTCAGGAGACATGTGGAGACAGAGCAGAACTGTCTTAGTTTGGGTTAGGCAATAGGTGATCCTTATTAAATTACAGAAGATTTTGTTTTGTAGATGCTGCAGTTGCGGCACCTGGACAGCACATTTGCACTGCTTGCAGAGTCATAAAAGGTCTAGTTGCTCGGCCTAATGATGCTGCAGTTGCGGCACCTGAACAGCATGTTGTGCTCAGCAGTGAGAGGTTTAGTTGCTCGGCCCTAAGATGCCACAGTTGCGGCACCTAGACAGCACATTTGCCCTGCTTGCAGTGTCATAAAATGTCTAGTTGCTCGGCCTAAAGAGGCTGCAGTTGCGGCACCTGAACAGCACGTTGTGCTCAGCAGGCCGAGTAGATGATAAGCATAATGAATTATGATTGGACATCACTGATTATGAATTAGGAAGTATAAGCCACAGAGGGAATATTCTTCTATTTAATATCTTATACTGAACAGTAGTTGCGATCATGCGATACAGACTCAGACCCTGTTGGATATTAGCATGAATTTGTTGCTGCATTATACGAGCGGTGTCTTTCAAAGCTTATAATGCCTGTCGTGTGTGAGTGACCCTAGATGATACATATCGATTTATGCAAATGAGTTCAGAATGTAACAAAAATGATGAGCAGGAGAATGCTGACCATGCAAATAAAGTTATCATATCAACAGGATCCTATGACATAACTGGTTGTTTAAAATGCCAAAGCACGCAAAATACAGCCTTATATCCAATTACTGCATGCCTGCTGATTTCGATTTAATGATAGACTGAAACCATTTGCGGAAGGAAGCTTCCATAATAGTCGGTCTGATATTACCGTGAGAGGGTCCGAACATTATGTCTCTTGAAGATGCCTAGCAACAAGGGTTTCTGCAAGGGAAGACTCTAGACCGACACTGAAAAGGCGGAATAGAAGCTGCATCTAAAACAGTGGTTTTCAACCGGGGGTGGGGACCCACTAAGGGGCCTTGGCACACTTCCAGGGGCCTCAAGATCTTTAAAATGATTTAGATAGGAAGATTATTATGATTTAAATATTTATTATATTATAAAACTTACTGAAAATACTAAAATTAAGACTCCCTTCAACATTTTGCTTTAATGAAGAATATAAAGTTCTAGACTTTCTGGAGTACAAATTATAATGAATAATAGTTTTAATTTATTGTTTGTCATTATTATAGTAAAAATAGAGGAAATATATTATAATAATAAAATACCCTACATGGAAGGCCTTTGAATATTTTCTCTGACAGTTGGGGGGCCTTGAAGTCAAAGGGTGGAGAACCACTGATCAAAATACATGGTACGTTTTCAAACAGATCAATGGTATTCAGTGGGCATGCATGCATTTATACATCATTTATGTTGCAACAACTGATGATGACAATTATCTTTAAAATATAAAATCAAATATGCTTATATGACGAGTTTAAAACTGCTCTGAAGCTGCCATCATTTATGCAAAACCAGTGTACAAATCTTACATCAAGTCTGGGTTTGTAGAGTAAGGAGATTTATGGAGAGTTCGGAATGGCACACCACCCCCACTACCTCCACTGCGTATGTCAATGGCAGATATAGCATGAAAGTACGGTAGTATGCAATTCTGAACCCAGCCCATAACTTTCTGCTGAAATACTATTCCAAAATATTTAAAACAAATAATTAAAAGCAATTCTGTTCGCTTTAAACTGATTTGTGCATGTACAGAGCAGGCTTAACACAGGTATGTAAAGATACCTTTAAAAGCTTGAATTCTCTTCTAGAAAAACTACTATAAAATTGATCTTGTTACCTGCTAAAATCTTTGTGGGGATGGGGGCGTGGTCATGTGTCTATTTGCGGGAGAGAGGGAGTGGTGTGGCTCGTCAAGCTTGTTGGCATAATTTCTAACAGCTGTTTCTCATTACAGTGATGGCAGAGAAAGCCCTCACCACTGGGCAAGGTGATCAAGACCCTCGCCGGCTTCCAGCAAAACCAGCATCAAGCCCTCATCGAGCTGCAGCTGGAGCAGAAACAGCATTTCCAACTCCTGCTCCAGGCCTAAGCGGAGGACCTACAGGCATTCTGGAGCCTGATCAGACATGAGGGGGCTGCTGCTGCTGCTGCCCTGGAGCCCACCTTGGCTGTCCAACTGGTCACCCTCATCAAAATGGGGCCGGTCGATGATCCCAAAGCATATCTCGACCTCTTCGAGAAGACGACCGAGGTGTGGGAATGGCTGCCTGACCAGTGGGCGGCCCGACTGTTGCCACTACTCTCCAGGGGAGTGCAGCTTGCAGCCCAACAGCTCCCTGCAGCCAACCTCCTCGTCTATGCTGACCTAAAGAGAGCCATCATGCAGCGAGTTGGCTGGACCCCTGAACAGTGCCGACAGCACTTACGCTCCCTGAAGCTGGGCAAACACGTCCGCCCATTCACCTTCACGCAGCAGTTCCAGGACGCCTGCCGGAAATGGTTGCTGGCAGGGGAACCCGCGGCGCTCAAGGCATCATGGATTACATGACGGCGTTTCTGGGAAGCAGTGAACCGGAGTCTCTCTCTGTCTACTTTCTCTCTCCTACCCCCAAACCCCACTCCCGCCCATCCTCTCTCCATCCCATCCCTGCCCCCAGGAAACTGGGCAATCCTGTGCCCAGATTTCTTCGCCGGTTAGGGGGGTCTTCCCCCCTCCCTGTGTCTCCTGCTAACTCATTCTCTCTCTCTCTCTCCCAAGTTGCACAAACCTCATAGAGCACCACATCGAGACCACCCCGGGGGTGGTGGTTCGTAGCTGCCCCTATCGCCTTCCTGAACACAAAAAAGGTAGTTCAGGAAGAATTAAAGACGATGCTTGACATGGGCATAATAGAAGAGTCGCACAGCAATTGGGCCAGCCCGGTGGTACTGGTACCTAAGGGCAATGGGACAGTCCGTTCTCTGTAGACTATTGAAAAGTGAACGTGGTGTCCAAATTTGAAGCATACCCAATGCCCCGGATTGATGAATTGCTCGATTGGTTTGGCGCGGCTCAATTTTATTAGACATTGGATTTAACAAAGGGTTATTGGCAGATCTCCTTAACTCCAATCTCCCGAGAAAAAAATGGCAGGGGTGGGGGTGGAGTTGGCAGGCCGGATGTTGCCCCGGCCTGAGTCGGGCGGTGGGGGTATGTGGGGTTGGGGGTGTGGTCGTGTGTCTGTTTGCAGGAGAGAGGGAGTGGTGTGGTTCGTCAAGCTGGTTGGCATAAATTCTAAAAGCTGTTTCTCATTATAGTGATGGCGGAGAGAGCCCTTAAAAGCAGCCAAACACGCCAGAGAAGACAGAGAGAGAATGACACAAGAGTTCAGTGCTGGCATGTCTTATGTGTGTTTCATGTCTCTGATTTTTGAGAACTTTATTATTTTGAGAAGTTTATGTTTATTGAGAGTGTTGAAATATTGAATATTGAGTGTTTATTTCACCAGGAAATTGCCGTGTTACGTACAACAGGCCACAAAAAACTCATTTTGCAAAAATGTAGTTATTGTAAAATTATTTTATGACCAGGTTGTGAATGCCACTGGGGGAGAAATACAAACAGACCAAGCTATCTTGCCAAGTACAAAGAAAACCGAAATAAAGAAAGAAATCTTGTTGAAAATATATTTTATTCTACTGATTTTCTTTTAATTTTAAATTGTATTTTACAATCTTAACATGATATTTTTAGAGTTTTCTACACTTTTCCCTCATATTTTCTATCCCTGTTTTTGTGTGAGTTTCGATGCTTTGGCCGTATTACATGGGATGGGATGGGATGGATGGATGGATATTTATATATAAGCTTATTTTAAGAAATTAGCATATATCTTGTCCAACAATCCAGTCTTTCTCCTCTTCAAAAGCTCCCGACTGCCCAATCTCTCCTGTTATTTCTCTTCCTCTTTCTTTTCTCGCTCTCTAGATTCCCCTGGTAGTCTGTATGCTGGTAGACCATAGGAGGCAGATCTCTCATCTTTGAAATGAGAGAGAGAGAGAGAGAGAGAGAGAGAGAGAGAGAGGTAGAGTAAGAGAGAGATTCAACATTTTACACATCAAACTCAGCAAAGTCATGACAAAGGACATTTTGGAAAGAACTTTTGATCTGTCCCACACTCCACCTCCCTCTGTCCTCTTTAAACTTGCCTATTAAAAGTGTAACTAGAACCAGGCTTGTTGGCATAGGGGGAGACATGTTTGGGCTACGTTTACTTCACTAAGGTCAAAAGTCATTAAACGGGTCTTGTTATGGACACACAGACTGTTTAATGGAATAGCTTGCCCAAAAATAAAAATTCTGTCATCATTTAATCACGCTCATTTCACTCTAATGCCGTATGACTTTTTGTCTTACATGAATCACCAACAGAGAAATGTTGAAGAATTTACTGGCCATACTTTTGCTTAAAATGCAAGTTAATGTTTGTGTGAGGAACAGTTGTTATTCACTGTTAATCTTCCCCTCCACCAAAGCTCTGAAATGGACTACAAAATATGATGGTATTCACACCAAACGCCATTGGTTCTCATGTGTCTCATGACAAAACACCAATGACATCCAAGCCACTATGTGTTTTTTTGAGAGTCATAGCAGAAGGAAAGATTTCCAGCAAATAACAATTTAAAACTGGGTCTGTTCCTCACACAAAACTCTTGTATAACTCCAGAAGACCTAGAATATAGCGAACAAGTTGTATGGAAAATTTTATGGTGTTTTTAAAAAAAAACATTTTTTAAGCTTGACAGCTCAAGAGTCCTTTCAATTTCGTTATATGGAAAAGAGTGGCCTTTAATATTTCACCTTTTGTGTTCCACAAAAGAAACAAAATCATATGGGTTTGGAACAACACGAAGACATAATTGACATAATTTTTATTTGTATGTGAACTATAAAAAGACATTTTGAAATAGACTCAGAAATAGGTCTATGGAAATCGGTTTTATTTGTATTAAATTTTTTTTATTTGCCCATTTGTTTTCATGTATGATTACAGGCCTATAAACACAAAGCATTGTGTGATCATGTTAAACCAATGTTTTGTTGATATCACAGAAAACCCCAAATCTACACTGTCGCTTTGGCACAGTCAGAGAGATTGAGATAATCGGCAGGAGAGACGCTGCTCTCTTTCATTTTGCCACTGGAGAGTGGGAACAAAGGACAGAGGTCAGAGGTGAGAACTGCAGGCTTCAAAAGAATATGAGACTAAACACACAAATACACATACTAACACACACAAAACTACAGCTTCACACACAGAGAAACACAATAACGCCCACAGAAATACACGCATATGCATTTGATTAATAAGTATTCAAATCTGGTTGCAATTTAGTGTGCAACAGGAAACTGTACAAAGATCACCGAATCACAATGTACAAATAGGATTTAGAGAACAGCAAATAAAAGCAACCAACATTACAAATCTTTTAATCACTGATATTTAAGCTACAGTATGAGAGGATATGAATTAAGTAGGCTGTCTGTGTAACTCTCCACATCACAAAATCACAATATGCAACTAGAATGTAGTGATCGCCACTTAAAGCAACCAACATTACAAATCTTTTAAGAATTTTTAAGCACTGATCTCTCAGATATTAGAGGATATGAAATGAAGTCAGCTGTGTATAACACTCTCATCTGAGACAAGCGTTGACAACGAGTTGTCATATAAACAAACTTCGACAGAGATTAAAGGGACTAATGCCTGATTCAAACGCTGCTAAAAGCCCAATGAAAGATAAACCACACCAATAAACATCATCCCATTAAGAGATGCCACAAACAAAGACAGTTGGGTTGTGTTTACTCTCCGTATGTACGTGTCTTAGAGTGTTTGTGTGCATGCCTGTGTGTGAGTGTGTATGTTAGCATGTGTGTGTAATCATTCATTCTTAAAACTTTCAGGGAACATGTCTCTACAGGGTGTGTCATAAGCATGTAATCTTGGGAGAGTGCTCATAAAATGTCCTAAAAGCTTTCTAAGGTTCAGTGTTTGAGTAAGTGCATGTGTTTGTTTAACATTTAACTTTAATCTTTGTGTGTGGTTTATGTTCCTTAAGGTCTTATGCATTATGCATGTCTTCTGCAACTTATTAGGCCTTTCGGTTGTTTGTATGTGTGTTTCTGTGTATGTGTCACGTAGCAACCTGATGGTCATTTTCGATATGTGTTTATACCGGAAACTGCATAATAATATTGTGATTACTACCTCTACCCTTAATTACAATATTCCATAGGTCCACTGAAAAGCCCTTTTCATGCATATAATAATATATTCCAGTGTTTCTCAATTTTTTGAGAAAAATGTACCCCCACAGCAAATTAATAAGGCTCAAGTACCCAATTAATCGACACCAAACTAGAAATGTTTTCCTTTTAATACTGGATATCATTTAGCATTATAATTAATATTATTAAAATAGCTATTATGATGAATGATTTACTTTTAAACTAAAACAATCTATGGAAAACATACTAATCAAATAGCTTGCTCTCAAACAGAAGCAGTTTGAGATATACAGTCTAGAATCTATTTTATAACAGCATGTACTTTAAAATATGCTTGATTGTCTGATACATTTTTGGCAGATGCTATTTGCACCCTGGTGCAAATAATGATATATGCTATTTACACCTCAGTGCAAATAGTGGCAGATACTGTATTGTTTGCACTCCAACCCTGGTGCAAATAATGGTAGATACTAATTGCACCCTGGTGCAAATAGTGTCAGATATATTTTGCACCCATAATTAAATAATGACATACAGTATGGGCATCACTGCAATGTGTTTATTGTGTTTATTTAGAGTCCCACAGACACATTCCATTAACCCATACCCCTAAACCTACAGTAACCACGGTTTCACCATGGTATTTTTTGTAAATTTACATTAGCCACAAAATTAACCATGGTTACTATATTACCATCATATTACTGTACTGTGGCAACGGCGGGTACCCAGTATGCACTGTGGCTAGGAAAGGACGGACTGAGTTCAGAACGAATAACTCAGTCATTAGGTAAAAGTGTGCGAAACAGGTTTAGTGTAGTGTTTATAGTTGACTGTTCTATCGAAGTGTGCTGTATTTACATTCTCTTGTTTGTGTCTTACCATTATGTAACATTGTAGTCCTCAGATGGTAGTCCTATATATGTACCATTGTTATGAAGGTGTGTATGTGTATCAGTCTCTGCCAGTGTCCCATTTAAGTGACATCAATAAAGGAGACTTTGTTAATACCTGAAGTCTGTATGACATTGCATTTGGCATCAGAAGTGGGATGGACGACCAAGATCTGATGCGGATAGTGTGAGACTTGGGCAGTCTCATCAAAGAGCTGCACCGCAATGTACCGCATTTACAGCGGCAGTTCAAAACCCACATGGCGGAATTGGAGCGCCCCTTCGGGGAGCAGCATATGACGGAGCAATGACAAGACCAGTTGGCCAACCTTTGGAGGAAGAAATGGGAGAGCCTTGGGTCCCTCGCAGCAGACATTCAATTCTATGTTCGGCGAGGGTACCCACTGTGTGATGCGGCCGCACAAGGGAAGTTGGCCCTTCATGCTTTCTTGCTTGCATGCAGAGGCCATCTTCAGCATAGCACGGCCGCCAGCTGTGTTGCAGCCACTCCCTGAGAGGGTACATCAGGCCAAATACACTGGAGAAGATAGCAGCGGGGACACTGAGTGTGTCCGCCGGGTAGACAACATGACGCCTCCGAGGGAGTAACGACCTCCATCCCTGGGTCCGAGGAGGTGAGATGCTCGACGATAGCCTTGCTAGCATTGTGGTGAGCTAGGAAATGTGGCATGGAACTGCCTAGCTACAGCACCTCAGCCTCGCCCTTCTCCGCCATCAGAAAACTAGAAGGGAGTAGCAGGAAGGAGGAACTGCCGCTCACCTCCTCTATTACCACCCTCTAAGGGAAGTGTCTACGTGTTGTGCACCATGGACGGTTACCCCTGTCGAGCCCTTGTCGACACCGGCTACAAAATCTCCCTTGTCCGGCCAGATATCTTAGCAGTCACCACAGAGATGCAGCCGGCTGGCTGGGCATCTGCGCCGAAATATATATGGACAGTGACTGGGGAGAAAGCCATGCTCTGGGGGAAAAAGACAGTCCAGGTGTTGGTGGGCACCGAAAGTGTAAAGCATGATGTCTGGCTCTGACATCGAGGATGATTTCATTGTGGGGCTGGATCTTTTGCACCATTTAGGTGCATGCATTGATGTGCCAAGAGCCACACTTCGGCTATGCATGCAGACCGTACCACTGGAAGGGGGACAGCCATCAGCCGATCGGCAGAGCTCGAGGGTGCGCTGGAAAGTACGCATCATGGCACACCGGCACAAGCGATGCAAAGCTACAATTACATGGTCCCCATCGCCACTAAGCCCCTGTCAGTAGAGACTATACAGGCAGTGGAGGATTTATGGCAATGCAGCAGTGGGGGGTTGACGACGCACCATATTGTTGCCATTCGTCTGCCATTGGCTAAAAAACGGGCAGCAGAGCAGAAGATATGGAAGATGGAGCAGACGGGGGTCATTGAACCCTCAACCAGTCCATGGACAGAGTCCGGTATGTTAGTCAAGCAGAAAAACTCGTTGTGGCAGTTTTGTGTGGATTATCACCGCCTCAACGCTGTCACGAAGAAGGACTCATACTCACTTCCCATGATTGATGACACTTTGAATTGTATCGCTGGGTCTAGCTGGTTTAGCTCCCTGGATCTCCGCAGCAGCTATTGGCATGTGGAGTTGTTGCCGGAAGCCAAGGCCAGGACTGCATTTACCATCGGCCAAGGATTGTGGCAATTCCGGGTTATGCTGTTCGGGTTGTGCAATGCCCCAGCCACGTTCGAGCACCTGATGGAGCAGGTACTCCAAAACATTCCTCGCTGCCATTGTTTAGTCTATCTGGATGACCTGTTTGTGCACAAAAAAGACTTTGAAGGGGCACTGAAAAATCTGCGGGAGTTCTTTGACATGATCCGCGGAGCCGGTTTACGGCTGAGTCTCATAAAGTGCACGCCGCTGCAGAATTAAATCACATACCTGGGACATGTGGTGAGTGCTGCAGGCGTGGCCACAGACCCCATCAAGGTGGCCGCAGTGAGGGATTGGCCCTTGCCCAGCAACGTCACCGGGGTGCGGAGTTCTATTGACTGTAGGAATGGACATGGGCGGTGCAGACTGTGGCAGCATCTGCCAGCCTGAACGCCAAGGACGATCAATCCGCTCTTGATCACTAGCAACTGCAGCAAAACCAAGAAGGGGCTCTGTGGGATCGTCTGGGGTACAGTGGCTGTTCAGTGGCAGATGTTGGTTCCTCGAACACTCCGACCACAAGTACTAAGAGTGGTGCATGGCTCGGTGGGGGCGAGTTGGCCTTTGGCGTGCCCATGGAGCCAGAAATCCCTGGTGGCCCAAGTATGGATTACCTCCGTCAGCTGCGGGAGCATTTGCGGACATTACATGCCATGGCTCGGGAGCGGCAGGAGGCAGCGGCTGGTAAGCAAAAACACAACTATTGCAAGGACCCTGTGAAATGTTGGCAAAAATTTCAGACATGGTCTACAGGGTTCGAATGGGGACCCATAGACATCAGACAGTGGTGTTGCACAGGGACTGACTGGCTCCATACCAGCCACGGGGAGGGGCCCAGCCAAATATGGACTATGGAGCCAAGGAGAGCCTGTCTTGCATCTCCAGCAGGACAGATGGGACCGTCGTCACCTGCTCTTCCTCCTCATAACAGCAATGATGGGGTCAGTACAGGTGGTCAACCGTATATGAGAGTGCAATTAGGTGTGTTTTCAGTCTGCGCTGGATCTATCTCTCCCCCAGTAGCTCCAGGTCAGAGGGCCCTGGGGTCAGACTCTAAAAGCCTAGAAGAGAGGCCCCTATCTCAGCCACACTTTCCAGCACTTCTGTGTTCCCTACACACTACCAGATAACATAGAAGTGCAGCCAGCTATGTGTCTGTGTATGTATGGATGGATGCATTTGACAGCATTAAAACAAATGTGTGTGTCTTGTGATTTCAATGAAGGCAGATGGTCACACATTCAAAACTGGTGTGATCATTTGAGAGATAGCTTGTCTGCCTCACAGATCCTTTAACTGACTGAAAGAGCCTTAAACAGACTTTTGTCAAATGCACACAATGTTAAACATATAATTTATACTTTTTCAGTGTTATGTTGCCACATGGATGTAACTTGGAATACAAGTTACATTGTGTCCATTTTAACAGCAGTATTTCAGACATCCTCAGATGAGCACAAGTTACAATGTGTCCATTTCAACAGCAGTATTTCAGACATCCTCAGATGAGCATGCCATATTGTTGCCAGGTGATAAGAAAAAATAAAAATAGAGAGGACACCTTCAGACCCTCATGAATTTGTGTGAAGTTTTCCAAAAAAAAAAATTGATATTTACATTTTCATGAAAAGGTACATTTTGTTCAGGTCAGTGGAGTAACACTAAGAAAACTTCTTGATATTCATGACTCAAAAATTCATGATATTTGTGTCTGGTTCTTTCTGAGAACAAGTGCACTAACTTTCCACAACCTGTGGTAGGCACATAGTTCCAAAGATTATCTGTGTGCTGCTGTGAAGTTGTGATTTATGCAAGCTTGAATGTGTGTATCTGAAAGGATTGCATTCTCACACTGGACTTTATCCACTGTTTCCTGCCAAGTTTTGCCAGTCAGTCACAATCAGACTAATGGTATGAAGTTTATCAGGAAAAGATTACCTTTGACCTGTAAACCCTAAACAAGACTTGGGGCAGGGTAAGGTTCATAACATATACTGGTTATTTTCGGAATGGAACACTGGACACACGTAAGGAACACATTGTTTATGTAAACCAAAAATTTGAATACTGTGCACATTATACATACTATTTACTGCAGAAATAGTAATAGTAAGGTAATATGCTATTACGGACACTGTCATATTAACATAAACATAACTTTACACGCATGCACGCATCCACACACATACACACACACACGCACATACACACCCATTCTCTTTTCACAGATCAGAGTGATAATCTGATTAACTGTAATATTTATCCATGAAAGGGAGACTGAAAAAGAAAGAGAGAGAAAGAAAGAGGTAGAGATAGAAAGACAGAATTTATTTTAGGTGTCTAGGAGTTGGGGTGGGCGGGGCAATCTCAAATTATCACACTGTGCATTTTTACAGACAGAAAGACAGACACTTGACCGACTGACATGACATGATGAAAAACTAGATGATAGATGCTAGTCAGTAGGTTACATACATTTTCTATACGTTTTTTTCTATAAGGTTTCAGTACGTTTCTAGACAATACATTTACTTAATCATGTACTTAATGAATCAAATAAACTTACACAGCAGATTCACTCTCACAGATATACTACTTTGAATTATTATGCAACATTCTGGAATTTTAGTGGTGAAATATATTTCTATAATTGCCGCTAAAACTGTATATTTTAACACCTGTCCCAGGCAACTGATCACAGTCCATAGAGCCCCATTGAAGCCGTACTTCAACGGTAGTCTACGGCAGAAGAGTGTCACATTGAATTGAGTGGAGCAAAAGATCGATGTTCACTGGACAAAAAGCTCTAGACTCGTCAATGTGGGCCCTGCCCAGAGGCCGTGCATCTCTGGGGGTCTATGAAAGCTTCATGAGCGCTATTTGTATGAGGGAAATTATCTGATTGTTGATTGGACAGTGGGCTTTCAATCAATGTATTTCTATCCCGCCTGGAAACCCAGCTTCTCTATCTGATGATTGGTCATGCTCTCAAATGGGCTGAACCACGTAACAAACAGCCAATCACTGAAACGGTGATGTACGTGAGTGACAGCATTTCAAATTAATACACAATCACTGTCATTCATTAGGTGCAGTGATCGGAGGTGACATTTCACTTTTGCCTTTGGCAAATGTATATGTTGAAAATAAAATTGTAAATAAGGTTCAGTATTTTTGGTATTTTATTTTCATTCAGAAAGTTCAAGTTTTTTTTTTTTTTTGGTGAGTTGGCAAGTGCTTTTTGGGGCAAAATGGCAGACTCTACTAATGTTGACTTAATTTCGGAGGAATCCATCAAATCAAAATGGTCCATTTCCTGCAAAAAAATAAAATAAAATAGGAGAGCAGACTTCACATTTAAGTTGCCTAAGTAGAGAATAATAGAGAATAATAAAATAAAAATAATGTTAATAATGAAAAATATGCGAGTACACTTTTTATGGACCGACATCTGTGCTTCCCCTCTTTTGAAAACCACCAGCCGCCACTGGTCTTGCGACACCGTTGCGACAGTGTTCCGTACTGGGCAACTGTCCACTGTCCATATGATTGTCTATATGATTGTTATGTTACTGTTCTTTATTGTGAAGCATCCTTGAGCTCTGGAAAGGCGCTATATAAATTAAACATATTATTATTAATAATATGTTACCCTAAGATGGACTTTTTTAGGATGCTCAGAATGTATTAGAAGAGTTGTGTATTATAAATTTGATCTCATTATCGTCCTAATTACCCCATCAGGTTATTGACGCTGACCTGTTTACTGCACAGATTTAAAGATGCTCTTGTGATCACGCACCTATGAATTGAAATATGCTGAAAAATATGTTTTTAGGGTAATTACATTGGAAGGACAATGTTCTACCTACGCCAACCCCCCAGCAAATCACCTACTTCCTACCAATGTTTATGCCAAGAACACCCTCAAACTCACTTTACGCACAGAGAGCCAATGGACAAGGCAGGAGAAACCAAGTGTAAAAAAGGCAAGAAATCATTTGCGCTTTAATGATGCCACTGTGCCATGTCACAAACTGTTTATCCTGAGATGTGAAGCTTCCGTCAGAATAACACGTCAAAATAAAAGCTCACATCAAAATAAAAGCTCATGTCAAAACAAAAGCACAATTCAAAATAAAAGCTAGATGCCTGAAATTGAAGAAACTGCAACAGAAATATATTACAACTGTATAATAAAATTTTATATTCACTGTAGTAATAACAATAAAAAGAAGTAATGAATAAAAATAATCATAATAATATTAAAATTAAGCAATATGTCTCACAAGCAAGAGTTCTATTGTACTGAATATAAGTAAATACAAAAATGCAATGGTATGTTGAAGAATAGTTGTTCTATTTTCACTTGTTAAAACTATTAAAAGAAGTAATTGCTCTATTTTCACTTGTCAAAAGTTTTAAAGATTAATTTGATTAGACAATATTTTGATGATTACATTAATTTAGCTTTAAAAAATGGAATCCGGAAAAAACAGATTTTGAGGCAAAATAAAACAGATTTCAGCACGGCCCTTCTTAAAAAAACTTAAGCAATGCATACTTAATTGAGAAACACTTGAAGGAAGCATGCATTGAAATTTTACCTTTAATAGTCTAAAGGAGTGTGTTCAATAGCACATTACCATTTGAGCACATTTTTGTTGTGGTATCGAAATTGGTATCGACAACCGTGAAATTTCACCAGTATTGGTACAGACTAGTGAAATTTTGGTATCATGACAACACTAGTCACAGGTGTGCATTTGTAGTCATTTCACAAAGGCTTAGAAAATGGCTCATCCAATCAGAATCAGGGGCCAGATTTATTCTGGGTTCAATACAAGTTAAGCTTGAAAAATGTATTTAGACTTCGTCCCTCCTTTTCGATGTTACAGTGAGGCATTTACAATGAAAGTGAATGGGGACAACTTTGTGTAGTGTTTAAAGACAGAAATGTGAAGAGTATAATTTTATAAAAGCACTTACATTAAGTCCTCTGTTGTAACTTGTATTATTTGAGCTGTAAAGTTATTTAAATTGTTGTTTCTAGGTCGTTTTTTGGGTTTGGAGTATCGCATCATCATGGCAATGAAGTTGTAAAAAGTGGACACAACTTTGCGCAAAAAGGTTAGTAATTGATTTAATCACATGTGTATTGTATACATATTGTGGCTATACTTATGAAAGAGTGAGTATTTTAATGTTTACTGATTGGCCCCATTCACTTCCATTGGAAGTGCCTCACTGTAACCTCTATTTTTATTTTTGGTTAAAAAAAAAGGGGGACAAATTGATACTATTTTTTATTATAATTTTTTTGTTAATCAACATTATGTTTCGTTTGAGCTTAACTTGTATTGAACCTGGAATATTCCTTTAACTAATATTTTCTTCTTATTTTCTAACCAACGAAAAATGTTGAGAATGTTCTTATATATATATATATACAGTATATTAAATTGCACTTTGAAACATTCTTACAAACTTATAATTTATCTTAAGAACTTTTTTCTTAAGAATATATTTGTGAATCCAGCACCAGAGTTGGAACTATAAAACACTGTTTTATAAAATTACATTTCTCTCGCTCTCTTTCTATCTGTGCCCATGTTGCACTTCCATTGCCCAAGCCTATGGCACTTGCTCAAGTTCTATGTTATCTTGATGAACACAAGCAGTAGTCAGGCAAAACATTTCACTTCATCCAGGACACATCTATACAGTCCCTCCCTCATTCTCTACCTGAAGGCCTATACTTCACGTTTCAGGGGGCTTCTGTAATCACCACGGAAAAACAGCAGCAGATTGCAACATTATTATCTGTTCCCTATCTGTCACTCACTCGACGTTGTTTTGATGTAATGACACTAGGGGTCACTCTTGGGAGCCCCAAACACCTCTGATCTTTTTTTTTAAAAGGCCAATGAGAATTGGCGAGTGCAGTTTGCATGCCACTCCCCCGGACATATGGGTATAAAAGGAGCTGGTATGCAACCACTCATTCAGATTTTCTCTTCGGAGCCGAGTGGTTCTATTCATTGAGCTGAATTCATCCGCAGAGTTCATTCACCTCTCTATGCTGGATCTTGCGGCGTATTTCAGGGGCTTCTCCCCCTCTGCATCTGTGGTTTGCAGAGAACGCCCCTGGGCGCTTTGGCAGAACATTTAAAAGAGTATAGTCTAATAGAGTATATTTTGTTTCTGAAAGAGTGGCACACACAGAATGTCTTTTTAAAGATGCGTCTTTTTAAAGATGGCTTTCTGTTTGTGTGTTATTCCTGGTTGCAGTCATTATCTCTCCGCTTCCGACAGCCACGATCGCTGTCTTACGTGTCTGGGCGCTGCACACGCGGAGACATCGTTCGTGGATGGATCATGTCCTCATTTCGAGAACATGACCATGGCAACGTTGCGGTCGCAGCTTGCATTCGTAAGAAAGCAAGCCACCCCAGCGGCTCCCCGCCTCGGTCCTTCTACCTACGGGTATGAGGTCGTGCCGGTTAGCGCTGGGGGCGATTTGGGGACCTCAATTTCAGCCATTGATCCAGGGCAAGCACATGTTGGTCCAGACGGACAACACAGCGACGGTAGCATACATCAACCGCCAAGGCGGTCTACGCTCCCATTGCATGTCACAACTCGCCCGCCGTCTCCTCCTCTGGAGTCAGTAGTGCCTCAAGTCGCTACGAGCCACTCACATCCCAGGCGATCTCAACACCGCAGCGGACGCGCTGTCACATCAGGTTACCCTCAGGGGAGAGTGGGGACTCCACCCTCAGTTGGTCCAGCTGATTTAGAGTCGATTCGGTCGAGCACAGGTAGACCTGTTTGCTTCCCGGGATTCCTCCCACTGCCCGCTTTGGTACGCCCTGACCGAGGCACCTCTCGGTATAGACACGTTGGCACACAGCTGGCCCCCTGGACTATGCAAGTATGCGTTTCCCCCAGTGAGCCTACAGGTTCTGTGCAAGGTCAGGGAGGACGGGGAGCAAGTCATCCTAGTAGCACCCTACTGGCCCACCCAGACATGGTTCTCGGATCTCACGCTCCTCACGACAACCCCCCCCCCCCCCAGAGAATTCCCCTGAGGAAGGACCTTCCTTCTCAGGGACGGGGAACCATCTGGCACCAGCGACCAGACCTCGGACACGGAGGACTTAAGTGGCCTACCGCCCATGGTGGTAGACACAATCACTCAGGCTAGGGCTCCCTCTGTGAGGCGCCTGTATGCCTTGAAGTGGCGTCTGTTCGCTAAGTGGTGTTCTTCCCGACGCGAAGACCCCCAGAGATGCGCAATTGGATCGGTGCTTTCCTTCCTGCAGGAGAGGTTGGAGGGGCGGCTGTCCTCCTCCACCTTGAAGGTGTATGTAGCTGCTATTTCGGCTCATCACGATGCGGTAGACGGTAAGTACTTGGGGAAGCACGACTTGATCATCAGGTTCCTAAGAGGTGCTAGGAGGTTGAACCCCTCTAGACCACACCTCGTCCCCGCGTGGGACCTCTCTGTAGTCCTTCAGGGTCTACAGAGAGCTCCCTTTGAGCCCTTGGATTCAGCTGAGTTTAAAGCACTCTCTTTGATGACTGCCCTCCTGACTGCGCTCACTTCCATTAAGAGGGTAGGGGACCTGCAAGCATTCTCTGTCAGTGAATCGTGCCTGGAGTTCAGTCCATGTTACTCTCATGTGATCCTGAGACCCCGACTGGGCTATGTGCCCAAGGTTCCCACGACCCCTTTTAGACATCAGGTGGTGAACCTGCAAGCGCTGCCCCAGGAGGAGGTAGACCCAGCCTTGGCGTTGCTGTGTCTGGTGCGAGCTTTACGCATCTATTTGGATCACACGCAGAGCTTTAGAAGCTCCGAGCAGCTCTTTGTCTGCTTTGGTGGACAGCGGAAAGGAAGCACTGTCTCCAAACAGAGGATCACCCACTGGGTCATTGACGCCATCATGATGGCATAACAGGCTCAGGATGTGCCACCCCCTGCGGGGTTACGAGCCCACTCTACCAGGAGTGTGGCCGCCTCCTAGGCCCAGGCTAATGTCACTACATCGTGTCCCTCTTGCCACAACACTGAACTACCTGCTGAAATGGCCAGGACCTTATCTCGGCTCCTCAGCACAAAAACTGAATGAGTGGTTGCATACCAGCTCCTTTTATACCCGTATGTCCGGGGGAGTGGCATGCAAATTCCACTCGCCAGTTCTCATTGGCCTTTTCAAAAAAGATCAGAGGTGTTTGGGGCTCCCAAGAGTGACCACTAGTGTCACTACATCAACACAACGTCTTGTTCCCTCCATCAGGGAACGGAGGTTACGAAAGTAACCATGACGTTTCATCCTTAAAGTGATCTCTGCTACTGATGTCTGCCCATCACAATGTTTTTTATTAAAAGAAAACAAGCGCAGATAAATGTAAAGAGATACACAGTTACAGTACGTTTTTAGATGCTGTCATGCTATGGGAGAAGGTAAATTGCCCTGGGATACAAATAGATTAGTTGAAATCACTGGGATTCTTACAGGATTAAGAGTATTCTGGCATTTCCATTGTGTTAGCAGGCTGGCAGAGTTTGGGGTCATTCATCCAAAAATTACATACTGTATGGTTTAAAGAGGGAGGTGAAAATTACCCAGCTGAAAAAAAGTTACCAGCACACTGACAGATTATTTAGAGACAACTAACAGCAGTAGACGCTTAACATTTAACACTTAATTTTGATAAGCTATTCAATGTTCATTTAATTAGTACACACAGTAATTTTTTTTAAACATTTT
Organism: Myxocyprinus asiaticus; assembly: GCF_019703515.2. NCBI lineage: Eukaryota > Metazoa > Chordata > Actinopteri > Cypriniformes > Catostomidae > Myxocyprinus > Myxocyprinus asiaticus. Next base: position 20,010,359 of record NC_059379.1, read on the forward strand.
ATCAACTTGAGATGGAAAGTTTCTTAAACTGAGCATGCAACTGACTTATGCAATGTTTACTATGATGTATACGACAAATAGGCTACAATTGTTAAATAAGCAAAGGAGTGGGATTCATATACAGGGTTGGGAGTGTTACTTTTGAAAGGTAATCCACTATAAATTACAGAATACATGCTGTAAAATGTCATTTGTAATGTATTTCGTTAGATTACTCAAGGTCAGTAACATATTCTAAATACTTTGGATTACTTCTTCAGCATTGGTAGATATTTTCACTTGTTTTGACTATAAAAACTCTGCCAGTACAGTAAGACAAAATACACATGTTAAAAAGACATTCTCTGAAAAACCTAAATATTTTATGCAGTGTTGTTTCTAAAACAAGATCAATCAGTCATGTTTTAAGGATTTTTTCTATTTTTACAGGAAAACAATACAAAAATGATTATCAAGAATACAATTTCTGCACTAATATCAAAGGTCTTACTAGAAAAAAATTAATTATGATCTAATGTGAATTTTCTTGAGATAAAAAAATATGATCGTGCCTGGTAACGTGGATGTAAAATGGCTAGAAATAGCATTTTAACTTAGCATAAAGCTGACAATTTACACAAGGTTTATTTCTATTTCAACTGTTCAAAACTTACTTCAAAATTACTTCTCTGTCTGCTGGTATGAATGTAACACATCATAAGAAAGTGTTTCACCGCTGTTCAAATACACTTTGGATCGCATCATTTGTATGTATAAATGTTTTCCATCTGAAAGGACTAAATATTAAATGAAACAAATGACAATAAAATGCAAAGTAATCTCTTCAGTAATCAAAATACTTTTTGAGTGTAACTGTATTCTAATTACCAATGATTTAAATTGTAACTGTAGTGGAATACAGTGACTTATATTTTGTATTTTTAATACATAATCCCGTTACATGTATTCCTTTACTCCCCAACCCTGTTCATATACAACCTGGGAATTTCATGTCCAAGTCAGCCCATATAGTTGGATAGTTTTCTAACTTCAGCATTTATAGTAAAAGAGTAAGTAAATCATTCACTTGTAGCTGTGTGTTGTATTGAAGAGACGGTAATAAAATCTGCTTCTTACTTTACCGAGATTGTGATGATGCAGTGTTTCTTGTCTCCATATAAACCATTTATATGAACCTGCATAAACTCCAGTGATGCCTTTATTTGTTTATTTCCTAAGGCAATGTTTCATAGGCCATGCTGATTGTGAGATCTGTGTGTCAGTTTACAATACACTGCTAAGAAAGAGAGAATGTGCTCTGATAAGAATGGAGAGTAAAATGTGTTTATTAATTTGCCAAGATGAAACAAGATGCAGTTTTGGTGCAAAGAAAGTTAAAGCAGCATGTGCCCAGCGGCTTTCTTCTCTCTGCTGGTTATGTAAAATTTGTGGAGGCGTGTTAGACAGCGTGGAGGACTGTCCTGTCAGCGCCTGATCTCTCATTCATTCTGTCTGTGCAACAGTGTGATAAAACGATGGCAAAATATGATATATGGTAAAACTATATGCGTTCAAAACCAATGAGTTTATATAAATCATAATTAATGATAATAATATGATAACATATATTACCAGCATGTAATATAAAGCAGCATAATGTAGTATTTTTGTATCGCTTAAATAGCTGGAAATGGCTGATACCGCAAGTGGTCCACATTCAAGGTTGATAATGGCGGTGCCTTAGTTTCGATGAAAAATAAGGTGGATATGCAACAATGGTAAATCTTGGGCAGAGATGTAGGTAGTAACGAAGTACAAATACTTTGTTTCTGTACTTAAGTACAGTTTTTCAATATTTGTACTTTACTTGAGTATAAATATTTCTTTGGACTTTTACTTTACTTCACTACATTTTGAAGAGAAAATTGATACTTTTGTTCCAATAAATTTCTCCAGACCCTTTACTTTTGTGACTGAACATAGGAAAAAAATAAGTTGTACGTGCAAAAATGCATGCAGATTGGCGAAAGTGATGTCTGATTCCTGAAAGAATCATTTGAGTCTAAACTTTTACATTTGATTAATCTGAACCGATCAAAAAGATTCAAAAAGCATTCTGAATTATTTGTTTTGCAAATCACAAATCTGAATCAAAATCACAAGTGAAGCATGCACCATATAACAAGTGTTCCGTCATCTGTCTCCAATGGGGAAGAAAAGAAACTGGTCAGGTAAGTTTAAATTTGTTTTTTGACGAATTCATTTGATAAGTTTACACTAAAACATTATGAAAGCTGTGAAATAATGCTGAAGTTATGTGCGATCAGTTTCCAGCCTTTCCAGGAAACCTGTTCATATAATGTCAATCAAATGCATTTACCTTTTACATTTAACCAAGGTACGATGTGAATGATTACCAGTGCTCATAAAAATGTCTAACAATATTTATTTATAAACTAGGGTGTTCTGGGTGGTTGCTAAAGTATTCTCTTTGATGAACAATGATGCTACAATATGTGTTTATTAGGGTCAAGGGTGTAGATTTGGCTTGAACATTTGGGGGAGGGGGGGGGGGGGGTTGCATCGTGAAGCATTTCATGATCATGATATAAATATTTGGGGGGGGGGGGTTTGTACTTGCTTGTTTTGATTCCCCCCATCCCCCCTGGAATCTACGCCCTTGACTAGGGTGTTGTAAAAAGATTGCTGGGGCAGGAAGCTTTTTCACCATCAATGCAATGACATGAACATGTATTCAGATACACACTGCATATTAGGTGTGTCTTATTTGACCAACTTGTGTGGCCACATATACTGATGGGAAATGTTATTTTGTTGCACAAGCCTGTCACCTCATATAAACTAGCTAAATGAGTCTTATTTTCTTCACCAATAGGACAACAAATACATTCAATCTAAACTGTACAGTCACCAATTTGCTTGATTCTTGCCATGCTTCTTAAATTGACATGCCCCCATCTCAGAAAATCGGCACTCCAAGACAATATCACTGGATTTACGACTTTGTGGTGGTGTTCGTGTACACTAACCTCATAAATATGATCATTCTGATGTGACTTGAATGCCTCATTAAAGGGACAGTTCACTCAAAAATTTAAATTCTCTCATTATTTTCTCACCATCATCCCATCCCAGATATATGTATGACTTATTTTGTTCTGCAGAAAACACACACAAAAATTTGTTTTAGAAGAATATCTCTGTTCTGTAGGTCCTTTCAATGTAAGTGAATGGTGGCCAGACATTTGAAGCTCCAAAAAGCAAAGTGAGGGTGCATAAAAGTAATCCATAAGACTCCAGTGGTTTAATCAATGTCTTCTGAAGCAGTACAGCTGGTTTTGGGTGAGAACCGACCAAAATATAACTCCTTTTTCACTGTACATCTTGACAGCAGTCTCCTTGGCGATCATGATTTCAAGCTCGATTACATTTCCTATAGTGCAATCTAACACTCTGCGCATGTGTCAAGCACTAGGAAGTGTAATCAAGCTTGAAATCATGATCGCACCTTAAAACTGCAATGGCAACATTTACAGTGAAAAAGGATTATATTTTGGTCTGTTCTCACACTAAACCAACTGGTTCTCTTCAGAAAACATTGATTAAACCACTGGAGTCTTATGGATTACTTTAAGGTTGCCTTTATCTCCTTTTTGGAGTTTTAAAGTTCTGGCCACAATTCACTTGCATTTTATGGACCTACAGAGCTGAGATATTCTTCTAAAAATCTTTGTTTGTGTTCAGCAGAAGAAAAAAGTCATACACATCTGGGATGGCATGAGAGTGAGTAAATGATGAGCACCACCAATCAAATAAGTTGCCATGGGTTTAATTAGCTGTTCTGTAATTTATGCAATTTATTTGTACTTTTGATACTTAAGTAAATTTAAAGTAATTTACTTTAATACTTGTTAATAAAACAATATACAAAATGTTATCCAAGCACAAGTTGCTTATATTCAGCAAATACTCATTTTAGAATATCAGTAACCATATAATCATTACTGTTACTTTTACCTTATTAAAATAAACAGTCATTTATCCCAACATTAGTCACGTTTCAAGCAAGTTCACCACCATTTAAAATGGATCAATATAAACATTGAAACCACTTTTTTCACAAATAACCACTGTGTGAAACTTACATTCCATATGTCTTTTGGCTTTTCAGCTTGAACAGAGAGTGAAACAGGAGCTGTCAAATGTTATGTATCATATTTGATACACACGACGTTATAGGGTTAACTGATTGAGATTGTGAGACTACAGTCAGCACTAAACTTGTGATGATCTTGTACCTGAAGCACATTTATCCATTCAACTATTAGCAGCCTATCTGTTCTCACTGGATCTTCGGTGATCCTTCCCTCGCAGTAAAGTGAAGTGTACGTGATGGCGCAACAGCCAGTTTTGTCTCTCACAGCCCGCTCTCTCATTTGATTTGGTGTGAGATGATAAATTATGGTAGAGACTGCATTCGCTATAATACTGAACGCAATTCTGATCCCTTAAATACCAGATGACATGGATGGTCGGCAGCTGTTGTGTGATACATGATGAAAGTTTATTAATAAACATGCGGACCTGCTGGCCCAATTTTTGACCGGCCCAGCAGGAATTTTCCCGATCCCCCCACTTAGACACTCCGGCCCTGTGTGTGTATGTGTGTGCAATGTCTGCAAATTTTAACACCTGCAAAGATGTGATAGAGAGTGTACCAACAGGTGAAGAACAGAAAGACTTCTACAGCCGCTTTTTTCTGACAATAATTATGTGTCAATGTAGCGCTGGCTCCGCTGAGGCTGAGCAGTGCTCACATATTGAACTATTGGCTAGAACATATTGGCTGTTGCTAGTACAACCAGAGGCACAGGCATTCAAGCACAGGGGTCTGTTGCTTATGCATTTGGAGTAGTTGGGACTCAAGGTTAATTGGTGCTCAGTCAGCAAGTTTCCTTCCTCGGAATGAAACTGGACTGAATCTTCAGTGCTTGCTCAACTCTAGGGTCCTGCATCATGCTTGCCACTAGCTATTTAGATGAAAGCTGAGTTTTACAAGCAAGGATTGACACTCGCCTGACACTCGATCACGTCTGGCATTTGGCACCTGGACAGGTGCACAAACTATGTTGCGTATAAATCGCCTCAAACTATTTGCAGTCCTGTTGGCTCTGATAGCCTTTCTATCAGTCGTGCAAGGGAGTCACATACTGATCCGTATGGAAAAAACTACATTCATGGCGTATATAAATTGCCAAGGAGTGCGGTCTTGCCCAATGCTGAACCTTGTGAGCTGAATTCTCCTCTGGAGCAATTCCTTATGAACTTTTATAGGTGTACCATTGAAAGCTTGTTAACAAACAGCTTGTCAATGTGGTATGGAAACAGCACTGCGCAGGACCGTAAGCAATCCTTATGTGCAAAGAGTCATAAGGAGTGCAGAGAAAATCATTGGTTCTATACCTCCAACTACTGAAGTGTTGTCCCATCAAAGAGTTGGTAGGCAAGCTCATGGCATCATCAAGGACCCCACCCACCCCATGTATGGTCTCTTTATGCTTCTGCCATCTGATAGGCAGTATCAAAGTATTAAGAGTAAAACAACTAGACTAAGGGACAGTTTTTACCCTCAGGCGGTACAGTTGCTGAACAGCCTCAGTGGGACTCCTTAACCCTTTGCCTACCTACGGTCTACTTAAGCTGGAAAGACTCATGCACATACATTAAACTACTCAAGGGCACTCTCACTCACACAACACAGCTCTATGACACATTCTTACAGCTTAACCCAAAATATACATTTAATGGCGCATCTGATTGTATATTGTCTTGCAGTGTTCCACTGTCTCAGGGTAATTGAAATCCAGACTTATTGCACATTTGCACAATCCAATATTTTAGATCACAGTATTTAAATATTCATATACTGTATACAGGTGCATCTCAATAAATTAGAATGTCGTGGAAAAGTTCATTTATTTCAGTAATTCAACTCAAATTGTGAAACTTGTGTATTAAATAAATTCAGTGCACACAGACTGAAGTAGTTTAAGTCTTTGGTTCTTTTAATTGTGATGATTTTGGCTCACATTTAACAAAAACCCACCAATTCACTATCTCAAAAAATTAGAATACATCATAAGACCAATAAAATAAAAACATTTTTAGTGAATTGTTGGCCTTCTGGAAAGTATGTTCATTTACTGTATATGTACTCAATACTTGGTAGGGGCTCCTTTTTGCTTTAATTACTGCCTCAATTCAGTGTGGCATGGAGGTGATCAGTTTGTGGCACTGCTGAGGTGGTATGGAAGCCCAGGTTTCTTTGACAGTGGCCTTCAGCTCATCTGCATTTTTTGGTCTCTTGTTTCTCATTTTCCTCTTGACAATACCCCATAGATTCTCTATGGGGTTCAGGTCTGGTGAGTTTGCTGGCCAGTCAAGCACACCAACACCATGGTCATTTAACCAACTTTTGGTGCTTTTGGCAGTGTGGGCAGGTGCCACATCCTGCTGGAAAATGAAATCAGCATCTTTAAAAAGCTGGTCAGCAGAAGGAAGCATGAAGTGCTCCAAAATGTCTTGGTAAACGGGTGCAGTGACTTTGGTTTTCAAAAAACACAATGGACCAACACCAGCAGATGACATTGCACCCCAAATCATCACAGACTGTGGAAACTTAACACTGGACTTCAAGCAACTTGGGCTATGAGCTTCTCCAACATTCCTCCATACTCTAGGACCTTGGTTTCCAAATGAAATACAAAACTTGCTCTCATCTGAAAAGAAGACTTTGGACCACTGGGCAACAGTCCAGTTCTTCTTCTCCTTAGCCCAGGTAAGACGCCTCTGACGTTGTCTGTGGTTCAGGAGTGGCTTAACAAGAGGAATACGACAACTGTAGCCAAATTCCTTGACACATCTGTGTGTGGTGGCTCTTGATGCCTTGACCCCAGCCTCAGTTCATTCCTTGTGAAGTTCACCCAAATTTTTGAATTGATTTTGCTTGACAATCCTCATAAGGCTGCGGTTCTCACGGTTGGTTGTGCACCTTTTTCTTCCACACTTTTTCCTTCCACTCAACTTTCTGTTAACATGCCTGGATACAGCACTCTGTGAACAGCCAGCTTCTTTGGCAATGAATGTTTGTGGCTTACCCTCCTTGTGAAGGGTGTCAATGATTGTCTTCTGGACAACTGTCAGATCAGCAGTCTTCCCCATGATTGTGTAGCCTAGTGAACCAAACTGAGAGACTATTTTGAAGGCTCAGGAAACCTTTGCAGGTGTTTTGAGTTGATTAGCTGATTGGCATGTCACCATATTCTAATTTTTTGAGATAGTGAATTGGTGGGTTTTTGTTAAATGTGAGCCAAAATCATCACAATTAAAAGAACCAAAGACTTAAACTACTTCAGTCTGTGTGCATTGAATTTATTTAATACACGAGTTTCACAATTTGAGTTGAATTACTGAAATAAATTACCTTTTCCACGACATTCTAATTTATTGAGATGCACCTGTATATTTTTTGTATGTTTATTCTGTTTTACTCTATTGTTTAATTTTATATTTTTAACAAGCATGTGAATATGTGTGTATATGTTCTGTATATATGTAAATGTATGAGGGTGTATATATAGTATTTATGTATGTATACGTAGCCCTGTATGTATATTCTAAAATAGTGTATGTTTTTATGTTTACCTTCTTCTTTTTCTTTTTACGATGGAATGGTGAAGATTGCAAAGTAAGATTTTCATTGCATGGTGTAACCCTTACCCTGCACATATGACAATAAATAAATAAATAAAATAAAATAAAATCATGTCCCCTATTGATCCGTACAGTGCACGTCCCCGGACACCTTAACAGCAGTGCAAATTAACTCTTGCATCAGGGTCCCAGGGCGGGGGTAATGGAGACTCCGCTCTCAAACAGTTCAGAGGATTTGGGAGGTATTTGGGGAAGCAGAGGTGGATATTATATATAATGCTGAAATATAAACCAAAGCAAGATCATGTTTTATTAGTGCCTACTTTAGCTATTTCATAGCTTTTAAAGTCCTGTGTGGATTCTTATTTCATTGTAGTTACAGTTTTCAGTGTCGTAAGTATTTAGATCATTAGTTCTGTACAGCAGTACCGCCGCTATCTAAATGCATAAACGCAGCCTAGTGTGTAGGGCACCAACTCCGGTCGCGGAACACTCGCTGTCTGAAACTGCCCCCTATCCACTATATAGTGCACTGTTTCGGGTGTCTGCCATTTTGTAGGAGTGTCTGAATTCTGAGTGAGCCACTCGTTCCCTACTTTTGTTCAATCACTATTACCCACAATGCACTATAATTTCAAGTGTACATGTGATGTACACACGACGATGGTTAATTGCCCATAATCCACCATGGGGAAGAGGTACGAGCTGGGAGTTTACTGCTTCCCTCACTCCTGCAATGTTTTATTTCATGCTGAATGTAGTAAATTACTTTTTGGCAAATCATTACTTGATTAAAATAACATAATAACATATAGAGAGGCAAAACATACAGATACATTTTTAAATGTACTCTTTATTTCATAAAATGTGTCTCTTTATATTAACACACAGTATATACAGTGGTATGAAAAAGTGTTTGCCCCCTTCCTGATTTCTTATTTTTTTGCATGTTTGTCACACTTAAATGATTCAGATCATCAAACAAGTTTAAATATTAGTCAAAGATAACACAAGTAAACACAAAATGCAGTTTTTAAATGAAGGTTGTTATTATTAAGGGAAAACAAAATCCAAACCTACATGGCCCTGTGTGAAAAAGTGATTGCCCCCTAAACCTAATAACTGGTTGGGCCACCCTTAGCAGCAACAACTGCAATCAAGCGTTTGCGATAACTTGCAATGAGTCTTTTACAGCGCTGTGGAGGAATTTTGGCCCACTCATCTTTGCAGAATTGTTGTAATTCAGCCACATTGGAGGGTTTTCGAGCATGAACTGCCTTTTTAAGGTCATGCCACAGCATCTCAATAGGATTCAGGTCAGGACTTTGACTAGGCCACTCCAAAGTCTTCATTTTGTTTTTCTTCAGCCATTCAGAGGTGGACTTGCTGGTGTGTTTTAGATCATTGTCCTGCTGCAGAACCCAAGTTCGCTTCAGCTTGAGGTCACGAACAGATGGCCGGACTTTCTCCTTCAGGATTTTTTGGTAGACAGCAGAATTCATGGTTCCATTTATCACAGCAAGTCTTCCAGGTCCTGAAGCAGCAAAACAGCCCCAGACCATCACACTACCACTACCATATTTTACTGTTGGTATGATGTTCTTTTTCTGAAATGCGGTGTTACTTTTACGTCAGATGTAATGGGACACACACCTTCCAAAAAGTTCAACTTTTGTCTCGTCAGTCCACAGAGTATTTCCCCAAAAGTCTTGGGGATCATCAAGATGTTTTCTGGCAAAAATGAGACGAGCCTTAATGTTCTTTTTGCTCAGCAGTGGTTTTCGTCTTGGAACTCTGCCATGCAGGCCATTTTTGCCCAGTCTCTTTTGTATGGTGGAGTCATGAACACTGACCTTAACTGAGGCAAGTGAGGTCTGCAGTTCTTTGGATGTTGTTGTGGAGTCTTTTGTGACCTCTTGGATGAGTCGTTGCTGCGCTCTTGGGGTAATTTTGGTTGGCCAGCCACTCCTGGGAAGGTTCACCACTGTTCCATGTTTTCGCCATTTGTGGATAATGGCTCTCACTGTGGTTCTCTGGAGTCCCAAAGCTTTAGAAATGGCTTTATAACCTTTTCCAGACTGATAGATCTCAATTACTTTCTTTCTCATTTGTTCCTGAATTTCTTTGGATCTCGGCATGATGTCTAGCTTTTGAAGATCTTTTGGTCTACTTCACTTTGTCAGGCAGGTCCTATTTAAGTGATTTCTTGATTGAGAACAGGTGTGGCAGTAATCAGGCCTGGGTGTGGCTAGAGAAATTGAACTCAGGTGTGATAAACCACAGTTAAGTTATGTTTTAACAGGTGGGGCAAACACTTTTTCACACAGGGCCATGTAGGTTTGGATTTTGTTTTCCCTTAATAATAACAACCTTCATTTAAAAACTGCATTTTGTGTTTACTTGTGTTATCTTTGACTAATATTTAAACTTGTTTGATGATCTGAAACATTTAAGTGTGACAAACATGCAAAAAAATAAGAAATCAGGAAGGGGACAAACACTTTTCACACCACTGTATTAAAAATGACAAACAGAATGAAAATTTATTGTATTAATATATTATTTAATAAGAACAACAAGTAAGGCCCAAGTATTTTAAAATGTAATATGTGACGTAGTTTCTGTGACAGCCCCAGAGCTCCGACACTCGGTGTATCCATCAGCGTCCGAATTTACTCACTCATTTTGTTCACTTACTGCTGAGATATAGTGCACTAACTGCCATTCACTATATAGAAAATAGTGAATGAGTGAACGATTTCGGACACAGCCACTAGTCTCTTCACCATACAAGCACCTTGCGCCCGCACATCTCACACGCGCGCCCCACGCACCTCGCTGTGCACACGCAGAAATGCTGTCTGTTCACGCTCCAGTTGTCGATCACGCGAATGGCAGAGCAAAAGGCATTTATTTACACTTAACTTGTGTTTATTGGATTTATACAGTTAATCCACCTGAAGTAGCTGCGATAGTTTCCAGTACCCCCGCAAGGGCGCGGGGTAAATGCGTAAATACTGCTCATGACATGCGGGACATGGGACAAAGCGCACTGATATATTGCTGCACTGATTTAAAAATGTACACTTAAAAACTGGTGTCAAAAGAGCCCAGTTACATTATCACCCTGAAAATGACCATCTCATTACGCAGAAAAGCCCTCGTTAGGATTAGAGCCAAAACTTACCTCAGCGTGCTGCCTTAAATTGGAGCTGTGATTTTAATCTTGAAATATCAGCTTGTCTTGGTGTTAAATGAAGGCATTGCATGACAAACTATTCTTTTTTCACTGTGCAGAGCGAAGAAAATGTTTCACTTTTAAGAGCTTGATGCTGCAGCAGTGATTGAGTGACAGTCTGTGACAGTGGCTCAGCGCGCACAGGTGTGTGAACTTCTGTTCTCGTAAAAGTCCCATTCAATAATCTCTCAATAAATTACACATTAATTAAAATTAAACCCAGTAATGTAACGACAGGAACGCCACCCATTGTAAAGAAGTAAAAGTAAAAAAATGTCATTAGAAATTAGAAAAGTATCCACTTTTAAACCTACTCTAAAAGTAATTTTTTTTTTTTTCAAAAAGTTACTCAAGTAAATATAACATAGTAAATGTAGTACGTTACTACCCACCTCTGCGTCTCGGTTACTCCGTAACCTTGGTTCCCTGAAAGGAGTGAACGAGACGCTGAATAGATTTGCTGCAGCATCTGTGTTTTTGCTGTTGAGGGACTGAGAGATGCCATCTACTTAGGCGCTTAGATGCACTATACATTATGCAACAGCCTTTCTGTGGGTGATTTGCGTAGTTCTCTTTCAAATTATTTTTACACAAACAATCCAAAATCTAACATTTCAATCTGTAAATGGATGCAGTCAACATGTTCTATATGTACACTATGTACTGTATATATATATAAAGAGTACATCTAAGGTTTGGTTGCACTCATTTCAGCTTGACAGCTATAATTGCATGGTTGTGTTTCCCATCAGTCAAGCCATTTCCAAACTCAGCTTTCATAAATACAGTGGGAGGAAATGTTTGTGACTGAATGTGATGTTTATTGGCTATATACGGAAAGATGGCCTCTTTTACACAATATCAACACTGAAACTAGATCTCTGTTTTTTGTGGGATGTTTAGGGGGAAAGTGGGTTTTAAGGAGTAAACTTTATTTCAGAAATAATACTTTATGACTGCTCAGTTTCAATCATCTCAAAAGGAATTATCTTTTCTATGAGCTTGTTTCCAATTTGCAAAGGGGTAATTGAGTGGACATACTGTAGCTGTTGAGGAAAATCCTGATTTCAAGACCACAGTGGAGTTTGTTTTTTGTGCATTGCAGTAAAACTAATTTAATGGGCTATGCTCTATGCTACTAAGATATAAGTATGTTTTTTCCACATGTCTGCGGTGTGGGGTAATGGATGTAAACTAATGTGTGCTGTAAATGGCTGACATTCTTCCAGATTTGGCTTAGAGGTATTGAGAAAATGAAGCAATTTTAAACACACATGTTTGGGTAATTTCTTTAATATTTTATCACTGCTTATATAAACCAATTTGGAAGAACTGGGCAGTAATTTGCACAGTATTTTACATACACATATTGCATATTGATGGGGTGGTCAGATGTGTATTTTTTGTGTCTTTTGATTTAGTCTGTTTGATATTCATACCACAGAACAAACTTGTTAATTTGTAAATTGTTGTTTTTGTGAAACAACTACTTTCGGATTGTGCAAATGTTGACATACTGTAGTATTGTTAAATACATTTATCTCATTTTATATTGGTTTGTGTTCCCATGAGATAAAACCATGTTTAGCCTGATCCAGCACTGCAGTATTTAAAATGCAATCAGAGCACAAGTGGAGCTAGGATACAATATTACCCCATTTACTGACTCTAAGTCGCTTGTATAAGGAACCACAAACTGCCCAAGTTTACTCCCTTGTTGCCGCAAACCATCCAGTCTTGCAAAGGAATGGTAGGGTCAGAATTCCCCATTATCTGGAGTCTATTCCAATTACTTACCCCATTATTCCACAGAAAGACAAAGCGCACAGGAAATGAGATAAATGTGCTGAAATTACAGCCTATGATTGGGCCTCTACTTCCACTACTGACTGTGGCTGAATCCATTTGGGATGAAATGGTCCTGTTGGGTGCTTCAAGTATCAATGCCATTTTATAGTGTTTGGTGCACTCAAGAGCTGAAAATAGACTTTCGAAGGAGGCAGTTGTTGAGTGTGTGCATATGTGTGTGTACTTGAGTGTTTGTTAATACCAATGTGCAGAAAGGGGACAAGGGCCTCCCAAAACGGTTCCAGTGTGAAGCTGAACATCAAAATGTTCTGAGCTTCCCGCTCAACATAACATTAAGGGCATGCACACTACCCTGTAATTCAGTGTACTCTGATCTGGTTTCAGTTTGAAGGCTGGTGTCTCCAAGGCGTACTCTCAGCATGGAGCCGAAATTAATACGGACAAGTTTAATGTACCGGCCTCCTCCTGTGTCGCCCTAAAAGCAGTAATTAGCTTCATGCTAATCAGAGAGCATGGTAATGGTAGTGATATACCAGCCTAAATCCAATTACTGATCAGTCTCTGGACTGACTCTACACTTCCCGAGACTTGAGTGAGTTTACACAGAGTGACACAGAATGCACATAACACAGACTTTGCATCTGTTATGGTCTTTTATTGTAACGTTTTTCATTGAAGATCATTTTCTCGTTAAGTAACTGCTATACTGTAAAAAGTGATAACAGGCAATTGTTACCGTAAGCTGTTTCTACCTGATTTAACCCTTAAAATGATTTTTGCTGTTGTAACATAATGTATTCCGGTTGGTTCAGACATGTTAATTAATATTTTAGACTTAAATCAAGCTGTTACCACATGAAGCAAAATTTAAAGTTAACATTTTTTTCAGTGTATATAGATATTTAACTAGAACACTTTGCACTTTGCTCATTTGCACATTTCATGTGCACTTATTTATAAGTGTATACATTCATGTAGGGCTTGGAGAGATGTTCACAATACATTTGCAACGATTATGCTGGTGATATAAAAATTTTGCAATGATTTGAATGGGCTTTTTATTTGGCCATTAAGTTTCCTAAAGAGTGTGCCATTAGCATAGTTTCATGAGTTAAGACAAAAATATTTGAGTAGTGCCTCTTTTTTTAAACTTCAGTGACAGGCTAATGACATTAGAGTTGCTACGTCTGATCCATTTCTATAAATCAATTACAATCTTTCAAAAATCCCTCAAAAATATACATGAAAGTCTCTGTGTTGCTTTTTTATGTATTAAAATATTTTAGTGAAACATATGTAAGTACATAAATATTGCTGTTTATTACTATGCATTGTGATATTGGTACATATAAATGAAAATTATTAAATATAATTTTTCCTTGTGTTCATTTAGTGAGAAACTGAAAACATTTTACTTTTTGCTTAAAACATTTTGAATATACTTATGGATGTTTGATTGAATGATGGTTCCTTTTTATAACCTTTTAAAGCCATTTCAGAGTAAATACATACATATATGTACCGAAAATACAGAAAATATATATAGAAATATATACTGTATGTATATAAAAATAATTAGCCTTTCTTCTGTTACCTGTTTTTGTTACCTAGATTCTTTATAATTCATTAACATTATTCTTTATAATTTGTTCTGGTTTTATCCTTATGTTTATTTATTTGTTTTTTGTTTTTATATTTAAAAATTCATAGTTAATAGGACTTGAAGAAAAAGCATTTCACTGCCTATGCAGAATATGTGTATATGTAAAGTATGTGACAAATAAATTACTTTGAGTTGAAAAGAAAATAGTCTGTTAACATACAGACATGTAAGCTATTATCATATTTCATCTTCATGCTAAAATCAGAAGTCGGGCCACACTCACAGAAACTCTCTAACCCTCAGGAATCTGGGACCGAGATGGATGTCAGGCCCAAGACCGCAAAGATCTGTATCTAAACTAAGACCTACAAACTGAGGTCAGCGTTTTCACTGTTGCCTTGAGTTGAGCCTCTTTTAGACTGGTACACTTTACCAAACTTTCACTTTTTATTTTTTATTTTGCTACATTTTTAAGAGTATATTGGTTGAAATTTTAAGGCTTATTCCCTTAAAATGACAGCAATAATTCAGGAACATGCATCTATGTAGCTACACCAAAAAATATAAAAAATATCACCAAAAAAAAAAAAAAAAGAAAAAAAGAAAAGAAATAATAAGAAAAAAAATAGATTCAAAATTAACTTTCCTTATTGCACATTAAGACACATAAAATCATGTAGCTCTTACGGGTTGATTGTCTTTCAGTTGCAGTTGCCAAAAAACAACATGAAGCAATTATTGCATGAATAAATGCATTGTTTAATTACACTAGAGTCAAGGCAATTGAAAATTAATCTGAGAGTGTATAACAACATTTCAGCCATGTGTAATGTTTTCCTCGATTAATAAGATCTTTCAAGTTAAACCCTCTAAACCCAAACTCAAATGGCCCTTTCTGCTTTTCTTGGAGCTCAGAGAAGTCAAGTAATTTTGTTTGATTACTGGTAACAGACTAAGGAAATAGTTTTTAGTAATCTCCTCCTCATGTGTCACTACTTCATTTTTAACTTGCCATGAGCCAACTAAATTCTCAACTGACGTGAACCAACCATCACACTGCCTGAACAAAGGACATGCCCAGAAGAGAAGTGACCCAGAACTGCCTGTCATTGCCCATCCCAAAGACACTGGACTATAAAAGATGCCAGTCTCTACACTTTGGTATGGAAACAACATACAGGGCTATTCTTACCAATCCATCTCTCCAGTTTTGCATGTGTCTGTTAGCAAATTTGTTGGTCAATATCTTTTATTTTATTAATCATTTACCATTATGTCTGCTGTTTTAAATGTTGAACATTTACAACTTTACATTTACAGTGGGGTTCAAAAGTCAGTGTCCACTAAAAATCTAATCAAAACATGGAAATAACACAGAAAGTTTGATGATTGTGAAAAGTGTAAAACAAATCAAAAAACATGTTTGGCATAAAAGACTCAAGAAAAACATATTGCACTTTTTCAATTGAGCATATACTGTATGAAATGTTGTTGTTGTTGTTGTTTTTACAAATGCTCAGTGAAAATATGGACCAACCATTATCAATACCCTCCTCCCTGCCTCCCTTCTCTGTTTCTCTATGCCAAATTAACAAGAAACAATATCACTAGTTGCCAGGGACTTTCTATGTCAAAACAAGCTCAGAGATAATCTGTTTGAACAGGATATTGCTAATGCCATACATTTGGACTGTGAAATATTGCAGACAGCTTGTGTACATTTATTATATGTCTGGGCAGAGGGATAAGGGAAGTAAGATTTGTCTCTGAGTGTTATCTGCATATGTGTGTATTTGTGTGTGTGGAATACAATGTTTGTAAAAAAACGGTGATAATGTAAAAGACGGTGGTAATGTAGCACATGTATCTTGGCTCCATGCTTGTCAAGGCTCTGCAGCGTGCTATCACAGAACATTACCATAACACACCTGCAGATGCAGTCTTTGAAATATCTCTCTCATACACACTAGGCACATTTGGGGCATTTCCACAGATAGTGGATTTAGGGGCTCCAAGACTATAGATAGAAGTGTTCTGCTGAATCAAGCTTTTCCCACACGATAAAAGCTACATCCCTTGTTCTTATTTTTTCCCCTCATATCCGCACAGCACATATTTTTTCCCCTTTAAGCCATCCTTGTCACTTTCTTTCAAGATTATCTCAGCATCCACTGTCTCTGACCTCTCTCTGTGAACTCAACTCACAGAAATGTATTAAGTATATTTAATCTTCCCTTGGAAAAAATGTGGAGAACATACTCTTCAAAGAGTGGTGTGATTAAACAATTGCCTTCACCTAGACTGACTTTGTGCTTAACGAATCTCCTTTTTCTCAAATCTCATGATCTACAGTGTAGTCTGTACTATTTTAGTCCTGACCTCGATTCCAGAGTTCACATTTTGATTTGAGTGTTGAAGGGGTAATGATGATATGGTTACAAAGATGTGGCTTACATGTTATGCTTGCGATGGTGCAAACACAAGCAGGCCAAGCTCCTGCATTCAGACGAAAAAATAGATGACACTCTAAACAGAAATAAACTTTATGTGGTCTTCCACAATCTTATAAGTAGAGACTGTCTGCTATTAAATGCTTTTCACAAACAGTTATGTAAAGCTGCATCTCTGCCTTATCTTGTCCACCCAAAGAAACAGAACACACTGGATGAGGAGAAACCTCCTGTGTGGCATTTAATTGCTAAGGAAGTATACATTTTTACTTTGCATCATGGGAATGGGGGTTTTGGCCAGATGCCTTGGCCCTACAGCAAAGAAATCTGAAGGAAAGTGTAACATTCTGGCCATGTTTTATTTTTTTTAACTGATTGGCAAGATAAGTGGAAGTAAACACTCATTTAGGCAGAGTTTAGCTGACTGAGCCAATGGAGGTGAATAGAACAGAGGCTGGGCAGAAAAGAGGTACTAATAGGATCTAACACTAAATGAAACACATGTTTGATTAAATGTAAAATTAATAATCCATGTTCTGTAAATATGTATAAAAAATATATGTTAGCTGCAAAGAATTGCTGTAAGAAAATAAGGAACAAAATTTACACATTTAGTAAGGTTTATGCTTAAAAAAAGTGAAAAAAAAATCTACCAATGTCAAAACAGAAAATACACTTGGTTAGATTAAATAAATGTGATTGAGTCTGATTGATTGAGTTTATTTGTTGATTTTTTTTATGTTAAAATTATTTCTCATATCCTATTTTAATATGCAGAGTCACCTATAAGTGAGCCATTAGTACTGTATGTTGATTTAATCTGAAATGTAACACTGTGGCACTATCAAAATATCTCATTGTTTGTTTTAGCCACCTGTCTAGCCAGACACGGCATAATTGGCTTGACCAATGGCTTGAGTTTGGGGCGGGACTACATGTTTGTGCAACCAATGTAAGACAGGGGGAGTTTTCTGTAATCTGTTTGAATACAGTGATTACACTGTGTAACAAATTTTTTATTTTGTTTTTATTTTTTTGGTTCCTGGGTAGTAAGTGTTATTTACTAATTGCTTATGCCTCAAAAGTATAGAAAATGGCTAATATTCCCCACAAACTTTGCTTTTGTGACCAGGACAGTGATACTTTGAAATGTATCTATTTCCAATGAGAAAACGAGCGAATTTGCATCTTTTCGTTCACATAAAGTCAGAAAAAAACAACATATGAATCCAAATTAACATGTATTTACATTAAAGTAATACAAAAATGACTTGATACATCTTGATAAATTCAAGGAGAACATGGGAGCATACTCAGAGGTGCAAGGCAAGGGCTTCCATCAGGATATACTGGACTTTGAACGCCACTACCAAGGACAGTATAATGAGAACATGATGGGAGACTACATTTGGGGGCTGATTCGTGAAAGTGATTTACAGTATAATCATAAATCTCGAAAAACTACTCACTTCTAAATCTTTTGTAGTCATTTTTATATTACTTTAGTATGAATACATGCTAATTTGGATTCATAGGTTGTTGTTTTTTCTGACTTTATGTGAACGAAAATACACAAATTCGCTCGTTTTCTCATTGGAAATAGGTAAAGTCCAAAATATCACTGTCCTGGTCACAAAAGCAAAGTTTGTGGGGAATGATTTTCTATATTATTGAGGCATAAGGCATACTTTTGTACCCAGGAACAAAAATTGTGTTACATAGTGTTATTTTTACTATTTGCTACAGTGACACGAGTGTCGCAGAATTCTTGAAATTACTATCAGTTGATCATTCGATAATTAGATGTTAAATTTTTCCAAAAAATTTGACCCATTTGTACAGATTTCCTGATTCAAAGCATGTCTTGCTTATATATATACTGTATGTCTATGTAACACCCTTATTTATGTTTAAATAACAATCAAGCTGGTTTTTCAGATCTTCTCAAGATTATTTAGTCTATTTAAATAGAATAAAAAAGACATTCAATCTCTGAAAAAAGTTTTAATCCTCTATGAAAATTTTGCCTCTGAAGTGAATTTATCTTGTTTAAAAGACATTAAACATATATTTTTCCTTAAAACAAGATAAAGATGTTTAATAAGAATAGGAATTTTTTTAATCTAATTTTGTGTCACCACTGGTTCCCACTGGTTGTGCACTTATGTGGCATGTATGTTTGTGAGTGTGTTACAGTGGCTTTGGGGCAATGAGTAGCACCAATTACATACCAATGAAAATCTACTGTGTGGACATGAAAGACTAGTCGCTCCTATTTCCCTGAATAAACTCCATTCATTCATAAAAGCAGGAGCGTGGCAATGAACGGAAACTTAAACACAAAACCATATGCCTAGCAGTCATGCGTGCGCGCACACACACACACACACTCAGTCACACTGCACTGCTCAGCGAGAACGCAGCGCACAGGCTATAATTCCCAGCATTCCAGAGTGAGCGTCCAAGCCACGCTGACGTCTGTGCGTCTGGGAGGATTGCCGCTATTTACCACCACAAACTTCCTCTGCCTGCACATCACTCAGAGAGAACGAGCGGAGGAAGAAGCAGAGAAAAAAAAAGAGAGAAGATGGTATGACTTCTCTCTATTTAGACAGCATGCTAAGTCAGCCTGAGAATGCCCCCTGTCTCCACCCTAATTCTGGTGCCAATGTGCCTCGCCACAACGACTAATGGCTGTACGTGTGTGCATGACTGTTCTCTTGCATGTGTGTGTGTGTTTGTGGGCGGGTGGGTTTGGGTGGTATACGAGGACTTTTTTTAGGTTACAAACTGGTAATTACAAGGGTATTATGCTATAAATGTGGTTTATGAGGACATTTCTAGTGTCCCCATTATTCAAATCGCTTACTAAACGATGTTTTTTAGAAAATGTAAAAATGCAGAAAGTTTTTATGAGGTTTAGGGGTAGGGTTAGGGGATATAATCTATAGTTTGTACTGTATAAAAGTCATTATGTCTTTGGAGAGTCCTCATAATGATAGCTGCACCAACGTGTGTGTGTGTGTGTGTGTGAAAATTCCTCAGGGGTTCAGGGGTTATTGGACTGCGGGAGAGAGCTATAATTATTGTAGTAGCGATGAGATCATGGCCCCCTGTCTCTTAATCTAATGAGGACATCAGTTTCAGCACTAATCAGCACACTAAAGAGACAGACAGCAACAGCCATGGGGAGAGACAGAACCACAGAGGAATCCAATAGAAAAGACATAAACATACAGTAGGAAATCAAAATCAAGTTAGACAGATAAAAAAGGAAACAGCAAAGAATAGATGGCAAAGGTTTGGTTATACTGATCAACTGAGACCAAAGATGAACTCTAAGCTGACTAATTGGCAAGTCTACATTAAATCTGTTCTCTCAAAACTCTGCAGAATTGAAACACCAATTAAGTCCTATTACCCACCTTTCACATGCTCATTTATTAAATATTTTGACTAATTTGATAATGCTTTCAGCTGCCAATAAAAGTGTTGTATTCTCCAATAAAAGTGTAGTATTTAAAGTTTTCATTGAAACCATTTTTACCATGTTTGAATCCATACCGCAAAAGGACGCAAATTCCATCTGAGCCTACACTAATTTGAGACTAAACAAGTAGGTTTTGATTCTGAAAGTGTACCAGAGGATTTCTCGTGGCCACTGAGTACTAAACCTACACACTTCTAACAGAGGAAACATATGATATTTAAGGGTTATATCAGGTAGAAATAGCTCCTTAAGGTAACAATTGCAGGTTAATTTTTAGCGAAAGCCTTGCTCCCAAAAAGCCCTGTTTGTGCAGATTTGTCTATGTGTGTTTGCATATGTACAGAATGAGAAAAAACTAGGATCAGTGGAATACAAGAAAAGGAAGGGGAGCTTTTAAAGTAAATAAGGTATGTTGAATCAGTCAGGTCAGGAAACTGCACACACACACACACACACACACACACATACACACACACACATTTGTTAAATGTCCAGAGAACAATATTTAAAATAGTTCAGATACATTTAAGAAGCCTGTGCAACTTGTTTTTGTAAGTAAGTTTGTTTAAGAAAGAGAGCGTGAAGTTATGGATGTGAATAGGTGTATGGGTGTGTGTTGTGTGTGTCCCAACCAGGGACTAAAAATGGTTCAAGGAACGAAAACTGAAAACGAATAAAAATTGTTGCAGAATGTAACCAAAAACCAGAACAAAGTGATTTTCAATTGTTCCGGAGTGAAACTTTATTTTTAATGCTGGTAACCAGTTATAATCGGTTAATTTTGTCATGAAGCTAAAGGCCAAAGGGTGACACCACTTAATTTTGCACAAAAAAATGAAACATGTGCTTTGATCCTGAAGGAAACTGCTACATCACAAATTTATTTGCCTAATTGCCCATTGTGGATGTAGCGTTTTGTGAATGAAGACCTTTTTAGCAACTATGTATAATTACTACATATACATGCACAGCCAATCCAGGTATAAGGAAAACATTATTAGAGGTAAGAAGTACATTTCTCCGTTGTTTCCAAGTCTTCACTGAATAATTGTTAGATATGATGCATACAGATTTGATGCTACTGGGTTTTTACTGAGAAGCAGATCTGTAAATAAAATTATACTTAACTGTTAGTTAACTGCTTGTTATGATTTCTATGCTGATAAATCCACCACACAGGGAAAAAAACTAATTGCTTATTTTTGCATATTTTTGGTGAGGCAAGTGGCCTATTTTGGGCTTGTTTTTTCAGATCAGGTTGATTGTTTCTCTTGGAAGATTTGGCAACACTGCAATTGGTATTTCACCCACCCCTTAGCTCAGAGTACTGTCATTTTAAAAAGAACGTTATTAACTGATCTTTTGTTTTATTCTAACTGGTAACTTTTTGGAAAGGAGGCTGTGGAACTTTTGAACCGGAATGAAAAAATAGAGTTTTTGCTCAGAACGAACCGAAATGAAAAACATTTCGTTTTTAGTCCCTGGTCCCAACTGCATGTGGGTGGAATAAAATGATTAAAATGACCCAAGAATGGAGACAGTGTGACCACCAGACAACAATAAATGTGTTCATAATCCTCTGACTCACTGACTTGAATAGAGGGAAGTTGAAATGGCAAACATCCACAAACAGAACAGATACTGACACATGTAATGTACATGAGCTTTGTCTTTTCTTTGCTGCATTCAACAAAATGTTGTCATTGTCTCACTTGCTGTAAAACATTACAGAGGGAGAGGATGCTTTTTACGAATATATAATATGGATGTTTTAGTTCCCTTCCAAGGCACCCTGTTTTCGTTTTTATGAGCTAATTTACATACAGTAGTTGTTACGATGTCGTAAAGAGCGCTTGAGGAAAGGAAATTACATTTAACGGAAGTAATGCTATATTATAAAAAGTGTGTGACTCATTAAGTAGCACACATACCAAAACAAAATGGATGACACCCAGATTTATGTTCCTGTCAACTGATATATTTCATGTTGCTACTTTAACATTCTAACTCCAACAAGCTTGTAAAACTTTACCTGCACTAAATTCTAAAAACAGTATAAGTCAGCCAACAAGGTTCTTCTCTATTTAAACGCCTAAATAAAAACACTCACCTCTTCCAAAAACCTCTTCATCAGTCATTCCTTTGTCAACAGTTCTGATTTAATGCAGTTTAGGAGAGAGCGCTCCACAGCATGTGTGGTAGACAGGGTTGGGAGGGTTACTTTTGAAATGTATTCCACTACAGATTACAGAATACATGCTGTAAAATGTAATTTGTAACGTATTCCATTTAATTACTCAAGGTCAGTAAAGTATTCTAAATACTTTGGATTACTTCTTCAGCACTGGTAGATTTTTTCACTTGTTTTGACTATAAAAACTCTGCCAGTACAGTAAGACAAAATACACATGTTAAAAATACATTCTCTGAAAAACCTAAATATCTTAAGCAGTGTTGTTTCTAAAACAAGATTAATCAAATTGATCTTGTTTTAAGGATTTTTAGATATTTTTACAGGAAAAAATACAAAAATTATTATCAAGAATAAAATTTTTGCCCTAATATCAAAGGTCTTACTAGAAAAAAAGAAATTATGATCCAGCGTGTATTTTCTTGATAAAAAAATATGATTGTGCCTGGTAACATGTGCATGTAAAATGGCTTGAAATAGCATTTTAGCTTAGCGTAAAGCTGACAATTTACACAAGGTTTATTTCTATTTCTTCTGCTCCAAACTTACTTCAAACTTACTTCTCTGTCTGCTTGTATGAATGTAACACATCATAAGAAAGTGTTTCGCTGCTGTTCAAATACACTTTGGATCGCATCATTTATATGTATAAATGTTTTCCATCTGAAAAGACTAAATATTAAATGAAACAAATGACAATAAAATGCAAAGTAATCTCTTCAGTTATCAAAATACTTTTTGAATGTAACTGTATTCTAATTACCAATTATTTAAATTGTAACTGTAGTGGAATACAGTTACTTATATTTTGTATTTTAAATACGTAATCCCATTACATGTATTCCGTTACTCCCCAACCCTGGTGGTAGCTCAGTGGTACACAAAAGCAGCCAAAAATGCTAAAGTCCATGTAACAAAAAAACAAAACAAAACTGAATGGCATGTTATTTAGCCAGATTTGTACACTTCTTTGAATTTTCAGAATAAGAGATCTCTAGAAAATTGAGCAATAAATTCTTGTGGATAGGGAGGAGAAAAGATGGAGAAAATGGGGGAAATGAAGGCCAAATTTTGCTTTTTTGTCTTCAGGGGAAATATTTTAGTGACATAGGGATCTCAAAAGGAGTCTGTGGTATGATCCAAGGAGGTCTGTAATAACTGGAGAAAGCTATCATTCCTATTAATCTCAATGGCAGCTGCTCAGCTGGCACATACAACACTGGGACAGTTGGAGGAGGATGGACATTTATTTTGAAGTTATTGTACTTTGTTGAAGTTGAGTCTTTTCTTGGTGTTTCCCTTAATTGTTCCCATGTGTGTCTTGTTAACCTAGTTTGTTATTGTGGATTTATGCTGCATTCCATTCAACTCAGAAAGTTGGAATTTCCAACTTTCTACTGGATAAAGTGCCTTGTAGTCAGACTTCCAACTTGGAAACTCATGTGGAACTCTGATATCACAGAGATGCAGGTGCATGACGTCACACAAACATGTCGGCACCCAGGGAGATGTACAAAGATATTGAAAAACATTCACGTTTATTAAATAATATCGATCTATGAGTCAATGTTTCTACACTACATGATATAAAAGCTTGTTTAACAAAAGTTTGCTGAGACAGGTGTTCAAAGCATGGTCAGTTGTATTCTTTTTAGATTATTGTACACCTGTAGCACAAATGTTTGCGTTGCAGCATTGTTTCCCAGTTGGGTTGCAAGGTGACGTTTCTGGTGACAGCCCAACTCCTGCTAAGCTAACGAGAGCATTGCAGTTTTATTTCCTTACACGTCGTCTTCCGAGCATCTGGCAATGGAATGCCTTTATGGTCGGAAATCTGAGATATTAAGTAGGAATATCCCACATCCAACTTTGAAAGGAACACGGCATTATAGCCCCTGTGTACTCCTTATCTTTGTCTAGTATTGTTTGGTGTTCTAGGTTCAGTTTGGTTTGTCCTTTAGCTTTGTTTAATTTGTGTTTCACCTTTTTGTTGTACTTTATCTTGTTCATAATAAAGAGATCTACACTTGGGTTCTGAAACTTCTACTCGCCAGACCCTCATCTCTACAATGCACCCTGCATGCTGCCATCTTAAATCATGGCCACTAAGTCCTGGGCACATTATTTGGAGCTTATCAACTGAGCCGTAAATGCCATATGACTAATCACTCTGGAGTCGCAGGAAAATGATGTTCTGAGAACCCTGATTGTTTGATGGCACAGCAAGAAGACGTACAGTTCCAGACCCCTCACTAGCAACTATCCTGCCAGTCCATAAGCTGAGATGTCAAAGGCAGTAGACAGGGTAAAATATTTTTCATTCCAAAAGAATTGGACACTGAAAAAATGTCTACTATAATATTATTAAATATTTGCAATTCAGTTTGCCTGCAAAAAAAATTACGGCATCTACCATAAGGGGTACCCCCTGACCTCCTTGTGTGCTCCTTAAAGTGATCATGTAATTACACAGACCAATCGAATAAACTGTGCTGAAACTTAGAGTTTCATCTTCATATTCAACAAAACACAACTATACATCATACTATACTTTATCAAGCAATAATGGAAGATAGCATCACCTGTCTGTGACCCACACACTATGAAAGCAGAGGAGCACATGAAATCAGAGATACAGTATGAGACGGAGAGTAAAGGGATGCTTATGTGTGTATTCACATGGGAAGTCACACTGTGAACACATGATACAGGGAGATGGCACACATAAGCTATTCAAAATCATTCCATAAAGGTTTTCACATAAGATGTTAGCTATTACTTTGCTAAAATAACAGATTTGGTGGGCACATGTGTAAATACATCTTTTCTTAATACCAGATATTCATACTAATAATAGAATGGTTTTACAGAAATCATAATTAATTTGACCGGGCAGAGTAAACGATATAACTTCAAGTCTGTCTCCATCAGTTTCATCTGATTAAACTGGACCTCTTCTTTGTACTCTGTTTCGTCCTCTTTGCACTTCCTCTATGGCTGTAAATGTGTTGCAGATATGCTGTAAAATGCTATTTACTTGTTATATTAACATTGCGTCTGATGCAAGATTCTACAGAAGACTTTGATTGCATATTGTGTCATGCTGAGATATGCTATAAGGCCGTTTTGTGTTTTGCTGCCAAATTGAGCTTCAGGGTGTTAAGCAAAATCCTGCACTTACAAAAGTGTACTGTGTACTGTAATTGCTTTGGTATTCTTTGAGATACCTCGGAATACCACATAAATACAATGGTATGGTAATCCTTCAATACCATAGTATACATCAAGGTACTATGATATTTTCAATTGACCACCATTTTACTGCCACAATACTTTTTTGTTAGGGTATGCTGTTTTCCTGTTTACATATCTAAATGAGGAAATATAGTAGACTTTTATTATTATTAAACATTAATTATTATTACTACAGACTAGCTCTAATCCTACCCCTGAGTGAAAACGTTTTGCATGAGAAAAACAAAACAATACAAAAAACAGTATTTGCTTTTTTTATTGATAGATTTTCCAAATGAGGACATCCCCAAATGTTCCCCAAGGGAGATTTTGTCACATTTAGCTATGTTCTTGAGACAAATATGGGGGCAAACAATTATAAACTAAGAACAGGCAATGAAAATGTAAGAAATAAACATTTGAGAAAGATATTAAAAAGATTTGCTAATTCAGATAACTGAATTGAATTGCTCCTGCTTGTATTATTCTCATTTGTCACTTCAGATAAAAGCGTCTGCCCATTTAATTGAATAAATGTGATTGTAAATGTAACTGAAGGCAATGGAAGGGGGAGACATATTTGCTTTATAATTAACTTTATTGAAATGCAGGTATTGCTTTCAAATGTTTCTTAGTTATCTAAAGGCAACTTAAAAAATGGCAAGCAAAAAAGACATTCTGATCATTTTGTTCTTGGAATACACACACACTTTCCAGAAATTCTCTTATTTCTTTGTCCATCATGATAGCAGAACCCCCGTCAACCCTGCATGTCTGAGTATTTTGGCTGTTTTACTAGTTGCCACTTGTATCTAATCTATGGCTCCATTCTCTCTTATCGCTTTCATTTTACACAGAAACACACACACACACACACTGCACACCATCAAATACTGAGTAACCAATTTTATATCAATTCAGATTCTATATAAATACAATTCACAGCACTCACTTACAATATAGTTGGAAATTAGGTTTTAGCTGCATTCTGTATAGAGTGTATAGTTTTAGCTTTAGGGTATGTATCATAAAGTGGTCTTGTGCGAGTTAGTGCACTGACATCAGTTCAATGATGCCCGACAGTCGTCTAAAGACCCCCACCACCCCCACCCTTCACTGATCCAGCCCCCCTCGAGCAGGAGCTGCTTTGAAGAGAGGGCTGATGAAGGAGATAAGGCATGAGGACGCTCTCTGGCTACTGGGAGTCCAGACCAGTCCTGACATGCAGTGTGTAAGTATGTGTGTGTATATTTTGTGGTTAGTGACTAGGTTAGAAGCAGCAGTTGCAGGAGATTCTTGTTTCCCCCAGAGCGTTTGGAGACACAAGACTTAGGCGACAGGAATCTCAGACCAACAGAGACCTTCTGTTACACACTGACTAAACCACTCTCTGCTATCCGATCTCCCGATTACACATGGACTCCCACACATGTATACACTCATGCTCTCACACACGTCAATACCGTGAAAAGCCCCAAAAATTAATTATTATTTATTTAGGTCTAATAACTTCTATTCCTTTTTGTTACACTTAATAGTAATGTTCATTAACAATATTAACGAACATTATTATATTATATAATGCTCAACAGATAATGTTAATGTACATTCAAATAGTTAGAAATGTCATGAAACTTTGATCTGAATGTACATAAACTACTGATCATTTACAGTTATCAATACATGAGGTTTCATAAATGATATCTCTGAGAAAAAGAGATAACTGAGGTCTGAGGAAAAATACCTCAGTTAGGTTTCAGAAGAAATATCAACAATGTCTCAAATAGTTCTCAGATATGCCAATAAACCTGCAAAGTCTGCAATCAAAAGTCAGAGATTTCAAGATGAACTCATGAATATGAACATTTCTCATCAAATTATTCAAAGACCAAATTATGTGAGCTTTTCTATTCACAATAATTATATAGCTATATAATCTTACTGTATATCAATTGTATGATTTGTGATCATTTTTTTTTTATTTTAATTTTAGGAGAAACATCTGAGACAAAGTTGATCCTTAACTGAGAACTCCATTAAGCCTCTGAGCTATGAAAGAGCAACCTCTGAGCAATTACTCTCGGTTGTTAATGTCTTTTTAATATAAGTTATAAATTACTTTACAATTATTATTCAAATATTTAAAAAAAAAATTGTGTATTGTTGTAAGTATGAAGAATGTAGTGTGCTTTGTGTACACCGATCAGCCACAACATTAAAACCACCTGCCTAATATTGTGTAGATCCCCCTCGTGCTGCCAAAACAGCCCAAACAGCATCTCAGAATAGCATTCTGAGATGCATTTCTTCTCACCACAATTGTACAGAGCGGTTATCTGTGTTACCGTGGACTTTGTCAGTTCTAACCAGCCTGGCCATTCTCTGTTGACCTCTCTCATCAACAAGGCATTTCTGTCCACAGAACTGCCCCTCACTGGATGTTTTTCATTTTTGGCACCATTCTAAATAAATTCTAGAGACTGTTGTGTGACAAAATCCCAGGAGATCAGTAGTTCGTGATCAGCTGATCAGTGTATATTATATGTTTTTAAGCTGCCTTTGGAAAAAGGCAGGTTTGTGTGATAGTCGAGGCTTTTGGGGGATCTGTACATGTCTGGATATCATTTGGATTGGAGTTTAAATATTTACATGACCCAGTTTCATTAGTCGAAATGGAAGCTTTTCCTTAAACCACAGAAAATATCCATCCATTAGTACAGAAAAGCACTTAAAGCTAAGTGCTCTTTTTTCTCTCCATCTCACACCCGTACACACACGTGCACACACACATTCTTTGTCTATCACGCTGTAAAAGGCCTTTTTGTGGGGGCACCTTTACACAGCTGTTAATTGCCTGTCTCTGAAGTGGGTTTTCATGTCTTATATAACGGCAGTACATATTATATATTGGTAAAATTCAAGAAAATTAATGAACGAGACCACATGTTGTATCACCCCAAAACATTTATAAAAAAAAAGAAGAAAAAAAAAGAAAAGCAAGAACACTATACATATAAGCAAATAAAAAAGAAGAAATTCAATGCTCAATCATGAGCATGCTAAAAAAAATTACTTTCACTATTGTCAGTTTTACTGAATCCTCCTTTGTTAATTTTACTGAAAAAAGAATGCATGTAACCAAGTGAATTTAAAAAGAACTTTTAACGCTTTCAAGCTTTACTTAATCTTTTTGTGTTGGGACAACATGAATATTTTTGTTTGGTTAACTGAAACTGGGCAGAGGATTTCTAATTCCCAGCATGCTTTGCATGGCACTAGATAGGGAAAGTAAATAGTAAAATTGTGTGTTATATCACGTCTTCGTGCAAGATGAATGTAAAGTATTTATTATTAGGATTATAGCATCCTGTTTCCCATTAGCATGTGTTTAGCATGCTAGCATTCACTGTACTTGCTAGTTTATAATGGAAAGTGATTCATTTAATTTAAGTGTTAATTTTACATGTCTAATTTAGTTGGGTTTACACAATTCAGTTCCCTCTGCTTGAAGTATTTAAATTGAGATTACCTGGTCATTTTAATTTAAGAAAACTCATTTCAAACATGTGGAACCACCGTCCATGATTGAATCAAGTTCAGCAAAAGAGTTGTTGTTTTTTAAGTGCAATTATCCGCATTGCTTTTAAGCTGACAGATGGTTGTTGTTAAGGTCTCATCTAACTAATAGGTTGCTGGAAAAAAAACAATTGGCAGGCCCAGATGAAATCTGCAGCCTTTTTTCACATTTTCAGTTTTGCTTTGGAATTCTGTGGAATGTATTTACATATGGTAAAATGTGTGACAGAGGTGAGAGTACTAAACTGCTATTAGAAGCTGAAAGCATAATCAAATTAGCAGAAATGCTTTAAAAAGAAATACGCAAGGGGTAGGGGACACATAGAACGTTGTGAATGATGGGAATTCCAATTCTGCGGAAATCTTGTGAGCTTTTCACTGAGTTTTGCAGATGCAGAATCCATGTGGGCCTAGCTACTGCTGGTACTTCGTGTGGACAACAGCTGAGTCTATGAAGCACATTAGCGAGACAGAAAGAGGGAGAAGGATTTTGTGCAGGGGGAGGATACTCCCCAACAATAAGAATTAATTTATAGTCTCTGATTATTGAAAAGGAGCCAGGATTCTTCTGGAGAGGAGTTGGTCTGGCTCAGTGAAAGTGTTTGTGTGTTTGAGTGCATATTTGTGTGTGATTGCTTGAGTGCATGAATGACTTTGTGCTGTAGGTGTATCAATTCTTTGCCACTAGTCTATACATAAACACTTATAGCACACTGCTGTATCACTACTAAATTAAATACTTATTTTCTGTGATCTTTTTATAAAAGAGTTCAATATACTGTAAAAAATAAATAAATAAATAAAATACTGTAACTTTGAGAGCTCAAAACATAAAGGGTATTTAGTAAACTGAGCTGTGGAAATGGCTTGTTCTAAGATCATTGGATTTCTGACATCAGAAACCTGAAACATTAATATAGGACCATTAACATTTACATGTAAATTGTGTTCA
Organism: Myxocyprinus asiaticus; assembly: GCF_019703515.2. Classification (NCBI taxonomy): domain Eukaryota; kingdom Metazoa; phylum Chordata; class Actinopteri; order Cypriniformes; family Catostomidae; genus Myxocyprinus; species Myxocyprinus asiaticus. Next base: position 20,040,615 of record NC_059379.1, read on the forward strand.
GAAAATTGGCCCACCCAGTTACAGTAAGGTAACAAGTATAAAGTAGGATACATACTATGATTTCCAAAAAGAATCCCAGCATTATAAATGAGTGGATGAAATTTATTTTTAACAAGGTCGCTAAACATTTCTGTTTGACGGTGTTTTAATGCCACATTTAAAAAAAAAAAAAAAAAAAAAAACAATAATAATTGAATATTTTGAGAATAAAGTCATAGTATTACAAGAATAAAATCGTAATGTTTTGAAAATAATCTCATAACATGCCTTTTACTAGAATAAAGTCATAAAGTTTTAAGAATAAAGTCATAGCATAATGAGATTAAAGTTGTAATATTCTGAGAATAAAGTCAAAATTACGAGAATAAAGTAGAAATTTTTTGAGAAAAAAAAAAACACAATATTAAACAGCAGGTCACTATCACAATGACAGAACAGACGCTGAGCCAGCAGCTTCATTAATGCAAGAAATGGATGTGGTGGATTTAGTTCAATCATACTTTAGGATATGATTTAGCGATAAAGAAATCCTTGGTCTTTTGCCGCATCAGCAGAGAGTTATTATTAACATCCGGACACTGCAGTGGTTATGTAGGGAACTGGATTTGTTTAGGAGAAAGAACCAGAAAAAGATTTGTGCAGTCCCGCTCATCATGAATGATGCTTGGTCTGCTTTTTTTGTTCTCAAAACAATACTATAACCGAGGGGATGTTACCACATACAATGTCTTGAAATTGGCCTCTATCATTCTCAGCAGTTCCAGTTATTTTTTGCACTTCACTTAAGTGTACTGTAGGCCTAGCATCTCTCACTTCCCTTGACAGGCGCCCACAGGTTGAAAACTCTTGTACTAATGCACACCTCAGTCATGAACAGAGAGCTTGCAAAAACTTCAAACATTAAATTCAGCTCGGCTAACATAACAACAAAGTTGCACAGCCAATGTTATCTCCCTGGTTAGTGGTGTTTACTGTCAGCAAAGACCCAGACGCTCCACTTTACTGTTGTCCACCATATCACATTTGATGTTACTTTTCTTACGACTTATTCTCAATATATTAAGATTTTATTCTCATAATGATGTGACTTTATTTTTGTAATTTTTACTTTATTCTCAAAATATTATGACTTTAATCTCAAAATGCTTTGACTTTATTCTCAATTTATTTTATTTTTTTAAGTGGCACTAAAATGCTGTCGTATTTCAGTTCAACCAGTCCGATATATAATAAATAAAAAAAGTATGATATGACCCCTCTATGATATGAGCAATGCCTCTAATTTTGGAAATCCTCAGTTTACCCCCAGTCACTGTGTAAAGTATGAGTGTTTGATAATCATGTTAATAATCATCAGACCAAACAATATTTGTAATTCATAATTTGTTCTGCTTCACGACTGATTGTGACTGATGATAACACTACTACTGGATATGTATTCTTCGAAGAAACGAGTTGAGTTGGCTTAAAAACAAGATCTCGAACTAAATAAAAGAATATGTAAAGACTATCCTGCCTAGCTGAATGGTTGAATCATTGTTTGAACTGGTTTTTATCTCAGACTGAATGTATTACTTTTGATTCATCCAAGTTTCATGCGCACATTCAATATTTACCCAGAGATTTTTAAAGGATTTGAGTTACTTGTAAATACACATGCAATATACCAATATATCTGATGAGTAATATAATTTCCTTGTTACAAAGAATAGTTGAATTTCAGTAATGATGAGTGTAGGCCTACAGTACATGAGAACACTCTGTGATCTTAAAATCAATTCATGGCACCTAAATTGGCATTTGGATCAAAAGTAAAATGAGGCTAAAGCATTTAAAGTATGAGGAAAACTCTCTCTCTCTTTATTGAATAGCTTTTAACATGAACATTTAGCTAATCTCTTAAATCTAAAAAATCTCGTCAGTGGGTCTCCTTCTCTTTAGGACAGTTTCATGGACCAGCACTGATCACTGTTTAATCATATTCTACTGACTGCTCCATCACAGTCTGTCTGTCTTAATCTAATATGCCTGGAGCCAGCACTCAACAAAAGCTTTTCAATACCCCTTATTCTTTCTCCTCAACTTCCCAGCCATTACAGGAACACAAATTCCAGCTAGACTTGAATATGCAGTCCAATGCACTTTTAGAAACAAGTATGGTGACATAGGGGGAAACGACTCTGTGATGTAGTCCAATGTAGTTAATTTAATCCTTTTAAAGATCATTTTCATTCCTGCCAGTACCCTTTGAACTCTGTGACATTTAAAAATGAATAAGCTTGTGTTGTAATTAAAGGAAACCATTTAAATTATTTCGATTACTTCATCTTTTTTCCATTTAATTAGAACGGAGCTTTCAAGATTCAAAAAGGATTTTAAAAAAGCAGTCCATACAACACACGAGTCATCCAAATCTTTTGAAGCCACACAATAAATAGACTTGTGTGAGGAACAGACAGAAATGTATGTAATTATTCTTCAGTAATAATATCATCATATCATACTTTCCGCTGCTGCTGGATCATAGATTTGAACTCGAGAACCAGATCAGTTCGTTTCGTGAACAAATCATTCAGAATATTTGTGTTAACCGGATCAACCGATTCTTTGAAAAGATCCGACTCAAAAGAATGATTTGTTCACGAATCAGACATTGTTACTTTTCTCATGAACGTGGCCAACAACTTATATTTCAATCTTTTCCTCACACTAAGCTGTTAAATGGCTTCAGAAAAATGTAGGGTCAGTAAATGACTACATAATTTTCCTTTTTTAAGAGAACAATTCCATATTGAGAAAGACTTACCTCAAGGTGGTTCTCAGGTAAGAAGTTGAATATTTTTAAGAAGTTGAATATTTTTAAGCGGATGGCAGTTTGGTTGTTTGCAAAAACAGTTTACATCCTGTAATTCTCCTCCCTGCCCAGTAGGTGGTGATATGCACGAAGAGTGTGAATTGGTAAAAACAAAAAAGGAAGAATGTGAAAGTGAAAGTGGAGATTTATCGAAAACATTTACTAATATATTGATGTGTTTCTCACCCACACTTATCATATTGCTTCTGAAGATATGGATTAAACCACTGGAGTCATATGGATTACTTTTATGCTGCTTTTATGTGCTTTTGGAGCTTCAAAATGTTGATACCCAACAGAGCTGAGGTATATTCTTTTAAAAATCTTCTTTGTTTATGTTCAGCAGCAGAAAGAAAGTCATACACATCTTGGATGGCATGAGGGTGAGACATTGATGAGAGAATTTTCATTTTTGGGTGAACTTTTCCTTGAAATATGCAGTGTTTCATAGTCAACAGAATTCACAACAACAACAACAACATTTAATACATCACAGAAAACCAAATGTTTATGTTTGCAAGGCATAAAAACAAATATACAGTACATGATCAATGAACATAAGGCATGACTGTGCAGCACTTGCCCGATCAGTAACAGTTCCGTTAACTGGCTTGAAAATCTGTCACTGGCCCCAGGCCATCCTTATGGTTGTTCCCTTACCTTGTTTCTTTTTAGCAACACAAAAGCAACAAAATAAATAAATAAACTTTTCATTAACCTATGGTCAGTATACATGCTGTAGATAGCCACAGAAGAATGTTTTATTGTGTATGTAGCTTGAAGACACACACCCTTGTTTGTCTTACTGCAATCACACAGGAGGAATTTACAAGAGCTATCAATCAATTACGGGAAGGGGAGATGAGAAGTGATACACAGAGATATATAATTCAGATAAGACATACATAGAGATGCATACACAAAACATCATCAAATCTGGCAGAATGAGAGTATGCAGAAGTCTGCTGCATGTTTCAAATAGTCTTGAGTTGACCCCAGCTGGTGAAAATAATGAAGACAAGGAGAGACTGATCGAGGCGAAACACAAGAGCTTAACCAACAAACAACAGACTGACAACAAATCCAGTGTAAAATGTATTATTATGCGATTAGGCCATATGTCATACTACACAGTTCTAAGATAAGGATTTAATAATCCATTATTAAATCACAATTACAACAAAGGATTCTTACTGAACCTTTTCAAAATGCTGTCTCTTGTATTTTTCGTCTGCTATCAACACCTTTACAAACTAGCTTAGTTTCCCTCCAGATCAAATAGGTTGGTTAGTCAATAGCAAACACTTCCTGCCAGTTATGGAGAGTTCAGCTGAAGGGAAAGTGCTCTGTTTCCATGCTGGACAAAAGAAATGATTACCAGGTTTTTTAGGCAATAATGAATTGTCACTCATCACATGCTTCATTACTTTAAAGGGGCTACACAATAGAGAGTGTGATATGGATTCCACAAACGTGAAACACACAGAGGCCGACTGCTGTGAGTTTTTTTTTTTAGAGAGAAATAATCTATTATAATGTTGAGGGGTAATTATAATATAACCTTCCCTCATAATTTCAGCAAGTCTTCTCACTTTACTCAAAGGGCATGGAATGGGTGGGGGGGGGGGGGTCAGAGAGAGTCAGTGGACATGGGAACAAGAGTTTGAAAAAGTTTTGTCCGCTGTAAAAAGTTCTACCCCTCACAAACTCTGCAAAATGATCTCAGTATTTGTAACTATTCGTATGTGTTGTGTGGTTAAAGCACACGTATGTTTCTGTAAGTGTGCATAGGCACTGAAATGTACAAATCAACATATTGACAGCATCTAAAATGTAAATACTTTTACATATTAATAACTTAATAGATAAATGTTAATTACTCCTGGGGTTTATATATTGAGTCATGGAGTTAATAGGTTGATTTGATGGTATTTAAATAAATGAAATTACATATGTGTTACACCATCACATTTATTTAACACTGTTAAGGCATTTTTCCAGTTTGAAAATATAGTGAATATAATGGTTTCATTGTGTTGTGTAATTTCTTAAAACTGGTCAGAACAATTTTGACAGCATAGACACGTTACAATGTAACATCCTTTGTGTTTTACTAATTTTTCATACTTGTTTGATGATAATTACATTTAGACTAAGAGTGCAAATTACTTTGCTTCTACTAGTCCCATCTGAATTTCATTTATATGAAATTCTTTCCCAGATAAAGTTTCTCCATCATTTACCGATAAATGAGAGTCCTGCTATGGGATTGAGTATTTAGGGGTAAAGAAATGTCCTACCACTCTTCAGATGATTCGTAAAGATTTGTAGCCTCAGTTGAAAATACATAAAATCATGTGTTTTAAATAGGAATTTCGATTTAACACGTTAATTAAGTGTGATTGATTATATTAAAAATAACACATTTTAAAAAATTAACTCCATTAATCATGCCTCCTGACCTGTACATAAATTCTGTGATAAAAAGTATGTATTTTCCTTCCATCAGAGCAATTCAAGCTTGAAGTACATATAACATATAGCATATATCACATATAACTTTGTGTTTTTATGAGCCGGGTCGGCAGGGGGCAATAACCTCACAAGCAGTGCAGCTGCAAATTGAAAGGAAAGCCACTTACACAGGATGAGTTCTCAACAGCACAACAGAATACAGGGATCTCAAGATGCGATTTTCAAAGTTACAGAACACTGTTTTAAAAACGTGGCATTTATGACACTGAAAACCAGTGAGACACTCCAAAAGCATCCCTCATATGTACATAGACCGATAATATACATTATTAAAAATAGCATAGATGGAATATAAGAACATGTCATTTAAGAACAGGACAGATGACGAACTGAGTTTCAAAATGGATTGTTGTCGACTGAAGGCTTATGTTCAATGATTTGGGAATAATATAAACTATATATTGACTTTTAAAGGCACTTTTTGTATTGTCTAATCAGTACTTTACTTGTCTGCCACAATAATGCAATATATTTTATTTCAATCTGAATATCTGAATTATATATAAATTGTTGAATTATTATGTATTATTTATATTGAATTATCTTTATTTGGGGGCCTTTCTCAGCAAGTACTGATAAATGGGATTAATTTTACTCTACGTCCTAAAAGTGCCAGATATGATGATCACTTTTCAAATGGACAACAAATACATCGTTTTTCATAGCAAGCACATTCAATAGACTTTAACCGAGCAAACCTTAAAAAACAGAGAAACAGAGTGAGGGAGTTGGGCAGGGGAATATAGGAAAAATGAGGGACAGACAGGCAAATAGAGAGAGACAGTCTATTGATTTGGTCCACAGTGAGAGATAAGGTATCTCCACACATGGCTTTATCTGACTGGTTACATATCAGCAAGGCGAGTAAGTGAGCATACCGTATCGACACAGCAACATCAATCAATGCCACATGCTGCTCTATTCATCATGCACACTGAAAAATTACACACACATGGCACTTTTTGTAGCAACAATTATTTTTTTGTACTTTTGAACATCATTTGATGGCAACCAATAAGTGATCTTTCTTATATACCAGTTGTTTTTTTTTTTCAGTTTCTATGCGGACTTCGCATGAGTGTTGACATTGGTGTCATTACTGCTTTTGGTTGCACTTTCAAAGAATGAGCCTATATTATACAGTGTATGGAAAGCCAGTCAGAGACAGCCACTCGCTGTGAATCAAGAAACAGTAATACTGAGATTCAGGTTTATGGATAGTCAGGTTTATGGGTATAGATTTTGGTGCCACTTCCTTCCCTGCACCAATCAATTGCACACATACAGGTTCCTGAGTCGATGAAGGTATGGAGAGTTTTATTTGAGTCAGTGGTAGTGGCTCCATCTTCTGCTCTGTTCCCCCATTTTTATTGGACAGAAGCAGATCTGTGTGTGTCTGTGTTTGTGAAAGTTTATATGTCAACACTTTCCCATGTTCACATCCTATAGTAATTATTGATAATGATAAGACACTGGCTCGATCAGCCTGACTGAATCAATGAGAATCAATGAGAAAGAGGGAGGAGTCAGCAGTTAAGTAGCCAAGATTAATATTTTTTAGAGCTAAAGTCCTATCCCAGGTTAAAAGGGTTGGTGCTCCCATAAAAGAAAATTCTGTCATAATTTTTAACCCTTAAGTTGTTCCTAACCTGCATGATATTCTTTCTTCCGTGTAACACAAAAGGATATATTTGGCGGAATGACAGTCTCAGTCACCTTTCACTGTATGGAAAAAGATGCAATAAAAGGGAATGGTGACTGAAAATACCATACTGCCTTACACATTTTGTGTTCCACTGAAGAAAGAAAGTTGGATTTGGAACAACATAAGGGTGAGTAAATGATTACAGAACTTGACAGAGCAAAGTTTTCGGTCCCTCATTTGGTTTTGTACATTTGCATTGGGTGATCCCTTACTCCACCACTTTGACGAAAACACAAATTATGGAAGGAACCAATCACTTTATCTGATGGGACACAAAATGTTGAGACATGACAGCTTTAATTTAAATAGTTCTCATCTTACTAGTTCAAAGTGTAGCCCTTCATTATCTATGTCTGGTGCAGACATCTTCAAAGCGAATCCCCAGATGGTGTAGCACACTCTAATTGCACAGGTTAAGTTTGGTTACTGGCAAAGTAGCAGTACCACACTGCATATCATTAAAATGTCTCTGTGGTTTACTTTTTCCTCATCTCTGCCTATAGTAGTCATATTCATAAAGAGGTTCTAAGATGAGAGAACAGAGATGTCCCAAAGAGTCAAATGCACATCATGCACCTTCAAATGGCAAAATCTCTGCATAATTTGCATCCTAATCCAGACTATTACAATTGTTTATGTTTGTATGGCACATCTGTTTTTATGTGTGCTCGACAAGCTTCAGGTTGATTTGCTTCTAAAAGGAGGTGTTGCAATGTGTGACAGGAAATCATTATGAAATGCCGAATGAGTCGATGATTTGATCAGTCCTCATCCATTCCTAATCTTAGTCTGTATTCTCAGATGCCTGTCCTGGTATTTGCCAGTAATGTGATTTGTGCGCTGTATTGTAAGTTGCTTTGTTAAGAAAGCATCTCTTATGGACATTAGGCTAATGTAAATGTAACGTGATGCTTCCAGGGATGTACAGAATACTGTATTTCTCTCTACTTCTCTACTTCTTATTCACCAAAAGTATAACTGTACTTGAAAAATGACAGCTTTCTTTCCAGGTTGATTGGTTGAATTGCTTTTTATGGGGGTTTGGGGGTCCTGACCTCTAGACTGTAAGATTGTCTAATGGTGCCTGAGGCAGAGGTTTTTTTGGTTCATTACAGCAAAGCCTTTGTGTGAAAATCCCATGTTAATCCATGCTTCCATTTTCTTCTCAAACCTAAATCTAAAAGAAGTTTGACAGAAAATATTTCTGTCTCACTCTTAGAGCTTCAGGAGATATTTTAAGGCTCAGATAAGGTTTGATTTGGTGAACCAGCCTACAGTTTAGCTTTTAATGTGCATTGCTAATTTTTATCTGTGTATCCCTGCATTGTATGGGTAAAAAACAATATTAATGTGTTTTTTAATTGAATAGAATAGAACAGAATTTACTGGAAAATTGTTTTGGACTTGTTTGTGCACAGAAGTCAATAGTAAGAAATCATTGTACAGAATAAACCAATATTAAATGCTGCATGTAATTTTTACATAAACATAACAATACATAAGATATAACAAGACATAAATAAGCATTCTGTACCAGTCTTAAGGAGCCTTGTTTAAAAGCCAAAATGAGGTACACACAAATTACTTTCTGAAATTATTTAATCTACAAGATGGGACTCGGTACATGAGGGCAAAAGCTCACTCTTCATTGTGAATATGGAATAGGTCGGAAAATATTTTTTGGGCTTGACTCATCTCTTATATCAATTGAATGGAATGATGTTCTTTGAAAGAATGCTTTATATGAATGTGTATTTATAAGTTAGTCATTTGACAGAGAGAGAGAGAGAGAGAGAGAGAGAGAGAGAGAGAGAGAGAGAGAGAGAGAGAGAAAGCAATAAAGAGAGATCAAGTGGGAAAAAATTAAGACTTGTAAACTCAGTAGAGGGAGCTCTTAAGCTCAGTAGAGGGAGCTCTTTCTACTGTGTGTGTGTGTGTGTGTGTGTGTGTGTGTGTGTGTGTGTGTGTGTGTGTGTGTGTGTGTGTGTGTGTGTGTGTGTGTGTTGTTTCTCCCAGTCTTCATACAGACTCCGTCTGGGCTCTGAGCAACCTTTGGCCAACATCACGCTTAATATGTAAAGCATATATCCCCTTCAAAACACTTTAAAATGGCACATACCGGTGGCCTGATTCATCAAAACTAATGGTCTTGCTTTAGGCTGGTGTGGTTGTTTTTTTTTTTCTCCCCTCTCTCTTTATTCATTTGCTTCTGTCATTCACTGAGAGCCTTGGGTCAAAACTAAGTGCTTGTCCACTATTAGCAGAAACTGGATAGAATCCAGAGTCAAGAAATCTGATCTCACTCAGTTTCTGGATTTTGGAAAACATTATTTTTCTTGTAATGTGAATAGGTAGCAAGAAAAAGATCCCACCAGTACCCATTCACTCAAGACCAGAAAGAAGAATAGTATAGGAGACAGATAGGAAGAAACAGAAAAAAAGGTTGGTTATACAAAAAAACAAAAAAAAAAACAATCACAGAATGCTTTTGTTACCCATTTTTATCATGCTACACACTGTCTTTATCTTTACCCAGAGTTCACAACCGTTTCCCTCTTTCCCCCCTCTGTTCCTCCACTCTGCTTTTGTCCAGCTATCAGACAGAATTAAAAACTACAGGAGCAACAAACTCAAGCTGACATGACCTGATGAGGGCCATGGCAGGGTGAGGGGAAGGGGGGCCGCGGTGGTTGCAAGGGAGGCCACTGCTCAAGTCATGTGATGCACTAGACCAGTCTGCAGTTGGCTACAGCCATTCCACAATTGTTGGGCTGCAGTTTGCTCAGGCTGAATATAAATAAAGAACAAAACACTCCATTCCCCCTTTTTCTCTGAACTGCTATTTTGCGTTTATAAGTAAAGGCTTTCTATGAAGATGAGAAGAAAGTATTTCTCCCATTTATCTTTACAGGTTGAGGTCAAAGGGGAAACATCGCTGTCTATTAAGCATCCATTCTCACCTCTTTGCACAATGCTCTGTGGCCCAAAAGGTGTTAGCGCTGGATGAAGGGAGTGGAGAGAAGAGGAAGAATTGTTAGAGGGTGGCAGGAGGGAAGTGAACACAGTCAGGGTCAGTTAGGGCAGACAGAATGACACAGCATGAAGAAGAGACAATAACTGACACAAACAAGAGATAGAGAGAAAAATTACCCATTGTTATCCTATTGTATGTACCCAAGAGGTACAGCACCATTCTATTATATTCTGTTCTGTCATGTAAACGATTTAGCCCAACAGAAATCGTACCAGTCCCATTTTTGCAAAATCGGACTAACAGACCTAGATGATGCGACTGTAGATTCATCCAGCACATATCCAGCCTTTAAAGGGATAGTTCACCCAAAAATGAATATTCTCTTATTATTTTCTCACCCTCATGCCATCCCAGATGTGTATGACTTTCTTACTTCTGCAGAACACAAATATTTAGATATTTAGAAGAATATTTCAGCTCTGTAGGTCCATACAATGCAAGTGAATGGGTGCCAACATTTTGAAACTCCAAAATCTGCATAAAAGGAGCATAAAAGTAATTCATATGACTCCAGTGGTTAAATTCATGTGTTCAGACACGATATGATAGGTGTGGGTGAGAAACCGATCAATGTTTAAGTAATTTTTTTTTGTCATAAATTCTCCTCCCTGCCCATTAAGGGGCGTTATACAAGAAGGATGTGAATCACCAAATGCAGAAGGAGAATGAGAAAGTGAAAGTTAAGTGGAAATTGACTTAGAAGGGAGGAGAATTTATAATAAAAAAATATTGATCTGTTTCTCACCCACACCTGTCAAATCACTTCAGAATATATGGATTTAACTTTTATTTTGCCCTTCAAGAAATTTTGCAGATTTTGAAGCTTCAAAAAAGAATTTAAATTTTTGGGTAAACTAACCTTTTAATCGGACAACAGCTGGCTTCGGCAATGTGCTCATGCTCTAAAAGACAGAGGCGACGCACACTGTGTATTTAACAGGCTAATTTGACATCTTTCCTTCAGATGTGATTATGCATAAACCATGTGTACTTAGATAGTCCTGTTGACTCCCAAAAACTCGCTGTCACTCGATAATAACCGCACATGTGACTGTATAACAGGTCAATTCTTTCATGCACCCATTCGTCCACTGAGCCATATCAACAGTATCGAAAGGCCATCACTGGAATGTTAAGCATCTACAAAACATGCAAAATGTAGTGTTTCAAATGAGTAGGATGCCAGAACACTAAATAATACATTTTTGGTCAAATAATAACACAGATAAAATTACAATACCAACAGCCAAATAATAGTATGTACAGGAATGTATTTATATTATACACTTGCATACCTACAAAACTTAATTAATGGATGAGTACAAATTCAGGACTATGAGTACAGGAATTCGGATGCAGCCTATGTGTGTTCAGTGGTGGGAAGTGTTCAGTTAAACAGTGCAACAGGCAGACACGGCACAGCTGCAGCTGATTTGAACTGCAGCCCTGACAGCTTAATGAGATATTTTATAGCAGCACAGATCTCCTGCCCCACTCATGCCATTAAACACACATCAGGGGAAAACCTAAATTCTGGAAGTATCAAGTACATTTTAAATACACAGACAATTACAATAGACTCCACATAAAAGTCCATCCTGTGAATTGGTTGGGTATTCAAAGTACCAAACAACATTTTAGTTTTTGTCATTTCTGCACAGTAGTTTAAACAACAGACTTGATCTGATTCATAGTAATTATGGTTCATTCATTTGATTCAAGTCAAAGGAAAACATCAGCTCAGCACACACAAAGTGTGCAACCCAAGCTGCTCCTGATGGTACATCCCTCAACAACCATCCCTCCATTCCTCTCCCGTTATCTCATTCCCTCTCTCCTCTGTCTGTGTGTGCCATTCCCGGGTCAGTGTAGCCTCTGTATCTGTCTGAAGTCTGGGGGCAGAGTCTGATCAGAGCCTTTCAGCACAGGCCTCAGTGGATATGAAGATAATCTGAGTGGGTCATCTCACCACCACTCATGGCCTTTCATTCAGAGGGCTCGGCCTCTCTCAGATGCCTCATCTTCATATGTTTTATATATAACGTTACTAATGTTAACTCAATTGTCATAAAATATTATTTTTAAAATGTGGACTGTGTTGTTCGTTGGAATAAGAATAGTTCAGAAGTTGCCTGGGATATCAAAGTGTGTGTGTGTGTGTGTGTACATGATTATACTACATTTTGGGGACCAAATGTCCAAACAAGGATTGTAAAACCTGAGATCACCTACCTTGTGGGGCCCAGACAGCGGTCCTCATGAGAGAAATGGCTTATTAAACATATTAAACTATGTTTTTTTGAAAATGCAAAAATGCAAAAAGGTTTCTGTGGGGGTTAGATTTAGGGGTAGGGTTAGGGGATAGAAATTGTCATTAGATCTGTATAAAATCTATAAAATGCATGGAAGACTATGGAGAGTCCCCAGAATGATATAAAAACAAGTTTGTTTGTGTGTGTGTGTGTGTGTGTGTGTGTGTGTGTGTGTGTGTGTGTGTGTGTGTGTGTGTGTATGTGTGTGTGAAAATGTGAAAGTTCCCAAAACACATTGTCATAAAATTTTTCCAATGTTCATTTGTTCCCGTGGAGTCAGGAAGGATTCAGAAGTTGCCTGAGATGTCAAAGAATCAAAGGGTGTGTGTGTGTGTTTATTTTCGAAGACAGATGTGCTCATCTATTGGTTGAACAGGCTCCTGAACACTATTTTTTTCTTTTTTTGTAACCTCATCCATTTATTTCTAATGGCCAGTCATTTCTGACCGGGAACACCACAGGTGGGTGTGAGCACACACACTCTCACCCATGCATCCCCACATGCCCTTTGGATTCCCAGGCAATCTCTAAACCTTATGTATAGACAAGATAAATAGATAAAATATCATACAAAATTTCAGAGCTTGCCTTGGAAACCAAAGGGTCAAAGTGACCGGAACACAACATAAGGGTTTCAAACGTAAGGGTCTCAAAGAAATCAGCAGAGGCTTTATGTGGAGGGAATTGACAAAAGAGAATGGGTCAGTGTGTGTGCGTGCGTGTTCAGTTTAGTGGACACATCCTTTGGCATCATTAGATGGTTAACTCAGTGTTCATTCAGGTGTAATGTTAGTCAAGATTGTGAGTGTGTGCGCATGTATTCAGTGTAGTTCAGTGGACACGTCCTTTGGCCTCATTAGATGGTTAACTCAGTGCTCATTCAGGTGTAGTGTGAGTAAGGAGTGCGAGTGTGTGTGTGTGTGTGTGTGTGTGTGTGTGCATTCAGTGTAGTTCAGTGGACACGTCCTTTGGCCCCATTAGATGGATAACGCACTGCTCATTCAGCCATGTGAAACAGGACACACAACAAGAAATCAGAGCAAAGGAGCTTTGTGTGTGTGACTGTGTGTGTATGTGTGTGTGTACATGCATATGTTTTGTCATTAATGTGCATTTGTCAAAACAAAGCACACACTTACATGCACACATCGAGATGTAGAGAAGATGTATGCACTTGTGATAGGTTTGATAGATATGGAATAATTGAGAAACAACTAGGATTTGCAATATGAATATATTTTTCATTCTGCAACAGTTCAACTTCAACGGTATTCCAAGAGTTCTAATATTTAGTATAACAACACTGGTATGCTTCGTTGTAAGTTTCACTCTGCTTGTGTTTGTTTGCAGTGTTCCAGACAGGTTGTCAGTCTGTGGGTTGCTCGGCATCACGCAACAGTTTATCCTGGTTTGGCTTCATTTGGAAATATTTTCATTAGCTGAGCCACAATGGACAAAATAATTGGCCATTTTGTTTCTAAAATGTAAGCGAATCGATATTAAATTCATGTTTAAAGAGCTGTTTTTACAAAAGAAATATCAAATTGCTTAAATATCAACTTTTCCTCTCTCTCTCTTTTCTCTCATCCTTGTTCACTTCCTGCTTACTCTTTCTTTCTTTTCTCTTGTCTACTTTAATAGCATGTGACATTTCTGACTGTTACGGCTTGCTAATTATGGCTGTTTTGTTACTGTGTTCTCTGGAACAATTGGATGATTGTTGAGTGCAAAGATCTGACAGACAAGCACAGGCCTCTCTCTCTCTCTTTTCGTCTCTCTCTCTCTCTCTCTCTCTCTCTCTCTATCTATCTTGTCGAGACTCTTTATTACTGATGTTCTTTCTCTCCCCCTTCACCCCCACATTTATTCACATTTGCTCAGCACTCCTATTTTCTGATGAAGAGATGAAGGCTTGTTATTCAAGAGTTGTGACAGCACTTGTGGAGGTCACAGCGGAAAATGCTGAATGCTGAGTTTGGATTGACTTATTCTTCCTTTGTTTTGTTTTTCTCTCTCTTGACATGAGTCAGTCATATATGTTCATACAGATTTATCCAAAATGGGTCAAAGCTAGATTTAAAAAATATATGCAGTGGCCACAAAAAGTGATTGCACTACCACAATTTTTAAGCAGAACATAATTTTTTTTTAATTTTAATTTTTATTTAAAATGGTAAAACAATACATTTTTATTAGGACAATATTTGGTATTTTAACTTTTTTTTTTTTAAAACAGTGTCAAATGTTAGTGGAACATGTCCATAGTCATTGTATAATTACATCTGTGTTTACTGATATAGAACCAATATATTCACAAAAAAATGCCAAGATAAAATGCTAAAATAAAATATTAGAAATCTATTTTTTTTAAATACTACTTGGTTTGATATATTATATTATATTATATTATATTATGAAATTTATGCATTTTTAAATGTGACTTAAGTGTCCCAAAGTGGTCCAAATAATTTTGGCGGCCACTGTATAATTTTTTTTATTAATATTGCTCCAGACAGAATACCATAATTCAATTTTTCTACATATCTTTTTGGTTTCTGTTTGTGCATGAATCATTATCCATTCATTGGGGATGTTGTATCAACTGCTGTCTTTTTCCCACAGACATCTTTGAACACAAAATCAGACAGCCACAGATATCTCTGAACCAACCATGCCTGACCTCAATGTGTGCATGCTCATTTCTGTGTTTGAAGTTTGTTTGCTGAAAGGTCCCTGTGGCTTATCAAGCTGATTGAGTTCACTCTCATTTCTAAAAGGATTCAAAACCTGTCTGTTAAGTTTGGAACATGATACATCATTTTAAGCTACTTGTTGCATGGTTTAGCAGTTCCTAAATAAATTGAATTTATCTAACTATACTGTATGTGTTTATTATACTGTATGTAGTAAGAAACTGTATGGGGTGTGCAGGTAAAGATTTTAGCAAAGGTTTGTGCACCCTCAGTGATTTTCAGTGGTGCAGGTCAGTGACCAGTGGAATAGTTAGTTCTGTTCTTTGCATTTTCACAGCTGTGTGTGTGTGTGTGTGGGGGGGGGGTTGCGTGGTTTACTAGGAAATGTTTTTAGGTTACAAACTGGTAATTACAAGGGTATTATGCTATAAATGTGGTTTATGAGGACATTTCTAGTGTCCCCATAATTTAAATTGCTTAAAAAACATACTAAACGATGTTTTATTGAAAATGTAAAAATTCAGAAAGTTTTTTGTGAGGGTTAGGGGAAGGTTTAGGGTTAGGGGATAGAGTCTATAGTTCGTACAGTATAAAAATCATTATGTCTATGGAAAGTCCTCATAATGATAGCTGCACCAACATGTGTGTGTGTGTGTGTGTGTGTGTGTGTGTGTGTGTGTGTGTGTGTGTGTGTGTGTGTGTGTGTGTGTGTGTGAGTGTGTAGCCCCACAGCTGTCATCACTTCATTGTGTCACCAATTACCCATGATTACTCCTGGCAGCATAGGTTCCATTCAGCTATGAACACAAAGCCCACTAAACATTCATCCAGTACCTGAGGAGGTGAGTGGAGTCCATTCACTATTTTACACACATTCACACACAGTATACTGTATACACACCTATCACTATCTGTAGTATATAGAATGCCCAAGACAAAAGACGATCTGTGTATCTCACAGGTAAAGAGAGAACAGGGAGAAAAATAGAGGCAGTGCCTAATGATTAAAGCAGTAAGATATGTTCTTTGTCCTGAGATTTAATTAATAATATTAAATGTATATTATTATTTATATTATATTATTATTATATTAAACTCCACTTAATAATATTTTACTGCCAAACCAGGCACACATACAAACATGTACGCAAACAAAACTATGTACAATGCAAATAAACTAGAGCTTGCACTACTATTATTTTTACTAGTCATCTAGAATATTAGTCGACTAGTCGTCGAGTCAGTGTTTGCATCCATTATATTAAAGTATCAGTGGTATTTGCAGTGTGATACTCAGTACTAAAAGAGTGCATAATTCTATGGCAAAATTCATGCTGCTTTGCATTGTCATAAACAATGTATAAACCAAAAACTTGCTTGTAGCTTCTTTCAGCCTGTGGGCGACACTTGATTTGTTTCAGTTTGCAAGAATTTTGACTTGTATGTTATAACTTTAAATAAACTGAGACATCAGGCCATCTCAAATGTCCACAGTGTGGTTCGATTGTAACTTACTTTGTGAACACAAAATGCCATGAGTTTATTTTATTTTCCCTATTTCGTACTACCAAATATACATTGATGAGCCAAAACATTATGACCACCTAATATGCTGCTGGTCCTCCGCATGCCGCCAAAACAACGCCGATCCACTGAGGCATGGACTCTACAAGACCCCTGAAGGTGTCCTGTAGTATCCTGTAGTCCTGTAAGTTGTGAGGTGGAGCCGCAATGGATCATACTTGTTGGTCCAGCACATCCTACAGATTCTCAATCGGACTGAGATCTGGGGAATTTGGAGGCCAGGGCAACACCCTCGTTGCCCTCACGCATAGATGAGCCTTGGGCGTCCAACACCCTGTCACCGGTTTGCAGTTTGTCCCTACTCGGACCACTGTCGGTAGGTACTCACCACTGCTGACCGGGAGCACCCCACAAGCCTTGCTGTTTCAGAGATGCTCTGACCCAGTCACCTGGCTATAACAATTTGGCCCTTGTTAAAGTTGCTCAGGTCTTTACTCCTGCCCAATTCTCCTGCATTCAGCACATTGAGTATGAGAACTGACTATTCGCTTACCATCTAATCTACCCAGACCTTGCCATGTGCCCTTGTTAGGAGATGTTCAATACTATTCGCTTCACCAGTGAGTGGTCATAATGTTTTGGCTCATAAGTGTAATTGGCTGTTACAGGTTATTATACAAGACTAATGTCACACAGCTACAGCGCAGCTTGTAGACAGAGGAATTTTCCTCTTGTTATCACCATGTGTATAACAAGTGCAAATGAAGTCATGATCTGCACAGATAGATCTCACTGTGAATTCTGTGACAGTAGGTCAAAAGTTCCTCAGCTGAAATCAGTCTGTGCTCATTGAATTTTGACCATCTGCCCCCAGTGGCAAAAGCTGAAAGTGTTGTTGAATGTATAGGCACATGTGAGGTCCAGTTTTCGGGTGAAATGTCAAAAGCGCATTCAGAGTACGGATTACACCTCGACTTTCAGGGGTCTCCCTTTTTGTTAGTCGACGGGGGTGGGGGTGGGGGGGGGGTATTGTGGGGTGGGGGAGACTGGTGTGTCCGCTGTTGTCTGTCGATGGGGGGTTTTTTGCCAGTTTTACACAGGCTGGAAGCACGAAGTTATGGTGCTTGAAGGCTGAGTTACAGCGAACATGAGCGGATCTGCTCAGATCTGCATCGGCTAAGACTCCAATCAGGTTATTTGCATTATAGATTTCTGGGGGGTCTCCGGCTTTCCGGTAATTCCTGGGGGTCTCCGGTTCCTTCCAGGGGGTCGGAGTATTTTGCACCATGAGCATGGTATGAAGCGAGTTGTTTTTAGCTGTAAATGATGTAATACAGTCAACAGGAATGCATATTTATTAACCATATGCCCAAACCCCAACCCTAAACCTAACCATCCGTGGAGTAAAAATGTAATCTTAAATACCTAAAGCTATCCCCCTTGTAAAAGCACCATCCCCTTAACATTAGTTGTGTCATGTATTACTTAGAACTAATCATGCAAGTTAAAAATTTAATTCTCTACTACATTTGATAAATAACAGACTTTAAATAAAGGTGATATGCCGGTCAGAATTAGATTTCAACATGTGTGGGGTTGCCAGGTTTGAAGAGGTGAAATCCCCCAATCAGATCTTTACACTTGCATAGTTTGGAAATATTTTACCAGTGTGACGCTTTAGTTGTGCAATCTGGCAACCTTGAGCGCACGAGCTCTCTCTCCACTGCGAAAAGGCAACGGTTATGAAAACGCAGCCTTCGTGGCATGCCGAGTTTAGCGATAGGTTGACTTGTTCTTCTTATTGTTTACATGAAACTTATGCCAATGCAGGTAATGCAAGTTTTCAAAAGTTTCATGGACTTTCAAAAATGGCCAAGAGAAAAGTTCAGGAAAGTTTTGACTTTTTTTTAAAAAGAAGAGAACAGAAGATCAGATATTATGACAAGTGTACAGTTACAACATGAAAATATTTTTAACTCAAACAATTTTCAGGGTTTCACCAACTGATATATAATATAGAACTGGATTGCTGATGACGTCAATTCAGTGAAGCCACTGCGCCACCATTATTCACGCTAGTGCCATCTTTGATTTTTAATGTGAATGACAACGAGGCTGTGAGGGATAAACTTACCATCTCTTCAATGGCATGAATGGTATAAAGCTATATAAAGCTTCTAGATCACATCCGATTTTCCACAGCTCATGTTGTCTGGAGTTCTTTGTTTACTGAATGCTCTTGGAGAGATATTACATCTTATATTTTATATTTAGGATAGACCTCACCGAAATTACTGGCCGGTTGAACTGCGATGCACCTCACGGATCTCTGCCTGCATCACCTTGGTCTAATGATGGACTACACTCTTATAATGGAATACATAGACTATCAATTCATTGCCAACAAAACCCTTCATCAGCCAACTAACAAAGGACAATGCATCTATATGAACTTGCAGTTAATCCAGAATGGACTTCGAAGACATTAGTCATTAATCTTACAGTTCTTACAAAATCTTTGTTTAAACCCTGATCCTTAATACTTACTTAGTTTCATAATTTGACTTGCACTATTCATAATTAAGTAATATTGGCATTATATTCACGATGTTAGCCAGAGGGGAACTGGCCCCCACAGTCAAATCAAATCAAATCACTTTTATTGTCACACAACCATATACACAAGTGCAATAGTGTGTGAAATTCTTGAGTGCAGTTCCAAGCAACATAGTAGTCGTGACAGTGATGGGACATATACCAATTTACAATAAACATCAGATTTATACAACACAATTTAAAATCTAATATACACATAATTACACATAACACAATATACAAATAATAACATACAATGTACAGTATACAATACACACAATATAGAATACACATTATACAATATAAATAGTATATATTATATATATAAAATATACAGTAGGTTGTGTTGTACTGTATTGACATTCAGGCTGTCGGTTGATAGTAAGTTGCCAGTGTGTTGTTAAGAGAGAATATAATTTATGACAGTCCGGTGTGAGATATAAGAGTAATAAAGTGCAGTGCTGATGTATTTTGATCGTGAGAGATCAAGAGTTCAAAAGTCTGATTGCTTGGGGGAAGAAGCTGTCATGTAGTCGGCTGGTGCGGGTCCTGATGCTGTGATACCGTCTGCCTGATGGTAGCAGTGAGAACAGCCCATGGCTCGGGTGGCTGGAGTCTCTGATGATCCTCCAAGCTTTTTTCACACACCACCTGGTATATATGTCCTGGAGGGAGGGAAGCTCACCTCCGATGATGTGTCTGGCAGTTCGCACCACCCTTTGCAGGGCTTTGCGGTTGTGGGTGTCGCTATTGCCGTACCAAGTGGAGATGCAGCCAGTCAGGATGCTCTCTACAGTGCTGGCGTAGAACTGTGTGAGGATGTGGCGGTTCATTCCAAACTTCCTCAGCCGTCTCAGGAAGAAGAGGCGCTGATGAGCCTTCTTCACAACGGCTTCAGTGTGGATGGACCATGTGAGTTCCTCAGTGATGTAGACACCCAGGAACTTGAAGCTGCTGACTCTCTCCACTGGTGCTCCATTGATGGTGATGGGGCTGTGTTCTCTTTCTCTTCTCCTGAAGTCCACCACAAGCTCCTTTGTCTTACTGACGTTGAGGGAGAGGTTGTGCTCCTGACACCAGTGTGTCAGAGTGTGCACCTCCTCTCTGTAGGCTGTTTCATCATTGTCAGTGATCAGACCTACCACCATCATATCATCAGCAAACTTAATGATGGCATTGGAGCTGTGTGTTGCCACACAGTCATGTGTGTACAGGGAATTCAGGAGTGGGCTGAGAACACAGCCCTGCGGGGCTCCAGTGTTGAGGGTCAGTGATGAGGAGATGTTGCTGCCCATTCTAACCACCTGGCGTCTGCTTGACAGGAAGTCCAGGATCCAGCTGCACAGTGAGCTGTTTAAGCCCAGAGCCCGGAGTTTCTCATCAAGCTTGGAGGGCACTATGGTGTTGAATGCTGAGCTGTAGTCTACAAACAACATTCACACATAAGTGTTCTTTTTTTCCAGGTGGGAGAGAGCAGTGTGTATTGTAGATGCAATGGCATCATCACTGGAGCAGTTGTTGCGGTAAGCAAACTGCAATGGGTCCAGTGATGGAGGCAGTACAGAGCAGATGTAATCTCTGATTAGTCTCTCAAAGCATTTGCTGATGATGGGGGTCAGAGCAACAGGATGCCAGTCATTTAAGCAAGTGATTTTGGATTGCTTTGGAACAGGCACAATTGTGGACATTTTAAAGCATGTGGGGACTACAGACAAAGAGAGGGAAAGGTTGAAAATAACCGTAAAAACACCAGCCAGCTGGTTCGCACACGCTCAGATGACGCGGCCTGGAATGTCGTCTGGACCCGCGGCTTTGCGGATATTCACCTGTCGGAAGGATCGGGTTACATCCACTACCGAGATGGAGAGTGAACTAACCTCTGTAGCTCGAGAGCTCTCTCTGCGAGGGCGGTGTTATTTCTCTCGAAACGAGCATAAAAAGTATTTAGCTCATCCGGGAGAGAGGCAGTGGTGTTCACGGCGGAGTTTGTATTCCCTTTAAAGTCTGTGATGATGTTAATTCCCTGCCACATGCTTTTAGAGTTGGTGGTGTTAAACTGTCCTTCAATCTTGTTCCTGTACTGACGTTTTGCTGTTCTGATAACTGGCTTGTTTATGATCCTCCACGTTCCCGGAATTAAAAGCGGAGGTCCGTGCATCAATTCCCGCGCGAACATTGCTATTAATCCAAGGTTTCTGGGTCGGGTAGATCCGTATCGTTTTAGTCCAAACAACGTCTTCTACGCACTTTCTGATGAAACACGTTACGCTATCAGCGTACAGCTCGATGTACAGCTCGGAACATCTCCCAGTCCGCGAGATCAGAACAGTCATGTAGCGCAGAGTCCGATTGGTCCGACCAGCACTGGATCGTTCTGAGGGTGGGTGCTTCCTGTTTCAGTTTCTGCCTGTGAGCGGGCAGAAGCAGAATGGAAGAGTAGTCCAATTTTTCAGTGAATGGTGGGTGGGGGAGGGATCTGTAGCCATCCCGGAAGGGAGAGTAGCAATGGTCCAAAACCCAGTCGCCTCGTGCGTTAAAACTAATGTGTTGGTGGTATTTTGGTGCGACTGATTTGAGATTGGCTTTGTTAAAGTCCCCGGTCACAATGAACGCGGCCTCAGGGTGCGTGGTTTCCTGCTTGCTTATAATCCCGTACAGTTCCTTGAGTGCCCAGTCTGTGTCGGCTTGTGGCGGGATGTACACAGCAGTGATAATGACCGCTGTGAATTCCCTTGGTAGCCAGAATGGTCGACACAGAAGCATGAGAAATTCCAGATCAGGAGAGAAGAAAGACTTGATAGAACGTACGTTCCCTAAACACACCAGGATTTGTTGATCATAAAACATACACCACCACCTCTGCTTTTACCTAAGAGGTCTTTCGCTCTGTCCGCTCAGTGCACGGAGAACCCCGCGGGTTCAATGGCTGAGTCTGGAATCTCCACAGACATCCAAGTTTCTGTAAGGCAGATAATGCAGCAGTCCCTCATCTCTCGTTGGAAAGAGATCCACGCTCTCAGCTCGCAGAGCTTGTTGTCCAGAGACTGAACATTGAACAATGGGGGTCGATTTGCATGACGTCTTACTCTGATGAGAACGCTGGCTCTGTTTCCACTTTGCCTTTTGCCTTTCTGCGGCCGGGCAGCCCAGACAAAGGGCTCCGCTGGCCTGTTTGTAAACAGTGGGTCGGCATTGAGGAATTTGAAGTCCGGTTTACGGTGTGTAATTGCAGAACCAATGTCCAAAAGTGTTTGTCTGTCGTAGACAATAAGGCAAATATCATCCAAGACAAAAAAACATAAGAATAGTAAACAAAACAAACAAAAAACTACAATGTTGTGTCGGAGCTCGCAACGCAGCAGCCATACTCGGTGCCATCTTGAGTCCAGTGTGAGCCTGGTTTCCAGTGAGTCTGGTTTCTCCCAAGGTTATTTTTCTCCATTAACCAACATCTTATGGAGTTTTGTGTTCCTTGCCAAAGTTGCCTTCAGCTTGCTCATTGGGTTTCTAAATACAATTATTATTTAATTACTTATTTTTAAACACAATTCACAATTGTATTTTATCAAACTACACAATGCATTACTCTAATACATTATAGGTATTACAATTTAATTTTCTGTTAATGCATGATTTTCTGTAAAGCTGCTTTGAAACAATGTGTGTTGTGAAAGGTGCTATACAAATCCAAATGACTTGACTTGACTTGACTTATCAATTTTTGTCCGTGGAACGATCCAAAAACACTGCAGTACAGCCCATTGAAGAGACTTTAAGTCTATCCCTCACAGCCTCGTTGTTCCCATTTAAAATCAAAGATGGCACTAGCGTGAATAAGGTCTATTGCTATGCACAAACATTCCATTGTGTCAATTGACTTAATAGAAAATCTTCTGTTTTCAGAGACCATATATTAGTCATTCAGGCTATGTCTACCTTAATCCGGATACATTTGAAAATGGCGTTTTCGTTTCAAAACGCTCTTCGTCCATACTAGCGTTTTCAAGCATTTTCCAAAAGTTGCTCAGCCACACTGAAACGTCTGAAAACACTTACATCCCTGTACTGTGCATGAATTAAAACGTAAGACGCTTCGACATGCGTCGTTTCCGTCAGGCGTTTATTTACTTTCCACCTCTTTGAAACATTGCGGCAATGTCGAGGAAAGACACCAAGTTTTTTAAATGGATGGACAAACATACTCGGGACCCAGGTGTAATGTAATAGCTCTGCACACTTCTCTGATTATTTTAGACACAGTTTGTCGGGCTAATCCAAACGCATTTGCCATTTTTCGGAGTCTGCTTCGTCACTTAAGTAGTATAGAGTGCATGCAACCTTTGTAACGACATCCACCGGTGATCTCAATCGTGTTGTCTGGCCTTGAATATGAGGTTGTAGAAGTTCACTCAGATGATATAGAGAGTCCCTAGACATCCTAAAGTTCTCACGCCACTCCTCGGGCACGATAATTTCATGTACAAAATGATCCCACCATGCACAGGTGCGTCCAGGTCTCACCCAAAATCACCGCTCCATGTACAGTCTGAAAACGCAACTGTCCTCGCGTTCCGCCGCTGAACAACAACTGCGAGTAAACATCCCGTCTCCTTTGAAGAAATGTAAGCTGAAGTATGTACAAACTGACATTAATCTTTGACAACGCAATCAAACTGGAAAGTAGCCAAAACAACTGCAATACAATGTCGTCCACCATCTTGTTTTGGACTGAATGTGTCACTTGACTGCGTCACATGACTAAAAATGCATCATCGTTTCCAAAAGCCATCGTTTCAAATTTATCCACTTTGGAGTGCGTTTTCAAAAAGCTCCGTTTTCGCAGACAAAAACGCCATTTCAGTGTGGACGGAAGGCCAGAACGGAGAGAAAAAGATGCGTTTTCAAACGAAAACGTATTAGTGTGGACAAGGTATCAATCACTGATTTTAAATCTGTAAAATCTGTCTGTACATCCCTACAATGCAAACGTCCCACACATGTAATTATTTATTTATTTAATGTCTGGATTTTTTCCTGTTTCTTGAAAGCCCAAGCAAGTTATGTATATCTATATCAAACAGTATCCACCTCTAACAAACTTCAGTGGCAAACAGATCAGCTGAATGTAAACAAGTTCACTAAAACTGAGGTAAGATACAAACAGGCATTTTCAGACTTATTTATTGTGAAAATCAAAGTGTTTGTTCAGAGTTATTTGTTTTATGTTTTCATCAAAAAGTGCCTTTTCTCGCGGTCACTTGAACAAGAGCGTGCTCTCTCTCTCTCTATCACATGTGCAGCAGACGCGCAGAGAGTGAGGGAGACACGAAAAGCAAAAGCTGGTTAAAATTAAACTGATACACTAACGCTAGGTTTAAATGTCAACTGGACACGTAATTTATGACATAATTTATGACATGTATCCATGTGTGACATAGGCATTTTAGGGGATTTAAAAATTCACCCTGGATTCGAACTCGCTACTCCAGGGGTGGTAGTCAGCGTCAATACTCGCTGAGCTACACAGGCCCCCCTGGTTTGACAATTTTAAGGACCCCCAGGGAGAAGGGCATGTTGTCACCCCAAAACAAGCAGATATTACAGCTTTTTCTACTTACATTAAAACTTGTGGACAGTTTTCCCGCTTTCTTTGGTGATCGTTGTGCTGTACTGATAAGCTGCACACCGGGGCCAGTGAATGCTCTGACAACGAGATCCACATATATCTTCTCCCTCATAAAGAATATTATCCAGAAGGAGCAAATTAAACATTAAACATGACTGAAATCAGTGAAAATGGGGGTGTTTTCGCCTGTCAGTTATTGATGCTCTATGACAGTTTGGGCATACCAAGATGGCCGCTTGAACACTTCTGGTGGTTTCAACTCATGCTGGCAGTTTACATTGCATCAGCGATCCAGCTCTATTTATATATCAGTGGTTTCACCCATAAAACGCTTTCATGTGTAGAACAACTTTTTTACACCACTGTTTAGGCATCCTTTATAGAAACTGCCCAAACTTCCGTTAGTTCGGTTATTGGAGTAGAAAAAAAAATGTGTGTGTGTGACAGTGAGCGAACGATCTCTAGACTAGAGCAAACCTTTTTCATAACGTGGATTCTTTTCACAAAATTAATCATAAAATACAATAACAGAGGGTAACAAGTGCATATTATGACCACGTGTAAGGGGCAATGAATATATTCTGGGGCTTATCTTGTCAGTAGCTCGGCAGAATGGATCAATATCAGTGTACTGGAACATTTGGTCGCAACTTGTTGGTTTTCCGTGTGATCGTGTTGGATCAGCAACAAGTCCCAGTGTGTCAAATAGTGGCAGAACTAGGAGACTAGTTGGTGGAACCCCTAAACAAACACAAACATTGGCACATACGTAAATGTTCACACACACACACACACACAAATACAGATGCACACATACATGTACCTAAGCACACATTCATACACAATCTAGCACACATCCTTAAATAAACATGCACATATCTTGAAATATTTAGCTCACCCCTGATTCCTAATATTCCCTGGTGCTGTATACACATTAAGTATTAACTTTGTCACTTCATTAAAACGCTAGTGGATCTGAATGCATTGTGAATGTGTGCTACTAGCAAAATATGACCTTTTTCTGTTACAGATGAAAATAACCACCAGGTGCCTTAAAAGCAAAGCAACAGATGTCCCACTGAGATCAAAATGCGCTTCGCATTAGCAGCACAACATGCTACTACACATGAACCCTCTCAAAGGGGCCGCTCACACCAAACGTGTTATTGCATTAAAAAAGCTAGATGCAGTGCAAGGTATGGAATAAAATGCAGGTGTCTCGAGATGCAAATTGAAGTTCTTTTAACATAAACGGCATCTAAAAATATGTGCCGTTCTTGAACGAGATGCTGAAAGAAAACTCAGTGATACAGTATGTGGAGCAATGGCCAAAGACGTTCTACTAGCTCATATTTCAGTCGAAAAATGTTTTTAAAAACAGTGCAGACGGATAAAAAAAAAAACAGTGTTCAGTGTAAACGGCCCCTTAGGCCTGTGTGAATCTTTTGTTTTGCCCAAAAAATGCCAGCTACCAGACACACTAATTCAGTTCAGCTTTAAAGGTTAATTTCAGCTGAAAGCTTTCGACAGCTTTATCTCTCAAACCCTCTCATTCAATAGCCACATTCATACATTTGGAAAAGTCAAATAAGAGAGGAGAAGGGACAGCAAGTGAGAGAGCAAACGAGACGGACACAGACAGATAGAGAGAGGGAGAATGAAGGATGTGATTAAAAGAAGCCAGACTCTTCTTCTCCTTTAATTATCTAATTCTTCCTCCACCACAACCTATTCCCTCAGTTCATTCTCTAAACAATTTTTCCACCTCAATTTCCAGTGACATCTTAAAACTGTAGAGCCCTCCAAATTAAGGGTCAGGCAGCAGGCTGCTTCTGATTTAGAACATAAAGAACTGAAGAACAGAGAAACCGACTGCTGCTACCATTGAAAGGCTATAACCGTTACCATCTGTCTGTGTGTGCATGTGTTTGTGAGGGAATTTTCCTCCCTGTAGCCCTCACTCAAATTTCCCCCTCCTTCCATCCGCATCCCGCTGCTTCTAAATGCTCCATAAAGCCCATGCACATGAGAGGAACTGATTTAACAAGGTGTGAGCCCCAGGGTTGACCAATCAGAGGTCATGATTCAGGGCTTCACTCCCACCCTATCATCCTGATTGGTTGCCTGTGTTGCCCAGATGTTCCCTTTTTAATGATTTTTTTAACCATTAGGTTGATAGTTGTTTATGGCTGTGAAATGCTGGAATGTTGGGTTGAGGGGATAAGGTTTGAAGGATCAGGGAAAGAGAGGCTGTGTATGGTCTGGAGCAAAAATGGGAATGGCCATGTTGAAAGAGACTAAATGATAGTTAGAAATGAAAGGAAGTGAAAGCAAAACAGGCAAGACCTAATAGCTAAACCTTTTACATTTTATCTTTAAAGAACGATTTGAAAGTTTAGCAAAACAACCCAACATGCGTCTTTCTTCTTCACAACATTCCAAACTGTAAATTACTTATAATGTTATTACTTTTTTTTTTTTTTTTTTTTTTTAAACAACATAATTAAACAATTCTAATTTGCATTTTAATTTACACATGTCCTCTCTGATATAATAAGAATACTATAGCCTACATGAGCAGAAAACTCACTCAGGCTTTTGTTAAAAAGCATGATAGTGTAACATTGTCAGCCATATCTAAGAACCAAAATAGGAGAATATCACAGACTTGGGAGTGGCCTCTTTTGACTTGGGCCAGTAAACAACCACCCAGACACCCTAGCAACCATCTAGCAATGGCTATGTTTACATGGACACCAGAAAGCAGCTTATGGTGAGAAAACATCTTATTGCAAGAAAGTGGCGTTCCCATTGACATGCACGGTGTAAGCGGCGGACTCATCTCATTTAGTAAGCAACTTTCTCCACAGCCACATAATTTCCCCACGATGCTTGTGTAAAACAAACATGGCATTCGAGGAACACTTATTATTTGCTATTTTATTCTCAGTTTCGCTTTATTTCCAGATATGCCAGAGTTGTTGCTGTGTTTGTTTCCTTAACTCTCCATTGCAATATTTTACATTGGTTTATATAAATAGATATACCTGTATGTGGAGCGGGACATGGTCATGTGTCTGTCAGTGGGGAGAGAGGAGCGGTAAGAGCCATCACCTGGTGATTATTGATGCTAACACCTGTGTCTCATTTCAGTGACGGTGGAGACTGGCTTTAAAAGACTGGCAGAACGCCAGAGAGACAGGGAGAGTTTGAGCTACACACACGCACACGCACACACACACACACACACACACCCTGAAGCTGTATGCTGAAAAGCCGTTCCTTGACTGATTTAGGTTTGTCCTGACTGTTATCATTGAAGCTGAATGTGCAAGGTAAAGAGACTTGCTGGAAAGCATATTTTGAGTTTTGAGAATAAAAACAGACTTACGTGGACTGCAACCCCGGCTCCCGCTTCTTTCTTGCTGGAACTTCTTACACTGTAGTTTATAGTGCATGTGCTTTTCCTAATTTACTACCAGAAATGTTGAATCTTTCCGCTATGTTGATTTGTTGCTGGGCTCCATCCTATGACATTTGCAACATGAACACATGGGAAGTTGGCATGCTGTTTCCGAAAGTTCCGTTACCCTAGGATCAGCAACAGTATGCTGACTCACTGACATGCCCTATCTCCCATCAGATATACAGTGGTGTGAAAAAGTGTTTGCCCCCTTCCTGATTTCTTATTTTTTTGCATGTTTGTCACACTTAAATGTTTCAGATCATCAAACAAGTTTAAATATTAGTCAAAGATAACACAAGTAAACACAAAATTTAAATTAAGGTTGTTATTATTAAGGGAAAACAAAATCCAAACCTACATGGCCCTGTGTGAAAAAGTGTTTGCCCCACCTGTTAAAACATAACTTAACTGTGGTTTATCACACCTGAGTTCAATTTCTCTAGCCACACCCAGGCCTGATTACTGCCACACCTGTTCTCAATCAAGAAATCACTTAAATAGGACCTGCCTGACAAAGTGAAGTAGACCAAAAGATCTTCAAAAGCTAGACATCATGCCGAGATCCAAAGAAATTCAGGAACAAATGAGAAAGAAAGTAATAGAGATCTATCAGTCTGGAAAAGGTTATAAAGCCATTTCTAAAGCTTTGGGACTCCAGAGAACCACAGTGAGAGCCATTATCTACAAATGGCGAAAACATGGAACAGTGGTGAACCTTCCCAGGAGTGGCCGGCCAACCAAAATTACCCCAAGAGCGCAGCGACGACTCATCCAAGAGGTCACAAAAGACCCCACAACAACATCCAAAGAACTGCAGGCCTCACTTTCCTCAGTTAAGTGTTCACGACTCCACCATAAGAAAGAGACTGGGCAAAAATGGCCTGCATGGCAGAGTTCCAAGACGAAAACCACTGCTGAGCAAAAAGAACATTAAGGCTCGTCTCATTTTTGCCAGAAAACGTCTTGATGATCCCCAAGACTTTTGGGGAAATACTCTGTGGACTGACGAGACAAAAGTTGAACTTTTTGGAAGGTGTGTGTCCCATTACATCTGGCGTAAAAGTAACACCGCATTTCAGAAAAAGAACATCATACCAAGAGTAAAATATGGTGGTGGTAGTGTGATGGTCTGAGGCTGTTTTGCTGCTTCAGGACCTGGAAGACTTGCTGTGATAAATGGAACCATGAATTCTGCTGGCTACCAAAAAATCCTGAAGGACAATGTCCGGCCATCTGTTCGTGACCTCAAGCTGAAGCGAACTTGGGTTCTGCAGCAGGACAATGATCCAAAACACACCAGCAAGTCCACCTCTGAATGGCTGAAGAAAAACAAAATGAAGACTTTGGAGTGGCCTAGTCAAAGTCCTGACCTGAATCCTATTGAGATGCTGTGGCATGACCTTAAAAAGGCAGTTCATGCTCGAAAACCCTCCAATGTGGCTGAATTACAACAATTCTGCAAAGATGAGTGGGCCAAAATTCCTCCACAGCGCTGTAAAAGACTCACTGCAAGTTATCGCAAACGCTTGATTGCAGTTGTTGCTGCTAAGGGTGGCCCAACCAGTTAATAGGTTTAGGGGGCAATCGCTTTTTCACACAGGGCCATGTAGGTTTGGATTTTGTTTTCCCTTAAGAATAACAACCTTCATTTAAAAACTGCATTTTGTGTTTACTTGTGTTATCTTTGACTAATATTTAAACTTGTTTGATGATCTGAAACATTTAAGTGTGACAAACATGCAAAAAAAATAAGAAATCAGGAAGGGGGCAAACACTTTTTCACACCACTGTATTTGGAACAGCTCAACAACAATTACTTTCTCTCATGGTTCCACAGGCAGCGCATTGCGTCAGTTGCATGGGAGACCACAGTTCAACCCCAACCAAATGAGGAAGTAATCATGTTTGAATTGTGCCGTGTTAATTTGATGTTATTGTAAATTGGTATATGTCTCATCGCTGTCACGACTGCTATGTTGATCGGAACTGCACCCAAGAATTTCACACACCATTGCACTTGTGTATATGGCTGTGTGACAATAAAGTGATTTGATTTGATTTTGATTTTATGTTTGTATAAACAATCACG
The DNA here is from genome assembly GCF_019703515.2 of Myxocyprinus asiaticus. Classification (NCBI taxonomy): domain Eukaryota; kingdom Metazoa; phylum Chordata; class Actinopteri; order Cypriniformes; family Catostomidae; genus Myxocyprinus; species Myxocyprinus asiaticus. The sequence continues at coordinate 20,071,048 of NC_059379.1, forward strand.
AGCATGATAAGGAGGTTGCATTTTTGTCCCTAACATTTCATTTAGTCTCTTCTAATGGTTAAGGTTAGATTTGGGTTTTGGTTGGGGGGGGGGGGGGTAGATTATATAAAATAAGCATTTCTCTTCACTGTTTTACACCCTGTTCAGCTGAAAACAATTCTTTTTACAACTTGCTTCTGGCGACCTCTCCTGGATATAAATAGATGTCACAATTGGTTATATGCTTTGAAACACTTTCCGCTTTAGCCTCTGGAGGCAGTGCTTTCAAATTCAGTCATTGATTTCAGCTAAGGAAAATCACCAAACACTTGCCGATTTTTATGTGAGATCAGGCTAACAAAAGACGTTTGTTATCCGATAAATCCCTGTTTACATGACACTTGAAATAATCGTGTTATTCTCCACTTTTGACATCAAATCATGAAAAGGCATGTGCACAATAGGCGTGCACATTGGATGAGTCGTAACAACGCCGGTAAATTTGTTTACATGCAATGCGAAATCAGGGTAGTGGCAAAAATCAACATGTGTCAATCAGTTTATTCTTACAAGTTTATAACCTTACACCAACAAAGGAATACCGTTTAATGCGTTTACTTGACCACACACTTTGTCAGCTTATAAAGCATATTCGCTGTAAGAACGTGCAAGCAATCACGCTCAGTGTCTTAGCAAACACTTACTACACTCTGGCATTGTAGCGGCAACTTTTGTATGGGCTAGCATGACTCACATTTTCATCTCTCTTTTCACAAAAAATAAATACAAATATTAACAATAAAAGTGCCTCAGAAACAAAAACAAAATTATATGTATAGCTTGTTTTAATCAATGGTGAATCACATTTCTGATTACTTGTATGAATTCTAGTAAAGGGGATTTTTGGACTACATCTGAATATTGTGAGAATGGAAATCTCCCAGTGTGTATCAAGGTTTCTACTTTACCCAGCAAACCACAATCCTCCATTCTAATCAGATCGGTCACAGTGGATTGGTGAGATCATTTAAATCCCATCAGTCATTTGAAACATATAGCCATTAATCACACAAACATATGCCTGCACTAAGCACTGCAGACTAAATGCAATTCAGAGTACCACAAACTTGCTCTTCCATGTTGCTATTTCTTTTGTAAAACGAACTGTTTTTGCATGCTAACAATTAACAAAAAATAGGATCTTGGTAATGCTAATCTTGCTGTGAGTTGAGAAAAAAATATATGATAAATTATAAGGGTGATGTTTTTTGCACACAGTGAATGTCAAGGAGTGAAGAGAAGGGTTTGATCTGGAGGCGGGGTCTGTCGGTCACAATCGTTCCCTTCATCTTCCTCCCATGGTTCGGCATCGCTTGTGTTTGTAGATTGCATCTAACCAAGGTTATTTTTTGTAAGGTAAGGTTAAGGTTAGGTTTAGGGGTAGGGGTTAATGTAGTGTGTCTGTGGGACTCTTCATAAACACAATAAACTCACTGCAGTGATGTCCATACTGTATGTTAGTATTTAAATATGGGTGCAAATGGTATCTACCATTATTTGCACCAGGGTTGGGGTGCATATTACAGTATATCTGCCACTATTTGCACCTGGGTGCAAATTGCAACTGCCTTCAGTATTTAATTAGATCTCTATATCTTACCATTCAAACATTTTTCTTGGATAGTTTTCCCTCAATCCCCTCATCCTATCCTACTCTAGAATGTATTGGCCTGTCAAATGTAATCATAATCTAATGATAGGTTTGAACTCTGTTGGGTGCTGGAAAAAAACAAGCTACTGCAAGTTTGAATTGCTGTCCAAACCATAAACATAGAGCTAAATATAGAGTTCTTTGTTTGAAGTTGAAGTGGATAAAACTTAACCGATCACCATATATGGCTTATTATTAAATCAGAATGTCTGTGATCTCATTCACACTGATCTATGGAAAAAATATATGATATTTTTGTGGACTTCAGTTCGGCTTTCAGTACCATCATCCCAGCTATTCTCCGGACTAAATTACACCAACTCTCTGTTCCCATGTCTATCTGTCAGTGGATCACCAGCTTTCTGACGGACAGACAGAAGCTAGTGAGACAGGGGAAATTCACTTCCAGCACATGTACAATCAGCACTGGTGCCCCTCAGGGATGTGTGCTCCCCCATTTCTCTTCTCCCTGCATACCAATGACTGCACCGCTAAGGACCCCTCTGTCAAGCTCCTGAAGTTTGCAGATGACACCACTGTCATCGGCCTCATCCGAGATGATGATGAGTCTGCATTCAGAAGGGAGGTTGAATGGCTGGCCACTGGTGCAGTCAAAACAACCTTGAGCTGAACACGCTCAAAACAGTGGAGATGATTGTGGACTTTAGGAGGAACACCCCAACATTGACCCCCCCCTCACCATTCTAAACAGCACTGTGGCAGCAGTGGAGTCATTCAGGTTCATGGGCACTACCATCTCACAGGACTTGAAGTGGGAGACCCACATTGACTCCATTGTGAAAAAGACCCAACAGAGGTTGTACTTCCTTCACCAGCTGAGGAAGTTCAACCTGCCACAGGCGCTGCTGATACAGTTCTACTCAGCAGTCATTGAGTCTGTCCTCTGCACTTTAGTAACTGCCTGGTTTGGTGCAGCTACAAAATCAGACATCAGACGACTACGAATGATAGTTCGGACTGCTGAGATGATTATTGGTTGCCCCCTGCCCTCCCTTCAAGAACTATACACTTCCAGAGTGAGGAAAAAGGCTGGAAAAATCACTCTGGATCCCACTCACCCTGCTCACTGCCTTTTTGAACTGTTGCCAGAACCGTCAGGCACAGGAACAGTTTTTTCCCTCAGGCTAACCAGGTCAAAAGTTTTAAAACACTTACTCATTCTTTATTATAATTTTTTTTTTTTCACATTTTAGAATAATAGTAAATTCATCAAAACTATGGAATAACATAAATGGAACTATGGGAATTATGTTGTGACTAAACAAAATCCAAAATAAATCAAAACTGTGTAATATTTTAGCATCTTCAAAGTAGTCACCCTTTGCCTAGAATTTGCAGACATGTACTCTTGACATTTTCTCAACCAACTTCTTGAGGTATCACCCTGGGATGCTTTTTAAACAGTATTGAAGGAGTTCCCATCTATGTTGGGCACTTAGTGGCTGCTTTTCTTTATTATTTGGTCCAAGTCATCAATTTCAAAAACATTTTTTTTTTTTTTATTACATTTTAGTTTTATAATGAAATAAATTAATATGGTGGCACAATTATATTTTTGTCTACAAAACTAATTTCAAACATTTAAGTATATGCCTTCAGATCAAAAGATTTTTAAGATCATGAGAAACATTTCAGTCAAGTGTTTCAAAACTTTTGACCGGTAGTATATATATATATATATATATATATATATATATATATATATATATATATATATATATATATATATATATATATATATATATATATATATATGTGTGTGTGTGTGTGTGTGTATATATATATATATATATATAGATATATATAGATAGATAGATAGATAGATAGATAGATAGATAGATAGATAGATAGATGGATAGATATAGTCTTATTGTGTATTTCTATATTTACCTATATTTTCTATTCACTTTTTATTTTTATTCTATTTTTTATTATTATCTCTGTCTTGTTGCTGTATTGTTTGTGCACTGGAAGCTTCTGTCACCAAGACAAATTCCTTGTATGTGCTTTTGACAGGAGATTAAAGATGGATATGATATACTGCAGCTGTTGTCAATGTGTTCAGATACTGCTGTTAATATGTTAATAGGTAAAATGAATCCTTCAAGGAATAGTTCACCCCAAAATTACATTTCATCATAATTTACTATTTGTGTTTCACATAAAAAAGTAATACCGGTCTGGAACAACATGAGGGTGAGTAAATAATGATGGAAGTTGGTAACACTTTCTATGAAGCCTGTATTTATAATGCATTATAAGGGTGTCCTTAATGCATTATAATGCATGCATAATGTCTTATAATGCACCATATAATATGTTGTATTGTCTCATAAATAATTGTAACAACAGTTATAATATGATATAATACTTACCTATTTGTGGTTATAACTTTTAAGATTATTATGCATTATAACACACAATGAAACCTATATTTATAATGCATTATAAGGGTATTCTTTTTTATTTTTTTTTAATCCCCTTCACACTACTTAGCAGGTCCTCGTAGTGGCGCGGTTACTCACCTCAATCCGGGTGGCGGAGGATAAGTCTCAGATGCCTCCGCTTCTGAGACAGTAAATCCACGCATCTTATCACGTGGCACACTGTGCATGACACCGCAGAGACTCACAGCATGTGGAGGCTCATGCTATTCTCCACGATCCACACAAAATTTACCACGCGCCTCACTGAGAGCGAGAACCCCCTAATCGCGACCACAAGGAGGTTACCCCACATGACACTACCCTCCCTAGCAACCGGGCCAATTTGGTTGCTTAGGAGGCCTGGCTGGAGTCACTCAGCATGCCCTGGATTCGAACTCGTGACTCCAGGGGTGGTAGTCCACGTCAATACTCGCTGAGCTACGCAGGCCCCCTTATAAGGGTATTCTTAAAGCATTATAATGTATGCCTAATGCCTTATAATAAATGTTGCTTAAAAAATCCATAATTTACAGTGCCAGTGCCTAGCCTTTTGTAGACCCATTACTTTGTTCATTTTTGAGGGTTTCTTCTGAGGCCAGTGTTCATTTTAATGTAAGCAAGTTTAAGATGATAACTCTTTTACATCTGAAATAATGTTATGTGGTTTTGTTGATTTTATTAATTATTTTTATTTTCTAAGTATTAAAATAAAAATGTTCAAAGCAAATGTGTCTTATAACCCATTCATAATATATTATGGCTGTTTAAAAGAAGAGCTACTGTAGCTTTTATTACTTTATTTAAAGCAGACGAAGACCACTTATAAATGACTATGACCACATTTTAAAGCCTTTTGGATATTTACAAAAAGACAATGCATTTTCGTTTGATTAAAGTGGTAAAAGACCACTCATAAGTTGTAGGAAGATTTGATCTTATACAAACAATGTAAAAATATGAAACTTATAATACATTTGAACTTAAAATAAATGTGGGGGAAAACATGGTGTTGATCATGTGTTATAATGCAGTATACTCTTAAAAGTTATAACCATAAATAGGTAAGTATTATATCATATAATAACTGTTGTTACAATTATTAATGAGACAATACAATGTATTATAATGTTTATTATGCATATATTATAATGTGTTAAGAATATCCTTACTATGCATTATAAATACAGGCTTCATAGAAAGTGTTACCCAAAAGTTTAGTTTTTGGGTAAACAATCCCTTTAATCTCTCCTTACTTTCTTCACTCAGCATCACTGTTAAAGAGAGTCATTAACAAGTATATTTAATGGCGGGTGAAAGAGTGCAAACGGGCCATTGGTCCCCTAAAATAGTGTGTGTTTGTGTGTGGGTTTTAGCTCACCTTATCCATCTCTGTCTTCCTGTAGGGAGTAGAGCTGTATCTTATAACCAAAGGTCAGGACATCTGGTCTAACTCAAACGCTAGACCACTCACATTACCTTGCCGTGTTCAGTCATTCATTCTCTTTCTCTCTCATGCATACACACATACATAAACATACACATTAAACATATCACATATTTCTGTATATTGCATAAGAAAAACATATATTTTCAGAAATGCACACATTCTGCATGCTGTATTCATTTTTAACATCTAAATGTAGACACATCATACGTAAACATACATGCAAAGCTAAACATGTCATCTCTTTTAATGTCAACTCTCTTCTGGCTATGAGCAAGCTGCAAAAACATTGCTTACTCTTTGACCAGGCAGGCATAATATAAATTCTTCTAAAATGTAATGTTTATAGTTTTTGCAACTTGCAAATCGACTGTTCAATATGTTCATACAAATTCCAAAAATATGTTTGTTAAAATATACAAAAAGATCCCATGAAATCGCTTGATGAGCATTTTCTGTCCTGTCCTGACATATTTCCAAATGAAACGGCAATTTAAATTGGACATGTAATCATTCATTTTCATATCTTCTCTAATATGATACAATTATTTTGTATATGGGGCCAATCAGTAAATGTTAAAATACTCACTGTTTCAAAAGCTTAGCCACAAGACGTAAACAATATGCGTGTTAACATGATTTTAGTGTGATAAAATCACTTGCTAACCTTTTCTTTGTAAAGTTATAGCCAATTTTACAACTATGTTGCCATGATGATGTAACACCGCAAACCCTAAAACGACCGTAAAAACAATGATTTAAACAACTTTACAGCTCAAATAATACACAAGTTTTAACAGAATAATTAAAATAAGTGCATTTATAAAATTATAAGCTTCACATTTCTGCCTTTTAAACTCTCCAAATATTGGCCCCATTCCCTTCCATTGTAAGTGCCTCACTGTAACCCAGATTTTGTCTTATTTTAAAGAAAAGGAGGAAGAGTCAAAATACATTTTTGTGGTAATCAGCATCATGCCACAAATGGTGTCGATTGATCTTAGCTTGCATTAAACCCTCCACATACTGTGTGTGTGTGTGTATGTGTTTGTGTTTGTGTGTGTGTATACAGTATATTAGGGCTGTCAATCGAATAAGTTTTTAATCAAATTAATCAAATTAATTGCACATCAATTTCAATTTCAAATAAAAAAATAAATCAATAAGTCAATAAATTATGGTAAAATAATTATTAACAATTGTATTTAAATGGTTTTAAATATATAATACATATAATAATTCATATAATTAAAACACATTACATTATTGTGGCAGACAAATAAAGCATTAATAAGATAATCCAAAAAGTGGCTTTAGAAGTCCATAAATCGTTTATTTCCATATCATTGAACATAAGCCTATTCCAGTCTACATCAATTCATTTTGCAACTGAATTCTTCAATCTGTAAGAGGTAGAATTACATAAGGGCTTTTCTAATGACACGTCTATGTACACATGTGTCCAAGGTCGTAGATTTGGCTTGAACATTGGGGGAGTTGCAGCATGAAGCATTTACATGTTTCCATTGATCATGGGGGGGGGGGGCGGTTGGGGGGGTTTCCTGCCACCATCCTTCCCGGAATCTATGCCCCTGTATGTGTCAGATAAATACTTTTTTAGTGTCTCACTTCGGTTGCGTCATGTCATTAACAGCGTTTTTAGGATGTCAAATTAAATGTAGTTTGAAACTTTGAAAAACGCATCTCGAGAACCCTGCATTCAGAGTTGCGCTTGGTTCAGCTGTGTTTGAACGCAAGAACCCATCCTAATCCTGTGTTGTACTTGCATGGCATATTTTCAAGAAAACAAGGTAATACCATGGTAGTTTTTTGTTACCATCATACTAACCAAACAACAGTGATATTGTTTACTATCATGAAATCTCCCTCCTCTCCCACAAGTCTTTTCATCCTTTATCCCTGCATTCATCTCAAGTTTGTTAATCTTCTATCCAACATCATATTTTCTCCCTTGCCTACATTACATTTCCTTTGTGTTTGCCATGCTGCCAAAGTCCTCTATGGTCTTTTGTGTCCTACTGCAAGAAGTGATTGATGTTCAGACCCTGAGTGTCCTTTGAGACCCCCCATCCACATGACAGCACAGACGCCACTGGTCAGTGCTAAAGAGAGGTGTGCCTTGAAGTGCTCAACTGCTTCCTCATAAATTACTCAACAAGTCAGCCTCAAGCTTTTAACCTCCCTCTCTCATCTCTGTTAAAGTGTCATGACCATCTTACCCAGCATTTACAGTTCACTGCTAAATGACAGTAAAACAGCTAAACAATGTTTTTAACTGTAATTAGCATCATGTAGCTGTCAAATCACCTCATCTAAATGCCTTTGATTCCACTTCTGAAAAAAAAAATAATAATGTTCAATGTCTTCCTCTATGGATTAAAGCTCAGGTGAAATGGTGAATCACAGTCTAGACTGTGTAATAATTACTTTGCTACATGCATCCACAAATACTAAGACATCTCTTGGTATCATGGTATTGCTTGTAATTGCAAGGTAGCACCATATTGATATTCTTCAAACATTATGGTTTGTTCTTAACTATACTTAACCTTAGTATTACAATTATGTAAATCCACATTATGTCCATCATAATGATTTGTGGATCATTTCAGCCTTTGGTGGGCTGTTTGTAAGTTTAATCTTTTTTTTTTTTTTTTTTACCCTTTTTCACCCAATTCCCAGTGTGCTTTTAAGTCCTCGTGGTTGTGTAGTGATTCGCCTCAATCCAGGTGGCGGAGGATGAATCCCAGTTGTCTGAGACCATCAACCTGCGCATCTTATCACGTGGCTTGTTGAGCGCGTTGCCATGGACACGTAGCGCGTGTGGAGGCTTCAAACCATCCACCACGGCATCCCACTTAGAACGAACCACATTATGGTGACCACGAGGAGGTTACCCAATGTGACTCTACCCTCCCTAGCAACCGGGCCAATTTGGCTGCTCAGGAGACCTGGCTGGAGTCACTCAGCATGCCCTGGGATTCGAGAACTAGCGAACTCCAGGGGTGGAGTGTATTTAGCATATTTTACCACTGAGCTACCCAGGCCCCGTTATTTCTATACTGAAAATATTGAACTAGAATCCATGCAGGACTTTAAAAAGCTGGGAAATAGCGAAAGTAGACAATAATCTAGTTCGATTCCCAGGGCGTGCTGAATGACTCCAGCCAGGTCTCCTAAGCAACCAAATTGGCCCGGTTGCTAGGGAGGGTAGAGTCACATGGGGTAACCTCCTCGTGGCCGCTATAATGTGGTTCATTCTCGGTGGGGCGCGTGGTGAGTTGTGCGCGGATGCCGCGGTGGATGGCGTGAAGCCTCCACACACACTATGTCTCCGTGGCAACGCGCTCAACAAGCCACGTGATAAGATGTGCGGGGTTGATGGTCTCAGACGCAGAGGCAACTGAGATTCATCCTCCGCCAATCACTACGCGACCACAAGGATTTAAAAGCGCACTGGGAATTGGGCATTCCAAATTGGGTGAAAAAAATAAATAATAATAAAATAATGAAGCATGTTCTTGCTTCATTTTATTCAGCACGATGTATGATTGGGCCTGTGGAATACTATTCACATTTTTCTCCGTAATAATTACTAGAAACTGGTTTCCAAACTTCTCTTCTAATTTACAGATTCGTCCAAATCTGACAAGCGTCCTTAAAGTGATAGTTAAACCATAAATTAATGTTCTGTCATAATTTCCCCACCCTCATAATAATAATCATTACTATCATAAGTATCATAAAAGTAGTCCATGCGACTCATGCATCATATTCCAAATCTCTGAAGGCACACAATTTTGGTGAGAAAACAACACTTTCTCGAAATCATTTCACAAAAATCACTTGAAGACTTTAAACTTTAGACATGTTTATTTATAATTATTGGATCCATGAAAATTTTATTCGTGGAATTAATCTGTGCATGGATTTTTTTGTATTTCCAATGAATTCGATTAATTAAATATTCAGTGCCATCACATTTATTTAACGCAGTTGAATCACTTACCTAATTTGACATTATAATAGTTTTATTCTGGTCAATGCTTATTGGCTCTCACGTGTCTTGTGACCGTTTGAGACATGCAATATTCTGTTTGATGTATTGGGCTGTGTCTAAAAGGTAACATCCCAGCAACCTAAGTCTAGCAAGAGCCTCATTTGCTGTTACTAAGGGTTAGATTTAGTGGTAGGTTTAAGGTTAGGGTTAGAGTTAGGTTTATGGGTAGGTATAGGTTTTCAATAGGACTTCAAATAAATACAATAAACACAGTGTGTGAGCACTGCATGCAGCTCTCACAAGACTTTAGGTAACTGGGTGGTTACCTTCTAAACACTCCTAAAGTATTGTTTGAATGAGATACTGCCTTCAAGGAGTGGATCAGGAAAGGATTTCCTGCAACTAAAAACTTAAATTCCACACTCTAACTCACACAAAGCTATTGTATGCTGTCAGGGAGCACATCAATTGCAGTACATCACGTTGGACTACTTTTGTACCTTTTTCCAATTTTCATAATAAATTATTGTGATTAATTTAATCTGCCAGCCTGTTTGTTTATGGGTAAGAAATTATTAGGGTTAGGTTTAGGGGTAGATGTGGGATTAGCGCATTTAATACATAATAATTGTTTATTGTAACAAAAATAACTGTCACTATACATTTACTGTATGTGTCTGTAAAAAATGTTATATTGCTAAAATATTGTTGAGACGCTAGAGGCTGGGTTAAGGGATCCAAAATATCTATAAAAAAAAAGTAAAAATGTACAAATAAATGTATTTATTTTAAATATATTTGTACTAGTATACTAATATACAGGTTTTTTAAATTTTGCGGATCCAATCAGGGACTATAATGCATTCCATTAACATTATTCATAGAGAATCTCTCTCACGGAAATACTATCACTGTGTAAATCAAGACAGGTAACTTCATACAATGCACCTAAAAATTACTTAAACTATCCGTCATGTGAATGAGACAGGCTGGCAGGTGTGTGTTTGTTTCTGAGTGTGTGAGAGAAATATCTGTGCCATATGCTGCGTTCCATTCAACTCGGAAAGTCGGATTTTCCAACTTCCTTCTGGGAAAAGTGCAATGGAACGCCACTTGAAGTTGTAATTCCAACTTGGAAAGTCGTGCGAAAATTTTAAACTCCGATTTCGCCAAGATGCAGGTGCATGACGTCACACAATCATGTCGGCAACCAGGAAGATATACAAAATAAGTGATAAACATTCACCTGTATTAAATAATATTGATAAATGAGTCAAAGTACCTACATTACATGATATTAAAGCTTGTTTAACAAACATTAGCAGAGTAGCAGGTGTTCAAATCATGGTAAATTATAGTTTCTTTTGATAATCGTACACCTGTAGCACAAATGCTAGCATTGCAAATTGTTTATGAATTGGGTTGCTTGGAAACATCTCTGGTGGCAGTCAAACATCTGCTAAGCTGACGGGAGCGTTGCAGTTTTGTTTCCTTAAATGTCATCTTCCGAGCATCTGGCAATGGAATGCATTTATGGTAGAAGATATCAAGTAGTGATATCCCACATCCAATTTGAATGGAACGCAGCAATAGTGTCACCTAAGTGCAAGTGAGCTCATCAAAACAATGACCAAGAGACACAGTGGCGTCAAACTGTCCCAAAGATATGGCGCAGTGTGTGTGTGTTTTCGGGGAAATCCCTCTCATCATGCTTTGTCAACTCTTATGCCATGATAATAACACTGAGCATGAATAAGCAAGCTCTGAGCAACTATTTAATTACTCGCATTCTTCTTTAAAGGAGCACTCAAAACTTAAAAGTACTTATGAGAAATATGTTTAAAATCATGTACACTCACATTAAATGAAGCTCCAGTCATATAAGTAGCCTAATAGAAGCTGTTTTGTTTTACATGGGAGCGGGTCATCTCGTGAGGACCAACATTTTGAGATCAAATGACCAGCGGAGTATTAATACGAACCCCACAATTATCACACACTTTCACTTACTGTACAAATTTACAGTGATTAACACACTTTTACTATGGCATCAGTAACTTGAAAACCTTTGCTTTTGCATGATGCTGCATTCATGCCACTTGGTGTCTGTATAAGTCCAAGACAACTGCCATATCGGCCAGCACAACATAAACAAAAATTACACCCATAAGTCTTTCCCATTCAGTATACGCACACAAAACCATGCAATTATACCATAGATCAGTGTTTATACTTTTAGGTCTTCTGTTCTGTCTGCATCTTGCTGCCTGCTTCATAAAAGCCTGTAATCATCCTCAGTCAATGTCTGGTCCAAATGGCACACCCTACTATTTTTTCATGTCTTCTTTCCATAAACTGAGGGTTTAAAGATGTCAGATTTGAGGGGTAAATTATACATCCCTTCCTGCATCCCTTCTGCTACTAACTGCATATTGATAGGATACTGATATATTTTGAAATAGTACTTCATGCACACAAATTGGGTGTTCGAATGGAAAGGAAAAATGTTGCCACAAAATAATCTCTCCCAGTATTAGCATCATCATTTTACTCTGCCCAGTCACTCAGACAAAATCTTTTCCTATTTGTAACCATCCTTCCAACATATCGTCAGCCCATTTCCTCTGCTTTCTTATACTAATACTCCATCAATCTCAACAGTGTTTGTTTGGGCTATAACAACATATTATCGTGTTATACTGTCAACATTGACCCATAATTTCTGAATGCCTTCACTCTGACTGGAAAAGAAACACCCTATAGCCCTATAAGCATGAACATTAAAGGATGACTGTCTTTACTAAATGGCTGATGTTGGAAGAGCACAATGGCACTAATTGTATCATCGTAATCAGTAACACTTTAATAGAAGGTGGAGTAAGGGCAACTGTTAAGACAGTCCTCTGTAGGAGTACATTAAAAAGGGCCTGTCATGAATGCCTGCTGTGCCCTGTCCTTTAATTTAGAGTCTTTCTGCAACATAATCACAGGCTGACTATTTTGGCTTATTACCTGAGCTCACGAGAGGAGGAGAAAAATGTGTGCGTAGGAGTGTGTATGTGTGTGTATAATGGTGCTGGAGCTCTAGACTGACCTGAGGGCACTCATTACCCCAGTCAGGGACATTACATCCTCAGCAGCCTCAGTATCTCAGCAAAGAAACTGGTTTACTTCACCATGAACAAATGGGCAGAAGCAGCAGATAACTGTGTTGCTCTTCTCCTCCTTGTTGTGTTATCGTGGGTTTTTTTTTCTCTGTCTTTACCTCTGTTCTTTATCTCAGTTCCTATTCATATACATAAACAACATTTAAAGACAAGTAACATTTCACAAAAAGAAGTGTGTTAGTTCTTGACTCATAAAACAATGGATATATTGTTAAAAATTAAGACAAATAGTTATTTGGTTGCTCCACACCTGTGGTTACTCTGCCCAGACACCTTTGTGAACTTGAAGGAAACTGACTCTAAACATCCGCTAAAAATCAGCTGGTAAAAAGTCATTGAAAGAAAAAGACTCTTTCTGAGAAAAGGTCTAGCATCATTTGGTTGCATATGATATTGCATACCATGGTATTTGTTCAATGTTTGTAGTTGTATGTTTAAACTATAGGAAAATCTGGATGATTAATCTGGAGAAAAACACATCAAACTTGTTGCTTGTTGCACACCTGATGGAGTGTAACCTGTTTTGTGAGGCAGTCAGACAGGCAGACTATGGAGGCATGCTATTTTTTAACAGTGACACTGACCTGCTGAACTCTGGACAACTGTCAGTTCTGACTCTTAACTAGATTATTTACATTTCCCAGGGAATTCAGCTGACCAAGTGGCTGCATTTTCACTAAATGATAACAATTCCTCAATAAGAAACTTTACATCATACCATTAAATAATTTAAGGGCTGGTCATTTATTTGTTTGTTTGTTTGATTGATTGATTTATTATCATTTACATGAATGAAAAACACTAAATTCTCTGTTTAACTCACCATGTCCATAAAGAATAACACTGTGAAATCATAATGACAGCATAATCCACACTAGAGGGTATAGTGTCATGTTCACCACTCACCCTAAACAAACCCAGTGTTTACAGTATGAGCAGTGAAATGTAAATCACTCTATCAGATAAACATTAAAAAGATGAGAGAAAAACTGTGCATGCTCAAAGAACAACCCAACATTAAAAACCTTCACATGATGGATAGGACTTTCTTCTGTTGAACACAATGGGAAATCTTAGGCCAAATTTTAGCCTTAGACACCATTCACTTTCATTGCATAAATAATGGTGACTGAGACTACCATTCTGCCTAATATCTCCTTTTGAGTTTCACAAAGGTTAGAAAGTCATATATGGGTTCAGAACAATATGAGGGTGAGTAAAAGATGACAGAATTTGTATTTTTGGATGAACTATTCCTTTAAGTGCACACTTCATTCAGAGGCAAAAGGCTCTTTATTCTTGGTTTGTAGGGCTATGAATACATTGTTATTGGAATGACAATTGTCCAGTGTTATTGGAAAGAAAATGAAGAGTCCTCTAGCATGAATAGGCCTGGAACAAAGGCGTCATTGCCTTTTCTCTGACAGAGGTCCTAAAGATAGAAATATGGAGAAGCTGATGTTGCCGCAGTTTACATGCTTGAGAGATTTAGATTTATGTCTTTAAAACACAAAAGCTTTCTCTCTGTCCCTTTTTTTGTGTGTCTGCCCAAAAAAAGCAGACATAAAAAAGGGTACCCAGCTTCAATGTACATTACAAACAGATGTTCCACCAACCAGTGAGACTTTAGAGGGGATCTTTGACCAGACCAAGCTTCCTACTAAGAAAAAGAGGAGAATAACTAATTGAATTATATGAAATTTCTTTAAAAAGATCAATTGGAAGGCTTTCAAAGGCACTCTTCGCATTGGGAAGTTCCCAAAGAGAGAGGAAATGATAGTCTTTAAAATTCCAACTGACATGCTTGCAGTGGTTATGACAAAGAAAGGGAGAGAGGGAAAGAAGGGGAGAGAGAGATGCAGCTTGTTTTCTTCTCAAGCCATGCAGGACAGAACAGATATTTTGGAATGGAGATGGTTATAACAGGCAATACCAAAATAACTTCTATTCTGGATCCAAAAGCCCTGATAATATATTTTCCTCTCTGCCCATTTGTTTTGTTTTGTTTTTCATTTTGCTTGTAGTGACATTCATCAATATCTTTAAAAATCTGCAAGGACCATCAAATGTCAAGGCATTTGCTTTATTCATATTTGAATCTTATAACTAGACTTTTTTGTGAAGTTGTGTCTGTTGTTTCTCTTTACTAAGAAATTGTGTCTGTTGGTCTTTATGTATAAGTCAAAGAGAATTTGAAGAATGTCAAATCTAAGTAAACTGTTGAAAGGCGTCTTTTAAAAAATGTGTGCCTGTGTGTGTGTGTGTATGTGTGTGTGGGCTGAAGGATAAATGGAACGAACCTTAATTGTTATCCCTCTGCATTGTTATTCCCTCTGATGACCATGTCTTTTTATGTTTGCTTACATCAGTTTAAACTGTCTTATGAAAACCTGCTGGGAAAGAGTAGGCTGAATCAACCACTTTTCTCTTGAAAAGCCAAAATCTGTAACACAATGAAAAAAAAATATTAAACCTAAAAATGTGTTCATATATTAACTTCTAAATTAACAAAAATATTCTTTAACATATCTGAATCAACCTCACTACACTAGGTTACACCAACAAAACAATTTTTAAGGGTAGAGTCATGTAGAAATAGCTCCTCAAGGAAAGAATTGCTGGTTACCACTTTTTATAGTGCGGGGATTATCATGTTCATCTCTCTCATGTGCATGTACAAAATCTTTTGGTCCCCCTCTCTATGATAACCACTCAAATTAGACAGATGGTGCCCCCCCTTTACACTCACTCACACACACACACAAACAAATTAGCAGACAGCATTGTTTCAAAGATAGGCACATGGCACTGGCAAACTGATAAATGTGCATACTTGTCTGGAATTTTATTTTCCTAGACTTTAACACACATGATTAATATGTCTGTAATACATGCCCTCTGTGGGTCCCTGTAATCCAAGGACAGGAAAAAGGAAAGACAAAGAGACACTGTTCGTTTTCATATCATATTACACTTCTTTTTAAATGTCATGTCCATTAAAGGAAGTCTTTTCTCAAGGCTTACAAAGATAGAGACTCTCCAATTTTCCATTTAATTTTATCTGTGTATCATATGAAAGTAGCATTAAAATAAGCAATTAAACAGTCAAATGTTGATTCATTTTCAATGTAAATGTAAGGAAATGATTGATACTCAAATTACTTTTAAAGCCAATATGGCAAATCAGAGATATTTAAAACCCAAATTAACATTTCAAATTACTAGACTATTAAAACCACTCAGTAATATGCATAATATGCATTACAAACAATTTTGTTTTGGTGTAATTATGTATTCAGGTGAATTCAGTCATGTTAGAAAATATTTTTGACTTAAATCAAACAGGTTAAATTAGATCTTACCACATGAATCACATTTTTACACTAAAAAAAGTTAACCTAAATGTGCTTCATGTGCTAATTAACTGGTTTCAAGTAAAAAAATAAAAAATAAAAACATCAATGAATCAGCCTGAATACATTAGGTTACACAAACAAAACATTTAAAAGGTTAGATCAGGTTGAAATACAACTTCTTAAAGTAAAAATCGCGAATGATCGCTTTTTACAGTGTAGATTACCTGACATTTTTTTTTTTTTCTGTTTGTGTTAAAATATTTGTAAAATCCAAATGAATATTTCTGTAAGGTATGAGATGATGGGAAATGCCACAGAATGTGCTTTAGAAACTAGATCCTTCTCTGATTTAATCTCCTCTCTCTTTCCATCCAAACATCTAGCTGTCCATCCTTTCATTCTCTCATCTGCCCATCTCTTCTATCATCTATCTTATCACCCAATCTCTGGTAGACAGGGTCCTGCAAAAAATTAAAAGAAAGAGAAAACACAATGAGATTATTGAGAGGAAAAAAGCGAGGGATGGATATTTTCTCAGGAGGAGGACAATAGGTGCCCCCCCCCCCCCCACAAGGTCCACAAGGGAGGCAATTGTTAGGACACAATGTGAAATGAGAAAACTTTTGAGAAGACACATCACGTTTAATTAACTAGTGGTAATGATCTCATTACTCTCTCCGAGTCCAAGCCTCATACACACACACACAGTAAAGAGGTGAGACAGAGGTCAGTGGAGCAGAACTGGCCCTCAGTGCTATTGAGAGAATGAGTGGTTGGTCTTCTAAACTTCTGCTCTGCATGTGTTTTCTGTGGATATGAAGGTCTGGTTTAAGCAGTGGATTTTTGTCCACATGGGTAGACATTTGCTCTCACTCAAAAATTCTTAGTCCTGTGTAAGGGATCTTCATAATATTTTCTTTAGCAGATAAATAGGCCTAATAGAGAACTGAATGTCAGAAATTCCTGAAGCCAAAGGCCCAATTCATGTTCCCATTTTTATTTTTATGAGATAAGCGTTAATCTTTTGATATAGTAAAACAAACATTCTTTCTATTTTCCAAAGCTTGCCTTGTCTGAGAGTGTTTTTGTTTGGTCTGTCAATTGCTGAATGGCTTGTTATGCTTTTTTTAATAGAAGAAAACTTCATTTACCAGAGAAGGATGTTCACAAGCAAACCTCTGAAAAAAATTATGGTTCCAATAGGCCTACATTTAGATTAACCAAACTTAGACTGGCTTAGTGAATATTGTAGATTACTGTTGAAAGACAAAATGGGTAATGAACATTAATGACTTTGAATATCACCGAATGCTATAATCCTTACTGGAATGATAACGTGCCAACTGGTAAATGAGTTCAAAAAGAGAGAAAATGCAACAATAAAAAAATTAGGCCGAGGATTAGGTGGTGCAGGAGCATGGACAAGGTCGTTGAGGAGGCTGAAGGGTGAGGAGGGGAATTTTGGCATGGAAGAGTTGCTTGTCTCCAGACAGCCATAGCCAGAGTGATAATGAACTCAAGGGACATTTTTACAGAAGATTTATCAAGAACTACAGTCAGGTTGCCGTGCCACTGACCGCGCTCACTTCCACAAAGACACGCTTTCAGTGGTTCCCTTGCGGCCCAGTCAACATTCAATTCCCTAAAGTTTAATTTCTCTTCTGCTCCCATTTTGCTGTGAAAGTGGTCTCGTCAGATGTTGGTGTCAGGGCGGTCCTCTCACAACGATCCCCTGATGATGAGATATTACATCCATGTGCCTTTTTCTCTCAACTTCTGTCCCCAGCAGAATGGAACTATGAAATCGGGAACAGGGAGCTGTTGGTGGTTAAGTTGGCCCTAGAAGAGTGGTGTCAATGGTTGGAGGGAGTGGCAGTTCCATTCCTGGTCTGGACCAACCACAGGAACTTGGAGTACATCCATTCAGCCGAGAGGCTTAACTCTCGGCAGGCTTGATGGGCATTGTTCTTCGGGCACTTCGATGGGCATTGTTCCTCACCCTCTCCTATTGTCTGTGTTTTAAGAACCATAAACTGGATGCCCTTTCATGTCAGTTCACGGCCAGGGATGAAAGTTCTCCTCTTGGCACTATTCTATCCTCCGATTGTGTGGTGGGTCTGTGGTCTGGGGTGTCGAGCGGCGTGTTAGGGGGCTTTGGTGGGAGTTGGGGTGCCTGGGGGGTGCCCATAGGGCCTGCTACACGTTCCTGTGTTGGTTCTGGCTGCCGTCCTTCAGTGGGGTCACTCATCCAAGTTGACCTGTCATCCGGGAGTCAGGAGGATGCTGGCTGCCATCCACCAGCAGCGTTGGTGAAGGAGGCCCACCAGTTCGTAGGGGCTTGCTCGGTCTGTGCTCGTAACAAGTCTAGCAACAAGCAACTAGTTGTTCTCCTCAATTCACTTCATATTCCCTCCCATCCCTCGTCTCATATTGCCCTGGACTTTGTCAGGGGTTTGATGTCATCAAGTAGCAATACGGTTATCCTCAGGATAGTGGACCATTTTTTCAAAGTAGTTCACTTCATTCCCCTTCCCAAATTGCCCACCGCTAAGGAGACGGTACTGGTGGTGGTAGGTCATGTCTTCTGGCTTCATGGTTTGCCGGTGGACATGTTCTCAAGACAGGGGGCCCCAGTTCGTCTCCAACTTTTGGAGGGAGTTCTGTCGGCAGATTGGTGCATCGGTCTGCAGACCACCGGGCAGACCGAGCGAGCTAACCAGGACCTGGAACAGATGCTTTATTGCCTGGCTTCCCACAACCCCTCCTCTTGGGTTCAGCAATTGGCTTGGGCTGAATATGCCCACAACTCTTTGCCTGTGTCTTTAACTTGCCTGTCCCCATTTCAATGTTGTCTGAGCTACCAGCCTCCTCTGTTTCTTTCGCAGGAGCTGGAGGTCATGGTTCCCTCGGCCCACACTTTTATCCAGTGGTGTCGGTGAACCTGGAAGTGGGCCAGACTGGTACTCCTTCGGTCCGGGGGGTGCACCAAGCTCTGCTTGTGTATTTGTTTCTCTTTCTTTTGACAGGTGCCACATTGCAGTTGCGATCTCGCTGCAGATTCACTCTTGGTAAATCATCGTGACCACTCGTTATATGCTGCACCTGATCCTATCTTCTTCCTGTCTATTTTACCGATCATGGACTGGCCCCATTCATTTCCATTGTAAGTGCCTTATTGTAATCATGATTTTTATTTTTTTATTTTATTTTTTTTAAATAAACGAGGGGTGAGAAAAATTTAGTTTTGTGGTAATCAACATTATGCCACAAATGCTGTCGATTGAGCTAAAATTTGTACTGAACCAGGAACATTCCTCTACAGATAGTAAGCCCGCTATGCCATTAGCTTTGCAGTATTACCAGTGTCAACAACTAGAATACATTTTCAGACATTTCCAAAATAAGCACAATGACAGACATTATTTGATACATACACATCTGGAAGTCCATTCACAGGTGAAACTCACTGGTTGAATTCCTTTGCCAGAGCCCATTTTGATTCATGCCAATGTTTTTAAACAATAAATGTAGAATATCTGAAGTTAATTTTAAACTCATACTTACATTTGACAGTTTGAGTGTGAGTTTGGCCCTTTTGCAGAACAGACCTGCCTGAGACTAGAGTTCAGATAGAGGCTAAGTGAATAGATCAGGTGTTAGACATGTCATCTGTTGATTGCTGCAAAATTCTGCTGTGATCGTGTTTCCTCTGCAATACGTGGTGCTTTGTTCTGATTGGATCATAATTTTTAACATCTGTATGCCAGAACACTTGCATTTAATGTTACTCTCTGAGGATTTAGTACCTAATATGGTACTTTTAACCTTTAACATTCAAAACTCAATTGTCACAGAGTGCCATTAAATTTAAAACACAGATGAGATTTTGAAACATTGGTGAACCCAGCCTGGACCCTTAAAACATATGCCTTTAATCAAATAATTTCAGTTTATAGGTGGGCGTTAATAAGACCTATTACCAGGGGCAAACAGTTTGTTACAGAGGGGTGTTCGTTTACACACATATCTGTACTTTTATCAACACAAACACACTTACACATGTGATATGAAGCTGCCTTATGCCACAGAGCCTGCTTAAATGAATTCTGGGCTCTGAAGTACCAGATGAGTCCACTTAAAGCATAGGATTATTGTAAATACCTTTTTATCGCCTGTGTTTAATACGTTTCTTCCAGAGCCAATGGGGGACTGTGCTACCATTTAGCTACATCAAATCACTGTTTGGTTTCTACATTTTTGGCTAAATTCCATTAGACCTATTTGCAGCTAATATGGAGAGAAATTGAGAATTCTTATATAAACAATTCTTGTGGACTCATAAAGCCAGCCACACACACGGATATTCACAAGCTTAGCAAGAGAAAATTGTAAACCAACGCTGTTTACAAGTTTTATTGTTAAACATGCATTCATGTACAGGATGGTGTAGCTATGTTTTTAGAAGCGATCTGAATTTGGACAGGGGAATATGCTATATCTGTTGCCAAGCCGAATCCAGTCTTTCTGGTAAAGAATCAGTCACTTATGAACATCGTACACTGCACCTGTGTGTGTCTGACTGGTGTTGGTGGTGCTGCTTTCTCTGTGTGTGTTTTAAGGCACTAAGAACTTTCTGCTGGGTCACTTTGAGATTTACTCCAAAGGTCTGCACTGCATCCCCAGGGGTAGATCCCTACAGACAATGTAAACCCAGTTTAAATAATGGCCTCTCCCTCACAATCACACACACATATGCACTCCACCCATGTCTTGAAGACTACAAAGTATGTTTGGCGCTTACAGTAAGCTCTGACCTGCCCATGTTTGTCGTTGGTAATTAAATGGATAAATGCTGGGAAAAACTCATAGAAGTTAGCTCAGTTAAGTCAACACGAAGCATCCCAAGGAATACTGACATACAAAAAGTAAACATTTGTCTTGAGTTAGCCTTGCCTGAATCAGTTGTGGGCACGTATGTTAAGATATAGATTATTATAAAATGGATAGTTCTGACTTTAAAGTGCTTTTGAAGCTGTTGAAAAATTTGTATAAATGCACATTCAGAATTAATTAGTCAAGTTGCTATGTTTCTTGGTGAGCACTTGACTCCTAAAGTTAGAATAATGAACTGAATTACCTTTCAAAAAAAAAAAAAAAATTTTTTAAAAAATTCATTCCAATTACTGCTAATAATAAATGTAACTATATATTGAACATTGGTGTCTTTTATCATATTACTGTTGCCGCCATTTTATAAAAGCCAAGTTTTGCAGTGTCACTGTAATACATGCCTTCATGTAGTTTATTGGTTTATCATAATAATAACAAGTGTTCTAGTTTGTGACAAATTGAAGATTTTCAGTACCTTAATAAAAGCAAATAGGAAATACAAACATGTTGAAAACCAATGCATAAATTTCTGTTACTTTTCTCATAGGATTATGCCTTTATCATGTGTCATAATTAAAAGCAAAATGCTAAATTGACTGAGTACAGTGTTGTGCATTGCATTTTGTTGTGCCATCTTTTTCGTTGTGTCATTACGAAAAAACAATGTCACCATTGCATTTCAGAGTGTGCAAAACGCAGAAAAACAATCACATTTCCATTTTGCTTTTAGTAATGGTATGATAAATGTATAAAGCTATGATAAAACAAATAGCAAATATATATTGCTTTTCAACATGTTTGCTTTTTCCCATTTGCTTTTATTTATGCACTGCAAATCTTCCATAATGCTAGAGACACATTTTATTAAAGAAAAAGAAAGCACATAATTTATAATAAATTAAAACAAACGCACACATCTAGTTAGAGTCAGGTTACAAATTAAGTATAGTTGTGCACATGTGAGGATGTTTCTCAAGTTAATTGATGTTCTTTGATATCTATTAAAGGTCAGACATGTTTTAACTGGTTTTGGGCGGTTTGTGAGAGCTGTGTGATAGACTGTGCACTGGTTTAAGGGAAGCCAAGTCCAAAAAGGTTCTTCCCTTTATTTAAAATTCATAAAAAAAATGTAGGTACATTTCTGTGTGTGTCAGCAGGGTCACACAGCTAAATGTTCAGCCTCTTCACTGGATAGGACACAGAGAAAGAGTAAGAGTGGCACAAACATAGTAATAAAACAGCTGCTCTTGCTCAAGCAGGTGTGTGATTGTGTGAGCATGTGGCCTTTCAGAACTGTCCTGATTCCAAGTACATGTTAACATTCTGCCTGTGGTACACAGAGAAAACACAATCGCGATCTCACTGTCCAAGGGGGTTATTGGTACTATTATTCACGGTCAATGGATGAAAGATAAGTAAAATGGTATCAGATGATAATTTCATAACACTTTCATGTCATATTTACATAGCAATGAATTGAGAACATGTCATGTATAATCATTTAACTGGGCAAGTGACATCAAACATGAAAACACAGTCCCGAGAGATTACATTATCTTTGTTCTTTCATATTCAATAATGGATTGGAAAGGGGTCTTAATCTGAATTTGTACAATTCTTTAATTTACAATACAACTAATGCCAAAGAATGTATCAGTACTCCTCTGCGATTACTCTGTGATTTTCAACAGCTCATTTATGAGTAAATGACTTGAATTACTTTTTGGGGATTGACCTGTCCTGCGGTGTGACATGCTATACTTCATCTTAACAATTTTAAACAATATTTTGCTAATTCGTTTATATTTAGTATGCATGCACATTTTATGACCTCAAATGAAAAAACACACTGCTATTTAAGAATTTTAGTCACAGTACCTAAATTATACTTTATTCTTTATACCAAAAATTCTAATGTGGATTAAAAAAAGCTCATGGACTTCTATGATATCAACTACCCAGATGTCTAAGCAATAAAGATTGTTAGTGTTCAAGAAGCTAAATGTATTCTCTCTCTCTCACAGCTATAACATGGACTATAGCTATTAAACAACTATGAGATCACTATTACTCAATGTGGGTACTTATTTAAATTTTGGATACTTTAAAAAAATTGCTTTTTTTATGTGATCAGCTAACCAGCAGACCTGGGTTTGAGAAACTTTCTTTAATTTAAGATTTTAACCTAAAAACATCAAATCCATCCCATAAACCTGAAAGTTATTAGATTTGGTCGGTCGTTCAAATAGGGTGGGCAGCTTAAATATTCTAAATGTATAAGTCCAGGAGCTGGGCAAAAGAATACAGAAAAATTAAAGAGCTTCTATTTTGGCTGTACATTTATAGTTTGATCTACAGTAAATGTACAGTGAGTGAGAATAAAAAACGTAGCAAGAATGTCATTCCCTCTCTATAAAATCCTCCCAGTGTGTGGTCTGTCTGCCTCTCAAGGAGTTGTGGTCCTGTTAAGAAAGTTTTTGCACTTTTCCTTCATTTCACCTCATCAGCGGCTGTTTTTCCATTTGCCGAGGGTAACTATCAGCCCTCACTGCTGAGTTCTGAATACCAGTTGATGCCTAACAGCCCCAACTTATAGCTTATTAAAGTTTGGTCTCTCTGAGGGGTGCTTCAAAGTTTCGGTTAAAAAGAGAGCTTATTTCATGTGTCACTCAAAATAAACGATGCCAACTCCCCACTGCTGATTTCCATGGTATGTGTAATTGGCTAGTAAGTGTATCTTAAGTAATACAGTATCAGTTGCTGAGTTAAAATATAATCTATGAATTTGTGATTTGTGATTTGGCTGGAATGACAGAAGAAAGTGCTGTCACATCTACATATGTCTTGGTTAAAAATAAAATAAAATGGGTAAACTGGGTAAAAAAGACTAAGTTTCTATGAAGCATTATGAAGTTATATATATATATATAGAGAGAGAGAGAGAGAGAGAGAGAGAGAGAGAGAGAGTATAGTATTAAAAAAATAACAGGAGATTAAAATAGAAAATTAAATGCCCAAATGTTTTGCCTGGACCTCCAGCATTTCTGCAGGCTTTGGTCTCCCTGTTTCTTTCAAATGGGCAGATACAGAAATAAGTTAAGATGGAACAGAGGAAGCAACAAAAAGCAACAAAACGCAAAGGAAAATAAACAAGGAAAATGTAGAGAAGGGAAGTATGGAAGAACAATTATTAAGTAGAAACTCAAAAAAAAAAAAAATAAAAAAAAAAAAATTCTCAGTGGCCTCCCCTTGGCTGCAACATGATAGCATATAAGCCTTTGGTCCTGTGAGCAACTACTCTGTCTAAAAGACACACAGACACACTCAAATAAACAGAAGAAGCTTAACATTTATTGATAGATGTTTTGTCTCATCCACAAAAATAAAATAATTCACTGTAAAAAAAAAAAAAAAAAAAAAAAAAATTTGTACAAATGTTTTGTCAGGTAACCATACATTTAAATGAACTGGTTTAATTCAAGCCAAAAATATTGTATAATTTAAGAACTATAAATCAACCCGAATCCATTAAGTTACACCAACAAAAATAATTAAGGGTTAGATCAAGTAGAAATATATCTTTAAGGTAGCAATTGTACGTAACAACTTTTTACAGTTCATGATAAAAAAAATAAAAAATATTTAAAAAATGGTTTTGGATTGGAAATATTTGTATGAGCAATGAGGTAATTTTGCAGTGCTTTACGTGCATACTCATCTTTTCTTTTTTACTTTTTCCCACCCATTTGCAAACACACCCTTTTTAATATCTTCACAAACTTGTCAGAATAAGCCTGTGTCTCATATGCTCTCTCCTCTGACACCAAGTGTTAAGAAAGTTATTACATCATCTCCCATCAGCTTTTGTGTCTCTGTGAAGCACTTATTATGCCTCTGAGATTGAGTTCAGATACTATGTCATATGATAAAACAAACTGTTAGAACAATAAAATACATTAAGGCATTGGTACTTGTTGTCTTCTTATTGACAACTGTGTTTGTGTGTATGATTATCCCACACAAACACACATAATTTAACAAAAGGCTGCAAATAATAATAATAATAAAAATGCATGTATGCATAGACAGACATATACACACACACACACACACACACACAGGAGAAGTCTGTCTAATGTTCAACAGGCATTTGTAATGTTCCTTTCATCACCCCAACAAAGCTGCACAGGCCAAAAATGCAGGAAAAATGAAACCTCTTCAAAAGCCCTAAACTGTGTGTGTGCGTGTGGTAGGCAGTAGGTGAAGCTATAAGATTAACAGCAATAGCTGCTTCGGGAGAACTCATAAACCTGTCACTAAGACTTTGACCTTGCAGTAAACAGCTCCATTCCGGTACCTCTCTTTCACTCCTACCTATTTCTTCCTATCTCACTTCCTCTGCTGTTTTAGACTCCCTTACATTTTTCTACATCTATACCTCTCTTTCAGCTTGTGCATTGTGATGTAGTTTTAACCCTATGACCAAAAATGTTTTCTTTATTGAAATGGTTCTTGATTATCATTCAGTAATAATGCATGCTCGAGTCTGCATATCATCTTTGGTTTAGCTAGTAAAATTAACGCATTTGTCCTCTGGCTTTTGTATTGCGGCAGTGCTTGGTTCAGTTACTCATTCACTGTCACGGCATTTGCTCCACTCCTCTTGAGCCTGCTTCTGCTTTCAAACAATCATTGTCGTTTAACATTAGCCAGAGAACTGCCATAAAACATCTCAAGAGAATAATTACCAAGCATTTAACCCTTGTGTTTTGGATCGGAGTAGAACAACTGTCATAATTCACTTCCCTCAAACAGGCGATATTCAGCACGCGGTGGTGATGTCGCTTTCCAAAATAAACAAGAAGATAAATTCATTAAGTCAGTCAGTTTTATGACATGGGATTCTTCTACTGTGCAGAACTCTTGAGTTCAACCTTTGAGTCACAGTTAGTCCAATGTAATTCCCAAATGCTTTCGCAAACACGTTGTTGTTTTAAAATACCCTTCAACACATATAAAATGCTTTCATAATGATCTCTTAAAGCGATTAAGTAAATATATTGCCCTAAGGCATTTTGAGATCATTTGTGTCTGACTCTAAATTATTGGCTTCCTATTCCATGTTTGGAGTTTAATTCTCTTTTATAATATTCAACTACATCCGACTTCTCAAGCACCTGGCAAAGGCAGAGCAGTGCTTTCAATTTATTTTTCAAAGATGAGCCTAAACGAACAGAACTACCCAATAATGAAACCACTCATACTAATTTTAAGCCCATCTCAAAAGATATAATACAGCAAATGTTTCTCTCAGATGTGTATCTATTGCCAGACTTATTGTCATAGGGCACTCAGGAACAACTCCCTTTGAATAATTGCTATAAGGTGGGGTTACAGGTGTGGCCCTTGGCATTCTTCAGTTATCACCATCCTGACTAAGAGATAATTGCCTTTACAACCTGTAATATAGCGTCCTGGCAGAATGTTTCGATAAGCCACACATGAAAGATGTCCAAGGAAACATGGGCTTTCATCTTGATCAAAACCAAGAGTTGGCATAGAATAAAATGCAGATGCGAACTCAGCTGCTGATTGAAGCTCTTTTCAGTTAAAACCATTACATGTTACACTGCCATTCCTCAAAAAGAGATGTTGTCAGTTAAGTTCCTTTTGGCCAGCCTTACTAATTACAATACAGTGAATGGTTTCTTTAAAAGTTTGATTGGGAGTGCAGTTATGTACTTGTGTCTCCACTGACCATATTGGTATTCTCACTGTGAATTCAGGCAAATTAAGCTTGTTTTGATTTCAAAAAGTGGCCCAATTGAACTGAATTTACCCTATTTAACAGTTGGTATCAATACTAGAATAATGCAAAAATGTATTAGGGTTAATGACATTTTTAGTTGGATCAATTAAGTAAAAAAAAAAAAAACATAAAAAATACAATTGACTTGCAATTAATTGAATACACCTCTGCTAGGATAAACAAGTTTGACATTTCTGATTTTAAAGCCATTTTATTTTTGCAGGGCTTAAAGTAAAAAAAAATATGGTGTAACCGTCCAGAGACAGTAAAAAATAAAAGTCTCATTAAAAGCTGAGATTCTTAAAAAAAAAATGGCATACATAGTTTGGAATCATCTTTTATTAATTTTTCTTAAAAAAAAAAAAAAAAAAAAAAAAAAACATTTGTTTTACAATTTTATTAATATTTGAAAAACATATCAAAGTCAGGTAGGGAAACCAACATGCAAATCAGCATTTTTCATGTGACAAACGACTCTCATGACTGTGTGAAGTTTTAAAAAAAAATATATTTATATATTTTATGAAAATTCACATTTTGTATAGGTCAAATGCAGTTTGGGACTCAAAAATGTATTTACCTTGAAAAATATGTTTGAAAACATTTTTATTTTTATAAATGATTGAGTTGTGTACACTCGTGTGTATTCAAGGTTCAAGGAAAGTATTTTAATACCTTTTACATGCCACTTGACATTTTTAAAGTCATTCAATATTTTTTTGCAGAACATTGTACAAAATGTTATTATTATTATTATGAAACCAACATGGACACAAAGATTACATTTCTATGGACTTGACATGTTTTAAACTAGATTTCTAAAAGATTTCTCTTTTTAATAATCTAGGACAGCTTTATTTGTTGACCCATGAACGTTACCAGGCCAACTGGATGTCTTGGTCAGTCTTTATGTTATTAGTTTGGTAAGCTGTGTAAATCCATTAAGCTATATTTACAATGATAAAAACATTTGAAAGTAAAGGCCGAAAGGAAGCGTTGGGGAACATCAATGGTGATACCTTTCAGCAGCAGCATAGCAAAGACAGGGGAGTGAGAGAGACACAGACTACTCTTCTTTCAATGCTGTAATCCAGGGCTTAGCACTCACAATACACACACATTATATCTCTGCAAGAAGCCTCAGGCTATGGCTGCCAAATCAGGGTGTGTGTCACAGTTTAAAAAGGAAAGAAGAAAAAAAAAAAGATAAGAGGCTTCTCGGGCCGGGAGCCAATCCTGTGTCTGTGAAATCCATTATTAGTCTCAAGCATGCACGCAACCTTTATCGTTTTTTTTTCTTCTTCTTTCATTCTCACCTTTGTTTTTATGTTAACTATTTTCCTTCCTCCCTTCCACTTAAAATTAATTACAGGAAATGTCATTAAAGTTTTCAGCTAAAAGAGAATCCATTTAATAGAACATGTCTAGTTGTTTTTTTTTTTTTTTCATTATTGCAAACAGAGTATTGCTGCAGCTTCACAAAATCCTGATCGAGGAAAACATCCTATGATCATCCAGTGAACTCAGGTCATTGTGTTTCTCAGTTGCTCAGACTTAAAAAGATAGAGAAAAGTGTTCAGCTTTCATTTCCACATACAACCTGTGGACACATTTATAACATTAATACCTTATAACATAATACATTTATAACATTTAGCCATAAAACATTTATAACATTGTTATCATCTTAGGAGTAAGTAATATTGTGAAAAAACTACAGTTATTAAAATTAAACTATATTGTGACAACATTGGTTCATGTGAAACCATTGTAATGAAGTAGATTGTGATATTACATAAACATCTATCTATCTATATCTCAATCTTACATGACCACCAGCAGAGACCCCATCTGCTCCTGCTTCCTCAAACACTTCAACAGTTTGGTCACACTCAATCCCTGGGGCCAAAAGGTACCCCTCAGACCTGTTCTTGTTTGGTAGTTGTTTGGTAGTTGAGATAAACCTGAGTCCATTAATCCAGAGAAGCTGAGTGGGGTCAGTGACTGAAGGCTGTCTCTTAGAGCCCCATATTGTTCATCCATCTTTGGACTTTTTGAGAAAGAATGTATTATCATACCTCAAAGAATTCTCTCAACAGCTTGAAGATATAACGTACGTACGGACAGACAGATAGATACATGCATACATAAATAATCAAATGATTGCTAAACAAATGTAAGATCCGATGCCGGGAAGTTGGCCCATGCAATTTAAACAGGAACATTTTTTTCCCTAAACATTAGCATGATTATTATCTTTCTTTTGGGGCACATTTATATATACAGTAAATCTCGACTTTTGCATAATTATTTAGACATGAGACGTGGATGAGGACATAATATCTTTTTGTGTTTTACTGCCTTCAAAGCGCATCTCTGGCCTAAGATCTTTGAGTCGCTTAAATATTTAGGTTCTGTGTTCATTACATGGACTCTTGTTAGAAGGCTATCATTTGAGTTTCCATGCCAATGCATTTCTTCCCAATTCTGCTCTTGTAAATAAGTCATAGTCATATTGTGTTTGTTTGTTGCAAATGACCTGGTTTATTTCATTGGAAATGCTAACAAATAATCAACTGAGGTAAGGATAATGTAATATGACCGTCGATAAATGCTAGCTTGGGCAAGATTTTTTTATGTTTTGAAAAAGCCAAACAGAGTGCACAGGCAAAGACAGAAAATAGTTTGATATCCATAACAATCAAGATCAAAACTTTTTTCCAGTTATTTCCAATGTTCTTGGTATTTCATCAGTACTGGATTCCATTCACTCGAGCAATCAAGAACTAAATATTAAAACAAGGGACTACCTCATGCCCAATATATAACATGACTTGAAAATGAGAATGTGCTACACTAAAAACGATTATGAATATACAGGTATGCTTGTGTGATGTGTCTTAAGTTTTTATCCGCTTTTCTCCCAATTCCCACTACTTAGTAGGTCCTTGTGATGGCGTGGTTACTCACCTCAATCCGGGTGGTGGAGGATAAGTCTCAGTTGCCTCCGCTTCTGAGACTGCCAATCCACGCATCTTATCATGTGGCTCGTTGTGCATGACACCGTGGAGACTCCGCATGTGGAGGCTCACGCTATTCTCCGCAATCAAGTGCCCCATTGAGAGCAAGAACCACTAATCGCGACCACGAGGAGGTCACCCCACGTGACTCTACCCTCCCTAACAACCGGGCCAATTTGGTTGCTTAGGAGATCTGACTGGAGTCACTCAGCACACCCTGGATTCGAACTCACGACTCCAGGGGTGGTAGTCAGCGTGAATACTTGCTGAGCTACCCAGGGTGTCTTAAGTAGTTTTAACAATTTGGCTTGGTTATGATATTACACAATAATAACATACAATAACTCTTACATTGTTTCTAATAATGACCCTTGAAGAAACAAAATGGTTTATATTTCAAAATCCAATACAATCTAAAACAACAATGTGATTCCAATAGAATTTAAAATATTTGTATGTAGTGAGGTTGAAGCATCCAGAATTTTTGGTATGTTTGCATAGACACTGACATGTACAATATTATCATATTGACAGCATCTAAAATGTAAAAGCTTTTACGTTTTAACAATTTCAGATATGTACAAATGTTTACAAATCCTTTGGGGTTCAAATAATTGGACGTTTTGTTTATGTGAAACATGTCGACAGTAAACGCAACATCGACAGTGTTTCACTTGTATTTAATATTGCTTTGATAATAATTGAATTCAGTAATACAACGAATACAAATTACAACTTTCATTTATCCCATCTGGATGTCATTTGTACAAAATTATAAATTCTCAACCATTTACTCAGAAATAAAAGTCTTGTTATGGGATTGTGTCTGAGTATTGAACTCGTTCACTGGCAGTGGCCTCTTTTTAAAGGTTCCTGAGAATTTCTGTTGCGACCAGTCAGAAGATTTCTAAAGATTTGTACTCCTCTAAAGATTTCATATGTAAAAGCTGTTAAATTGTAGATACTTTATACATTCAACATATGTTTCAGAGTCTATCCAAACATACTACAGTAAACGTTATGTACAAATGCTAATGAAATCACTCTGAAAGATACTATGTCCAGAGGCTACGTGGCCAGTCCATTGAATAGAAAGAGTTTGGGAGGGGTGGATAGCTCAATAAAAAAGCACTGTTGAATAGGAAAAGCAAGGGCAGTTTCAAGTCAGTTCAAAACAATTTAAGCTGTTAAAGCGGGCTCAGCCAGTGCCCATGTTAAATTTGCATGTCAATACAAATGGCCATCCTGATTACTGCCACAGCGATGAGCAATGCAAACACACCACATGCTGTTTACCCAGACCAGTAAGGATGAAACTGAGCAGGAAGTCTCATATTAATTTTTATATTTTTTAATTTTGCAAAATGCATTGAAAAGTCTCATTCAAAATTCTCCCTTTTCATTGATTGTTAAAATAAAAATAGATAAAAATTGTTCCAGCTTATGTCAATGGCAACAATTATCCTTAAATCAGAGTAGCCCACTAGTTACTCAAACTATTTCAATTTCAAAGTTACGAATGCCCATGCGAAAAAAAGAGACATTTAAACAAATACACTAGTAACAAGACAGGAACAAAAAGTTTATTAAGTGAATAAAAGAGGAAGAGTTATTTGAAGAAATACTGAGGTAAAACACATCACGTCATGAAGCAGGTGATAGGCCACAGTGAAACTGAGAAACACAAAGAGATCATTAGCTTGTCCAAACTCTCCTGCTTTTGTTATCATTAACTGTGCGCTAATAGTCCAAGGGGAGGCTGAACTTTTTAATGCTAGCGCCTGTTAATTGGTTGGTCCGCTAATGGCGACTTTCTGGGCTCCTGACACAAGGTCAGCTGAAGAGTAGAGAGAAGATACAGTGAAAGAGAGAGAGAGCAGGTGTGAGAGAAAGCTGAAGAAAGGACAACATGCTTTAGTCAGGAACAGACAACTGCAGGAAATTC
The DNA here is from genome assembly GCF_019703515.2 of Myxocyprinus asiaticus. Lineage (NCBI taxonomy): Eukaryota > Metazoa > Chordata > Actinopteri > Cypriniformes > Catostomidae > Myxocyprinus > Myxocyprinus asiaticus. The sequence goes on from NC_059379.1 coordinate 20,102,837, forward strand.
AATAAATTAAAATGTGGGGGGTGATAAATTCTCTTATCTTAATCAGGGCTCCAGACTTAAAAAAAAAAAAAAAAACATTTTAAAAAAAGAAACATAAATGACGCTTAACATTGTCTTTGTGTTTGTTTTTGAGTTGCCACAGTATGCAAGACTGGCATGTCTTATGGTCGATAAAAGGTCAAAAATCGCAAAAAAGAAAAAACTCTCTAGAAACTCATCAGTCAATCATTGTTTTGAGGAATGAAGGCTATACAATGCTTGAAATTGCCAGAAAATTTTAGATTTCATACAAAGGTGTACACTACAGTCTTCAAAGACAAAGGACAACTGGTTCTAACAAGGACAGAAAGAGATGTGGAAGGCCCAGACCACCAGCAGAGCACAACTAAACAAGAGGATAAGTACATCACAGTCTCTAGTTTGACAAATAGACACCTCACATGAATTCAGCTGACAGCTTCATTGAATTCTACCTGCTCAACACCAGTTTCATATGCAACAGTAAAGAGAAGACTCTGGGGTGCAATTATGCCTTATGGGAAGAACTGCAAAGAAAAAGCCACTTTTGAAACAGAAAAACAAACAAAAAAAAAGGTTAGAGTGGGCAAAGAAACACAGACATTGGACAACAGATAACTGGAAAAGAGTGTTATGGATCTTAACCCCCATTGAGCTTTTGTGGGATCAGCTAGACTGTAAGGTGCGTGAGAAGTGCCCGACAAGACAGCCACATCTATGGCAAGTGCTACAGGAAGCGTGGGGTGAAATGTCACCTGAGTATCTGGACAAACTGACAGCTGGAATGCCAAGGATCTGCAAAGCTGTCATTGCTGTACGTGGAGGATTTTTTGATGAGAACTCTTTGAAATAGTTTTCAAATTGTAATAGTAATTTTTCACGTTATTAATGTCCTCACTATACATTGTGATCAGTTGAATGCCACTTTGGTGAATAAAAGTAACAATTTCTTTCCTTAAGTGAAAAGTCTGTAAATTATTCCAAACTTTTGGTACACTTGGGACTTATGTTTGATTAGGGAGATATCCAAAATGTGTAGTGTTGGGGGGCCTCCAGGAACAGGGTTGTCAACCACTGCCCTAAACCAACACCTCAACCTAACCGATAGTGTGGAAATAAAAAATGCAACATGAAAAACACATTTTCTGAAGCAACCACGTCATTTCATGTCACTTATATGACACCTTCCTGTCACTTGTCATCTTGGCTGGGCTTTGAACTGCAGACTTCTAAGTCCAAAGTAGAACACTAAGAGGTAAGCTAATTACATTGGAATAAGTGTGTAAATGTACATGGGTCTGTAATACAAGCTTTAAAATGTGTCATTTTTCATATGATGCATAACAGTAAATGTTTTTAGATATCATAACACAGCAATGCATGAGTAATAGTGCGAAAAATACGTGTTTATAAAGTCATAATCAGCCGCTGCAGTCGTGATTTGTGTGAAAGTGGATAAAACGCACAAACACTTCTAGTTTTAATTTCACCAGGAAACTGCGCCGAAACGTGGCACATAAAAGTCAGTTTGCAAAAATGTGGTTGTAATAACGTTCATTCTGTGAGACTAAGTTTGGTAGAGCACTACATTTCTAAATATATTTACACACAAATCCAGGCCTTCACGATCAAGGAATAAAAGGAAGAGTTCACTACAAAATGAAAATACTGTCATAATATACTCAACCTCTTGTTGTTCCAAACCGTATATGACTTTCTATCGTTGAACAAAAAATGAGATGTTAGACAGAATGTCAGCCTGAGTCACCATTTACTTTCATTGCATCTTTTTTTCCAAACAATGAAAGTAAAAGGTGACTGAGGCTGTCTAACATCTTATTTTGTGTTCCACGGAAGAAAGAAAGTCATATATGGTTGGGAACAACAAGAGGGTGAGTATATTATGACAGTATTTTCATTTTGTAGTGAACTCTTCCTTTTATTCCTTGATCGTGAAGGCCTGGATTATTAACATTTTAACATTTCATTTTTGTTTTTTCCCCCTTCGCTACAAGCAGTGAATCGTTTTTCAGCACACAAACTTGGAACTATTCATATTAATAAGCTCATTTGCCAGTATTTGTGATTTAAAGTGCGATTAGTCTCCATATTTGATTAGTGTCCATTTCAACGTGACATGGAGCCCAAGCCCATGCTGTACACATCTACCGCAATGAATCACAGTGGAATCACTGCTAGTAATGGCACAGTCTTCAGATCAGTTTGTGTGTAAAGCTGCGAGCATATTTTCGAAGTAGGTTGAAAAAAAGTTTCACAGTTCTCCAATCTGCCTGTGATTTGTGGATTGTAAACTCAAGCCAGAGTGCATACAAGAGAATTACTGTGTTCAGTGAGTGCAGGCAAAGGACTCTGAACTCACAGCTTACTGACATTCCCTCACTTACTAAATAAATACTCAGTCTACCTCCAGTATTAATCCCGAGAGAAGGGCAGGAGAGCCAGAGAGATGTAATGTGTCCCTTTTGGAGGGGTTTCAGAGATGACGCTGTCAGATGTAGGGCACTACTTTAGAACAAGGCCCCTGTGTCAGATTCCCTGGAAAAGCTACTGACCCAAACTTCATCACTCAAACACACACACACACACACACAGTCATATAGAGCTAAAAAAAACACAATTACACAAATCCGCTTGATTAATGAAATCATAAGCAGAGGCGCGTGGTCTGTTACTGTCAAGATTGGATCCTTTATTCAAACAATTTGACTAAAACAAACAGTCCATATTTGTACCCTGATGTCAGTGTAAAATTCTTCAAAAAATAAGTCACTTTGAATGCAACTCTAAGACCATTCATACCCCTCATCAACATCTCGTCGGTTTTATACAAATGTGCAAAATAATTTTTACGAATCCTTCAGCCTTCAGTGTCAGTCCAGGATCCACAGGACATGGCTCAGTGGGGTAAAGGGTGGGGTTTAAAGTCATTTGCTCCACCCTTTTAAATATAGCTCCACCCCACATAGACCAGCCACTCAAATTCAAGTAAAGTGCTCTTTTGGGAAAACACAAACATTTGCGTCCTTGAAATTTCTTCACTCTCCACGTCAAGAAAAGGAGACAATAAAATAACAAGTGGAGAGTACAATAATAAAATTACAACAGCCAACTCTACACTCTACCTACTGTGAGCGAGTAAGTTCATGTCCAAACAAGGCAGCTCCAAGTAGTCACACAAACTCAAGCTTGCCGTGTCCCGTGTACATCCCCCAGTGCACCAGAGATAGGAGGCGTTCACTTCCGCTCCCTCCTCCCGCACAAAGTTCTGTCTGCCGCAGCTTATCGCAGCCCAGACAGCAGTTCTCATGTCCCGTTACCGGCACCATGCACTCCAGGTCCAACTTGGCCACATGGCCTTTCTTGGCATGGTGGTGTCCATGAAAACTGTAATGCAGGCGAGATAGCATCTGTTGGCGCTGGGCCTGCAGCCGCTTGTTTTCACTACGAAGCATTCGCAATGCCAGCATAACCAGCAGGACCAGGATAAGGCCGCCCGCGATGGGAACAGCTATGACTGCCGCGCGGAACCACACCTCTTTAGCAGAGGCTAACTCTTGCACCCTTGTGATTAGGTTCTGATTGGAGCTGTGGTATCGGTCTAGAAGAGAGAGTACGAGAACAAAGTGAGATTCAGAACCCTGGAAAGCATTATGGATGCATTGTGAATAGAAATAAATGGGGGAAGTGGAAAAAACAGCACGAGATTTATTGCAGACATATTTTATTTATATGCGTTCCACTCTCCCTAATATCTCAGTGCACCTTTTTCCTTAGAGACGATTATATTTGTGTGCTTCAAGCAGTCTGTCAAAGGACGCTGTGAGAAGCACATTCAAACACAGTGGGAACATTTCATGAACCGCATGCAATAAAAAGTAAGTGATCTGAATCCAAGTGCTAAAAGGTAAACTGCCAGCTTGACGCAAACTCACACTACACTGGAAACCATTAAAAACCAGCCTGCAGTTTAGAGCCATGAGAACAATATAAGTGCAAAATAATTTATCACAAGGGCCCATGCTTGCACAGACAATGGGATACAAGCCAAATAAGATTAGATGAAAACAAAAATCTACGCTCTTTAAATTTGCAATATAGGAATCACACTGTCCTATTTCCCCTTTTCAAAGGCAAAACGTTGTGCCAAGACATAGCACCTATATGATATGATCACACATGATCAGGAGTCTTTATCTCTCACCTGTGGAGTCACCTCGAGGGTGCGTGAGGTCATGCAGACCCCTGTAGTTACACATATCGTCATGACAACACTCTATGGGAGAAGAGCTTCTGTCAGAAACCTCCATGTTTTTGCTGGCGCACACGTCTGCAGAGTTTAAAACTGGATCTAGGCAGCCGTGTGTCAGAGGTGAGTTCGTGTTAAGTTGGTCCAGGACCTTGGTGAAGCACGCGTTAAGCTCCGATTTACACATATATCCAGTGGCAACACAGTGTGGCGCATCGCAGTAACACCTGATCTCTCCTGCAAAGCAGAGAAGTCACATACGCACATTAGTTCAATTACATTTCGAAAAGTCTAGTATCTAAAGAACATTTATCATCTTTAATAATACACATGACTTAAAGAAATAGTTCACACATTTACTCATTCTCATGTTGTTCCAAACATATGGCTTTCTTGCTCCCGTGGAACACAAAAAGAGATGTTTGGGAGAATGTAAGGGACTGACAGCTTCAGTCACCATTCACTTTCACTGCATCTTATTTATTTATTTTTTTATTTTATCTCCATACAATTAAAGGTTGTGTTCCACTGAAGAAACAAAGTCATACAGGTTTGGAACAACATGAGGATGAGTAAATTATGACAGAATTTAAATCTGTGTGTGAACTGTGTTTTTAAATCTTAAACAAATGTCCTGAATCTGATTTGCTTCCAGGAAACATTTAAAATCCCAAGGATTTTTTTTAGACTAATTGCAATAACATATTAGACTAGTGCCAACAACTGTCAGTTGAGCATTTTATTAGAGATTTAAATTGTGCAGTATTCCAAACGCTGCTGTTTTTATCATGCACATAAGTGCACAAAGTGATATTGGAACTGATTCACTTTTTATTGCAGGGGAGGCGTCCTTCATTTCGGCAAGGAGGATAGGAGGAAATAAAAAACTATGAAATACAAAGACAGAGTAATAGAGAGAGAATGGCAAAAAGACAAGGGTAACACAGGGCTGAGACTAAGTGTTTGTGTCAGAAAACTATTATGTTGCTATTTCTGATAAATACTGTAACTCTGTCATGGCTTTTCGTGCAAAGGGGTCCTTTTATTAAGTCTTATAAAACAGGAACCGTGTAGCTTATAATTAGTGGTTTGTTTGCCAAAGTCAATTTCTTTAAACCCAAATGGAAACTCGTAAAGGGGAGTGAGAGCAAGACTCCTTTTCAGTTAGCACGCGGGAATAGTTTGAGCACTTTTTGACTTTTAGCACTGCAATCTTACATTTCCTTATGTTACCTTTCGTGAGAAGAACAGCCATCGCGCAAAGTTCCAGCTGAAACCAGAGAGAAACAAGGCTGGAATGGCGATCCATTTAAAGCTGCTTTTCCTTGTCTTGATACAATGTGTCAAGACCCTCCGAATGGTTAGGACTTGATTAATATATCCTACATTGATCACTGCATTCCCTGGGATCTGTGATGCACGCAGTATCCATAAACAAACGGGCGAAGAAAGCCTGTGTCTTCTTGTTCCATGGGCATCAGAGACCAATGCCGAACTGCTGAGATCCGAAAAAAGAGAGAGAAACTACCGCGAGTGTAGAAACATTCCTTGTGCGTCACCAAACCTCTCCTCCATGCGTAAGAACCCCGAGTGTATAAAAACCGGATTTGTTAAAAATAATAAAAAGATGATCCAAAAGAAATGGGAAGTCGATAACTTTCCACATTCGTGGAGCTGCGAATCACTCGCTTATGGTCAGAGGATTTTCACTGGATCAGTTTTGGGGCTCAACATAACCACGCCCATCTAGGACGTTCATTGGACGGCCTTGTCGGTTAATTTGCATACACTGTCCTATTGGCATTGGTATTGTTTCAAAGAGCGGCATTACAATTTGTCTTTCCGCCTACAGATACCGAGAGACAATCGCATGATGAAGCAGATTGGTACACTGTTAGATTAAAAATAAAAAAAAAAAAAAAAAAAAATCTTAATAACATAATGGTTGTTATGATGAATGAAACTGGTGTGTCAGATTTCGAAATAGAAACCAAATGTATTGCATCACTATATGGGGATTATTAAAGATTTCTAGACCCTATTAAGACCCTCTTAGAGTTCATGCCCAATGGACTTTCTGACAATTCAGAACCTTGTAATTCAGAAGCTGAAGTGACAGTGTTTCCCAGACTGCTGAAGGTGGAAACTGCAGGCCTGCACTAATGAGTGGATGTAGGCGGGTCGGTTAGAGAAAATTAGCAAGCCAAAGAGGCACATGGCGCCAGCGAGACGACACAGACAGACAGTGACACTCCGTTACCCCCCAGACAATCCCATGCAAAACACACAGAGCACTACGATCGATATCTCAACTGCCCTCCCCGCCCTAATGCGTTGAGCCCTTGGTTAGGGCATGTGCTTCACAATTAAAGACAATTTGGGTAACCTTGAACCATAAACAAACAAATAAATGCTTTACGAATATAACCAAGAATATATATATATATATGCCTATATATAACCAATTATGTAGTGCTACTGTATTTATGACTATTTTGTCATAAAAAGGTATGTAATTTACTATACAAACCAAACTTCTACAAAACAGCTATCTTAAAAAAAAATAATAATAATAAAAAAAAATAAAATAAAAAAATAAAATAAAAAAAACAAGCCACAAATGAAGTTTTCCATTGGATATTTCTGTTCTCCCACATGTATTGCTTAATTTTCTTGGCCAAAAAACTTTTAAATAAAACCACATGTTTATATATTCACATCAAATTCCTAACTGAATAGATATTGTAAGATTCCTTTGCTGGAAAAAGTGGAAGCTGGTTTTATTTTATTTTATTTGTAGAACCTTGTAGTTATGTGTTAATAGATAGCCTACAGCAAATGCTTTCTAAGGTTTAATTAAAGGAATATTCAGAGTTCAGTACAGGTTTGTGGTATTATATTTTTTTCGACCCTCCTTTTCAAACATCATGAGTTACACTGAGGTAGCCTACTTACAATGGAAGTGAATGGGGGCCAATCCATAAACGTTAAAATACTCACTGTTTCAAAAGTATAGTCACAAGACGTAAACAATATGTGTGTTAACATGATGTTAGTGTTATAAAATCACTTACTAACCTTTTATGTTATAATCAATTTTACAACGTTGTTGCCATGACCATGTGATGTGAACAAACCCTAAAACAACTGTAGAAATGAGGATTTACACAACTTTTCAGCTCAAATAATACATGAGTTTTGACAGAAGAATTAATGTAAGTGCTTTTGTAAAATTATAAGCTTCACATTTCTGCTTTTAAACCCTCCAAAAATTGTCCCCATTCACTTCTATTGTAAGTGCCTCACTGTAATCTTGTTGACGAGTTGAAATAATTTTTTTGTGGTAATCAACATTATGCCACTAATGCTGTCGATTAAGCTTAACTTGTATTGAATCTGGAATATTCCTTTAATTTTGATTTTTCAAAAGTTTTTATTAATGGAATGGCTTACTAGGAAAAAGTTATACTTTTTAATAAACCCTATTAAATTTTGTTCATTGTGCTAACACTAATTTATGATAGGAATGTAGCGCTGTTTTCGTTTATTGTAGCTCATGGCAGTGGCACAGGAGATAGGGAAGTGTTTGATGATGACAGACAGACTGGGAGACGCGCACATCTAATAGACGGCCATCGATTCAGTGTCAAAGGGCAAAGAGAAGCGATTCCACTTCGGGGGACGCATTGAGAGACCTACAGAAATTACCGGATTGACAGCAATTATCCTAATTGTTGGTAATTTCACATAGGCGCCAGTTCAAAACCTGTCTTGCTTGAAATGGTGAGATTCACACCTTCGCAGACTAATCCAAGCATCTGCTGAAGCTGGCCCGCTGAATATCAAAACTGATACTTTAAACGCATCATTTAATTGTTTGGGAGAAATGTTGCGACATAGGCTTGTTTTTCAATCATCCCTTAATTCGATCAACCTCTCAGCTGTTTATATATATGTTAAATGAAATTTCAGTAATCCACTAAACACTACTCAAAGAACAGCCCTGGTTTTCTAAATTATGTGGAACATGAGATGAAGGGTAATCAAGACTTGCATAATGCCAGTCTGTTAAAGCTGCTCAATTATTAAGATAGTTTATAAATTGTTTGTAGTAGGTGGATTAAATTATGGAATCGACTTTTTATTTTTGTTTTTTATTTCTATGGTATCCTACACATTTTCTACAATTGTAAAAAATACGTTGGTAAAATAAAAAACAACATAAGAGGAAGCATAAATATATATGAATTAACTTTTAAAATAGTGTAGACGTTCTATGATGGAAGTATAATTAAAAAGAGTTCTTAGCGTCTTTGAACATTTTGAATGATCAAGTGCTGCCCTCTTGAGTCCAAGAATGAAAATGCACAACTCCTTTTTTTTGTTGTTGTGTCCTTGTTCATGGTTCGATTAACGCAACCATGGATGCTACCAATCACATACTTAGTCAAAAGCGAAGGAAATGGAATTGGCATTTGCTAAATATTATTTTAATAAGCTATGCAAATTATTGTACTTTTAACATTCTGTGTACATATCTGAGTATGTGTGGCCTATGTATTCTATTTTGTGTAATTTTATGACATTAGAACTTGATAGGGCTTATTTACTCTGTCCTTTGGAGCAGACCACTATGTCAAAAACTTGTATGTGAAATTGACATCAATTCTGCTGAAAAGGTTGTGTACTAACTAACATATCCTGTTTATTATACATAGTATGCTAGTATTTTCCAATAGAACCTGTTGAGCCTCTTTGAACTATGGCCAATTTAGAGTCTAGAATTACACTGTATGTAGCCTAGTGTTCATGTTGCATGTAGGTAAACTTGCCTGGCTCATTTTCTTTTGATTTGCAACATAATGAGAAGGCATTACATTGTGTAAATAGAAAGAACAGTTTTATTAGAGATAAATCAAGAATGAGAGCTATTAAAAGGGATGGAGCAAGAATGAGAGGTGTGAATGGACGTGAATAGTAGCATGACAGGGTGTCTGACACACTCTAAATAAAATAGAGTTCCTTCTTTAATGTTAGAAAAATAGAATAGTTCTATTTCCAAAAATGGTTCTGCTATTGCTATTCTGTCATTCATTTTTTCTCCCTCATATTGTTCCACACTGGTAAGACTTTTTTCTGCTGTAGATGAGATAAGCAGAATGCTAGGGACTGACAGCCTCAGTACCCGTTCACTTTCATTGTATAGAAATAAAAGAGCAGCATTTATAAATTCTTCCTAATTTTTTCTCGTGTTACATGGAATAAAGTAGTATAGGTAACTTTGGAACTACATGAGAGTGAGTAAAAGATGACAGATATTTAGCAACCCTTTAAGAGTGGTTTTCAGCTCATCATTGAAAAAGGCTTAAGTTTTAGATTATATGTAGTCTAACAGTACAGCTATTGGACGTTCTAAACAAATCTCAGAAATACTAGTAACAAGCAGCTTTTAGATTTACTCCAGCAAAATTTTACATTGAGCATACATCCATCGGTTGAAATCACAGATCATTTAATCTTACAGTCATCCAACATGCTAGCATAACCTACTATTCAGAACTCAGACTGAGACACTGAGTCCAGACATTAAGGCTCACTGCTTCACATACTCTTGGCTTTGAACTCTTCTCAGATGGTGGGACACGTCATGCTGCTGATATGGGATCATTTGAGATGCAGTTAGCTTTTTTAAAGGTCATATTTGTGTTTCAGATCCTGTTGTTTCTTTTTCACCAGTTCACACAGACAGTAAATTACATTTATGAAATATTAGAAACGTTCCATGGAAGGAAAGTAAAACCTGCTTTTATCTCAGGTGGACTTCAAATGTCTGGACAGTCCAGATAAGTATACGGCTCTTCCCCGGCAACTGTTTTTCCTGCTGAGGCCTGAAGTCATTGGAGCTTTAGCATGGCAAATGTAAGGAAGTATTAAAGGGATAGTTCATTCAAAAATGAAAATCCTCTCATGATTTACTCACCCTCCTGGCATCCCAGATGTGCATGACTTTCTTATGCAGAACACATATTAAGATTTAAAAAATAATATTTCAACTCTGTAGGTCCTCACAATGCAAGTGAATGGGTGCCAACATTTTGAAGCTCCAAAATCTACATAGAGGGAGCATAAAAGTAATTCAAAGAACCCCAGTGGTTAAATCCATGTGCTCAGACACCATATGATAAGTGTGGGTGAGAAACAGATCAATATTTAAGTCATTTTTATCACAAATTCTCCTCTCTGCCCAGTAGGGGGGGATATGCATTAAGACCAGTGTTGCCAATTTAGCAAATTTGTCGCTAGATTTGGCGACTTTTTAGACATGATATTGTCTAAAAAAATATATGATTATTATATTAATGTGAATGCAACAGAATGGTGATAATCTAGCGACTTTGTTTCAAACAGAATATAAATATCTAAAACATAATACTTGCATAAAGATAACACCATATAGCTTCCTTCTGTTTCTATAGCAACTGTCAATTTGCAGCTAATGACCTAGATCCCGCCTATCCCCCAACCCCCTGCTATAGGTTATAGTGACTAATTTAGTATTTTGATGCATAGACTTTACTTACCCCCGAGTTCAACAAATCAAAGCTAGTTATCTTAACGATTGACAGTATACATAACAGCTCGTGCCGTACAGACATATTCATGACATCCCTTGAAGAAATCAACCAAATTGAGATTCAGTGGCGTAACATACATCACATCCAGTGGGAACATGTGGATAACACTGAGAAATTCTGGTGTGAAGTAGAATCCTACAGGTGACAAACCATTCAAAGAACTTTGTAATCTGGCACTGACCATCCTTACTCTGCCACACACAGCAGCACACAAGTGGAGCGCGTTCAGTCAATTAAATGTAGTTAAAACTAAATTAAGAAATCGCCTGTCGCCCCTAACTGTGAACTCAATTTTGCACATGCGATACGGACTTCAAACTGCAGGCAAGAAACGCTACCAGTACTCCCTGCCTTCCAGCATGCTCAGAATAATTGGTACAATGCAATCCTACTCCTCAGAAAGCAAGCAAGCAAATCCTGAAGAGGAGGAGCCCCCCTTAGACGAGGATGTCATCCAGGCTCAGTTGTAAGGTAGGATGATGTTATATTTTACATATTTAAAAAAATGTATGCTGTGTGCTGCCCTGCGTTTTGTAGAGGGATATATACTTTTATTATGATTTATTTTGGTGTTTTGAAGTTGTTTCCAGCACTTATGTGCTGTGTGGATTGTTACACCATCTAGTGTTGATGTGGTGTATTAAGAGTTGGAATTAAATACTCAACGTGCACGCGTTGAGCTCAGCATGGCATGAGGGTGAGTAAATGAGAGAATTTTCATTTTTGGGTGAACTATTAAGTTCTTATAAATCTCGTTTAGGGTCATGTTAATGACTCTGGCTCCAAGTGAACATAAATATAACTCTTGTATTCTACTTTTTTTTTTTTGGAATGCCCAATTCCCAATGCGTTCTAAGTACTCCTGGTGGCATAGTGACCTCAATCCGGGTGGTGGACGACGAATCTCAGTTGCCTCCGCGTCTGAGACCGTCAACCAATGTGAGCAATGGCTCTGCCCTCCCTAGCAACCGGGCCAATTTGGTTGTTTGGGAGACCTGGCTGGAGTCACTCAGCACGCCCTGGGATTCGAACTCACGACTCCAGGGGTGGTAGTCAGCGTCTTTACTGAGCTACCTAGGCCCCCTTGTATTCTACCTCCTCAATTACATTTTTAAAACATCCTTAATGTCCAGTTTTACCTCTAGTATTATTAGAATATCATTATAGACTGCAGCTTGAAGAAACAAAGGTATCTATAAGAACCAAAGTCTGCTCAGCAGTTACCCAAAAAAGCACAAAAGTTTTGTTTTTAGTTTAGCATGTTTATTACAATACATACATTTCACATTTGACCTTCTGACCCCAGGTGACCCTGCCCTGACCCTGGTGTAACAGGGTTGCTGATGTCCATTCCTTGGCTGACCCTTAGTTTCCTGTTTTCCAGTAGCACTTATACCCTGTCCCATCCAATCAGGGTGCAAAGGAAAATGTGTGGTAATAATTTATGAATACAACATATCTGATAGACTAGCAATCACTGCAACGTTTAATAAAACTTCATTATTACTAAGCAACTGCACATAGGAATGAACTCTGGTTTTTAACGCAAGTTGCCATAAACACCTCACGTTCTTACTTTTAAAGTACAGTTTTTAAACAAAACAAGGGTACAGAAAATAAAAATAACATAACCTGGGACAATTAGAAGAAAAGAAAAAAGGGGATTCTGGGAGACAACCAGTCTTCATCTCCAGCCAAGGGAGGGAGAGTGGGGGACCAACAAGGGGTGCAAGTAAGCAGGGCTTTTAGGGTGAGCTGCAGGAATGGTTCTCTCTCGGTGTGTGTGTGTACAATCTGCACTTTCTCTTGTTCTTGCTCACATTCAATCCAAGCAGGCACTGGTGTTGACCATGGGCATAGCTGGGCCATTCGGGGCAGTCAGGAGACCACTGAACCATCGTGGACAAACATGATGTAAACCCCCTCAAAAGGCATGGGGTGAGGGAATGAAACCATTATAGTGCAACCAGAGAAAGTAATATATGAACTAACCAAATAACCATGTAGCATTACTACCATTTTCATATGCAGAGAGAAAATGAACTGGCAGATACGTGTGCACAGTTGCGAGAAGACAAAGAGTGTGTGCGTCTGCTTGTGTCATCATCCTCATTAATAGTCCCGGTCGATTAGTCCAACTTTTCCATGCAGGTCTGGTACATGCTCAAGGCAATGGTTCACCGATCATTTTACTGAAGAACATTTTTTTTTTTTTTTTTAAATCATGTCATTTAAAAATCTGCAGTCAGAGTTTTACATATGGTGGCAATGAGGGCACTTGAGATCCCAGTCTGCCTTGGTGCTGATTTGTTTAATGTTTGGATGTCAAAAGCTTTGATAGACATGGCTTCCCATTGCTTCATCTACAAAACATTATGTACAACATGGAAATAACATCTACAAATAATCTACATATACAGGGGCAGGGTGAGGGCAGCTCCCAAAAACTCCTCTCCATCCCAATTCAGTGCTCTCCCCACCCCATCCCCCCCTCCCCCTTAACCCCCTCAGTCCTCGCTGCAGCTCGTTAAATGTAAGACTGGGCCCAGAGCAGAATGCAACAGAACTTTGGTTCTCCAGGGTTCCGCGCACATGAAATGGGTTTCCCCACTCATTCACCTACCCCTCTCTCCTGTTTCAAAACCACACCACAAACCCAGAGTTCTTCAAACCATGAAGGAATTTTGATTCTTTAACTTTTCAAGTTCTTTAATTTGTTGTCTCAAAAATAGTATCCTATGTGGAAGAGAAAGGAAGAGCAAAAGTCAGTACATATGCTAAACAAAAATGTGAGTCACTGAACAATCCAACCTGGCATTTAAAGATTTTTAATAAATAAGATTTCTATTAATGCTATATTTCTGTGCTTGCACATATACCTGTAAATGTTGTGTATATTAAACAGGGTAAGAATGTTTACCTCTGCTCACGCAGCGTGGCCTGTATCTCACACACTCGCACCAGTGAGCGCAGGTTCTTCAGCTCTGTGCAGTTCTCTGACATATAGATGCTGCCCATGGTGTGAGCCTCTTCACGTAACCGTGAAGCCTGGATAAGAGAGCCACACTTGTAATGTTAGTGATGGTGCAATAGAACAAAAATATATATTTTTTGCTAACAGGCAGGTAGTTGCTGATATTTTAATTGTTAAACAGTGCAATCTTTGGCCCCGTTTACACCTGGTATTAAAATGCATTTCTGGCGATCTTTTACAGTGTGCCTGATATCAACAAGCAAGGCCAAAGATAAGTACACACATCATAAGTTCATTTAAATCAGGTACTCCACTACAATAACAGAATTCTGCTCAAAACATCATGCTTGTGCTAAAATGCATATAATTGTGAGAAATAGTGCACGGTTTTTAATTACACTTTTCTTTTACTTTTTTTGCTTTGAAATCATGCGGTTATACGCAGGTGTAACAATTGATGCATGTTGTCATGACATCAGAGACCCACCCCTCGAAATCCAAAGTGGTCAAAAGAGACAAATTTCGCTGCATATTATGACCAGGTGTAAACGACGACGCGTCTCGCCTGTCCAGCTCTTGGTGAATCGTCCAAAAATGCATCTTAGGGTGCTTTCACACTAGTACATTTGATGTGCACCAGGGTTCGTTTGCACCAAAGTTCGGTTCATTTGGATTGTGAACGCTGTTTTCCGAACTCGGCTGTGCACGTGCAAAACCACACCAGAGTCTGCTTGAAAAGGTGGTCTGGGGTACGGTTCACTGCTGATATACACTCAATTGTCCTAAATCGCGGAAGTGAACCACTATAGATGACATATAATTTGGATTGGTCAGATGTCAGATACTCCCCTTTACAGTTTGTCATAGTCATACTGTTAAAACTTAAACTTTCTTACACAAGACTGGGGTTCATGCATTACATGTGCAATACATTTTAGTAGGGATGTCCTGATACCATTTTTTTGAGAATGAGTATGAGTACCGATACTTAATTTTTGGTACTCCCTGATACAAAGTCCGATACCCGTTTAATGATTTTTTTCTAAACTCCATATCAACAGTGTATTTCAAAATTAATTCATTAAAACTTTAATCAAATGAAAATATAAAATTTTTTAACATATTGTATTATTTTTTTTTATCAAATTAAGTGCTTATATACAGAACCTCACTTCACAATCCAAAACACAACATTGGAGTTATATTTTGTCAAATAAAGCGCTGCATAACAGAGCATCACAGATGTTAGATACTGCTTATTTATAATACAATTCCTACTGATTTATTATTATTATTATTATTATTAGGGGTTCAAGCCCAAAGGGCTAGAAACCCTATTGTTTTTGTAAGGATTTTTATTATTATTATTCTGCCCTAAAACTGATCGTGCAGACCAAACGGTAAGGCCTAGAGACTTGAAACTTTGGGGAAAGGTAGTACTCCTCCAGTCTGCAATGGCACAAAGTCTCACCCCGATCAACCTCACGGTGGCGCTACAGTAATAATAATAATAATAATAAAATAAAAACAAATTTTGGGCCATTAAAGGAGTTTTGAAATTTGTATTCATTGTTAAACAGCGTGCCAAAATGTACATAAGGGGTGGGGTCACTTTTACTAAAACGGTTATAACGCTTGGATGGAATGAGATATCACCAAATTTCGTAAACTTCTGTAATAGGTCATTCTGAGGACACAAAAAATAAATAAAAATGGCAATAACTATGGAACTGTTGGTCCGATCGACTTGAAATTTTGCATGCAGTGTCTTTGTACAAGGTGCCATCAATGTGTATGAGGACAGTCACATATCTTTAAAAACATGACCCGCCATCGACCACTCAGCTTTCAGCAGCTTTTATATAGGGTTAAATAAGGCTGATCAGAACAAAACTTGGTAGGCCTACTTGTCTCTTGGCCTAAGAGGTCTGTGCAAAATTGGAAAAACATTGGCCACCAGGAGGCGCTAATCACATTTTGCATGCATGTAAATCATTGTATATACTGGTATGTTTCACAAAGAAACACGTTATTCATACCATATTGTAGATCTCATTCTGAACAACTTTGCCCTAAGAAACATTTGTGTGAAACAAACCGTTTAATAAATACTTGAGATTATTTTAAAAGATTACTTTTTCAAACTAGTCCTAGGCCATTCGCCCGATCGGAACCAAACCAGCGCAGAAAGATTCTCTTGAGTCCCAAAATGAAAAGTCAAAGGAATTTTGAAATTTTGATTTATCGTCAAATGGTACGCCAAAACATTCATAATGGGCGTGGACACTTTTACAAAAATGGTTATAACTCTTGATCAGAATCATATTGTCACCAAATTTGGTACACATATGTATGGATTCATTCTTAGGACATACAAAAACAATAGTGCATCTCCACCTCTTGGTGGCGCTATAAAAGTAAAAAACGTTAAAATGGATCTAACTATGGAATGGCTGGACCGATCGACTTGAAATTTTGCATGCAGTGTCTGTCAAAGGTGCCATCAAAGTCTATAAAGACAGTCACGTACCTAGAAAAACATGGCCACCATCAACAAAATCATCTTTTAGCAGCTATTTGATCTAGTACTAGTCCATTCACCCGATCAGAACCAAACCAGTGCAGAAAGATTCTCTGGAGTCCCATTATTAATAATTATCAAAAAAAGTTTTAACCTTTGATTCAGTGTCGCAAAGCTACACCAAAACAAGCTGTGGGCATTGCAACTTGTACTTAAACAGTTATAACTCTTGAATGGAATATTTTCACAAAATTTGAGATACTTATGAATGGGGTCATTCGGAGGACACATGAAAAAAAATTGCATACCTTTGCTTCTTGGTGGCGCTATAACAGTCAGGAATGTAAAAAATATCACTGTGCGATACCACACCTGATGTTTCTCAAAATTAAGGCACTTTAACATTGTTTTAGTTGTTTTCAGGCTAATTAATACTTAATGTCTTTTACATATGAACTTAAAGGTCCTTAAAAGGCTTGAACCCCAATAATCACTGCTTGCAGCTATATTTATTATTATTAGTAGTAGTAGTAGTAGTAGTATTACTACAGTGAATATTACATAACTTTACAGTAGTGATACATTTCTGTCATCCTTTTATCACAGTAATCAATCTAATTTCTGACAATCAAAGGAAATCTTTCAAGTGTTAATGCTAAATCAGCAAGTACTTAAGTAATTAGTTAAACAACATTCTCATGGTTAAATAAATGTCTAAAGTAATCAACATGGACAGTCTGAAAACAGCTACTACTATGACTCATATACAAGCCAAAACTTCATAATATCTACTGGCAAAATAAGGCCATCGATTTACAAAGCATAATCCTGGCTGGCATTGTGAGATTCGAGTTAGCATACCTGTTTCTCAACATGCTCCGCAGGCCAGCCCTGCACATGTTTGATGAGGTTCTCATTGAAGTGTGCGGCCAGCGTGGGTGTGAAGGAGCATGTTGCTCTGCCTGGGGCTGCACTGGCATGTACTGAGCCCGTGGGCATTGCTCCGCTGACTACACCTGGTCCTTGACCACCACCGCCATTATTACTGCTGCTGTTACTGCCCACATGATTTGGACCCGGAGACGGACTCCTCTGACTGCTGGAAGTAGGACAAACAGTAAAGGGGTCAATGTCTTGAGAAGCACTAAATAATTTGTGTACCAGTCTGGCCAAACATTAGGATTGGATCAATACCACAATTTTGCCTTCTGTACAATACCAGACTCTGGTACCTCGGTATCAATACTGAATTAATACTAAACAAACTAAAAACAAAAGTAACAAACAGCTCAAGCAAACTGATGAGATTAAACTATGAATTACTTAATATACTGTACTTTAAAGAAAGAAAACAAAAAAAAATGCATAAGTGTTGGATTGGATGCCACATGTCGTCCAGATGTCCATAAAGCCAACGGACATAGGTAAATTATTTTGCCACTGTCGAACATTTTTCTCTTTAAATGTTTGTACAAAAATATATTATTTCATACTTGTGCTTTGATGATAATTATATTCTGCCATATAAAGTGTGCAAACAGCATTACTTTTGTTAAACACCCCATCTGGATTTGATATCAAGATAAAACAATTACACAATGAATCTATAATGTAAAATTCAGTAAAAGGCATTTACATTTTCAAAAGAATTACACAACAACTCATTAACTTTCGCGCTTCACATCCCACAGGTCACATAAAGAAATTAACAAAAATCTTGTACCAGTACCTTTATAATACTGTTATAACCACTGACGCAGGAACCAGTTTTGAAATGTGTGTGGGGGGGTGGGGTGGGGCAGCTGGTTATAAAGTTAATCGCAACAACATTGCGCAGTCAATAAGGCCAATTTATACCAGAACAGCTTCCAAGATTGTCAACATCACGGTGACTGACTAGTTATTTATCTACATAAATATTAGTCAAAAACTGTCTCTTACACAGTTTGAATGTTAACGTAATCTAACTTAAGACATTCAAATCTGTTTCCACGCCACCGGCAGGAAAGTAATGACCCTTTGTGGCTAGTCATTTCTATCTAGTGAACATCCATGCTACACTACTTTTAATTTGTGCGCCCGTGTTTTAATGTCAACATAAAGCCTTCAACACATCACCAGTCCAAGCTGCTGTTATACAAAGAGCCAGAAGATGGCAGTCAAACACCACATTACAAGCCACATTAAGCTACAAATATGGCTACTGAAAAACACAAATGCACTGGGCAGTTAAACACCATAAAGCCCTGACCAATTAATCAATCAATCATTACTCAAACATTTTCATACTTCAAGACAGCCCAAACTCTCTCACCTCTGTCTTTGCACTGTCCGTGGAGAGTTGCCGTTGTCGTGATGTTTGTCTGAAGGGAGGGACTGCTGAGATGAGGGTGGAGGGAGAGAACTGGACTTAATTGTCATGGCGTTCATCTGAGAAAGAGAGGGAGAGTGTGTTAAAGACATGGCTTTAATTCGGACCATGTGGAATACATATATACATATAAACGCACATATACAGTATTGTGCAAAAGTCTTAGGCACATAAGATGTTTCACAAAAGTATTTGTCTTAAGATGGTTATTTATATCTTCAGCTTTAGTGTGTCAATAGGAAATATAAATGTTAGACTCGCAAACATTACTTTTGCAAACAGAAAAGATTATAATAGAAGAACAGAGTGCCCTGCAACAGATGTCATGGCAGTTTGAGATTACATAAAGAGACAGAAGCAAATGAGACATCCTAAATAGATAGAAGAACTGTGGCAAATTCTCCAAGAAGCTTGGAACATCCTATCTGCCAACAACCAAGAAAAACTGTGTCCAGGTGTACCTAGGAGAATTGGCGCTGTTTTAAAGGCAAAGGTGGTCACACCGAATATTGATTTAGCTTTTTTATGTCTATTGGACTTTGTATGACATTAAGTGATAAATGAAAACTAAATATGTCATTATTTTTGAAGACATCTTCACTATGCAACATTTTTCACAAGTGTCTAAAACTTTTGCACAGTACTGTATACACACACACACACCCTTGCAAAAGTATTCAGACCCCTGACCAATTACCTCATATTACTGAATTACAAATGGTGCAATGAAATTTCATTCTGTTTGATATTTTATTTAAAACACTGGAACAATTATTGTTAGGTAACATTGGTTTTTTGTTGGGAAATATATATATATAAAAAAATGAAATATATTGCTTGCATAAGTATTCAACCCCTGTGCTGTGGAAGCTGTTACACTGATAAAATAAATTGCCCTAACAAGGACACAATTACTTTACCATTGGCATCCACCTTTGAATCATTAATGTTGCCATCACATTTTCTGGATAAAAAAACCCATTGTTGAAGGATCACTGGCCAGGCTGTGAATCTGAAGGAAAATGAAGGCCAAAGAGCATTCCACAGAAGTTAGAGATAAAGTAATAAAAATGCATGGATTAGGGAAAGGGTACAAAATAATATCCAAATGTTTGGATATCCCAGTGAGCACAGTTGGATCAATAATCAGGAAGTGGAAGCTGCACCACACCATCCAGGCACTGCCAAGAAAAAGCCATCCCTCAAAACTCAGCACTCTAACAAAAAGGAGACTTGTGAGAGAAGCCACAGAGAGGCCAACAATCACTTTGAAGGAGCTACAGAGTTCAGTGGCTGGGAGTGGAGTAATGGTGCACCAGTCAACCATGTCAAGAGCATTGCATAACGTTGGCCTGTATGGGAGGGTGGCAAGAAAGAAGCTGTTACTCAAAAAGTACCATCTGAAAGCACATCTGGAATTTGCCAGAAAGCATGTGAGTGACCCAGCTGCGATGTGGGAGAAGGTTTTGTGGTCAGATGAGACCAAGATAGAGCTTTTTAGCCAAAACTCAAAGCGCTATGTGTGGCTCAAACCTAAAACTTCCTATGCCTCAAGACACACCATCCCTACAGTGAAGTATGGTGGTGGCAGCATCATGCTGTGGGGATGCTTCTCATCAGCAAGGACTGGGCATCTTGTTAGAATTGAAGGAAGAATGGATGGAGCAAAATATAGGGAAATACTGCAAGAGAACCTGCTTCAGTCCGCTAAACATCTGAAGCTTGGGAGGAAATTCACCTTTCAGCATGATAATGATCCCAAGCACAAGGCCAAAGCAATGTTGAGTGGCTCAAGAACAAAAAGATAAATGTCCTACAGTGGCCCAGTCAAAGTCCTGATCTCAATCCTACTGAGAAACTGTGGCATTATTTGAAAATTGCAGTCCAAAAGCGTCACCCAACCAACCTGAACAACCTGGAGCAAATCTGCCAAGAAGAATGGGCCAAAATCACTTCGTCACTGTGTGCAAAGCTGGTACATATGTACCCCGAAAGACTTAATGCATTTATTGCAGCAAAAGGTGGCTCGACCAAATATTAATGTGTGGGGGTTGACCACTTATGCAAGCAAGATATTTCAGTTTTTATTTTTCATAAAAATATTTCCCAACAAAAAAAAGTCACCTTACAGTACTTGATTTTGAGTTTCAGTGTTTTAAAATATCAATCAGAATGAAATTTCAGTGTACCATATGTAATTCGGTAATATGAGAGAATAGGTCAGGGGTCTGAATACTTTTGCAAGGCACTGTGTGTGTGTGTGTGTGTGTGTGTGTGTGTATTATATATATATATATATATACACACACACACACACACACACACACACACACACACACACATACACACATACACACATACATAGTGCATCCGGAAAGTATTCACAGCGCTTCACTTTTTCCACATGTTATGTTACAGCCTTATTCCAAAATGGATTAAATTCATTATTTTGCTCAAAATTCTACAAACAATACCCCATAATGACAACGTGAAAGTTTGTTTGAAATCTTTGCAAATTTATTAAAAAAAACAACAAAAAAAAACAACACATGTACATAAGTATTCGCAGCCTTTGCCATGACACTCAAAATTGAGCTCAGGTGCATCCTGTTTCCACTGATCATCCTTGAGATGTTTCTACAACTTGATTGAAGTCCTCCTGTGGTAAATTCAGTTGATTGGACATGATTTGGAAAGGCACACACCTGTCTATATAAGGTCCCACAGTTAACAGTGCATATCAGAGTACAAACCAAGCCAAGAAGTCCAAGGAATTGTCTGTAGACCTCAGAGACAGGATTGTATCGAGGCACAGATCTGGGGAAGGGTACAGAAAAATTTCTGCAGCATTGAAGGTCCCAATGAGCACAGTGGCCTCCATCATCCGTAAATGGGAGAAGTTTGGAACCACCAGGACTCTTCCTAGAGCTGGCCGCCCGGCCAAACTGAGCGATCGGGGGAGAAGGGCCTTAGTAAGGGAGGTGACCAAGAACCCGATGGTCACTCTGACAGAGCTCCAGCGTTTCTCTGTGGAGAGAGGAGAACCTTCCAGAAGAAAAACCATCTCTGCAGCACTCCACCAATCAGGCCTGTATGGTAGAGTGGCCAGATGGAAGACACTCCTCAGTAAAAGGCACATGACAGCCCGCCTGGAGTTTGCCAAAAGGCACCTGAAGGACTCTCAGACCATGAGAAACAAAAATTGAACTCTTTGGCCTGAATGGAAAGCGTCATGCCTGGAGGAAACCAGGCACCGCTCATCACCTGGCCAATACCTTCCCTACAGTGAGGCATGGTGGTGGCAGCATCATGCTGTGGGGATGTTTTTCAGCGGCAGGAACTGGGAGACTAGTCAGGATCGAGGGAAAGATGAATGCAGCAATGTACAGAGACATCCTTGATGAAAACCTGCTCCAGAGTGCTCTGGACCTCAGACTGGGGCGAAGGTTCTTCTTCCAACAGGACAATGACCCTAAGCACACAGCCAAGATAACAAAGGAGTGGCTACGGGACAACTCTGTGAATGTCCTTGAGTGGCCCAGCCAGACCCCAGACTTGAACCCGATTGAACATCTCTGGAGAGATCTGAAAATGGCTGTGCACCGACGCTCCCCATCCAACCTGATGGAGCTTGAGAGGTCCTGCAAAGAAGAATGGGAGAAACTGCCCAAAAATAGGTGTGCCAAGCTTGTAGCATCATACTCAAAAAGACTTCAGGCTGTAATTGGTGCCAAAGGTGCTTCAACAAAGTATTGAGCAAAGGTTGTGAATACTTACGTACATGTGATTTTTTTTTTTTTTAATAAATTTGCAAAGATTTCAAACAAACTTCTTTCACGTTGTCATTATGGGGTATTGTTTGTAGAATTTTGAGGAAAATAATGAATTTAATCCATTTTGGAATAAGGCTGTAACATAACAAAATGTGGAAAAAGTGAAGCGCTGTGAATACTTTCCGGATGCACCGTGTATGTGTGTGTGTATATATACATACACACACACGCACAATCAATCTTCGGTCACCTTGTGACCACAGCATACCTTGTTCTGTGTAGAGACTGGTGTGGTGCTGAGGGGTGGTTTTAGGGAAGCTGTGTTGGTCTGAGGCGTGCTGATTCTGGGAGACACGTACGACCGAGGAGATGAAGCGTCTGACGTTAGAGACATCGGAGACTGGCTGGACTGCTGGGCTACTCCAAGGGACAAAAAGAGATGAGACAGAGGTAAGAGGAGACAATGCCAACCTAGTCTTAATTGTTTGGTGCCCTTCATAGAATAAAAATGCAGCTACATGTTTCATTGTATAAAAAAACCCCTTTATACTGTGTCAATAATAGAAAGCATGATATTATAAAGAAAATGTGTTTCCAAAAACAAAATAATTGGCTTTCCTTTGGTACAGTACCTAAAAAAAAAAAAAAAAAAAATGACCAAAATTAAAATCTTTAAAAATATTTAGGCTACTTTATATAATTTTAGAGCAATGTAGATGTGTAAACCTGCAGAGAAAACTTTAACTCAAATATATTTATATAGCCTTTTCCACTATACACTCACTGAGCACTTTATTAGGAACACCTGTACACCTACTTATTCATGAGATTATCTAATTAGCCAATTGTGTGGCAGCAGTGCAATGCATTAAATCATGCAGATACAGGTCAGAAGCTTTAGTTAACATTCACATCAGAATGGGGAAAAAAAAAATGTGATCTCAGTGATTGACCGTGGAATGATTGTTGGTGCCAGATGGACTGGTTTGAGTATTTCTGTAACTGCTGATCTCCTGGGATTTTCATACACAACAGTCTCAAGAACTGACTCAGAATGGTGCCAAAAACTAAAAATATCCAATCAGAAAGGCGGACAGAAACGCCTTGTTGATGAGAGGTCAACAGAGAATGGTCAGATTGGTTCGAGCTGACAGAAAGGCTACGGTAACTCAGATAACCCCTCTGTAAAATTGTAGTGAGCAGAATAGCATCTCAGAATGCATAGCACACCAAACCTCGAGGCAGATGGGCTACAACAGCAGAAGACTACGTCGGACACTTTATTAGGATCATAGTGTTCCTAATAAAGTGCTTGGTGAGTGTAAATATCAATCAAATCAGCCTTACAGAGAACAATGCCATACAACCAGTGAGCAAGTAAAAACAACACCAAGAAAGGTGCAGGTGTTTACACTGCCGTGCTTCATATAAAACTCACAAAATTGCAAAGTTAACTAACCACATCTGCTAACTCATGGAACTTGACTCAAACCGTGCAGCTGATGAATTATTTTTTTGTTCAATTTAGTTGTAAGATATCCATCCACTTTTCATTCACACAGTTATTTTTTGGAACCCATTCAACTTAAATATTGTTATAATTTGTAAACAAATAATAATGATAATAATACATTTTTATTATTATTAATGACTTTTTGAATTAAAAAATACAACAGTAAAATATTTCAGCCATGCACTTTTAACTTTAAAACCCTCTGGCTTTTATTTTGATGATCCTAACACTCCAGGAAGTTCTGTAAGAGACTGTTTGTGGGCTACTTCATAGTTGTTTAATTCGCTTATTATTCAAATTCTAGTAAAATGCTTCTCCGGTGCCATTCTATATTATAAGTAAACCGAACTACTGAGCATCTACATCTGTGATGTTGTTCGCGAGTAGCACTCACATATGAAAATAACCGAGAGTTCTGAGGGCTGAAAATAGCCGCGACCAACCACCTTACCAGCCGCATGCATGTTATTTTTGGGTGTCAACAGCAGCGCCATTCACTAACACATTGCGCATGCATACTACCTGTGCCTATTTACTTATTAAACACAGCCTTTTGCGATACATAAAGCTATCACATGTCTTCAAGTGGCTTTGAATAAAATGCACAAGTCATATGAACTACTTTAATGGTGCTTTATTGGTTCTTTTATGTCAGTTTTGGAGCACATTATAGCACAAAGTGAACCAAAGCAATGGGTGTCAAGTGCAAGTTTGTGTTTTAAAAGGGTATTAACAGCAGGGGAGACGGAGCAGTGTGTGTGTACCTTGGCTGGACAGCTGAGTAGCCTGGGAGAGCAGGGTCGAGATGTTGAAGGCAGACGGACCAGCAGTGAGGATCTTATGGAGCATGGACTGCAGTGAAGCCTGAGTTACTGCTGCTGTGAGAACTACAAAGAAACACAGAACACAAATAATAAAGCATTATACAAGACAACGTAGGAGAAAGATGAACAACAACAAAAAAGGACAGCAAGCAGACATGTCTGCAAATAAACACTGAAGGTAATATAATTTTCTGTAGGCTGATTTCCCCAAAAAGCATAAACACTGGCTCTTTAAAAACTTTGCTCTGTTTGATAATCAGAACCAGCCTGACACAGCAACATTTACTAAAACTATGGATTGTGTCTGGGGCAAGACTTTGTCTGTACAAAGGAAGACCTGTGGAGTGTTTGGGGAAACCCCTTAGACCAGTCACTGAGTGCTTTCACATGTTCGCAATATGCTGATAACTACCAAATTCTGTGTCCAAAAGTTTCAGTTTCAAAGTCCAACACCACAAGAGAACAGCGTTTAGACGCACTGGCGTAGAATTGGGGGAGACGGAGGGCGGGGTGCTTTGTCTCCATCTGTCCTTGTTTATATATTTTTATCAACGCTGAAAATAATTTAGTTTGAGATACCTTGCAATTACATGGCTGTGAGTCTGTCATATTGAGACAAAAAAATAACTGAAGTCCCCCCTCCATTGAACGAGTTGTATCGCCCAACTAAACGGCGGTGTCACGTGGTACCTGTTACTTTTCTCAGCACTGGCCAAGATGCATGAACTCAGTCGTTTATTATTACTGGATGAGGATTTTTTAAAATGCTTTTATAGATAATGCTGAGGTGGATTTCACAATTATCAGTTTTTATTCAAAATAACTATCCATTGTAAAATGTGTCCAAATGGATAAAGCATTATTAGATTTAAATGTAGATGCATGGAAGATTCGGTTTTGAAGCGTCAAGTGCCCCCTGCAGGAATAAAACTCAGAAGACAGACAGTGGCTGACAACGTGCAATTTTGGTCTGTAGGTCTGTTACCCACACAAAACTTCCGTATGAATTTAGAAAACATGAAATACATCACGAGTCATATGTGGAGTCAATGAAGATGTTTAAGGCGTCCATAGAAATTACCAATTGTTCTTCATGGTGAGGAAAGCAGACAGGCATTTCAGATGAGCAGTTAAGAATTGTAATTTTCTGAACGGGTACATTTATTTCTGAAACATTAACCCCAATGGTTTTTCTGAATGTTTGATATGACACAGTGTATAAATATTTAAGAGTATGCATTAAATTAGGGATGACGTGATTATACGGTTAATTTAACTGTAACAATTTAGAATCCAGGGTTAAAAACCATGAAATGCTTTATTTACATGTGGCAAAAATATTAGATAAAATCTTTTATATTTATACATTTTGTAAGATTTAAGCCTAAATGTGAAAAGTCTTGCGCATAGTGTGTACTGGAGCTGTTGCTATGGTTACGGACAGTGGCTACATGGTGCTTTAATGGCCAGGTGTCACAAACTGAACGTTAAGTTTCAATTCAAGTGAAACTGAAGCTTAAACACAAATTCCAAAATATAACAGAGGAATTTGATCTACCAGGTTCATATCCATCAAAAAAGCTACTTAAATTGGCTGTTTGGCAGCATTTAAATGACTGACTGAAGACGACGGATGTAAACAAGCAGACAGAAGTCCTAGAAAGAAACATCCTTGGGACAGGATGCTCCACTAGTCATCCAACAACAAACTAGTATGTTTAATATTTTTAGCTTTGGTGATTTTAAAGTGATGAATTAAAGATGCCACTTTTTGTAATGTTTAAGCGTGCTGAGAGCATGCTGTGAATTTGCGTGCAGTTACTATCATCATGTAAACTTGAAAATTTGCGTCTAAATCATCCTCATTATCTAAGGCATTGCTTCTGTACAAATTCACCGCATTCAACAATGTCAATTTTAGTCATGATCAGACTTTAAATCGCCTGCTTTAAGCAATGTTCCCGTTATTATTAATAGTCCACAGGTTTATTTGTAAGGTGTTGTGGACAGTATTTTTATACAGACAACAGATTGCTTTAATAAACTGTTGCATAAGAAAAATCTGTTTAATGCTGTGAACTACATGTTGCACACTCACAATAATCTTACATTTACACTTTTGAAGCACTGAAGTTATATTAGCACATCACTGAGCTCAGGATGCGCATACATGGTGTTGTGCCCTAGACTGGAGTGTCTCTTATTACCTCTTATTTTTTGTGTGTGTTTACCAGTTTTATTAAAGGGCTTCCCTTAGCGTCCACATATCCCCCAGAAATACATCCACTTAGACGTTTAGACAATTTTTATATGATATACATTTTTAGCATCAGTGCTGTTGCATAAGAAAATGTGCAAATAACTGTAAAAACCGGTTAACTTATTATTATTACTACAGTGAATATTACATTTTATTACACATTACACAATTTCTTCAATTTCAGGGCTCTATCTCATATATTGAAACGTGCTTTTATTATGACGTGTATTTTTTGCCTGAAACTTCACTTTCCGGATAAACAGTTTGTGACACAGAGACTTTTAAGTCACGTATGAAATCTCATCTCTTTACACTGGCCTTCGAGTCTGACAAATTAAATGTAGGACACAGTTTTGGAGTGTTTGTATTTTGTGTTTTTGATTACTGGCGTTTGCGTATATGGTAATTTTTTTAAATGTTATGTTATACATTTTATTACTGTGAAGCACTTTGGTCAACCCTGTTGTTTTAAATGCTATTTAAATAAAGTTTAGTTGAGAGATTAAAGTGAAAATGCTGTGATTTAATTATATAAATATATAGTTTACATGTTCTGCATTTCACAGTAGATTAGTGCTCTGCTCTGTCATCTGATACAACATGTTGTGAATGATTCTCAATGTCTGTGGAGTTTCCAGTGTATGAGTGGTCGTACATATACATTCGAAGTACGCATATCTTCCACACTAAGATTGCAGCCTTTAGCGGTTTAATAAATCACACCAGCACATGTCATGATTTTAATTTGATTAATTGTCCATTTCAGTGTAAGGAGCACATGAACACATGCTCAAAATGAGCATTTTAAAGCAGTTGTGTGTCAGTCATAATGCGCACTGGTACCGGATTGAGTCGGTGACATTGGTATCGTTACATCTTTTTTATTTCAGTATTGACTTGGTACCGAAGTACCAGTACTTTTGACAACACTAACAAGAAGAATGATAAAGAACGGGATTTCTGAGAACTAGGGATGTGCAAGACTAGTCGACTAGTAGGCTAAACGGTTCTGATGCTGCTAGTCGACACTGGAATTGCTAGTCGGTTAATATTTCCCCCATTAAACTGATCATCATTTTTACACATTTAAGCTTGGCTTTATATTTTTGCAGAGGCTGCGCTTAAATTACTGTCATATTAATGTTACATATTTTAAACAGAATACAAATATTATTTAAAAAAAAAAAAAAAAAAAAGGATATCTGGAGCAGATACAGAGTTTAATTTCACCTCAGGCTGCACGAGCTTCTTCCCTCTCTCACTCGCGGCACGTGCAGGAAAATGTCCTCTCGCAGAGAAACTCAGCAAAGTAGTTATGAAATCACTTTGGTGGTGCGGGAATCGGCTTTCCAAATGTCTGAAAGTCCCTATGGATGTTTTCACATTTGAGTCTTCTTTAAATCTGTGCATGCTTGTACATTTATTTTTCTGCTGTGCAGACTTTTTCAAGCGTAAGATAGCAGCCTCAGGTGAGTCAAGTCCTGTCTTTTACCGGACCATGTCGACGTGTTAATTTTGCCCATCAAAAAAATTATGCTTTTGAGTAAGTAGCCTAGAAAATGACTGTTTTAGGCTAGGTAATCTTAATCTGCTGATTAAGGCTATTTTCAATAAGGTGCCGACTGCTTAACAGGTTAAACTATCATTTATTCTGTGTGCATGTCATGTTTAGAATACATTAGGTTTATTGTAGGCTACATCACAGGCGTATTTTTGCTATTCTATAGCTACCTTTTTTCTTCTCTTTTTTTTTTTACATTGTAACTTATTGGTTAACGTTCTTTACCGAACAGCTGTCATATTAGATCAAGGGCTAATGCACGATTGCACATCGTGAAATACGCGCATCTTTTCAGCACATTTTGTAGATTTGGCTTAGTCTACCTGTTAATTATTTTCAACAATGTCTTGACTGTTTTAATATGTTAAGTAACTTTTACATGGTGAATTCCATTTAGAACAGGCTGGGTTGCTCCACTGATCCTGTACTATTCATTCAATTGTTTTCAATAAATATGCCTGTTAAATATTCGCAAATGTTGATTCAGTGAATGCGTGTCATGTTCTATATTTAAAGTACAATGATCATAATTCAACGCTTCGGATTTGGAATAGATTAAGTATTTTAAATGGGTCGCATAAATACATTTTTTAGATTTTTTTTCTGAAGGTTGGTTTCTTTTTAAACTAGTCGTCTTAATTTTTCGTTTAAACGTCAGTGAAATTAGTCGTTCAGCACATCCCTACTGAGAACACATTTCTGATCTACCACCAGCAAGCAAACCACTTTACTTCAGAGATTTCCCGCATTAGTGCACTGTTAGTTGTCCTGGGGAAATGTTTTTTTTTTTTAAACTTTAAACATGTTATGCTAAATTGCAATATTCATGCATTTGAAAGAAAACTAAGTTGCATTCATGGATCACATTCAACTGCCACACTCAAAAGTTGCTACATGTCATCCAAAAGCAGCTGTTAAACAGACAGCAAACTCCTTTCAGACTATCTGGATCGAATTTCTCATTGACTACGTTTACATGGACACCAGAAAGCGGCTTATAGCGAGAAAACAATGTACCCATTTACATGCACTGTATAAGCGGCATACTCTACTGCGTATACATACAGCTCCGTCAGTAAGCAGCTTTTTCCACAGCAACGTATTTTTCCATCAACGCTTGTGTAAATAACACACATGGCATCTGAGGAAGACTTCACTATTTTTCTCCGTTGATTCGCTTTATTTACAGAGTTGTTGCGGTGTTTGTTTCCTTAACTTACTATTGCAACCTGCAGCTGAATAGCAACAGTAGTGGGGTTTCCCAATTACATAAAACTCCGGGATTTCCCCCAAAATATGAGCACATACATCCTGACGTTAGGGACAGTCGATTTTTTACATCCATGTGTATAAATGGGTATGCGATTTTCCCTCTGTACCCTTAAACAGCAAACAGCATAAAGAAATCAGCGTTCTTGTTTACATGACGCTTCAGAATGCCGCTTTCTACTAAATCCCTGGTTTTCACAATTGTCACATTTTCTGCTGTCCGAAACAGTGTGTGATTGTTCCCGGCACCCCCCGCAGCATTGGTCTGTTTTCAGACTACTTATGATTCTGCTGAGCCTTTCCATCATCGACTTGCATTAACACAAACATGCATGATGGAGAACACAATGCGGGTCGCTATATTTGTGTGTATTTTCTATTCATTTGGTGTCCTTATGCACAGCAGAGTGAACAACACTTGCACCTCTGTGTTGCATGCCGCAATTCTGCTGTTGATCATGTCCAGGAGAAGACGACTATATCTGATGCTTAGAAAAGATCTTTGAGGACACAACTGTTTGCACGCTCACTCATGCACATATATAAAAAGGCACCACACCTCTTGTGTCCCACAAATTTCCCGTCATTCATCATGCACGTGTTTGTTTTTGTGCAACTGATGTCATTATGCTTAAATCAGCAAAAACGCGGCCGCGCAAATATTTTAGTGCTGTAATGATCATTGTTGATTGACCTTCTGATACAGACATAGTGCAATTCATCTGGCCAGCCCTTAAATATTTTCTTGTCAATTATACTCTCCCACTGGAGATGAAGTAGTACACTTGCCTTCATTGATCTTGGCCATGTCTACACTGGCGTTGTTCAGCTGCAGGGCCGTTTGCAGAGCTGGGAGGAGCTGGCGTAAGAGGGAGGGGTCTTGAAGAAGAGAAGGTGGGGCCGGCGACTGCATCACCGGAGAAACTGGTATTGTTGAGCCAGAGGCGCTGCTGGCTGAATTGCCCATAGTTAAGCCAGATACAGCAGCAGATGAAGAGGAGGGTGTGAGGGAGGAAGGCTTCTCTGTGGTAACTGCAGACTCTGCTTGAAAATTAATGAGAGGTAAACATGTTGTACAACAGAATTCAGTTATAAATGAAGGTATGCTTTATGTATGCCTTCCTCTGTGGAGTCCAATATAAATCAATAAGCCATGAGAGGCCATGTTTAACAGTGATTATTTTATCAAGAGTTAGGGGTCATCTTAGGCACAATGTGAAGTAGAATGCCTAAAGCCCCCTTCACTGCAGTAAAATTACTGTAATGCACAGCCTCAAGTGGCTTATTGCTTTATAAGCAGCAGCAACAGTAATATGATAAGACACCAATGTTAAATAAATAGTTAAATTTCAGAGTAAACAACTACTCAGACTAATATAGTTCATTAGCCATATTTACAGTTGCCAAGCAACACGGCATCATTATAGAATGTCGGATCACAGTGTGCATTTATCAACATTTTATCATGGGTTTGAATGTGGCTCACCCAATCAGAATTTAAAGGAATACTTCACCCAATAATTCTCTCATCATTTACTCACCCTCACACCATTAAGATGTGTTTGACTTCCTTTTGTTGAACACAAATTCAGATTTTTAGAAGAATATCTCAGCTCTGTAGGTCCATACAATGCAAGTGAATGGTGGCCAAAACTCCAAATATATCATATAAAGGCATCATAATAGTAATCAATACAACTCTAGTGGTTTAATGTCTTCTGAAGTGATCCAATCAGTTTTGCCAGCAGTCTCTATAGCAATAGTGATTAAGCTCGATTACACTTCCTGTAGCGCCATCTAGGGCTCTGCGCATGTGTCCAGCACTAGGAAGTGTAATAGAGCTTGAAATCATGATCGTGCCTAGTGTTGGGCCTCATGTACTCAGATATGAGACAAAGGCAGGCCTAAATACAGCCACAAAGCCTGACTGAGGCCTACATACAGCCTGATAACAACCGCGCCAAAATCAAACAAAGGGAGTCCAAAACAGACTACAGATCCCATGAAGCCTTGCTCACTTTACACCTGTGTGTGAAATTCTGAAGGATCGACCTCTCAACTCCTATTGGATGAGGCGCACGACAGAACACGTCCCTCAACCATGACGTCATCGGGAGTATAAAAACCTCTGAGATCTTTCTGGGTGTTGCTTCCAGCGACAGTATGTGCCGCCTCTAGATGCAGCTCTACTGCTCCCAGGTGTAGGCTCGTTGCCCAAGGAAGTAACGTATGTACCTGAAACTGTGGCCATACAATCTCCATCTCGCTGGACAAGTTGAGATTTCTCTGTGTTCCACCTAGCACGCTAACGGACCTGAAGGAGACCGCCGAGCAATCCGAGTCTTCACCCTTTTGCCTGCAGAAGTGAAGAAAGAAGATTTATTTTCCTTCTTCAACAGAGTCGACTTTGCTGTATTTTCCGCCGACAATCAGCTGCCATACTACCTGCTGACAGAGCGGGGAAACAGCGAGGAAACGGCAAGGAAACGGAGATAGATTATTATAGTGTGTTATTCTTGTGTATCAAGGCTATTGCTTGTACTGTTTATGGACCGCCGAGTCCGCTCATTGCTGCTAATAATACTCAAGGTATTACTGTAACGTACTGTTACCACGAATGAGATCTGCTGTGTTGTCGTCCAGCCACATTAGACTTATGTATATCCGCTATCACGGGTGAGACCGGCACACTGAGTTTATCCATTAAAGAACCAATGACCATGGCGGACGATTACGAGCCGTTCACCGCGTCTGAGTGATAAACTAACAGTTGCCTTCTCAACCACAATCGCTAAAACTGGCTTCGGTGCCATTACCCTGTTCTCTCTCTCTAGTACTAACCGCACACACACACGACCCCTCACAAACATACCCACACACACATTTGGAGAGTAGATAACTTGGCGATAAAGCTCAGCTTTGTCCCCAAGTTAATGACCAGCGGAGAGACGCATTAAACAGGCAGACGCCATTAACCAGTCTCTCCGCCCACATTCGCGTGACATACACTCCACGAGAGCAACGTCCGCCATTTTGTGCCCTTCTTCCCTCCTCACTCACACACACACACACACACACACACACACACACACACACCTTCCTCTCATATATTATAGGCTTATTTGTTACCATATCTAATCATGTTACTGTTTAGTTTGTAGTTGGAAGTCGGAAGCTTATTGACTGCACTGTACTGATTATTAATTGATATTACTGCATTAATAAACTTTGTTATACTTTAAAGAGAAGTGTTTTGGTATTGTTCTGCATGCACCGGTGTCAAGGCTGGCAGGGGATGTCAGTGCTCGGATTCAAGCCTTCACTGTTTTCCTTTTGAATGTCGATGTTCTCCAGACATCGACTTTCCTAAGAAAACAATCCTATACTGAGATCATGTACTGTCTGGTTATTAGTCCCTGATTCCAGGGTGGTGCCCCGGCGATATTAATCCTTATTAATATTCTATTGAATATGATAATTATCTTTGATGATTGTTGATTTGAAGGATCAATAAGCTAGTGTTAATTCTAATCAATATTCTATTGAATTTGATAATTGATGTTATCTTTGATGATTATTGATTTAAAGGATTAAAAAGCCAACAATGATTCTAATCAATGTTCTATTGATTTTAATAATTAATAATCATCTTTGATCATTATTAATTATTGCTAATAACTAAACCCACTCCTGAACGAAGTGCCCAACACTAGAGACTACAATGGCAAGATGTGCAGTGAAAAAGGGGATATATTTTGGTTTGTTCTCACCCAAACATGATTGGATCACTTTAGAAGACATTGATTAAACTACTGGAGTTGTATGGATTACTTTTATGATGCCTTTATGTAACATTTGGACCTTCAGAGTTCTGGCAACCATTTACTTGCATTGCAAGGACCAACAGAGCTGAAATATTCTTCTAAAAATCTTCATTTGTGTTCTGCATAAGAAAAAAAGTCATACACATCTGGGATGGCATGAGGGTGAGTAAATGATGAGAATTTTCATTTTTGGGTGAACTATTCCTTTTAAGTTAGAACTATGCATTTTATAAATCACAATTTTACACCAAGAAGATCCAATCATTGCCAACCATATCTCAAAAATAAAAAAAATAAATAAAAAATAAATAAAAATATTCCGCAGTAATCATTTGTCAACAAAAAAGAGAATCATACGGAGTAGTTAGACAAAGTCGACAATAAATTTTTTTTACAAATTGTTGTCGAATAGTCGTTTGATCTCATTTAACGTAACGTGAGATCACATTAAACTCTGATGACGCGTGAGAGCAGCACTGCAGTTCGCGCCTGACTGAGAGGAAGAATTACACAGCTCACTGTCCAGATGCACTCCAAACTGTTTAAGTTGATGAAGATCGCAAAGTATGAGGGAATTAGAATGCAAAAATACAAAATAAGTAAATACAGAAGCACTCTCGTTGTGGAATAAGTGGAGCTGGAGCTGCCGCTCTGAAGCAAAACTTGCGTTTTGAGCATTTTAAAGGATACATCCTGGCATTACATCTTTAATGCAGTTATATTTGATGCGTTATAGCTTTAATAAAGTTCAAATAATACGGATGCAGGTCATGTAAATAACTACAAACTCCAAAACTTGCATTTCTCCGTGCAGTCAGTGCCTCTTCTATGAGTTGCGTGAAGTGTCCCGATCTAAGGGGGAAGAGATTGAAACTGCACCCGGCTGATGCACACTCTGGCATGGGGACGCTCATCCCTAGAGCACGCACGCATAATGCAGGTAGATTATAACGTGATGGCTCGCGATTTATTGAATCATAAAAATGTGTCACAGTGCATTTCTTATCGTGAAGAAAATTGGCAATACGCAGCTTTATTAATGAAAGAGAGTTTGATTTTTGTGAGTTGAAGATGGATTCAAGTGAACAAAGTTGACAGGGTAGTCTTTGCCCCATTATACGCTGCAACAAAATACATTTTTTATTTGTTTTGGCTTGTTTTCAAATATATCTAAATCTCCTTTAAAACAATGTACATTTACATTAGGAGCTATACTGCCGAAGGAAAAATTGTTATCTGAGAATATTGAATATAATATTAAAAATATTTTAAAATACCTAAAAATCCTAATCTAAAAAAAAAAAAAAAAAAAAAAAAAGATGCATTCATCTGAGAAGCAGCATATATGATTAGACTTGCTTTTAGAGAATAGATCTTGAATATAAGTATATTTTGTCTTTACTGCACTCGCAGAAGTATAACAAAGTGAAAAAATACACTTATATACAAAATACATTATATTTAAGATACATTCTCTTAAAGCAAGTCTAAATATCTTATATGCTGCTTCTCAAGTGAGTGCATCTTTTTTTAAAGATTTTTAGACAATTTTAAAATGGAAAACAAGACAAAAACACTTGATACACTAGGATTGTTTTGCAGTGAACTTCTTTACTGAATTAAACTTAAGTATTTTTTTCCCTTTAATTCAGTGAATGTCATTTAGAGGTATTTTTTAAATATGATTGTGTCCTCTTTATTGTTAGTAAGCATGTTTAATACAACCTTTTAAGTCAGAGCACAAGCTGAATAATCGCTGAATAGTCAAATAGTCGTTCTAATAATCGTTTGATTAATCGATTATCAAAATAATCGTTAGTTGCAGCCCTAATACGGAGACAGTGCATTCAAAAACTAGAAATGTGAGCATATTCATTTGACATGCATTCAGCAAGAACTGAGCTTCACTGAAGCACCTGGTGAGAGATAAGCAATGCACATAAACGGCAGTTAAACTCTATGAATTTCATTGTTTAATAGTTGCAGCAGACGTCAGAATCTTAAAATAGCCCATGATTCCCAAGGCTGGCAACATGGCGAGAGGCTTCTGAAAATTTCTTAACAGGTGCCCTCAGAACAAGTGCTCTAAGCAGCTAGAAAAACAATTAACAGACTGTGCACACACCTCCTCATCATGAAAATAAAAGGCATATTTATTTATTTTTTAAAGGCTCATCTATTCATACATGCTTTCTTTGTGTCTAAAGCATATTTAAATAACAATTATTATAGAAACTTATCTCCCATTTATTGATATAGCTGTTAGTTTCCACAGAGACCAGGGACAGTCTATTCTCAAAAATGTAGTACAATTTCTGAACAAGCATGTTATAGATGCCACTACAGCTCGACAACAAACAGAAGACTTTAAAGAGCACCTATTATGGTTTTTAAACGTGCCCAATTTTGTTTTAAAGGTCTCATACAGTAGATTTACATGCATCCAAGGTCAAAAAACACTTTAATTTGCTCATAATTTAAATTGCAGCATTACCTTTTTTCCCCAGTGTCAAAAACGACTCGTTCAATGATCCGTTCTAAAGGATTCTAAACTCGTCCTTTCAGAGAGCCTACTCTGGTCTGATTGGTCAGATGTCCCAGTCTGTTGTGATTGGTCTACCGCTTAGTGTAGTGTTTGAGGGCGAGTCAAAGCTGTTCGCGAGCAGCCAATGAAGACCAGGGGCGGGTTTTTTGTTACCAAATTACGTAGGTTAGTACAGGAAGTATGTCTGGAATTACTAACGACTCGTTTCAGGTGTTCAGTATCGGTTTTTTATTTTGGGAGTCAATAACTGCATTTGTTGTGCACTTTGATTTTTGAAACTATGCAGACTTTTTTACATTCACAAACAGCTATATAACACACCACATGAAAGGTAATATTTGAAAAACCATAATAGGTTCTCTTTCATTTGCAGTCTCTTGTGTGACAGAAAATTCCTGTTTGGCCAGTTAGTTTCGCAAACCGTGACACCGCCGAGAATCGCCAGCTATGCACGTGAAGGAGCCATCCGAGATGCGTAAATGACTGTTCCTTTTGCTGTTGC
Organism: Myxocyprinus asiaticus; assembly: GCF_019703515.2. Lineage (NCBI taxonomy): Eukaryota > Metazoa > Chordata > Actinopteri > Cypriniformes > Catostomidae > Myxocyprinus > Myxocyprinus asiaticus. Next base: position 20,139,694 of record NC_059379.1, read on the forward strand.
GTGCCATCATATTACCTCAATAATAGACCGGTGTGCAACAAAATCTCATTCAATTAGTCCCAACTGTGCAGACGCACATGAGCTCATGATGTGTAGAGTGCTTGTGCATTTCACGGCGATGACAGCGTTCCATCAGACTTGTAATGAGCAAAACTGTAAACTGCCAAATTGACACTGCACTTTTTCAATCAAAATAAAATCCCTAGGTGAAGTAAATACGACAGAAATATATTGTATAAAAAGTCTAATCCTCAAAAAAAGTAATATTAAAGTTGTAAGTTGTAATTTTTGTCCATTTGTTCATTCACAAAAATTTTGTTGAAATACAAAAGTTGAAATACAAGTTGGTAAATTATGATTAAATATCATTATCACTTATGTTCATATAGTTAAAAACTGGAAAACATGGCTTCATAATTTTTAACTACATTTTTACCTCATGCATTAAACATTTTAAAATCATCAATAGGCTGAAAAACTAATAATTTATGACATAAGTTATGCAGCCATATCACCCAGGCCTAGATGACTAAAAATCAGGAGAAGCTATCTACCATCGAACTAAATAAATATACATTTATTTTCCATTTTTAAGATCACTAATCTTCAGAAAAGGTGGACCAGTGTATTGGTTTTACAGATTAAACGGTCCTGATAGTCGTTTTTGTAACTATAAGTTATCTGCAAAAATCTATGCAGATTTATATATATTTTTATTCCTCCATGTTTCTCTGTGGCCTGTGCTGGAGGATACTGCAGTTAGAAAGGCTTGGTTCAACAGTATAACAGCAGCCTCTATTATTGAACTAAAAACAATCACTGACACTTCATGGGGATTTGCTGTAACTAAATCTTTCATCTTTGACAATATTCATCCATATTTCTATCCTCACTTCAATGCATAGTTTGTTATTTTGATTTGCCTAGTTAATCAAGTGTTCTACATTGAAGCGGAGGCATGCAAATGAAAATGACCATTGACTACTGACCATTTCAAGCATGTAAACAATAACAAGGAATTCGAACGCAAGGTTTCCTGCAGCACTTCTGGTATCCAGACGTGTTGATGATACGTGTTGATAAGTGAGAGAGATGATGAAATTAGATCTAATTCACGCTAGCACCATCATTGATTTTTAAATGGGAATAACAACGAGGCTGTGAGGGATAGACTTGCCATCTCTTCAATGGCAAAAATGGTATAAAGCTGTATAAAGCTCCTAGATCACATTTGATTTTCCACAACTCATATGTCTGGAGATCATTGTATACCGAATGTTCTTGGACAGACATTTATCAGCGTTTTGTCCGCTGAATGATCCAAAAACATTTAAACTGCAGTACAGCCCACTGAAGAGATTGCACATCTATCCCTCACAGCCTCGTTGTCATTCCCATTAAAAATCAAAGATGGGGCTAGCGTGAATTAGGTCTATGTATCGTAGATTAAATGCTCACAATTATTTTCTCAGCGGAGAGCTTGGGAATGATCGCTCCTGTTATAACAAAGTCTTTTTAGGCAAGTCAGGTCACTCGGTGGACATCTTTGGAACGCTCTCGAGCAGCTATTCAAGCAGCATACAAGTGCAGATCCTACCTACTTGAATGGCAAAAGACCAAAATCCCCAAAACAGTTGGTCAAGATTAACATCAAAGAACATATTTCAAATCAGCAGTAAAATCTGACAACACTGGTATCATAAATTGTGCTTCTTTACCTCAGATTACACTAAAAAATAATTTTTCCCAGCTAGTATAGCTGATGTGCATGTGCGTTCGAGTTGATTGACAGATGATGTCTGTATCTAAAATAGGGGTGGGTAAAAATATTGTTTTTCCAATTAATCGCAATCTTCATTTGAAAAATATCAATATAGATTTTTAAATCCCATTCTTTCACTCAATTTGCAACCCTCTACTACAATGAGAGGAAATCACTCGCATTTGCAACCAAATTTTGCGCTATGCAACTAAAGGGAATATATTTGACAATTGGCTTTTAAATGTTTACATTTCACTCACTTGTAATTGTGTAGTTCAGTCGTGAAGTGTTCGACAGCAAGATCCGTTCACAGCGTGTTGAGAGTAAAAGTTGTTCCGTGTAATGTATGTCCAAGACGAGATCCACGCAACCCATTTGTCATTTAATATGATCTCTTTTAATACCCTTTCTGTACTTTACAGTCAGTTGTTGATCAAAAACAACTACATAAAAACATTTAATTCTAATCATGCATCACAAAGATGAGGTAAAACCATTCAAGTCCTCTCTAGTTAACATGCGCTCATTTAAAAGCGTTGTTTTCAGAAATGCAGACAGAACCGGTTTTAGCACGTTCAACAAATCAATGTAAATACTTGTAAAAAGTACAAATTATGAAAAATAAAATATTAATATTTTCCTAATGTAGTTAAAAGGTCCCCTGTATAATTAACAGCATTAGCTGGGAGATAATTTATTTTATATGTAAGCAAAAGGGACATTATAACTGAAATAAACCCATATGCATCGATATTGAATCGAATCAAAAGTTTGTAAATTGGAATCGTATTGAATCAGGAAATCTGTATCAGTACCCAGCCCTAATCTAAAAGGTGATTGGCTCATTTACCTGTAAGGCAGGACTTGCTGTCTACATCTGTTGACCATCGGGCATTCCAATTTCTCCCATTCATTTTAATAGAAGTGCCCATATCTGCTAAATAGTCTCTGGTTACAATCAATGAAGCCATTCAATTAAGCTGTCTGCGCAACCCGCGGACAAGGTAATGATTTATTTTTTAATTATTAAAATACTTTTCTTGTCTCTTTCTTCTGGACAAAAGCATCAGCTAAATGACTAAATGTAAAAGTAAATAACTTGCGAAGCTTAGTAATCATGTTAGTCACTATGAATGAGGTGCCTCGCACTGTTGTTTTGAGGGTGCGTTCTATTCATAAGTAATCATCCCTATGCACTTTGACAACTTTACCATTCACTGTGAGAGCTTTGAAAGGCTAAAAGGTGTGGGGCTCAAAAATAAGGGTCATTTGGAACTCACTTTAAGTCATTTTTATTGGAAAATCTGTTTGAAGCGATCTTACAGCATGCCTACCACGATTATTCTCCCTTCAAAGTGCCCTTCGGAGGGTCAGAACTGTTTAGTCAACTAGTCTCGCACATCCCTAATAAAAAATAAAAAAAATATTAAACAAAATATTTGGTAGCATAAGTATTCACCCCATTTAATGCAACACCTAATTCACTGTGCAACCAACTGGTTTTAAAAATTCATTCAATTAATTAAATGGAGATAACGTGCACAGTCAAGGTGTTTCAAATGATTTTAGTATAAATGCACCTGTCTCTGGAAGGTCCACTAACTGGCAAGTCAGTATCTTGGGAAAAACAACACCATGAAGACAAAACACTCCAAACAAATCTGCAAAAAGGTTACTGATAAACATAAATCATGGGATGGACACAAGAACATTTCCAAGTCCCTGAATATCCCTCTAGAGTACTGTGAAGCTAATAATCAAGTATTGGAAAAAGTAAATCTGCCTAGAGCAGGCTGTCCTCAAAACGGGAACAAGTGAGGGAGGCCATCAAGAGACCTATGACTCCCCAGAAGGACCACTATTAAATTTTTTTTTTTTTTTAAAACCCATATGAAATCTTGGCTAGAATTTTCCAGAAGGCATGTGGGAGACTCTGAAGTCAGTTGGAAGAAGATTCTATGGTCTGATGGGAGCTTTTTGGCCATCAAACCAGATGCTATGTTTGGCGCGAACAAAACACTGCACATAATCAAAAATACACCATCCCCACCGTAAAGCATGGTGGTGGTAGCATCATGCTATGGGGATGCTTCTCTGCATCAGGCCCCGGAAGGCTTGTAAAGGTAGATGGTAAAATGAATGCTGCAAAATACGGGGACATCCTGGAGGAAAACCAGATGCAGTCTGCAAGAGAACTGAAACTTGGGAGAAGACTTGTTTTCCAGCAAGACAACGATCCCAAGCATACAGCCAAAGCTACACAAGAATGGTTTCTAAACAACAATACTAATGTCCTGGAGTGGCCGAGTCAGAGTCCAGACCTCAACCCAATTGAGAATCTGTGGCTGGACTTGAAAAAGGCTGTGCACTCACAATCCCCACCTGACAGAGCTTGAGCAGTTTTGCAAGAAGAATAGGAAGAAAAAAACAAAAAACAAATAGCAGTTTCCAGATGTGCCATGTTTATAGAGACCTATCCACATTGGCTCAAGGCTGTAATTGCTGCCAAATGTGCATCTAGGGCTGCCCCCGACCAAAGATTTTCCGAGTCAACCAGTAGTCATTAGTTTAAGTCATTAGTCGAATAGTTGTCGCACATTTATGATATTAATTTAATTACTTAAACATATTTTTTGGGGGGCATCTGAAAATGGTTTGAGTTCCAGGGCTGAGATAGAATGTTATAAGTAACATTGCTAACACTGTTCTACATTACAGAGAAATACGAAACCATAATAATGAGCCTTTAAAATATACATTTTACAAGCGCACGCACGAAGCAAGCAGCAGCGACTCTGGCAAAAGCGATAATGATTCTGAATGTGTCGGAAAAACCAGCAAGGAGACTGTCTGAACATTGTTAATTTATAGAGAGAAATGCACATTAGGGTTGTGATGACAGACGATGATCTCAGAGATCGACAATGGTCAAAGTGATCACCAATAGCTGATGCCTTTGACTATGTCAATACGATATTTTGCTAATTTTCCCATTAATGTTTTAAATTATTTTAATTATTTTTATTAGGCTATTATTATTATTATCATCATCAAATTAATATTACAAATAATTTGTCTGTAGACACACAGACATGCGCTTGAAGAAACACTATTATATTAAGAACAGATGACAGAAAAGCCGTCTAAGAGCATGTATGACATCTCGTGGAACACGCACATGTAATAGGTTCTCACGTTTGTTTCAATCTTCTGATTTTTTTTTGCAAGAATAGTATCATCTATGAGTGCAGCAAATGACCTCGGTCGTCTCAGCTCAGGAGGTGTTTTGAGTTCAGTTTGCTTTATTTCCACAGAGCAGTTCATTGTGACCAACTCTGCAGCCTATACATCTGTGATTAAAACATAAAATAATACAAAAACATGTTCACCTCCAACCATGATTTATATTTCAGTGATTATTTTCATCATTATAATTATTATTTTTACATTTGTAGTTTTTTTTATGTCTTGATTTGTGCAAGTAATTTTCTGCCTGCATGTTTAGACAGATACTTGCCTGACGGTAAATGGAAAGGTGGTTACTTACTATTTTTTTGATCACTTCATTATTTTAATTGCTTTTTCATTTCGTTTCGAGTGCAGTTTGAATTTAGAAATGTATCTGATTTAAGTTTTTTGTTTTTTAAATAAATGAATTTAATTTTCAATGCAAAAATCACTAAAGCAAGAATATTCACCGATCCCTCAGCCCGGGGGTTGCCGACGTAATTGGATATTGCGATTATATATATCTCGTGGAGGGAACAAATTTGAAGCCATCTATCAAAAAGTTGAATAACACATTTTAACTGCACTTAAATTTTTTGTTAAAATAAATAGTTCAAAGTTTGAAATCAAGGTGTCTTGCTTTATTGTGTAGGCTTAACCCTAACCCTGCTTAACAAAACTACCCCATAGTACCGCTGGTTGGACGCTAGGTGGTAATACCGGTGTTCATCGGTTTGAACGGTAATAATTAATTACCACATGGACCGGCCAAGTAAACGATCATGTCTGTCCGTCACTGACTGCGTGACTTTTGCCAAGTTTTTTTTTCTGCGACCAACCGACCAATCAAAACTTCGTCAACCAAGACTCTTCTCATCGACTAACGGTTGGTCGACTATTAGGGGGCAGCCCTATGTGCATCTACTAAATACTCACTTGAAGGGGGTGAATACTTAAGCAACCAAATATTTTGTGTTTAATATGCGTTATAAATTTAGATTAATTGGTAGAAATGTGTTTTGACTTTGATATGAAAGACTCTTTTTCTGTTGATCAGAGTCAAAAAAGCCAAATGAAGTTCACTATGATTCAATATATTAAATAATAAAGACATCCAAGGGGGGTGAATACTTTTCATAGGCACTGTATGTCTATACAAGAAAGGAATAGATCACTTCGCAGCTTCTTTGACCCTGACATATTCAATTGAAAAATTGTCAGTTGAATCTAAGAAACTGATTTAAACTGACACATTACATAAGTGAATGATCTGGTTTTAAGATGCTGATGCTTACTAGTACTGGAGAAGCTGGTGGGTGCTGCCTGCATTGCTTCACGCCTGTAGTCCCTGTCTTTTGGGAAACTATTGACCACTGCAGCGGTCTTAGTCGCCTCCTTCTGCCTCTGCTCTCTAGAAAAAACAAAAAACAAAAGTAACAAACTCACATGACCACGTTTACAAATGACAGAGGCATTACAAGACAACACAACCAGATCACCTTTACAAGACCAAACATATCTGGTATAAGCCACATGATCAGAAAGGTGAAGAGTAACTTTGTTAATCAAAGGAATCCTCAGGAAAACACTGCTGAATGGGTCATGAATGCAAAAAGCATGTTCCATTGCATTACAGGCAATTTCTCTCTTACTAGGGCGCACGATTATGAAAAATCATAGTTGCAGAAACATTGTTACATACTAGATCATAAAAAGTTTAACCATCTGCACTGATCAACTAATTTTCACATAGCATATCCCATCGATGTATTTTAGCACAATTAATGGCCTAAGCCAAGGGGGTCAAATAATGTGTGTGTGTGTGTGTGTGTGTGTGTGTGTGTGTGTGTGTGTGTGTAATACCTCTCCAACCACTCTTTAGGTTTCTCCCACTGAGACACCTCAGTCCTGCAGTTGTAGTAGTACTTCTTCCCCGAAGAACTGATGTGTTCAGACCAATCATCTGCCGGTTCATCCGGCTAAACAGAAGGAAAACAACAGGTTAGAGCACTGTGAACGCTGAGATCATTTAAAGAGACCGCAGCCGTTAAAGACGTAAACACGGACAACTAAAGGGAGACAAAAATAAATAAACAGAGAACAAAACACAAAGGCAACATAAAAGACAACCTGAAAAGGGAGGAGGGAAGCCAGACAAAAGGAAGACAATCCAGGTGTTTACGTATTTCTTCTTCCATAAAGCAGGGCTGCTAAACAGAGCAACAGTCTGAGGAAGTGCAGAATATAGAATAAGAATGGATAAGAATAGAGCAGGAAAGGGAGCATGAGACAGAAAGAGACAGATGGGAGCATGTGAGTGAGGGAGAGAGAGCTGAATCCTGATGCAAGCGAGTGTAATATTTGATGAGGTGGATCTCTGAGCATCGGACCTGCATAATGTCTCTTTAATCTGCCTGAATCCTCACTCCAACTACCAGCAGTCTGACTGTCAAAGCCTCAGACCACAATTCCAGACAGTTACCCATCATTAAAGGGGAAGGGAGAAAAATAAAACTTACTCAGAGCTTATCGACTATATACAGCATACTTTAACTCTTAGAAAACAATGTTCATTGCAGAACTATGATTAACACCATTGATGTCATTACACACAACACTTAGTTTGTGTCCTTTAAAGAAAACAATTTTAAAGGAAGTTCACCCAAAAACGTCAAATTGTTAAATCACCCTCATATCATTCCAAACACGTATGATGTTTTTCCAAGGTATACAAAATGACTTTGTTACAAAGATCTTATCATACGGTTCACAGTGATTAAGAGCCGTTTGTTTGTAAGTAAGTAAGTAAGTGATTTAACGCCATGCCAGCTTCCACTGCTTTTTTCATGGCCAAAAACAAGTTAAAATGCATTAAAGGGTACAGTGATTTAAAAACCTTTAGGGTTTTTACAATTTATTTTCAATAGCAACAAACTAATTCAGGGTTGACTTCAGCTGCATAAAACAATTTTCTAAAATAAATAAAAACAGCACAAAACAATAAAAATATGCTTCAGTTACAGAAGACTCTGGCTTGAGGCACATAATGGTGGATCTTCGCCTGATGATTAGCAGGGCTCAACGCGAAGGATTTTTTCTACTGGCTCAAATCAGGCCAGTGCTCCAGATTTTTACTTGCCCTGCCAAAATTTTCACTGGCCCCAGAACAAAAATTAAAAACAGCTGTTTTTATTTATGGCTTTTACAAAAATGTGTCCGAAGCTAACACATATATGTATATCTGTGTGTAAATATACAGCTGAAGTCAGAAGTTTACATACACCTTAGCCAAATACATTTAAACTCAGTTTTTCACAATCCCTGACATTTAATCGTAGAAAACATTCCCTGTCTTAGGTCAGTTAGGATCACTGCTTTATTTTAAGAATGTGAAATATCAGAATAATAGTAGAGAGAATGATTTCAGCTTTTATTTCTTCCATCACATTCCCAGTGGGTCAGACGTTTACATACACTTTGTTAGTATTTGGTAGCATTGCCTTTAAATTGTTTAACTTGGGTCAAATGTTTTGGGTTGCCTTCCACAAGCTTCTCACAAAAAGTTGCTGGAATTTTGGCCCATTCCTCCAGACAGAACTGGTGTAACTGAGTCAGGTTTGTAGGCCTCCTTGCTCGCACATGCTTTCAGTTCTGCCCACAAATTTACTATCGGAATGAGGTCAGGGCTTTGTAATGGCCACTCCAATACCTTGACTTTGTTGTCCTTAAGCCATTTTGCCACAACTTAGGAGGTATGCTTGGGGTCACAACTTCCTGGCTGATGTCTTGAGATGTTGCTTCAATATATCCACATAATTTTCCTTCCTCATGATGCCATCTATTTTGTGAAGTGCACCAGTCCCTCCTGCAGCAAAGCACCCCCACAACATGATGCATGCTTCACAGTTGGGATGGTGTTCTTCGGCTTGCAAGCCTCACCCTTTTTCCTCCAAACATAACGATGGTCATTATAGCCAAACAGTTAAATTTTTGTTTCATTAGACTAGAGACCATTTCTCCAAAAAAGTAAGATCTTTGTCCCCATGTGCACTTGCAAACTGTAGTCTGGCTTTTTTTATGGTGGTTTTGGAGCAGTGGCTTCATCCTTGCTGAGCAGCCTTTCAGGTTATGTCGATATAGGACTTGTTTTACTGTGGATACTTGTCTACCTGTTTCCTCCAGCATCTTCACAAGGTCCTTTGCTGTTGTTCTGGGATTGATTTGCACTTTTCGCACCAAACTATGTTCATATCTAGGAGACAGAATGCATGTCCTTCCTGAGTGGTATGATGGCTGCGTGGTCCCATGGTGTTTATACTTGCGTTCTATTGTTTGTACAGATGAATGCGGTACCTTCAGGTGTTTGGAAACTGCTCCCAATGATGAACCAGATTTGTGGAGGTCCACAAATTTTTTTTCTGAGGTCTTGGCTGATTTCTTTTGATTTTCCCATGATGTCAAGCAAAGAGGCACCGAGTCTGAAGGTAGGCCTTAAAATACATCCACAAGTACACCTCCAATTCAGTACCCCTCCTAGCAGAAGCTAATTGGCTAATTGTCTAAAGGCTTGACATCATTTTCTGGAATTTTCCAAGCTGCTTAAAAGGCAGAGTTAACTTGGTGTATGTAAAATTCTGGCCCACTGGAATTGTGATATAGTCAATTAAAAGTGAAACAATCTGTCTGTAAACAATTGTTGGAAAAATTACTAATTTCATGCACAAAGTAGATGTTCTAATTGACTTGCCAAAACTATAGTTTGCCAATATTAAATCTGTGGAGTGGATACAAAATGAGTTTTAATGACTTCAACCTAAGTGTGTGTATGTGTGTGTGTATATATATATATATATATATATATAAAACGTTTTTTAGACATTAATTATTCCCCCAAAATTGTATCACATTTATAATTTACATATGATTTGTGATATAAATTCAAAAATACATGCTATTTACACGTGTTTTTCAGTAAAGTCATTTTTATTTGTATAGTGTTTTTTTACAACACACATCGTTTCAAAGCAGCTTAAAATCTATAAAGTCTTAAGAGTCATCATTGTGCAGTTTGATACAAATGTGATTGTAAATTGTGTCTTAAAATAAATAATTGTACTTAGGACCCCAGTGAGCAAGCCAAAGGCAACTAGAACACAAAACTCCATAAGATGGTGGTTAATGGAGAGAGAGAGAGAGAGAGAGAGAGAGAGAGAGAGAAAAAGAGTTCAGTGGAGGAGCAGATGATGGGTTTTTGGTCACCCGTTAAGTCATGCGGTCAACTTCTGGGCCCCGTGTAGTGTTTTCAGAAGCAGGATCAAAGATTTAGTCAGAGTTAAAGATCTGCTTATTGGTTGAATGTAATAAACATATGAATCCCAGAGAAAGGAGACTTTCAGCTAAATCGGTTGTGACATGTAATATACAGTAGGTAGATATTAGGCCTAATCTGTGAATTAATAATGTGGATATAAACATGAAATTAGACAACCCAAACAAGACCAACACTGACTAATACACAAAGCACATAATGAATATACTTGTACAGTCCAGAAAAGAAACATGTAAACGGTGTGTTATGAAGATTATATGAAGACTGATTTAAATGTCATCTTCGAGCTGAAGAGCTTTGATAATAATAACAGCCATCATGATTATGCTTCTTTTCATATTAAACGGCATTATAATTTCAAATGAATGTTTATGCTTTGAAACATTACCTAATTAAATTTATACTTACATTTTGGATACTAAGCAGCTCATGATTTCCAGCCACGTGTATAACCGGATGTAACAAAGATTAAGAGTCGGGAAAGGAGGTGGCGAGCTTAACAATATAAATAATAAATAATATTTAATGGTTAAATATTTAATGTGCAATCCCGTTCAAATTCATGCAGTGTGCTTTTTTTCCTGCTATTTTCTACACATTGATAATTGCTGCTGCTAAGACACGGAAAGAGTGAGGACAGTTCTAGGAGAGCACGATCGCTCGCGCGTGTTTGCAAGCTAAATATAATTGTGCTCGCACATCTCTGAGCCATAGAATAGCTTTGTGTGAGGAACAGAACAAACTTGAAGTTATTAACTGATTATCTTCAAATACTGGATGTTAAAAAAAAAAAAAAAAAAATTAAACTTTGGGGAAGGGCATGACTATCAGTAAATAAATGACAATTGTAGGGCTTCGAGCAGGGCTAGTCAACTGGCGGCACACCAATCATCTTTATCTGGCCCTCCGACTGATTTCTGGTAAAACAGCCTTGCCATCAAATCCCAGAGCGCACTGTGCAAAACTCAGGGTTCATAGGCGTGAGCCACAGCAATAAGCGTTGAGTTTAACAACGCTCAATGACGCGTGCAACAGCATTCAGCCGTCATCAGATGTACAGACCGGAGCGCGTTTAAGCTTTTCTGACAAAAGTTTAGTTACACTGCTTTGATAAACATGGATCGCACCATTTAGGCAAGCATTTGATCAAGTCTTTTTCAATCAAATGTTTTTATTTTTATAAATTACTTTGTTGTGTTGAGTGTGGTGATAAAAACCGAAAGTTCAAAGGAAATGTGCTGAAAAGTTTGCTTTTATTCCCTATTCTCGAAGTGTCAAACAGGCATGTCTTATCTGTTCAGAGACTGTAGGGCTCATAAAAAAAGTGACAATGTAAATCCCTGATTATATTTGGTTCTATATACAGCTGAGTCAGCCCTCTCAATCATGAACAGAATAAACTCAGTTTGTCCTTTGACCAATGATTATCTGCACAAACATCTGGCTTCTGCACTAGCTATTGTGTGCAAATTCACAATACTTGGACTAATTTTTCCCTCACTGAATAGGATAATACTTTAGAGAGAAAATGGAAGACTAGACATTTTTTTTTTTCCCAAAAAGAAAATTGAATTTATTACTTAAGTAAACATGACATTTCTATATGGCCATTGTTTTCATATGTGGATTGATATAGTAAGAGGGCTTTAGCAGATCTAAATGTTCCTCCTCAGCTTTCATAATTTGTAAACAATAGCCCTAAAATTATAAAAATTATCATTGTTTTGTTTTTTTTCTCATGGTAAAGTTGATTTTATTATTTGTTAGTTAAGGGTCATGTTTGTTTTTTCAGTCAGATCTTATGGAGGAACTTATGGCCAGACCTTAAAAAAAATTAACATTCAATATACAGTGTACCCTGTGACTATTTTAATATAAATAAACACACCATATTAAGGGTATTTTTAAGTAACGTGTTACTTGAGATGAAAGTGCTAATTAAAAAAAAAAAAACAGGACAAATGTTGGCCGCCGTCAAGTTTTCATCTGGATAGTCTGGCCCCCACATAAAGTAGTTGACGAGCCCTGGCTTAGAATGTGGAATATTGCACACTGGTCATTAAGAACTGCTGTTGTATGGCAAGAGCAGCGTAACAATTCTATTTTTGTGTTCCACAGTAAAAATGCCAGCATGCAAGTTTGAAATCACATTTGGGAAATATTGACAATGTTTTTTTGTGAACTAGTGCATATTTCAACCGGTGAAGAAATGTACATACCAACTGACAGTAAGACCTAGGGCTTAATTACCTAGATGTAAGGTTTATTACAAAGCATAAACTCTTGGGTAAGGTAATTGAGCAGATGAAGTGTTTTTGATAAAGGAGTTCATAAAGTAGGTGGAGCATCTCAACAGCTTCCCCCTGTGGAGGAGATATTAAACAGCATATCCAGAGTAACCCCGTAACATACAGAAGAGTCAATTTAGAACTTTGACATTAGAAATTTTGAATTCTGAAGGCAAAAGTGGCACAAGGACAGAGATGAAGATTTGATTTGTATATCTTTTTAATACTAAAGAGATGCTAATTTTAAGCTGACTCACCACACATCAATCTTTTCTGGATTTAAAAGAGACCTTGAGGCACATGTATCTGGTCCATTATAAAGTCAACATGTTCATAAAACGCTCGCTCAATACGACAATGGTTTTGACAGGCTCTTCTAAAATTTTAGACACATAATACAATTAGGCTTTATTGAAGGCCAAAATGCCTTGGTCTAACAAATGATGTTTACAATACTGTACTGCATCATTCGTTAACAAACAACAGCAGACTTTATTTTTAGGATCTTAATTTCACAGAAGTCAAATTACATTTAATGTTTATCTTAAACATTTTGACATTTTCAAAGTTTCCAACTCTTAAATTAATGCTTTAATTGCTGAAAAATGCAAAAGCACCAAATCTCCTTTCTTTACTCAGGAGGTAAGCTGTACCTAGCATTTCCCATAAGAGTTGATATTATCTACAGAATGGGACAGATGGTCTGCACACAGGAAGGTTGCCACACATTAAACACATTTAACCGTAAAGCAGAGCTTCTGCCAGGGATCATAATGCCAGGGCCAAATAATGGCCCATAAAATACTCTACCATTCAAAGTCTAAATTAGTTTAACAAATCTTGCAGTCTATACGTTTTCTATTTTGACTTCAGTGGTACTAAATTACTTATTGCCATTTTAAAGATGTCATAATTTTGCTTGTCAGATAAAATCAGTGCATAAAGAGTAATTTCTTCCAGTAAAACAATTATTCAACGTGAAACAAAATGCCTAATACGGAATCATTAAAACAAAGCTATTTTTTTTGACAACTGGACAATAATAACTTATTTCTTTCCATCTTAAAAAAAGTAACCTTTGTTCAAGACTACTGTTGCAATTACTGTAGTATACCAAGACAGCTTCCTTCAAGATGAAAAAAGGTGAGAAGGCAATGAGATATAAAAGGTACTTACTGTGTCTGAGGATTTGTTGGGGTTTGAATGAGAGTTGGAGCTGTGCAGAGAGCTGTGGTTATGGGAATTCTCTTGAGGGGATATACTGGTCCCTGACAGAAAACAAAAAGATTGAATGGAATCAGAAATCATACACCAGGTTAGGTTCTTCCTCAAGGCTGGTAAGCACAGTGCTACTGCTTTTACTGACATATATATACACATACACTTCTGCTTTAAACCTCAAAATCCAATTTTGCATCAGTTATCACTACCCTCAAAACCGATCCTGTACATCAATAGCTCTTAGCACTTGAGCTTGTTATCGCTGCGTGATGCGGAGACATGTACACATATGTATTAATTCAACAACACCCATTCATCACTGTATGAGCCATTTCAGTTTGCACCAGCTCCCTTATTAAACTGATGTGAAATACAACCTCTCAAAAGACCACACTGGCATGTCTTCATGTTGCAAGATTTTGATATCAGTATCAAAGTGTGGATTCAACAGTCATATTGTAATTCACATTGTAACATTAAGAAAACAAGAGTAATCATTTGTAGCTCTGATTTGATCTGGTAATCTTGTTGCAAGAAACCACTCAATTATGAAAACTATTACCGGTAGTTATAACTGTATGGCTATTGTCATAAGGGTATCATTTAATTATCCACAATGATTAGTTCTTTATAAAGTTTGCACAAAAGACCAAACTGAAATACAATAATGTGAACCCAGAACAGGTGTGCTATCAGACAAATTAGAAGTGTTCTGTGATATTACTCATTTAGACAAAACCCTAATAATCAGCAGAGCTGGGGAGAGATGAAGAACAGCATAATGATTTATAATACAGTCACACTCTTGATGCCACATCTGGCACACTCACAAAATCAGTAAGTACCTACAAAATAACTAGAAACAAAACTTCAGGAAGAACACCTAAGATTTAAGATACGAGAAGGGTCAAGAAAGACAGCAAGCCCAAAGTATAAGAACAGCCCTGCAAACCCCCCAGCTAACCATCAATCCTTAGAAAGGGCATTTTAGCTATAGCAAGCTCATGTTGCAGACAACCCTTAGGGCACAGATTATTCTCAATGCGTCGAGAAAAAGGTGTCAGATCAGTGCCAGGAACAAGTAAGAATATAAAGCTACTGTTAGGGAGGAAAAGACTAGATTCTCTGGACAGGTTAGTGGAATTAGACAGTTATTCAGAGTTTTGTCTGAGGCACTTGGTAGCATGTAAACAAGATATACACAAGCTTTTCTGTGTATTCCAGATATTTCTGTGAAATAATGTTTTTTTTATTGGACACACAAAACCTAGAACAGGGGTTTGTCACTTTACATGTCTTTCAGATGGTCTCTTCTAAACTGAGCTGCAAACTGGACCAGATTTCATGCCGCAAGTACAATTAAAGTGTCCAAGTAAAGCATTATTAGAGTGGAGGTTAAGAAAGGAGCTATAAAATAAACACGGCCTTATAAACCCAGTGTTTTGGGAGTCTCTGGAATGGGTGTGGAGGAACCAGAAAACCTTGTTGTGTGTTTGCATTAGGAAAACATGACAAAGAAAATAAAAAAAAATAAATAAAAATAAAAAATTATATATATATATATATATATATATATATATATATATATATATATATATATATATATATATATATATATGATAAAGCAACTAAATCATTAATTAACGGTGTCACTCATTTAGCCAAGTTTAGGTTTTGGAAAATTTAGTGGAATAATTTATATAAATATAAATAAGAACAAAAATAAGTGGTGGTTGGTCTTTCAATCTGGCAAATTTCCATCAACACTTCTGTCTGTGAGACATCTGCTGAAATATGGAACAAGGCAGGCAAGTTCCCCCAACTCCACATTCCATCAACCAGCATATTTAAGATTGAACCATGGATCAGCTGCTGCTGTTTGCACTCATTCTCTTCACCAATTTTATCACAGTAAACTACAAGAAAATATAATATCCAAGAAATTAATTATACTATTTATATATTTCAGCAACCTTTTAACCACATTTCAAGTGGATATTCATCTAGATGCAAGACTTTCGAAATGGCAGATTTGATCAATCTGAACAATGGTTGATGCAAAGCATTTATACCAATATTCATATAATGAATAATGAAAACATTCAATAAAAAGGCACACAGCCAATTAGCAAAATAAAAATATTCATAGTTTTTGTCCTCAGAACAAAGTCTTTATTTTTTTGGAAAATCTGCATTCAAAAATGGAGAATAATCTTCTCCAACCTGGTAAGACTTGCCTTGTCTAAAATCATA
This sequence comes from Myxocyprinus asiaticus, assembly GCF_019703515.2. Classification (NCBI taxonomy): domain Eukaryota; kingdom Metazoa; phylum Chordata; class Actinopteri; order Cypriniformes; family Catostomidae; genus Myxocyprinus; species Myxocyprinus asiaticus. Next base: position 20,155,775 of record NC_059379.1, read on the forward strand.
GTTTTAAAACAGGATAGTCTGTACTTAAATGAGAAGCAGTGTATCCAATAGATATATCAGCCACAACTGTCTAAATAACAACTTAAAATGTAGGCTGCTGCCACATTTTTATTGGAAGATAGCAGATCTTTTCAGCAGCAATATCTCGTCATCCACATATTTATTTCTCAATAAGTAGCTAAATGTTATGTTTAGATTTACTTGCCTTTATACATAATAGTAGTGTTTAGTTAAGACACACATTGTGAAGATGAGAACCATGAAAATTAATATGCCAGCTTCACTGAATAGGAATTCACTGAAGATGTTCTAAAAGGCAGGACTGACTGAACTGGTGTTTTGCAGCATGCTATATTCAACTAGTTAATTAAGAAAATAGAATCAATAATATTCACTGTGAGAAGAGTAAATGAAATAATTTATGCCAAACTCAATATAGTGAGACAGACCTGCAGAATTTTGATAATTCCTTTAAGAAACTGATAACTGTGAAACTAAGTACTAAACTCAAGCGCACTAAGCAATCTATGGAAACCTGTAGCATAGCTTCTGCAGTTAGTTGAGGTTGAAGTCTCATCTTTAGTCTCCTTTCCATGCCTTACATACCAATTTAACTGCTAAATGTCTCTATTTATATCCTTAGTTAGATATAAAAGACCCAACTACTGCATTTAGTAAATGTGAAATAAGTGTGGGTAATTTTTATGACTAGGCCCAGACAGAATATTCTGACTTGCATTCTGTGCAGTGATCTTGGGGGGAAATCTACAGAAATCGGTGTAATGAATTGGAAAAATGGTAAAACAGAGCTGGGAGTACTACACTCTTATTGGTAGATTAAAGCATAATCAAATTAGACCAAATATTGAATAAACATGCAAGGCGTTAGGATGTGTTGAACTTTGTGAAGGATTGATTTTCCAATTCTGCAAAAAATGTCTGCAGAGTCTGCTATGATCTTTTTTATTTATAACTATGACTATAAAAATATCTTTACAGGACTATAAATAATGTGTTCAGAGAGTCTAAGTTAGATTATTTAAAGGTATTTCCATCAGAGATGTGTCTAAATTATTTGCAGAGTTTGTCCTTAACACTGAACATCTACAAAGCAAAAATCATTTCAGCAGCAGAATTTAAAAACTCCACTTCTTTTGCTTTCCATGTGGATCTTGCAGGATATCACAATAATTACATAGGTGATGTAAAAAAAATGTATCATTCACTACACAGGACTGCACTAGCAGTCAAAATTAGACAAAATAGTGAACGTCTCTCAACCATCGAAACCACTCTCCAATGACTTGAGTGTTTTTTCAATCTGCAACTTCAAGCTTTGTTCTTCTTTCTAATCTTTGTCGCATTATTTTCTCCTGCCTATAATGACATATCATATAGCAGAGATGCAGGAAAATGCAGGATGCTTGTAAGCTGTCAAATGTGCAGCTTTATACCAAAGGCAACAATATGCTCAGCATTTACAGCAGACATTTGACTTGTGCTTACAAAGATACACTTATTAACGAATTAAGACTCATTAAGAAAAAAATATAAATAGGCAAAACGACTCAGATCTAGGTCTCTCCTGGTCTGCACTCTTACCTCCTTCTCTGTCTCTTCCCCGGTGTGGGTGGATTGCTTTTGCTCTGCCGTGGCCAGCACTGTCCATGTGTTTATTGTCTGGACTGTCTGATCGCCGCAGCATCTTGCACGGTGGCGTCGCATCGTTGTCACGCATCTTCTCATGTCGGTGATCGGGATGACTCTTGGATGAGTACTTAAGAGTCTGTCAAAACATAACGATCCCTACATTGAACTCTGCAGCACAATTACTCTCTCGCGTGCAGTGCATTCGACAACACACTTACCACTGTATTAATTCATAAATTCATCACGTTTGTGTCATGACATGCTTTGTACGTCATTGCACGACTAAACTAAGCACAGGAAACCCTATAACCATCACTCTCCCAGTTTTATATATAATCCAACATCTCATGATAGTCTACACGACGATTACAATCGTTAAATTGAGATTTGGTTGAACTCACTTGAAACTATGAACTCGATTGTTTATACATAATCTCGTCATTTGATTAGCATATAAGTATCCGACAATAGAATTGATGAGGGGAAAAAACGTTTTTTTTTTTTTTTTTATAATTGTATTCTAGCTGTAAATATCTGACAGACAGGCCTGAGCTAGCCACTAGCAAGCTAACGTTAGCCTGTTAAACTCGCTAGCACCATAGAGCTCAGTTAAAACATGATAAACTCAACGGTGTATTGACCATGTTCAACGCAAATCTATGTTTATAATGTAATATAAATGTGTGTGTCGTTTTAAGTCGAACTCGTAGCGAATGAGGCACTTTTCGGTGAGGCCTATACTGCCTCAAAAGCCTGCACTAGATTTACCCCCTTTTAATCTTATTTGTTGCAGATCTACCTGATAGGGCTGAGAATCCCTTCGGTCGGTGCACCTACAAAACAAAACCAAGAGACAGAGAGGAACCGTTAAATACGATATTCATTGGCAGTGACAGAAATTGCAACAGCTGAATTGGCTTCCTTAAGTTTCTACTTATTTTGGTTTGGCTAAAAATGGCGGATTGTCAAAGCGGAGAAGGAAAAGGAGGAAAATCGGAGTATAAAACAGAGCTCTTTACCCATCGCCGAGTCTTGGTTGTTTCCTTGCATACATTACCATCAATGCCGTGTTAGTGTGTGTGAAGTAGATGTGAAAGATTGGCGACTAATTTTGCTTTTGGAGTGGGCTATCGTCGTCTCTATGGCATATATTCTTTCAATAGTTCTGGCTAGTGGAGTCGCTCTTCGCCTATGCTAGTCTGAAGAGCGCCCTCAGTCCAACTCCCACTCACACACACACCGAACTCTGCCCCTATCTACAGCACAGCGAATCTCAGCCTCCCTCACGCTCCTCAATCCGGGCTATTTAAGTCAAGTTCGGCTAAACTCGGCTACTGTCGATTAATATCGCAAACAAACTTTATTGCTGTAAGTTCTGACCAACTATTTTTTGCTGGGCAAGCATAGTGAGTGGCATTTTCCTAGACAAGTCTGATAAAGTTCAGCCCGTGTTAGAAAAACAAACAGAGTGTCTTAAATATTAATTTATTCTATTGCAGTTGTTGTCAATGCTTCCACTTCGAGAACTACACCTTGGTAGGTTTGCACCAGCTGTGCGTAAGGTCTACTAGTTAGTTTGTAACTAAGTCAGTGCTTAATTTGGTTGCACAATCTGTTCTTAAGGCAAGACTTAACTAGTAGGTCGTTACCTCCAGCAACTCCAAAGCTTTGAAAACCATTGCACTGTGTAGTGAATATAATGTCTTTGCGCTCTTGTAAAGTATATTTGAATTATCGTGTACTTAGTATACCCCTGGCTTGTTTATAATAAATGTAAAAAAAATAAAAAACAAAATAAAATCGGCTGGTTAGCAGGTCCCTGTTAGCACCTGCTGGTAGATGCTGGAATTACACCACCTGATGGCAAAAAACATGTTTCTCCATAGACAGCCATTCAAAAGTAGCCGTGTTTTATAACGAAATACAACAAAAATCCAAGCAAAATAAATAAATAAAGACTAGTAGGCCGTAAGCTCTCTGTAATGTAATGCCTAGTTGCATAATATGACGTTTACCTGTATTGATCCAATAAGCAGCCTTCAAATTTGTACTCAGAAGTGTTAAACAGCTGAACTCAAATTTGATCTTGTTACGGTTGATGTTCAAACCTTGTTTGCTCACGTAACTGTCAGCTGTAATAAATTATATCCCCATTAAAATACGATACGTAATAAAACAAGATTTCATTAATGATATATTTAGCTTATGTAAATAACAATATTCAATAACTATCTAAAATGAATAAGGGACAGTAAATAAATAAATACTAATACAAGAAGCTGGAAAAATAGACATTTATTTATTTTAATATCTATTTCGTGTATGTTGAAATTTGACACTGTACACAGGAAAGTGCACCGTTAGATCGGTTGCTAAAGAATTTTTTTACATAATGTTTTCTCCCGTAAATGTAAACGAGTGTAAGTCAACATCATACTGTATGTCGAAAGGACTGAAGCCTGCCAAAACATGAGCCTTGATGCCATTAAGTAAGTCTGCTTTTTTTATTCCATCCGTTAATCCTGGTCGGAATCTTCCGTAAATATTTAGTTTATATGTAGGGTTACGTCCTACCTAAGTTTAATTGTGCAACGCTCAAATATTTAGTAGTTTGTAAATTGTGAATTAGTGCCCATTTACGCCACAACTAGGCTAAGTTGTAACTTACGTATAGCTGGTGCAACCGGCCCCTGATGCAGTAAGACGACTCACACGCGCGCACTTTTTTAAAAATAAAAGCAAACAGAGCACTGCTGGTATAAAATGGAAATACATGCAACAGATGGCTCCCTCCTGTTGATATGAATGGTGCCCAGAGAAATTCAAAACATTTATGAATTTGAGGAACATTTATTTCACAATTTTTTTAAATTTTTTTTTTTTTATTCACACCATTCCAGTCAAAACTCTACATAGTCCAATGTTATGCCAAAAAATGAAAAGTGTGTGTGGACAGCAATGTTCAGGACATTTGATTTTCAAAGTCTGAGCCATTCCAGAGCTCTAACCCTCTTCCTCCAGACAATTTCTTCAAAGCTTTTGCTGTGTGCTTGGGACATTATAATGTTGTGCTGTGATTTTTGCGAAAGAGCTTAACTTTGGTCTCAATCCCAAAATCTTCTTCCAAAAGGTTTCAGATTTCATCCCATGGCTAGCCTACTAGCAAGCTTCAGGCATGTTGGACTCTCACAAGTTGTGTCACATTTGTGTTCCTGATAGAAAATCTCCCCAGACAGAAGTGACAGAAGTTATTGGTGATCCAGCTATTTTTACTCCCACTTCATTGCAACAGTAGACTGTATAGTGTTGGGAATTAAACTAAACCTTTTCCAATATTTGCATTGTTTCCTAACAACTTGCTTTTGAATATCCATACAGCATGTTAGTCTTCATGACTGCAACAGAAATAATCCCACAATTATTACAACATTAGAAATAAAACAGTCCATATCTGCAGCTTTTATGACATTATGCTGTATGTTAGGAAAACTGTGTAGAAAACAGAATTTGCCTTACATAAGTGTTATCTCTCTTGTTGGAGACAGCACACTGTTTTTCTAACAATGGAATGGAAGCAGATGCATCAGCACATTGGTTGTCTGTGCACTTTCATTTGATATCCTGGGCACAGATGGTGTCTCTTTACAGATACATTTTCCAGAATGCGTACACTTGCAAATACAACATGGCAAATTATTACTGTAGGATACTAAAGTAATGCCAGTTAATCTTTGTTTAAGCTTTTGTTTGTCAAAATAAAACATCTAAGTACTTCTTTCCATGTAAGGTTTGCCCACTTATTAGGCTTCATAAACAAAAATAAAAAACAATATGCAAATAGACACTTGCCTTTGGACCAATGCATCTGTCCCCCTTATGTCCCCTGTTGTGTGATAGTGAATAATAAATCCAAGTTCAGTTTACATTACTTTTCAATGACTGTCCTAAGACTTCTTCAAACTTTTGCGTGCTACATTGATTTAAAGAATTGCACTGTTAGTATTTAAACAAAATGTTAATGTTGTGCACTAAGAAAGGCAAAATGTTATAGCCTCATGCACAGTGATTTTATTACTATATTTCCAGGTTTTCTAATTACCCCCAAAACACTTATTTTAATCAACATTGTCAAAAATAAATTTCACCAGTCCTTTGCTTATGTTGTTTAAATTAGGTGTAAATTAGGTCAATCAAATGTTTGTTGTATTTGTGAATTGCAAGCTGGTGGGGTAAACTATTAGTTACTACAGTATATTAGATTATTATTTATTTTTTTATTAATACAAAATACCAATTTAATATTATGATCACAAGGGGGTGCTATAGTAATATTTATTTAATGGTGTTCTAATATTTAGCGCCATCCTGACACTGCATTGCTCATGTTTTTATATTGGACTCTTTATGCATGCCAGAATAAAGAACAGCTCTGATCCACTGTCTTTTTCTTGTCTTTTTTTGTCTTTTGCTTTGGTAGCAAATAATTAATCTTTCTTTCTTTCTTTCATTCACCATTGCCGATGACATTTCAATGGATCTTTGTTTCTAAACAGAACAACTGAACATTTTTCAGAGTGATTCAGTCCTTTAGAGACTACCCTTCAGTTGAAGCCATCAGGCATTGTCTTATTTCAAACCTGTCAAACCAGCCCGAGATATACATTTACTCACTAAAGTAAACCGACGAGGACTAGCGTGTTGAGACGGATCAAATCAAGTTACTAGAAAGATATTCAAATGGCAAAAACCTGGAGGTCATATGCTCTAAAACAAGTATGACAAGTGTCCTTTCAGCGGAACTCTTGAAGAAAAGCTGTTCATTCATCCCTGAAAATTACACCTATCAAAAGTTCACTCCATTCACAACAACAACAGAAATGTGTTTTAATAAAGTGACCTCTTATAATAAACCATAACTTCACAGAGTATAAGAGCAGGTGTGGCATATGATTGATTATGAAATAGCCAGTTGGATTTCAGGGTTACACTTTGGTCCCGCCCCTCTCAGCACACTGTCCAATCAGGAAAAGGATTACTTCCGCCCGCTTGCTTCGTTTGAACGCAGATTGTACGAGGCGAAGAAAACACTTTGGACGTGAAGACCTACTTAAAATCTGGTATATTTTACTGATTCTTATTTTTTATATTTTAAAATCAAAGTGAAGACAAGTTTTTCTCGGTTGTGACGACTCAAGAGTCTCTTAAGAACCCAAAGGCGTCTTGACTGGACTTTCCAAACGATACACATCCCGAGTGAGTAAGAACTTACCTTCATGTACTACAGCAGAAACATCTACGCCATTCTTTACTAATAAAAACAAAATTAAGCACCCAAAATGTTTTACTTCTACATAGGGAAGTTTCAAAAGAATGTCTTCTTTTGAAACTCCAGTATTGACCCGGTTCATTGTTTTTGTGTGTGGGCTGCACTTGACAGCGCGAGCTCCCCTTGTCGTGTGCACCCGACCATTACCTTGAGCCAAACTGGACACATAACAACAGTATAACGAAGCTTAAAGTAGTCTTCTAGCTCTGATATGGGGAGCCGAATAGCTTTATTTCAGCAGGAGCGTGTAGACGCGGAGCTTGACACTGACATCACCGGGTGGGTTAGTTCAGAGCAACAGGGTAAGCTCATCATTCACCAGTAGTGCTCAGCTGCTGGGGTTGGCTTGACATGCTCGATGAAATATCATAAAGTCAATTTGTTTTCAAGAAGATTAGACGGTTTATTTCATTTCGCTCAGTGCTGCTACTTCAGAATTGACAAAGTGAAGCCTTGTGCTGTTCACTGTCACTTTACAACGTAGACAGTACACTATACATTATGCGCAATCTGCTGTTTCGAAATGAACATAGTAATACAAATCAAAGTTAAAGGCACGGTCTGGATGGTATGTTTGCCAGTTCATCACTCTTCAATGTTCAATGTTGAGCATATTGTTGCCTTTGATATAAAGCTGCACATTTGACAGCTTACAAGCATCCTGCATCTGCATTGAACTGGCTCTGAAAGTCTGTATTAACATAATGTAAATAAACTAACTTGTGTGAGTGGGAAAGCAGAAATGATCCCATGTAAAAAAAACAAAAAGAAAAGGCTACTGTGTTTTGGCAAGTTTTCACAACGTAGCCTTGAGTCTAAGATTGGTCCACCCCCCTGAAATCTACCTTAGCAACAAGCAGTTATAGTTGATCAATAAAAATAAAGAAATAGGGACGTCCCTAGCAACTAGGCCAATTTGGTTGCTTAGGAGACCTGGCTGGAATCACTCAGCACGCCCTGGATTCGAACTCGCAACTCCAGGGGTGGTAGTCAGCGTCTTTACTCGCTGAGCTACCCAGGCCTCCCACTAATTGTTGTTTTTTCACTGTTCTGATTCATCAGTGCTTTTTTACTCATACTGTGATAAAAAAACAAAACAGATATTCAGATATTTATCAGTAAAGTGAATGGCCGCGTTGAACATCTAGTGAGGCACAAATGGCATGATGGAGGAGGTGGGAGCAGGTGTGCTGGCCAACAAGGATCTTGCACCTCCCTAGGAGGGTTAGAGCAATCAATACCCACCTACACACACACACACACAGGCTACTCCAAACAGCTAAATAGCATCTGTCAGACCTTTTTCCACTGCATGAAAATGATTATCATATTAAGGGTTTACATTAAGAAAAGACCTCTCATAGGCTGTCATCCAAGAGGCACGGAGTGTCATACAATAGGATTCAGGATGAGCTTCTTATATGTGTCACATACATGACTTAACTGTGAAAGAGAAGGCGAGTATCACTCCAGATGGCAGCACTTTCTTAATGGAAAAAAGTGAGAAGTCTGACATAACCTTGGTTGGATTTGCTGTCTTTTTCTTTTGATAATCATATCAAAATAATTGTGTGATGAATCTATTTTATTAGCCAGAGCAATTGTGATATTGTAAACTGATAAAGTATTCAGGTAATGAAATGAATATGAATGCACCACAACTTTTGTTCAAATAGGTTCAACTTCTGAGAGTTTTCTCAGTCCTGTTGGCAGGCGGGAAACGAAGGAGTCAGTGGTTTGTTTGAGACCTGCTATCTGCTGTGTGAGATATCGCTGCTCAGAAGTGCCCTGTCTGCACTCTTTCTGACTCCCCTTTTCTTGACCTCTTTACACTCTCACTTGTCATCTCACAGTGTCAGAGGCTGCCGTTGCGCTACATGTCCTGATCGTTCACTCATCTGATGGCTGTAACCTTTAAGTTAGTAATTAAATACTAGAGACGGAACACAGTGCCTTGTAGTGTTGAGTTTGAGTCCACCTTAGTCAAGTCAGAGTAAAGTCAGAATCAGTAAAAAAAAAAATGTATCCCCTTTTCTCCCAATTTGTAATGCCCAATTCCCACTACTTAGTAGGTCCTCGTGGTAGCGCGGTTACTCACCTCAATCCAGGTGGTGGAGGATAAGTCTCAGATGCCTCCACTTCTGAGACCGTCAATCCACGCATCTTATCACGTGGCTCGTTGTGCATGACACCACGGAGACTCACAGCATGTGGAGGCTCATGCTACTCTCCATGATCCACGCACAATTTACCACGCACCCCACTGAGAGCGAGAACCACTAATCGCGACCACGAGGAGGTTACCCCATGTGACTGTACCCTCCCTAGCAACTGGGCCAATTTGGTTGCTTAGGAGACCTGGCTGGAGTCACTCGAACTCGCGACTCCAGGGGTGGTAGTCAGTGTCAATACTCGCTGAGCTACCCAGGCCCCCAAGTCAGAGTCTTTAAACAAACTCGGACTCAAGACCGAGTCATATCAGGCCGAGTCCGAATTAATCTGTTCATGAATCTGAATTAAAATTGTAACCGTAAACTCAACATCAATATTTTATGCTTATTTTAAACTTCACAGCTAAGAAAAACAGTTTGTCAATATAAATGTAACAAAAACATCTCTGTTGCCTTTCATATATACATTTTATGATTAGTATCCTGCTGAACAGACTTCAAAGTGGTTTCAGAATGAAAGCATATGCTTTAGGTGTATGAAGACAAAACCGTTCTTCAACACACTTCTTATTGCGTTCTGTTGACATTTAAATTATTTGTTGCTTTTTCCCCTCCACTCAAACATACACCAAAGAAAGTGAAAGCTGCTTTAGTCATTACAACCAGGGTTTTTATTATTTCGAATTTTAATTTAGTTTTTATTTCTACTTCATGTTCAATTTGTCAATTCAATTTAATTTAGTTGTATTTAAAATTATCCCTATCTAAAGAACTTATACATACTGAGATTTCTTTCTGAATCTTTCTTCTCTATCTGCCGACTGATTTGGGAAAATACATACTGAACAAAAGAGTCAACACAGTAGTAATTATCACTCACTGAGAAGTTCCGTCTCACGATTTGACTGCAAATGCTACATCTAAAAACACTGGAAAAGCCCACTGCTAATATTAGGGCCATGTCATCCCGGACATGATTTTCTAGTTAATTTGCGGGAAACCGCACAATGCAGGGCAGTTCTGCATGCTGCTTGTGTATCTAAATCCCTGATGCCTCTGTGCGTCTCGCAGCTGCTGCCCCAGAAGATAAAAAAAATAAAAATAATAATTGATATTTGCTTGAGCGGCAGCCACGTTGGTCTGCAATCAGTCTGAAATCTTTAAATACCAACCAAAGAAAATTTCTTTAACCGCAAAAACATGGAGAATAATAATTTTGAGTCATAAATTTAACAGAATTGTCCTTATGTAGGCTAAAAAAAGATTTGCATAAGTTACCGGTGGTTTACAATAAAAATCAAATACAAATTTAAATTAAAACATCATATACAACTAAATTCATCTCATAGTTTAGCTTAATACACAAACTCTGTCATCGAATAATACATTTATTTTATAGTCTATAATTAAATTATAAACAAAACATTCCACTGCCCAAAATATCCTAATATTTTATTGTGCATGGTTGAATGTTGTGAATGGTGGACAAATGCTGTAAAAGAATGTATTTTAAGCAGCTCATCAATGCTTTGAAAATAGTCAATCAATAATAAATAGGTGCTGTTTATCCGTTTAGAGTTGCTGTCTGCTTTAGTAATTACGCTTTTTTCCCCTGACGATTTAAAAAGTTACACAGTCAATTCATCAAGCTAATATGGACCAGTTCAAGCTGACCACAAGAGACTACAGAAGCCTACATGTGTAGATACATTATGCCTAAAAAGACTTAATATCCAATATTAATACTATTTTTATGTATTTTTAATTCTGTATGCTGTTTTTAGTAAACTGTAAGAGACATGACGTGGGTGACTTGACTTAATGAAGTTCTTGATTTTATGTTTTTAACTACGATGAAACAATGCGAGCACCATCTCGGCTGCACAAACGGCACATGCAATTTTACCAGTTCTCAGGTCCCGTGTCATGTGAAACTGCCTTGTTTAGTTTTTATTACATTGGATACATACCCATCTTTATGTTTTCGTCAAGCCAGCCACCTCGGTAGGCGATGTTATACAGTAGTCTCTGTAGTAACATTTAAGCGTATTGGTTGACTGATGAGTGTGCCTGTGCACATGCATATGTGTGTGTGTGTTTGCTTAAACACAGTGAAACAACTCTGGCTATGTCTATGACTTCAGGGGCTAATACAGCTACATGCAGACAGAGATGTGTTCATTAATTTCTGTTTTGTTATTTATTAATTTTTTTTCCATTGCATCACAAATGTCATGGACTCGGCTGGAGTCCCAAAGGCTCGAATCCGAGTTAAGTCTGTGTAAAAATGCATTAAAAATGCATAAAATCCATTAAAATTGGACTTGTGACTCAGACTCGAGTCCGAGTCCAAACTCGAGTACATCAACTCTAATAGCTTGTGTGTTTAACTTAAGTCTTCAGAGGGTAGTTAACATACCCTTTTCTGAGTCTAGAATGCACAAAGTTCCCTACATTAATTTGAATTCCTTGTATAATGTGTACTGATGGGACAGAATATTTTCTTTGTAGGTCCTGCTGGTGATATATAAAAGAAATATCCCCCCTTGATGTGGAGAAGAAGTCACCCACAGTTTGAGATGAAACAGGATTGATGTGCTTGTCAGTAATAGCCACTTTACCAGCTGGCTTTGATAGACTTGGTTACAGTTAGGGCTGCACCTAACGATTATTTTTCCGATTAGTCGATTAATCTAATGAGTAATTTGCCGATTATTCTAAAGATTTTTTATATTTATTACTTGATTAATATAACAATTAATTAACCCAAAATAAATATACAAAACTTGTCTCATTAATATTTCAATATTTTATTAAATCATCTTCTCTTAAACACAAACAAATGTACCAGAAACAAAGTGTGCACTGCAGGGCATTATTCTGCAACAAAAAACAGTGTTACTATGAATGCAAACTTTAATACAGTGAAAAGGATACTATTAGCATAACATAAATATATATATATATATATATATATATATATATATATATATATATAAATAAAAATTTCCAACATTCTTTTGAATGTCCATGTACTAAAATAAAATATTTGATGCCATGAGTGTACCTTCATTTACTATTACTATTATTTTGAATGGCCGTGGAAAATGAAGCAATGTGATAATTTTACCTGGTCACAAAAAGTAGTCTGTTAATTTACCTGATGAACTTTCACCTTTTGCTGACCCTTTATGCTTCGCAGAGCTAATGTGTGCTTCTAAATCACTTGCACCTTTATTAGCAACTGACACATAAGTGCCGGCTTTACATGTCATACATTCTGCTTCCCACGGATCTCGACCTGGACGAAAGCATGGGAATTTTTGTACAAATCTTCTGTAAATTTGCAATTTGTTAGGGCATTGTTTCCACTCAGCTGTCATTTGCTGCTACTGTCATGCAACTGTTTGATGCCGAACACAACAGCGCTTTGCGCGTTCACGGAGAGATTGACGGGCAGGAATTTGGCCAATAGTTGCCGCAAGCCTCTTATAATTGACCAATTGGTGTGCGAGAAGACGGGACTTACAAAGAGGGGTTAAAGCAATGCAAATATGCGTGCACACACAATGAAGTATTAGACCAGATGCACATCATAATGCAACTAAAGCCGAATCCCTGACATTTTCGCAAATTTAGAAATCCCGGCCGGATGCTTTTTTAAGGTACGAAAAAGAGGACATGTCCGGGAAAAAGAGGACATATGGTCACCCTACGTTAGCAGCGGTGCAGAAATGACTTTTAACATGGTGGCAATGAGGAAACATTTAGAAAATCAATTTAAAGTGACTACTAACAGAAACACGTGTTGTAATACTAATATGTCATGCTTGGGTGGGGACAAAAAGTAAACAGGACTTACGGTGCTGCCTTGCTGCCGTCTTGACAAAGCGCTCTGGGATGCTTTCGCTTCAAATGTTCGTTCATAGGCAGTTGTACTGCTGTGATGAGCCATTTCCAATTTGCATAGCTTACACAGCACCACATTGTCGGGTCTCTGGCTAAAATACTCCCACGCTTTAGATGATCGTAGGTGAGTTTTTTTTTAGCTGAAGCTTGGTCTTTGGGGGAATCCATACTTAAACCGGGCGCTGCCATTTTAATTACTCCATTGCGACGCGCCGACGCATGTTATGCAAATCGACGTATTTCTGTAATCGATTACGTCGATGAATCGTCCCAGCCCTAGTTACAGTGAGGCACTTACAATGGAAGTGAATGGCACCAATCAGTAAACGTTAAAATACTCACTGTATTACCATAAGTATAACCACAAGATGTAAATAATATGCATGTTAACATGATTTTAGTGTGATAAAATCACTTACTAACCTTGTGTAAAGTTATATCCAATTTTACAAATTTGTTGCCATGACAACATGACGCCATAAACCCTGTAATCCGGTAAAGAAAAATGTAAACAATTTACAGCTCAAATATTATGTTTTAACAGAAGAATTAATGTAAGTGCTTTTTAAAAATGATAAGCTTCACATTTCCGCCTTTAAACCTTTCAAAATTGGCCCCATTCCCTTCCATTGTAAGTGCCTCACTGTAACCTCGATGTTTGCTTTTTAAAGAAAAAGAAGGATGAGTCTAAATTATTTTTTTGGTAATTATCATAATGCAACAAATGCTGTCAATTAAGCTTAACTTGTAGTGAACCCGTAATATTCCTTTAATACAAACATGCACGCACTGTTATTGCTTTATCAACATAAATTGCGAAAAGGCTGTTCTGGGATTTATCAGGAAAAGAAACATTGAGGACTGAGAGACAAAATTCCACTGTTACTCCAGTTTATTTCTTGACAAAAGTCTACGAATAATCTGTTTGGCTATTGATGTGCCATCTAACTTTGCTATCTCTCATAGCTAACTACCTCTGGAGCTGTTTCTTCCTCATCTGGTGGTGGATTTCGCTCTCTCTTCTTGAAAAATTGGTCATTCACTTGTCCGAGTAAAAAAAAAAAGTTACTTGTCCGGAGAAAAAAAAAGACATTTAAGTTACATGCTCAAGTAACATGTCAAAGTTTCTGTTGTATGTTCCCTAAAATTACGACTGATGCCCAACCTAATAGTGTACTTATGCAATCAACTCAATTCTCTGCGACAGAAATGTAAACTGCACTGGGTAGGGGAGGAGGCTATTGTCATATGGTCATTATTTTATGTTACGTATGGTAGTCAAATAAAGATAAGCCTCCATTGCCACCATTAACAGCAGGGATGCTCATCTATGGAATGAGATCTACTTTTTCATCATGTTATTGCAGCAAGATCTACAATATACAATATTGGCTATACATTATCACAATAACAACATTTCAGTAGTTGGTAGTGAAATTTGACGATTCTCAACACCAGCTTTAATACCACAACAAATAATAACACTAACTAATATGTTAATTATAGAAGAATGGTTTCAAGTTCTTAAATATTCAGGACTAGTAAACAGTCAGTAATAAAATAACAATAAAAAACAATAAAAAAACTATTTCTATGAATAAAAATAGATTAAAAATAATAGAACAAAAAATACAAATTAAGAAAATTCAGTGCTTTTACAGCTTTAAAAGTTTTTAACAGCAGTAGGCTATCAAGTATTCAAGTAAACATTCAGAATGAAATGCAACATAAAACAACTACTGGTCTTCAATATATAATTATAATACATTAATACTTTTTAGAGCTACTAAAGTTACTCAGTCAAGAGCAGTGAGTGTTTTCTTGTTATGGTTGTTTGATTATTATAATGACACACAAGACAGCAGCAGGTCTATTAGCTTACATTTATACTTAAAATCTGACATGAATACAAATCCGCTTTTTTCTCTGCTGTTTAAGTTCACTTGAGACATCACTATCTGTGTTTACATGAATACCTCACCAAGACGGGCATTTTGGTGGAAATTTGAAATATATTTGACCATTCAGGTGCGCATTAGCACGAGCATTTTCGGAACACGCGCATGTTCAGCACACACACATACGCCGCTTGTCAATCAAACGGTGCAGCTGTTACTAGATCGCTAGTGAATTATAAAATTACAACAGACTGGAAGTGAAAGATGCTTTGCCGAAGGAACAGCGCAAAACACAACTTTAGAGATCTTTTATGTTATTATGAGAAGTGTAAAAATATTTTCAGTTCATTATGAAACTGTGGCGGACAACACAGTCTAGGTAATTATTGGGAAACACTGAAGGGTTGCATATTGGCACAGTGGATGCTGACAGGAGTCTTGGTAGTAGCAGTTTGTTTAGTCAGTTGCCGGGAAACCTAACTGCTGTATGTGTGTGGGTGCTGGGGTTGTGTATGCTGACAGTGGCAGAACAGGTGTCTTATGTCTGGGTCTTAGCTGCCCCAGTGTGTGGCCCTGCATTACTGGCATTCCTATGTTTTTGTTTCTGTAGTGTTTAGGCCAAAGCTGAGGGAGGAGAGGTCTTGGAATGTGATGTGAGGAACTTTGGGCTGTGGCAAACATTTAGCTTCAGCTTTAAACTGCAGCACATATCGTATTTATTTCATCATGCAAGGTGAGATTTACAGACAAACAAAAACTGACATCTCCAATCTGATGAGCAAACACCCTTCTTCTGTGTCACTAATAGTCAAAGTCACATTTAAGACAAGGCAGGTCACTTGAAGACAGTGTTCCGGATGCCTCCGGGCAACCTGTGGGAAGCTATTTTCTATGAATACAAACTACTGCTTCAATCTATTTGAATGGGGAAAGACTGAAGTTGGAAAAAAAAAAAGATTGGTCAAGGTATAAAAGCAAATAACATTTGATCAGCAATAAAATCTGACAACAATCTTATAATAAATTGTGCTTCTTTAGTTCTGATCATGCTTAAAAAAAGCTGGTCCAGCTATTGTGCATGTGCATTCTTGATGAAAACTGGCTATAAAAAATGTGATTGCCTTTTTAACTGTAAGCAGGGACTTCCATTCCTAGAGCCTCCATATTCATGGTTACTGTTTCTCCAATTCATAAGGATACCAGTGACTCTTCTAATAGTGCAACAGCTGTTTCACTCACATTTCACTCACCAGTAATTTTGTAGTTTAGTCGTTAAGTGTTCAGCAGCGATCCTTTCACAGCAGAGATCAGACTCTGCTGCTAAAGAAGCACTCTCAACAGATCTTAAAAAATGCTCCATACCACCTTCATTAACAAATGGCAAACTGAATGGGATCAGTGCACAACAAACAAACTACATGTAATCAACCCTATAGTGGGAAAAAGATATTTTACTTGAGCATTCGCTGGGACCAGATCATTTACACCCGCTGCAGAACAGGACATTCCAGACTTACACATACGTTTTTAATATCAGACGAAGATCCACCATTATGCACCTCATGACAAAGTCCACTGTCTCTGAAGCATATTTTGTTTGATTGTGCTGGTTTTATTTCTTTTAGGAAATTATTTTACATGGCAAACACTTTTGAAGAGATTTTTTAACAAAATCAACCCTGAATCAGTTTTAGAATTTTTATCGAAAATAAATTTTAAAAACCTTACATAGGTTTTTAATATCGTACCCAGAAATTCATTTTAACTTGTTTTTCACCATGAAAATAGCCATGGAAACTTGCATGGCGTTAAATTGCAAATTCACTCACTCACAGCAGAGATCCTTTCACAGCATGTTGAGAGTAAAAGTTGTTCTGTGTAATGTGAGTTCAAGACGAGATCCACGCAACCCATTTGTCATTGAATACTGTCTCTTTTAATACCCTTTCTTTACAGTCAGTTATTGATAAAAAAAAAAAAAGAAAAAAAAAAGCTTTTAAATCTAATCATGCATCACAAAGATGAGGTAAAGCCATTCAAGTCCTATCTAGTTAACACGCACTCAAAAAAGGCGTTGTTTACAGAAATGCAGACAGCACCGGATTTAGCACGTGTTCAACAAATCAGTGTAAATACTTGTAAATAGTACATATTATGTAATTTAACAATAAATATGTAACAAAAATAATATATGAAATATAATCTCTTATTTATTGATTGAATACATTTATTTGTTCATTTTTAAAAAGCCAAAATGTCACCAAAATGATGTAAAAGTAATAAAATATAATTAGTAAAATTGATATTTTCCTAATGTACCTAGTTAAAAGGTCCCCTGTATAATTAACAGCATTAGCAGTCTAATTTCTTTTATATGTAAGCAAACGGGACATTATAACTGAAATAAACCTTTATGAATTTAATTGAATCGTATCGAGAGCTTGAGAATTGGAATCAAATTGAATCGGAAAATCTGTATCAATACCCAGCCCTAATTACTAGATGTTATTATTGTTAGCTGTATAGCTACACTTTGTACTTTTAATCTTAGCTTCTTACCCACTAGAATCTCTTGCCAAAATAGTTTGTTCCTGTATTTGGTCAGCTTTTAGTTTAACTTTTGTTAGTTATTCATCACTTAGGAGTCAAGCCAAGGGCCTTACTAAAAGATACATTGTGAAAGGGGAACTCCGAAACTCTCAATTAATTCATGAATACTTGGTCAGTTTTGAACCTATATAACACAGTGTGTTATATAAAATATAACACAGTTTATTTTGGATTTTGGATTTTGTTGCATAATTCCCATAGTTCCATTTATGTTATTTCATAGTTTTGATGACTTTACTATTATTCTAAAATGTGATTAAAAAATTATAATAAAGTATGAGTAAGTGTTTCAAAACTTTTGACCGGTAGTGTAAATTCTATTGGACCTCCTGTAGATTGTATAGGCTTGGTCTTAAAGACACACCCACCTGCTGGCGATACCAATCAGAAGATGGAGACACAACCCATGTTTTTTGGAGGTGTGGTATGATCCAAGAATATTGGTTGAAGGTACAGAGTTTTGTGGGTGACATGTTGGGCACTCAAATTTCATTTTGCCCCAGACTCTGTATTTTGGGAGATGGGGCGGTCATAAAATTGGGGGATAAACATATAAAAAATTGGGTTTTGACCAGTGTTATGATTGGTAGGCAGGTTATTTTAAGGGGATGGAAGTCGAGCACCCTCATTCCCGGAGTGGTGTGCGGAGATGGGGATGGAGGGGTCAAGCAGAAGGATGGGGGTTAAGAATTTGTTTGATAGGAAATGGGGCAACTACTTAGTGTTTTTGGGGAGGGGCAGTGGAGAGAGTAGTTTAGTTTTAATTATACATTATTATTATTATTTTATAAATATAATATATATATATATATATATATATATATATATATATATATATATATATATATATATATATATATATATTTTTTTTTTTGTTTTTTTTTTTTTTTTCCTTTTGTTTTTTTTTGTGTGTGTATTACTACTGTGACCACAGGGGTGTTCGTTGGGGGTCAGGGTAGGATGGTTGATTGGGAGGGGTAATAGTGGGGGTTAAATGTGGTTCAATATATATACATTACCAGTCAAAAGTTTTGAAAAACTTACTCATTCTTTATTATTTAGTTTTTTTCACATTTTAGAATAAAAGTAAAGTCATCAAAACTATGGAATAATATAAATGGAACTATGGGAATTATGTTGTGACTAAACAAAATCCAAAATAAATCAAAACTGTGTTATATTTTAGCATCTTCAAAGTAGTCACCCTTTGCCTAGAATTTGCAGACATGTACTCTTGACATTTTCTCAACAAACTTCTTGAGTTATCACCCTGGGATGCTTTTTAAACAGTATTGAAGGAGTTCTCATCTATGTTGGGCACTTATTGGCTGCTTTTCTTTATTATTCAGTCCAAGTCATCAATTTCAAAAACGTTTTTTTATTTTTTTTTTAAATTAAATGTTAGTTTTATAATAAAATAAATTAATATGGTGGCACAGTTATATTTTTGTCTACAAAACTAATTTCAAACATTTAAGCATACGCCTTCGGATCAAAAGATTTTTAAGATCATGAGAAACATTTCAGTCAAGTGTTTCAAAACTTTTGACCGGTAGTGTATGTTGTTTTTTTCTTTGTGAGATGTCTATGAATCAAAAAAAATGTTAATTGAAAAAAATAAATAAATAAAAAGAAAATAGTGGCAGGAAGTAGACATGGAATTCAGCCCATGCACTTTGAACTTCTCTTCATATATGAGCCCATTTACTTCGGACCAGTCATGTCTCTGCCTCTTCAGCACTTCCTGTGAAAGTTAAGCCCAGTCAGGCTGTAAAGAAGGTGCTTTTTGAGACATGAAGTTTAGGTAACTAATACAACATTAAGCCTGTAAGCTCTGCTGAAGGATGGCACCACGTTGGATAAATGGAACTTCTTCATGTAAAGCCTCTGATAATGCGTTGGTCTATTCCATATCCAACCATGATCAGAGTCCTAGACTTGTTTCTGCTGAAAATCGATGTGTGTTTATGGCTCAATCATAAGGACTGCCTGATAGCCCGGGGCCACTATGAGAGTGATTCAGGCCAGTTGCTAGAGCTGTTACTTGCCTGATCAGGCCAGTGCTGCACTTATAATGTTAGTGCAAGCAGACAACAAGTGAGAGAGCACAAAAATTACACGGAGCAAACACAGTATATATATGAGTGAGCACATACTGGACACGGTGAGGCACAGTCGCATGAGTGCACATGAACGTGCAGATACCTAGCGTGCTCTTCTAGAACTGATCTTGCTCTGTTCCAAGTGTCTTTGACGCAACTATTACCGATGTGTTGAAAATTCCAGGAAAAAAAACCCCACTTCATGAATTTCGGAGCAGGATTGCACATAATTATCCCTGCACATTCCATGTTCACAGTGCGGAAAATTTCCATTTTTTGTTTTTGTTTTAACGTATTGGTGAAAATTAGTAATCTATACATAGGAACACAATAAATCAGTAGTTTCTTTCTATTGAACTGTAAATCCATGTCTGTCCGTGCATCTCTCTCATCATCTCCATGCAGCGTAGATGCTGATTAACGTGCGTGAGCACTCTTCCACACTGTGTAACACTGGCAGAGATGTCGCTGGTTGTATCCCGGTTTGTTTTATTGATGAAGAGTTTTCCTGTGGCTTGCTTCATGCATCATAACCACCTCTCTCCTCAGCGATGCTTTTAATAATTTAGTGATGCCATGATGAAGAATGTGGGAAAAAACTAAAATGACACCATGTTTCTTACTCTGCAGCCTGCATTTGTTTTTTTGAAATGAGAACTTAAGGATCAATCAACTCATTAGTAAAATATAAAGGCATGCTTAAATGCTTAAAGATGCACTGTCAGACGGTGAAGCAAGAGCTTTGATTTTTGTACTGTATCTTGTGACATTGAAAAAATCAAATCTAGGCTCATAGGCATAATGGATGTCTCTAGTCCTGTCTGACTTTCACCATACTCCGTCTGCTCCACTGCAACATTTAGCCTTATTCAGCTGAAGTTTTTTAGCGGCTCTCTTACTGGCTAGGCCTGCGCTCAATTCAGAATACTGCTGATAATACTGTCAACATTTCATATGTTGTCTTATTCTTCTCTTCCACGTCTGTGTCCCCACTGGTTCTTTTTACGTTCTTATTCTTAAGACATGCTGTCAGCATGTGTGTCTTACTTATTTTGTGTATTTGCCTGTATGTATGTGCAATTAGTGTGTGTGTTACTCTCTGCCCATTGGTAATCCCTCATAAGCAGCTGTCTGAAGTGGTTCTTGGCTGTAGCCTTGGCTCTTAAACAGTGGGCCTCACTCCAGACCCCCCACAATAGACCCCAGTTTTGAGTACAACAGTAGCCAAGACCCCAGGGTGGAAAGACTGCTACAGAGTCTGCTGTTGCCAGATTTCATTTTACACATAATAGATTGTGTGTGTATTTGTTTGCGAATTAGGCCTAATGAGCATGGAATCTGTGAGAGGAAGTGTGAGATTGTGGGTGTGTGTTACAGGATTTGTTAAGGTTTGTGAGTGTGGCCTTGGCATTTTGGGTCATTTATGTGGACATGCAATGGGGCACAGATGATGTGCCAGTGGCCAGTGATTGGCAATAAAGCAATTCAGTGTATGGTAATGGTTCATGTATCATAAGATAACTCTGAATGATGTCTCACATCAGTTCCATATGTAATTTAAAGGTGTAATGTCATTGCACAAAAAATTCAATCCCACAAACATAGGCTAAATATGTCCTCACACTGTGTTCATTCATTTAGATTTAGCAGCATTGTTTTAAAAGTGTCATTGTCAATAATGTATTACAACAATGCCAGTGTTCTAATAAGGATCAGTTTATTTGCTTAATTATCTGATTTGAAATGCAACCGCTGATTTACATTACTATTTTCTCATAATGTAAGGCAACAAGAAATATGTATGCTTACATATACAAATACTTAAAGCTACACTATGTAACTTTTTTTTTGTTAAAAAATAACAATGTTATTAATGAGAGTGCAACAAAAATCCATCTTACAAACCATGTCTTTACCCAAATACAGTTTGATAAACCTATAATTTATATTTTAGAGCTGTCTGGTCGGATTTCACGGGAAATTGCATACATACGTCATTTGCCCGTGCATGTTGACGTCATATCCGTACACAGAGAAAATAAGCTCTGGCTACTGCAGTGCGTGTATGGTGTGGGAGTAGCATGAAGCTGAAAGTTTGTTGTCACAACAAACAAGAAAAACTGACCATGGATCATTTAAAATGGCAAACCTCCGAGGAATCACCGATTGTAAAAACAAAGAAACCCCGAACAGAGCAGAGTCTACAAGCAAAAAGAGAAAGCGACAGAGTCCGTAATAAAACCCGAATCAGCTTTTCAGAGGTGGTGACAACTCCTAGATCTGAAAGGATTTAAAAGCGACCCAGAGATGGCTTTTTTCTTACACAACAGGTAAGATATTTTATTGGTATGGTTTATGTATAGTTGTGTAATCACGCACACACACACGTCTGAGTGAAATACAATAAATATACTTTAATCAGTGCAGAACTTTTCAATTGCTAGCACACGTGTGTATTTTTCTTTATAATGGCAATAATTTATATAAATAAATCCTTTAGTCCTAGGCTTGCCAAGGACATGTGAGTCTTTAAATTATGTTGACCACTGGTTGGTAACAATGACAATCTATAAATTAGTTACTACCATGGTCTATTTGGCCAGAGAATCCTGCAGTTATAAAAACTTTACAATGTTTGACCTTATCAGACTAGCAATCGTTATGTCTAATGTTACGAACGTTGCCTAACTTTTGTAAAGTCATTTATTTAAAAACATCGATGTTTCCAATAAGTCAAAACAACAGCATAAGATATGGCACTTACCTGCTCAGATGACATGTTTTTGGATATCAGTCTTTTCCTTTCTTTTGTTATTTATTTGTCCATTCGCTCTGATAAGATGTCCTGTATTCATGTGTACATCGGTGCCTCGAACTACATTCATCTGCACAGAGAAGCAGAGCCGAAGCACAACCAAAACAATGTTCTTCCACAAGACGCATGCAGTTCTAGTTGGAGGGCCAAAAGTTACATAGTGTAGCTTTAACAGAAACTTAGTATTTGTATTTGAAAAGAGTAACCAAAGGTGTTGATGGACAAAATGTCTTGTGGTAAGACCACAAAAAAGCTTACACCAAAGTTTATATTTTCCAGATTCTTTGAACAAGTTGACATGTGGTCTAAATTATTTTCCATGTTTCCTTCCAAAAATATACAAGAGGAGTAATGCTTAATTTAGGCGATATTTGAGCTTCCTTCAGGACTGGGAACACAAATGCCTTCTCTCTTCCCAGAGAGGAGAGGAGGCTGCAAATATTAAGCCACAGTGCAATTTGAAACTAGCTTTATCCCATCCCATCACCCTATTTTAAGATGCAGTTTATGGCTTGCTGGCTGAAAACTTCTTCAAATCCATAATGTCTCTAGAGTCTCTGGTTAACATGTGCTATTTTAATGACACAGGCTGCGTTTGAATCCTAAGGTAGCTGCATTGTTGCCTCGCTGACCTATCAGTCAATGACTTAAGGCCGAAGTATACTTCGGGTGTGCACGTTGAAGATCACTCTGCGCACAGTACATGTGACGCAAGTTGCATCATCATCACAGCTTGACCGCGTGCCACCTAGGTTTTCTTGACTCATGCGGTCTTCGGCTGTGCGTGTCGTCTGCGCATGCACTGGCCATTGACTGTACTAGAAGAGTGTCAAAGCAGTTGTAGTGCACATGTGTCGAAAGCGTTAATATTTATTCGCGGTCAGAAATGTATACAGTACTCAGAAAGGCAACGCGGTCGAGCAGGCGTGAGGTGATCTGGAACACGCAAAATCAAAGTATACCTGGGCCTTTAACAGACAGCATTTACATATGAAGGTACTTCCGTAAACTGGTTTTGGATAGGCTTCCGAGGCAGCACTACGTCACATCGTTGCTAGGATACCAGCATTCATTCAGTCCAACCGAACCACAATGGACTATTAATCTAGAAAAAAAATCATACGATTTTTTGGTGATAACCAAGCGTATATTTATCCTTTTCTTAAACCAATGCCTGAACCTTACCAGTAGTGTCCAAAAATAAAATGAGAACTGAAAAGCACATATTCTTAAGCAACCACATTATTTCGTGTTGCTTCTATGACACTCTTGTGTCTGCTTGCGTGGTTGACTGGCTTCGAACTGCAATCTTTCGAGTTCAAAGTCCAACCCTCTGTGAGATTATCTACCGCAGAAGCTAGTTACTCAGAAATAAGTGTGTACATTTTGGTGAGTCTGTAAAACAAGCATTAAAATATATTGTATTTCAAAGGATGCGTTAGAATAAGTGTTTTGATATCATAAAATTGTGTGAATAATAGTGCGAAAAATAAGTGTTTATAAAGTCATAACAGCCATTGTTCTCGTAATTTGTGTGAAAGTCAATAAAACGTACAGTTGTTGTAGCACCCAAGTGTTCATTTCACCAGGAAACTTAAAACGTAGAAAGTGGTACATAAGAGTCAGTTTGGAAAAATGCTGATATAGTAACATTCATTCTATGAGGTTGATAAATGCAGTACAGCATGACTGAAATTCTCATATTTCATGTTCACAAATAAACAGTAAGTAGTAAACATTAGTTTGTTTTGTCTTTTGACTATAGTTGACTTGCTATTACAATTCAAAATGCAGAAGTGTTTTCTCTGTGATTAAACAGCATGAGAACACATTCCTGGAAAATACTAGGCACATATCTACGTGTCTGTTTATGCATTTGAATACAGTTTAGGATTTGAATGAGCTAAATTGGTTGGTCGCTTAACTCTTCAGAGGAATTTGTTGTTTTAGTTTATTGTCTGTCTGTGATGACACTTCTCTGCATGAGTGTTCAAGCAAGTTTGAAATGAAATCAGAAACAAATACAAGTGGCCATGTTTATTAAAATCATCTTTTATTTTCTCCACAGAAAATGTTTCAGACATTATGTGAAAAGGTGAATTGGTGGATTTCATTTATATGCCTTTAAATTCTCATGCCTTTATTCACTCTAGCCAGCCGCATGCAAAGAAACTCACTAATGTGTTATATAATGAAAGGAATATGGATGGCAAACAATACAGTTTAAGTCAGAAGTTTACATGCACCTTAGCCAAATACATTTAAATTCAGTTTTTCACAATTCCTGACACTTAATCGTAGAAAACATTCCCTGTCTTGGATCAGTTAGGATCACTACTTTATTTTATGAATGTGAAATGTCAGAATAATAGTAGAGAGAATGATTTATTTCAGCTTTTATTTCTTTCATCACATTCCCAGTGGGTCAGAAGTTTACATATACTTTGTTAGTATTTGGTAGCATCGCCTTTAAATTGTTTAACTTGGGTCAAACTTTTTGGGTAGCCTTCCACAAGCTTCTCACAGTAAGTTGCTGGAATTTTGGGCCATTCCTCCAGACAGAACTGGTGTAACTGAGTCAGGTTTGTAGGCCTCCTTACATTGAGGTCAGGGCTTTGTGATGGCCACTCCAATACCTTGACTCCTTAAGCCATTTTGCCACAACTTTGGAGGTATGCTTGGGGTCATTATCCATTTGGAAAACCCATTTGCGACTGAGCTTTAACTTCCTGGCTGATGTCTTGAGGTGTTGCTTAAATATATCCACATAATTTTCCTTCCCCATGATGCCATCTATTTTGTGAATGCACCAGCCCCTCCTGCAGCAAAGCACCCCCACAACATGATGCTGACACCCCCATGCTTCACGGTTGGGATGGTATTCTTTGGCTTGCAAGCCTCACCCTTTTTCCTCCAAACATAATGATGGTCATTATGGCCAAACAGTTAAATTTTTGTTTCATCAGACCAGTGGACATTCTTCCAAAAAGATCTTTGTCCTCATGTGCACTTGCAAACTGTAGTCTGACTTTTTTATGGCAGTTTTGGAGCAGTGACTTCTTCCTCGCTGAGCAGCCTTTCAGGTTATGTTGATATAGGACTAGTTTTACTGTGGATATAGATACTTGTCTACCTGTTTCCTCCAGCTTCTTCACAAGGTCCTTTGCTGTTGTTCTGGGATTGATTTGCACTTTTCGCACCAAACTACGTTCATCACTTAGAGACAGAATGCGTCTCCTTCCTGAGCAGTATGATGGCTGCTTGGTCCCATGGTGTTTATACTTGTGTACTATTGTTTGTACAGATGAACGTGGTACCTTCAGGCGTTTGGAAATTGCTCCCAAGGATGAACCAGACTTGTGGAGGTCCACAATTTTTTTTCTTGGTCTTGACTGACTTCTTTTGATTTTCTCATGATGTCAAGCAAAGTGGCACTGAGTTTGAAGGTAGGCCTTAAAATACATCCAGAGGTACACCTCCAATTGACTCCAGTTAGCCAATTAGCCTATCAGAAGCTAATTGGCTAATTGCCTAAAGGCTCGACATCATTTTCTGGAATTTTCCAAGCTGCTTAAAGGCACAGTTAACTTGGTGTATGTACACTTCTGACCCACTGGAATTGTGATTATAGTCAATTAAAAGTGAAACAATCTGTCTGTAAACAATTGTTGGAAAAATTACTCATGTCATGCACAAAGTAGTTGTCCTAAACGACTTGCCAAAACTATAGTTTGCTAATATGAAATCTGTGGAGTGGTTAAAAAATGACTTTTAATGACTTCAACCTAAGTGTATGTAAACTTCTGACTTCAATTGTGTTTATGAATATGTTTGTGCCCCTGTGCCCTGCTCACCAACTGAAAGTTCTTTTTAATCACATACAATCCAGCCACCTTGTCCTTTCGATCCGAAGAACCAAAGATTAGCTAAAACCTAAAGGCCAAAGTATACTTCGTGTGTCCGCGTTGCAGATTGCTCCGCGAACAGTATGCGTGACGTAAATTTCATCATAATCCAGCCAGATTTTCTCGACTCGCAGATGCGGTTATCGTCTGTGCGCGTCGTTGTTGCGTGCATCGACCATTGACTCTACAAAAAGAGTATCACAAAGAAGTTGTAGTGGCCGTACGTCAAACGCGTTTGTATTCACTCGTGGTCAAAAGAGTATACTCAAAGATAATGTGGTCAACCAGGTGCAAGCCGATCTGGAACATGCAAAAATGAAGTATACCTGGGCCTTAAACAATCTACAACTTTGACACTACAGGGCCTGAAATTCGGCATGAGATTGCGGGTATAGCTTACAATTTTAATCATTCCTGCAAGTTCCACGTTCATAGCGCAGGAAATTCCCTCACACTTTTATTCACTTTACAGCCCAGCTGAGAATTATTAAACCAATAGATACAGATGAACAAATCAAATCAGTAAACTTGTTTTTGTATCAAACTGTAGTTCCAGAAGATGCACGAGTAAATCCGATCTGTGTCTCCCTCTCTTTCAGGAGCAGCTGTCAGCAGCACGTTAAGCGCTTGTTTAGTTTAGTGTGAGCGCGCGCAGTGAGGAAGCGTTTCATCGCATAGTTACTAAATTTAAGATGTTACAGATGTATAAACCTTTCTAAACTTTTTAATTCGACATGCAAATGTCATTATTCTGCATTTGAAAAAATGTTAGCGAGTGATAAAACTATCGCTTCTGTTTATAATTAACCAAGCTGCAACATTGCTAGCGCGTGACGTTGGAGCGATCTATAGGTTTGAGGCAGCACATTTGACAAGAAAAAGCATTTTTTCTATTTCTGCCTGTGTACAAGCTGCATGGTGAAGAGAGACACTTAAACACCTGTTACATCTCTCATCTCCATCTCTCTAGTGTCCCATCAAAGGTTGGAAATTAATGGGGACTCTGGACAAAAATCCCCCCTAAATTCAAAATATGGTGGCAAAAAATGACCCCATAAAAAGTTCCAGTTGTTTTATTATATAGGCCTGATATAGGCCTATTCCAAATACATACATCGCGATCTTCATTTGAATTTTCGCTGAACTTTATTTGTTTCCTGCCATCTGTTGTGCAGATGTTGCTGAGTCAGTGGCAGATACTCGCGCCATAAACGTGCACAGATGGGCACTCTGCTTCTCATGCTCCGCATCAGTTCAGTGTCGTGCTCACGTGCTAAATTACGTGACTGTTCGGTCCTTTTATTCAAAATATACTGCCCTAGTGAGTAGGGTTGCCCATGACCAAAGATTTTCCTAGTCAACCAGTAGTCGTTAGTTTAAGCCATTAGTCGACTAGTTGTCGCACGTTTATGATATTAATTTAATTAACTTAAATATATATATTTTGGGGGGCATCAGAAAATGGTTTGAGTTCCAGGGCTGAGAAAGTATGTTATAAGTAACATTGCTAACACTGTTCTACATTACAGAGAAATACAAAACCGTAATAATGAGCCTTTAAAATATAAATTTTACAAGCGCATGCATGAAGCGAGCCGCAGCGACACCGGCAAAAGCGATAATGATTCTGAATCCTGCCCACTGGCTCATCTCACTTATGCATCTGTCTGTTTGAAAAGCCTCCTCTCCAGCTAGAAGCCAGAAGTGTGGGATGGATGGATGTTATATATTCATTAAGTTAATCAGGTCTGAGAGAACAAAACATAATGCAACTAAATGTTACAATGGAGTTAATAATAATATTAATAAAAATAGTATCTGGATAAATAGACTTGATGTTAAATAAAACATTATTAATGATACAATAATAACTTTGACTAGAGCTGAAACGATTAGTCGATGTTATCGACAGTGTCGACGATAAAAAATTGTCACCAAAATTTTTTGTTGTCGAATAGTCGTTTGATCTTATTTAACGTACCATGAGATCACATTAAACTCTAATGATGCCGTGCGAGACCAGCACTGCAGTTTGCGCCTGACTGAGGGGAGGAAGAATTACACTGGTCACAGTTCAGATGCACTAAACTTTCCAAACAGCTTCAGGTCGCAAATTATTAAGGAATTATAATGCAAAAATACAAAATAAGTAAATACAGAAGCACTCTCGTTGTGGAATAAGTGGAGCCGGAGCTGCTGCTCCGCTGAAGCAAAACTTGTGTGTCGAGCGTCTTTAAAGGAAACAGCCCAGCTTTACATCTTAAATGCAGTTATATTTAACGCGTTTAGCTTTATTAAAGTTCAAATAATATGGAAGCAGATCATGTAAATAACTACAAAGTCCGAAACTGGCATTTCTCTGTTTGGTCAGCACCTCTTCTATGAGTTGCATGAATGTCCAGATCTAAGGGGGAGAGATTGAAACTGCACCCGGCTGAAGCACACTCTGGCACGGAGACGCTCATCTCTCGAGCTCTCGGGCTTGCTGCAGCTAGATTGTAACGTGATGGCTCGTGATTTATTGAATTATAATATACGTGACTGTGCATTTCTTCATTTGGCAATATGCAGCTTTATTAATAAGAGTTTTTTTGTGAGTTAAAGATAGATTGAAGTGAACAGAAAGGTGAGAGAGGGTAGACTTCGGCCCATTATACACTGCAACAAAATACGTTTTTGATTTGTTAAATATAATATTATAAATACAAATATTTTAAAATATAAAAAAATTATTTAAAAAAAGATGCATTCACCTGAGAAGCAGCATATAAGATGTTTAGACTTGCTTTTAGAGAATAGATCTTGAATATAAGTATATTTTGTTTTTACTGCACTCGCAGAAGTATAACCAAGTGAAAAAATACACTTGTATACAAAATACATTATATTTAAGATACATTCTCTTAAAGCAAGTCTAAATATCTTATGTGCTGCTTCTCAAGTAAATGTTTCTTGTTTTAAGGATTTTAAATGGAAAACAAGACAAAAACACTTGATTACAATAGGATTTTTTGCAATGAATTACTGAATTAAAATTAATAAAAAGTATTTTTTCTCTTTAATTCAGTGAATGTCATTTAGAGATAGTTAAGATGATTTTGTCCTCTTTATTGTTAGTAAGCACGTTTAATACAACCTTTTAAGTTGGGGCACAAGCAGAATAATCGGTTGAGAGCTAATGATTAATCGTTGCAATAATCGCCAAATAATCGTTCTAATAATCATTAGATTAATCGATTATCAAAATAATCGTTAGTTGCAGCCCTGTCTTTGACTAATTTTCATTGTGAAATGTTTATTTTTGCATTTTTTTTTAATCAATTGGCATGAAGTTGCTAAGTTTTTTTTTTTAAGCTCCTTATTCCAAATCTGGAGAAATGGTGTCATCTCCTATATGTCGGTGGATTAGTTTTATAGGCTATGTTTATTTAATAGCCAAAATATTTGGAAATATGTGAATGAGAATTTTTTTGTTTCCGTAACAATTAGGGATGGGCATTTTGGTCATTTTGTCTACTTGAGTACATGTCGAGTACTCGAGGGGCGATTATGTTCGCTCATGTTCATAACTGTATATATAATAACATGTCTGACAAACATCTATGGCTGCTGCATTGTGCCTTAGTGTTCCAGCATATCATCTATTCATTATTATAGGCTGTTATAAAATAATATGTTACAAAATGTACAAACGATTCAAAATATAATGCATCATATTTTATCATTATGTGAAGATTCGCTGTCCAACTCTGAAAGAATGTGCCAACACACGTCTGTCTGTTCCTCCTTCAGGTTACCGTAGTAATCTTAGTAAGCATGCACCAGTTTTTTTAGTGACTGTCTGAACCGTCTATTTTCAAATAACAGGAGACGCCATATCCATTGCGTTTTTAATATGCGTGTTAAATTGAAGTTCAGTTTGAAGATGCTGAGTGAAACACTCGCCTGCTGTATATGCGTTGCTTCAGCACGTTGAGTCCACTGCCACACACGCCTGGTGTGTGTGTATGTGTGTGTGTGTGTGTGTCCCCAAATGTTCGCTCTTGTGAGGAAAGCCGCGATGCTCTGTGTTGTTGTTGCTGTGATTCCTAAAGTGTTCCATTCAACTCGGAGAGTCTGAATTTCCACTTTTCAACTGGGGAAAGTGCAACGGAATGACACTTTATATTGGACATCTAACTTGGCAACTCGTGCAGAAATCTTCAACTCCCATTTCGTCGAGATGCAGGTGCGTGTTACTTCACGCAGGGCAGGGAGGTTTACAGTCAGTGACAAACATTTATTTTTATTAAATAATTTCCATTAACGAGTCAAAATTCTTAAATGAAATGATAATAAAACGTGTTTAGCAAACGTTTTGCAGAGTCAGGCATTCAAAACATGGTTAATTACGCTATCTTGATTATCGTAACAATAGCATTGCAGTGTTGTATCAGTTTGGTTGCTATGAGAAGTTTCTGACAATCAGTGTACCCCTCAAAACCACAATGTAATCAATCTCAAAATTAAAAATAAGCTCCCTCTTTGTTTGTGTGTTTAGTTGTCAGGTAATTGTCACTGGATTTTGAATTAAGTGAAAAGTCACATCATGCGTAATCACTATCGATCATTGTTTTCATGATCGATCATTGCTGCCATGTCCGAGTACCCGAGTACTCGTGCCCATCCCTAGTAACAATGCTGATATGCAATGTACAGATCAGAAATTTTGTAGTTATTAAAACATGCCATTTTTCAAATTAAATTGTTTAAATTATAACATAAAAGGATGGCAGCATCATTTTATGAAGTTAGAATAGAAAAAAAATGGCCTTGTAAAGGTAAAAAAATGCCCCTGTAAGTCATATATTGCCCCTTAAAAAGTAGATATCTGACCTATACGGAAATTAACAAAAGCAGCGCCCCGTGAGATTTGGGTGAGTTTGTTGTGAAATTTTTTATGTTTTAGTGGTACTAAAAGTGTTACTGAAACTACGTTTTATTGCATAATTTGTACAATATACAAGTATTTACATTGATTTGTTGAACACGTGCTAAAACCGGTACTGTCTCTTTAACAAAAAACAGCATTTCCATAAACAATGCTTTTAAATGAGCGCATGTTAACGAGAGAGGACTCAAAAGGCTTTACCTCATCTGTGCGATGCATGATTAGAATTAAATGTCTTTTTGTAGTTGTTTTTGATCAACAACTGACTGTAAAGAACAAAGTTCTTTACGGTCGAAATATCTTCAATGGGAGAACCATGGCATTGTTCTTTCCCTGCTGTCGCAACCCACCAGTTGAGAAACACTGCTTTAACTCACACACACTCACTTATGTCAGACCGCCTCGCTTCTCTCTGACATTTTCTCCACTGCGTGTGTGTATGTGTGGCGCAAGTTGACGAGTCTGAGAGGCAGCGAGGAGGAAAGGAGATGTACACGCGCAGGTGAGATTCTCCATCCGGTGGCATTTTTTCTCAATACCTAAGCAAATGTACGTGGTATGAAAACCGTCAATTTTCATACCGTGGTATACCGTGAAACCAATATACCGCTGCAACCCTACACACAATTTTTTTTACTCTCAACACGCTGTGAGGGGATCTCGCTGCAGAACAATTCATGACTAAACCACACAATTACTGGTGAGTGAAATGTAAACATTTACCAGCCAGTTGCCAAATATATTCACTTTAGTCGTATAGCGTAAAATTTGGTTGCAAATGCGAGTGATTACTTCTCATTGTATTGGAGGGTTGCGCATTTGAGTGAAAAATCGATCTTGGGATTTAAGAATCAAGATCATTCAAATGAAGATCGCGATGCATCGGAAAAAACTATATTTTTACCCACCCCTAGTTCCACCCATATTCATTGTTAACCTTTCAACAAACTGATGTCTGCAAGCTTTGACACCATGTCCTTAAAATGCCTGTGTCTAACCCTCTTATTTTCTTGCTGACATGTTTAGCAAAGGCTAATGTATCCATAGGAAGAGCATTCAGCTGCTTATCACTTCTTGGTAAGCACCTTACTAACTGATCCTGCTAACTCCACTCCTGCTCGTAGAGTGAGCAGAGCTGATTGGAAAAGTCTGGTCTGACGTGGATCAGTCTTTGCTAGCAATTTTTTTTAATTTTATGAATCTCTCAGGATAATTCCAGATCATAAACTAGCCTATCCATTGTTCTGAGTACCTCAGTGTAAATGAAGTATTGTTACTCTCTGCCCAGATATGATCTGTTGATTGTTGTAAGATATTCCTGATTTAGGGCATGTTGATGTATTATTTTTCACTCCACACACTGAATGTGTGAGTGTGTTTAGGGTTGTAATTCTTAGATTTATTCGATTTAAGCTATATTCAGACTGTCAGTCCAAATCCAGTGTCTTTTGTGTATATGATCAGAATCTGATCTTCATGATTGACTGTCTGCACTGTGTATCGCATCTGATCAGATCCAATATGTGTTTCCCGTGGCTATCTTCATTTTCGGGCATATTTGCATTGGTTGCTATTAGGGCTGCAACTAATGATTATTAGAATGATTATTCTACGATTATTGCAACGATTAATCATTAGTTCTTAACCGATTATTCTGCTTGTGCCCCGACTTAAAAAGTTGTATTAAACATGCTTACTAACAATAAAGAGAACAAAATCATCTTTTAAAAATACCTCTAAATGACATTCACTGAATTAAAGAGAAAAAATACTTTTTATTAATTTTAATTCAGTAATTTATTTCAAAAAATCCTATTGTAATCAAGTGTTTTTGTCTTGTTTTCCATTTAAAATGGTCTAAAAATCCTTAAAACAAGAAACATTTACTTGAGAAGCAACATATAAGGTATTTAGACTTTCTTTAAGAGAATGTATCTTAAATATAAGTGTATTTTGTATACAAGTGTATTTTTTCACTTGGTTATACTTCTGCGAGTGCAGCAAAGACAAAATATACTTGTATTCAAAATCAAATCAAAGTCTAAATATCTTATATGCTGCTACTCAGGTGAATGCATCTTTTTTTAAGGATTTTTAGATATTTTAAAATATTTGTATTTTTAATATTATATTCAACATTCTCAGATAACAATTTTTTCTTTTGCAGTATTACTGCTAAAGGAAATGTACGTTGTTTTAAAGGAGGTTTAGATATTTATATTGGAAAACAAGCCAAAACAAAAATAAATCAAAAACTTATTTTGTTGCAGTGTATAATGGGGTGAAGACTACCCTCTCTCACCTTTCTGTTCACTTCAATCCATCTTTAACTGCATCAGCCGGGTGCAGTTTCAATCTCTCCCCCTTAGATCGGGACATTCGCACAACTCATAGAAGAAGCTTTCTGTCAAAAAGATGTAGACGCAGTCCTACCTTTGTCTGGTCTGCTGCTATCCACAGGAAAGAAGCAATGTGCTAAAATTACCTTAGGAATTTTGAATTGACTCCCATTTTACTATATCTAATATAGTTGCCAAAAGGCTATATCCGCGTTTTGATGATGAATTACAACGACGAGCTGACCTACTGATTTCATCTCTGCAGATCCATAAGGTATGTTTCTGGTTTTTATAGGGATCTGTTTGTCTCACCACAAGCGAACCACTCCAGAGTTTGTTTGCTGTTGGGCCAGGACAAGCTGGACCGATTGTTTTGGTGTGGATCCAAGTGCGATTGCCATGTTCATATATGCCTATACAAAATGAACCAAGGGAGAAAATGCACCAGGTTTCGAAACAAATGCTCCAAATGACCCAGGTGTGCAATTCATGGAGTAACATACCTTGTGAAAGTGCGTGATTGTGTATTCATCCCCTCGAGGCTTGCAGTAGAATGCACATGTCAATATGCAGCTTTCAAAATTACATTTAATAAAATGGACTGTTGCTGGCTCTGTAGTGCCCCCTTTAAAATGGGCGTGTAAGACAGCCTGTTTTGAGCAAAACACACCCATTTTCACCTACAGTCACCAAACTTGGTACATATATAGTTCTCACCAAGCCAGACAACTTTCATAATTATAGTTATTAGCTCCACCCAACGTGAAGTTGGCTATTATGGATCTTTTGAATATTGCAGTCTCTGAACTTTTAAATACTCCTCCTAGGGGACTGTCACCACATTATGCCAAGACATTGAAGATGATAAATTGTGAACAGATTTTTTTTATTATTATTATTTTCTCCCCCTTTCTCCCCAATTTGGAATGCCCAATTCCCAATGCGCTCTCTAAGTCTTTGTGGTGGCGTAGTGACTCGCCTCAATCCGGGTGGCGGAGGACGAATCTCAGTTGCCTCCGCGTCTGAGACTGTCAATCCACGCATCTTATCACGTGGCTTGTTGAGTGCTTTACCGTGGAGACGTAGCACATGTGGAGGCCCACGCTATTCTCCGTGGCATCCACGCACAACTCACCATGCGCCCCACCGAGAGCGAGAACCACACATTATAGCGACCACAAGGAAGTTACCCCATGTGACTCTACCATCCCTAGCAACCGGGCCATTTTGGTTGCTTAGGAGACCTGGCTGGAGTCACTCAGCACAACCTGGATTCGAACTTGTGGCTCCAGGGGTGGTAGTCAGTGTCAGTAATCGCTGAACTACCCAGGCCCCCTGTGAACAGATTTTTTTATATTTTGAACGGTGTTGCCATGGCGAGACATTAAATTAATGGCGGAAAAATGGGAAACAGGAAGTGTTTCATATTTTCTGTGTGCAATGTGTGATTTAGATAAAAATTTTGATGAATGTATAGTCTTGGGGGCTAATAACATGGATGTGACTATTATGGGTCACTGTCATAGCACCACCACCTGGCAGCAGGAAGTGTTGCTCTTACAACAGACTTTAAAGTAGTCCTCATATATTTACCCAAATTGTTTCAAAATTGTTTAGAATAATGTCCAATGTCAAATGCATGTGTTCACCTTGCATTGTTTTCTGAAATCCACTGGGTGGAAATGGACCCATGATGCTTGGGCCCTTCATTGCTGCTTGCAATCTAGCTAATTGTATTTTTCAGTCATCATAAACCTGCTCACATTTTTGTTTTTTAACCACTCCATGTACCACTGTTCTCCATTCTGCAGAGACCATCCTGAATAAATTTGTCTACACAGCAAAGTAAGCCAGCCAGTCAAGTAAATTGCATATAACCCATTTACTCGTGTAACCAAACAGTGAAACTCTTTTATTTTAAACTTGTCATATTGGTTGGATGTGATATTTTAGGTCCAGAGGAAACACAGTACAGACACTGATAACTCCCTGATATGTGTTTTGGAAACCAATAATGTAACTTGCATTATTTTCACCCACATCTGATTAACCTTTTGTTCATTTACCCGATTCAGTTTAAAATAGCCATAATTCATAGTGTCTGGTATCTGTTTGGGGGTTCAGTATTTTAAATTAATTAGGGTGACTTAGGCTAAGTGTATCAGCTAAAGAATCTGCAAAATTTGTAAACTTACACTCTTATTTCCAATCATTCATCTGACAGTTTGTTTTAGATTCTTTTAATAAACAAACTGACATGTTGCTTAAAGGTGCATTCAGTAATTTGGGGCTAATTTAAAAGGTTTTACACATTAACAAATTAATTGTGTTTTTGTGAAGAATGATCTGAATGGTGTACACTCACATGAGATGAAGACTGTACACATAATAGTTTTCTATAAAACGTGTTTTTATTATACATGGTGCAGGTCACCCCATTCAATGTGTTTCACCATGTTGAAATGACATGGTCCGCTGTGTTTCACTAAACGTCGTAGAAGAAATTCCTTTTGCTCATTGGCTGCCGCCTACGTAGATACACTTGGCTGTGTGAAGCGAAGAGCAAAAAGAATACAATGGAACATATTTATTACCGTGCTTTAGCAGTGGAGACAACAGGAGATTCAGTAGCTGTACTGCTGAAGAAGCGAAAAAGGTCAGAAGCAAGAAGACAGAAAGACCGGCAAAGGCAAAAAAACTAGAGTAAACATTGGTGTGGCATACACAACTTGGAAAGATTTGATGATGGAGAAAAACCTGAGTAGTGATGCCGATGTTGCTTCTTTTTTTGTTGGACAGGTAAGACATTATTAATTGTTTAGACCACTCTCTAAAATAGTATCAGTGGAATTTACATAAAACTCATACACGTTTCTCTTGGAATTTTTATAATTATGTGTGTAGTCAACGTATGTTAGTAATGGATAGTTTTCAACTGTTTACAGATGCAACCGGAAAGCAACGTGTAATTTTCTTTTCTTTATCACAGCTATAGTAAGGGGGGCCCATCCACCTCCATCTCTATGAAATGGCATACGTCTTCATTTGTTTAGTAGCTTGGTACAGCGATTGTTGTGGATTTTGAGTAAACCACGACATTGGTTTGCTTGGAAACAAAACAAGTTCTTCAAATACAGTATACATGGACGTGCTAAATTTGTTTATCAAAACCAATTCTAATCTTTCCTTTACCATAACATCTGTATCGCTAGATAATTGAGGTTTATTTCTCACTAAGCAGTTCTCTAATAAAGGTAATAACTGTCTTTAGAAATAACGTGA
This sequence comes from Myxocyprinus asiaticus, assembly GCF_019703515.2. Taxonomy (NCBI): domain Eukaryota; kingdom Metazoa; phylum Chordata; class Actinopteri; order Cypriniformes; family Catostomidae; genus Myxocyprinus; species Myxocyprinus asiaticus. Next base: position 20,192,712 of record NC_059379.1, read on the forward strand.
AACGTAGACAGTCTCCAAAGATTATTGATACGAGGGACAATAATAATCTGCCCTTAACTGTAAAAGTCTGTTCGCTTGAATTCTGACATTTGTTTTTAGGCAAAGCAATTATATTATCGTAGTAATAAATAACTTTAGAAATTACCTCAAACGCCAACATTTTCCAGATGCAAATGATATTCCAAAGCTGGTGGGGGCAGCAGAGAAGATCATGCTTGTCCACATTGGCAGTACAGCATCTAACACCACTGTCGTATCGGTACATAAAGTACACAAAGAAGAGCAATGCTAACGCAAGCTAGAGAACTACTGAATGCCCCTTTAAGTGTATTAATTAATATATCCATTGTTTTTTGGTGTTTTTTTAAAAAACCGTTAATTTTCTGTTCATTATCCTGAGAAAGTGCTGTGGCCTGAAAACAGTGGGTGTTTTGTTCTGTCTTGTTGAATGATAACTGGCTATGTGGCAGTCCCCCAAAGTCCATTTATAAAATGGTAAGAATGTCAATAAATAAATGGGACTCTCTTATGCTTGCTGCCCCTAGCAATGTATCTGTTCATAGCTGGGAAGTTTAGTGTAACTCCTCTCACAGACCTGGGCTACAAACATGTGTAAAATTCAAATGGGACTGAATTGTGAAAGAATAAATGTTCATGCTTCAGTCAACTCTCTTTGATTTACAATATGCTCTTTTAACCTCTCTTTTCAGGACCATAGTAACAATAAGATGACCATGTATTTATGGGTATGATATTAAGTTGGTAAGCATCTATAGATATTATTTATTTGTGCTGTTTTGAGAGTCTGTACCAGGCTAGATGTTTGTTTTTAGGATACTTGGTGATGTGGAATCCTCTCTGGCATACTTGATGAATGCCTGTTGCATTGAGCTGTCCTCATTAGCTAATATAGAGCTTCCTCTAGACAAGAGAGAGACACTTTTTGGTCCTCGGTGGAAAAGGACTTTGTGTAATGCAGTGCATGGGTGTCTTTCTGTATCTGGCATACTGCATTGTCCTACAGCATTTTCAAGGGAATTTGGAATTGAAGTTACCATATTGTCATTACTTTTTAAGGAATCTTATATAAAAAGCTACACTGTCAACTCTACATCACTAGTTAAAAGATTAAATATCTGTATTTGAGCAAAAACTGATTCAGAATAATGCATTTTCATTGATTCAGTGAAATGAGAAAAATAATAAAGCCATACTTTGGTGTTGTTAAGAATGAATCTATTAATATAATCTTATGCATTTAATTTGGCTCATTGGATCAGTGAGAGAGCCTTACATTCTGCCTTAGAAAGTGCTCCACACGGCTGCTGGCATTGTTTTTTTTCACGCTAAGAGGCTTAGCGTGTGTGAATGTGAACGCAATGTACTTTGGAGCTGACAGCATTAACATATTAATATTTAAGTAATTTTTTTACTCTATATTTCCACTTTCACATCTTTAAGTCACGTGATGCCTGTTTAGTTTCACTTTCAGATCTGAACGTGTAAGTGGAGATTTAGAGTAAAAAGGGATTTATCGATCTATTTCTCAACCACACCTATCATATTACTTCTATAGACATAGATTTAACCACTGGAGTCTTATGGATTACCTTTATGCTGCCTTTATGTGCTTTTTGGAGCTTCAAGGTTTTGGCCAACATTCACTTGCATTGTTTGGACCTACAGAGCTGAAATATTTTTCTAAAAATCTTAATTGCTTTCTGCAAAAGAAAGAAAGCCATGTTTCTGGAATGGCATGAGGGTGAGTGAATAATGAGAGAATTTTCATTTTTGGGTATAACTAGACAATGAATATATAAATGTAGTAACTAATATATATACACACAGTGCCTTGCAAAAGTATTCAGACCCCTGACCAATTCTCTCATATTACCGAATTACAAATGGTACACTGAAATTTCATTCTGATTGATATTTTATTTTAAAACACTGAAACTCAAAATCAAGTATTGTAAGGTGACATTGTTTTTTGTTGGGAAATATTTTTATGAAAAACAAACTGAAATATCTTGCTTGCATAAGTATTCAACCCCCACACATTAATATTTGGTCGAGCCACCTTTTGCTGCAATAAATGCATTAAGTCTTTTGGGGTACATATGTACCAGCTTTGCACGCAGTGACGAAGTGATTTTGGCCCGTTCTTCTTGGCAGATTTGCTCCAGGTTGTTCAGGTTGGTTGGGTGACTCTTTTGGACTGCAATTTTCAAATAATGCCACAGATTCTCAATAGGATTGAGATCAGGACTTTGACTGGGCCACTGTAGGACATTTATCTTTTTGTTCTTGAGCCACTCAACATTGCTTTGGCCTTGTGCTTGGGATCATTGTCATGCTGAAAAGTGAATTTCCTCCCAAACTTCAGTTTTTTTCAGTGGACTGAAGCAGGTTTTCTTGCAGTATTTCCCTATATTTTGCTCCATCCATTCTTCCTTCAATTCTAACAAGATGCCCAGTCCTTGCTGATGAGAAGCATCCCCACAGCATGATGCTGCCACCACCATACTTCACTGTAGGGATGGTGTGTCTTGAGGCATAGGAAGTGTTAGGTTTGTGCCACACATAGCGCTTTGAGTTTTGGCCAAAAAGCTCTAACTTGGTCTCACCTGACCACAAAACCTTCTCCTACATCGCAGCTGGGTCACTCACATGCTTTCTGGCAAACTCCAGATGTGCTTTCAGATGGTACTTTTTGAGTAACAGCTTCTTTCTTGCCACCCTCCCATACAGGCCGGCGTTATGCAATGCTCTTGACATGGTTGACTGGTGCACCATTACTCCACTCCCAGCCACTGAACTCTGTAGCTCCTTCAAAGTGATTGTTGGCCTCTCTGTGGCTTCTCTCACAAGTCTCCTTTTTGTTAGAGTGCTGAGTTTTGAGGGACGGCCTTTTCTTGCAGTGCCTGGGTGGTCTGGTGAAGCGTCCACTTCCTGATTATTGATCCAACTGTTCTCACTGGGATATCCAAACATTTGGATATTATTTTGTACCCTTTCCCTAATCTATGCATTTATATTACTTTATCTCTAACTTCTGTGGAATGCTCTTTGGTCTTCATTTTCCTTCAGATTCACAGCCTGACCAGTGATCCTTCAACAATGGGTTTTTTATCCAGAAAATGTGATGGCAACATTAATGATTCAAAGGTGGATGCTAGTGGTAAAGTAATTGTGTCCTCGTTAGGGCAATTTCTTTCATCGGTGTAACCTGGCAGCTTCCACAGCACAGGGGTTGAATACTTATGCAAGCAAGATATTTCAGTTTTATTTTTTATTTTATTTATTTATTTTATTTCCCAACATAAAACCAATGTCACCTAACAATACTAGATTTTGAGTTCCAGTGTTTTAAAATAACATATCAAACAGAATGACATTTCAGTGTACCATTTGTAATTCAGTTATATGAGATAATTGGTCAGGGGCCTGAATACTTTTTCAAGGCACTGTGTGTGTGTGTGTGTGTGTGTGTGTGTGTATATATATATATATATATATATATATATATATTTGGCAAATTATATTATATACAGAACTTAAATTGCACAATTAAATTTATAGAGTCAATAAATAAAGAACACGGCAGAATACTTACAGATTGCTGCTTGTGCTATTACATAATTCCTAATTTCAAATTTAACCCTCCCCTTTTAGTTTTCATTGATGCAAAATCATCAATGACTTTGTCAAATCTGCCCAGCAATCACATGGTTGATACTTATTTTCTCAAGACCACTGAGTCGATCCTGTGTCATGGTGTACCTATACTGTTGATTATGGTTATCTTATGTTTGTTCAGAATGTAAGAATGCATTATGAACATCTATAATCCTTACCATTTAGAGCCTTTTAGGCTGAGTAGCATGTCAGGAGCAACTTGGGGCACCTTTCCCCCATCACGATCTTATGAGCTCTGTGCGGGGGCGGCAACGGTGTGGCATGATTTGGGGCACCTCTCTCCCATTGTGATCTTGTGAGCTATGTGCAGGGGCGATCGATCAGGTACCCTGTGGTGCCGCCCCAGAGAGCGTTGCTGCCCTAGGCGCCTGCCTATATCACCTATGCCAGCATCTGCTACTGTGGAATGCTCAAACAAATTAGGTGTGAAAACACCCTATACACTGTGGTCCTGCCTTGTAAAAAAATTACTATAACGAATATTTTTTTATCTTTTGCTCAGCTGTAAAATATTTAATCAGTTAAAAATTTCTCTTTGCGAGTGCAATCTCTATAATATGATAAAAAGTGGGAACCCTGCCAAATTGTAGACCCGTGAAATTGATTGGAGGAAAATATTGTAAAAAGACCTTTTCTGTATATACAGTACAACAGTGCACAGAAGTAACAGAACTCTGGTGTGCCGGCGTGCATTCAGGTGGAAAGCATTGCACAACATACCTATGATATGACTGTCAGGAGGCAGTGTGGAGTGCGTTTTAAGATGCAGCCCAAGTAGCTGATTGCCTCAAGGCATATGCACTCATTCATGTAGGCCACAACTTCACTTTTATTATTATTGCAACTCTCTCCAACTAGTGGGTGCTTCAAGTATGCATTCACGTGTGTTGTACCTTGTCCTGTGTGTCTTTATGTGTCCATGCTGATCCACTGCTGATACAATTAATACAGTGAGCACTGATGTGTGGTGGTTTGGCAGAGTGCCTCTGACAGCTGTCCTCCAAAATGACCCTAAATAAATCATTAATCTCTAATGACTCTACACGGCCTCTGAGGGCCCATTGAGACTGTCACACACAATATTCCCCCAAACTATTGACTGAAGGGACAGGGCTGTTGATCTCACACAAATGCCCCAAATCATCACCTTAATGTGTCTTATAGTGTTTCAAACTTCAAACGCACCTTACAATAGACGACTGGCTTTTTTGTGGCATGTGCACAGTAAGCCCCAGGAAAATGGTCTGCTCATAGATGGCTGAAATGAACTTGCTGAAACTATTGAACAATGTCTTAATGTAGCATATTTGCATAACCTTGGATGTGTTTTTCTATAGAACAGTGGTGTGGTTGTATTTGGGGTATGTTAATTTATACATGTTTTGTAGAATGAGGTTATTAATTTTTCATGACATACGACGTTTTGTTTTTAAAACTCAATATCAATTCTCTTCATCCATCTCTTCATCCATCCTGCACACTTGAATGTTTTGTGTATGGTTAATGTAGCTTTATGCTATATCTCCACCTAGTGGTTACAATATCAGGGTTCACGCGGATTCTTAAAAAGTCTTAAAATGTCTTAAATTCAGTTTTCCAAAATGAAAAACTCTTAAATATATTAGATGATACAACAAAAGTCTTAATTTTTATTTAAAGAGGTCTTAAATTTGGGGGTGGAAAGACAGGAATCGTGATATGAACTAATATGATTATCAAACTTCAAAAGAATATGGTTTAATTAAACAAATGCATGCGCTGCATCCTTCAAAGTGAAAAAAAAACAAAGTGTTGTATTTTCTCCAAGCAGGTGGGGGCTTGTGAGTGTTTTCAGCTGTTGCAGAGCAGTTCACAATCATTAAGCCATATCAGAAACTTATGTCAAACTATCACTGAAGATGAGCTGTTGATGATGATGATATAGTGTTGATGAAATATGACAATGTTTACTTTTAATTGTTTATATTGTAATATGTTGTAGATTATAGTAGGAGTGCACATTTAATATCCCTTATTTGTTTGAATGAGCAGCTGGAAGCAGTGAAGCACAACCATTTCAAAATAAGAGTCCCCGATGTATTTCAAAGTTAAAGTGCCTTTAAAGTTAAAAGTTCCACGCTATGAATCAAGATTGTGTTGGTTTGTTTTGGTATGGGTATACGGCATTCATTTTATTTGTTCAGGTCTTGAAAAAGGTCTTATAAAGTCTTAAATTTGATTTTAAAAACTCTGCAGCAACCCTGAATATGCAAGCATACTCTGTATATAACATCCATTATTCCTCTGTATTTCTGTACTAAAACCTTATTCTCCCTGTCTGTTCTGTTCCTCCCTAATTTTTACTGTCTGTCTCTGTGTCACTCTTTCAGATTTATCAGCTCGTGTTACAACAGAGCGAACCTACTGGAGGTACTTGCAAGTCCTGTTGGTCAGGTATGTGGGTGTATGTGTGTGTTTGTGGCTGAAGGTGCGGGTGATTGGTTGTGAGGTTGTACATAAAGCATGTGCATTTTGCATGAATGAGTAAAAGCACATATGTTTACACATGAAAGTTTTTTTTTTTTTTTTTTTTTTAAATAAAAAAAAATGTATCTTATCCCAACTTAATGTACCGAGATAAGTAAGCCATTTATTGGGTAATTTCCCAAAGAGTGTAAACATTGTGACTCTTGCTCTCTCAAAACATTGCTCTGTTTGCTTGAGCAGCCCAACATAGCATCATTGGCTCAACCGATGGCACGAGTTTGGGGCGAGACTACCTGACTTCCTTATATTCCTAATGTCACTTGTGCTTTTCCATTTAAAATTCGGTTTGGTGTACTAAACTTTAAGGCTGTCAAGTAAAAATGTGAAATTTGAATATTCATCAAATTTAAGATAAAAATGCACATTCAGGTGCAAAAACCCTGCATTATTGTTCACTGCACAAACTGTGCACTGTCCCTTGTTGCAGCACTGGGCTCAGATATATGCAAGTACTGCAGAGAGGCGCTTCACCACCGAGTTCAACCAAATCCCACTATTATCTGGCAATATTTCTACCATACATAAAACTGTAATGAATAAAAGACACCGTGGTATTGATGGTATTTTGAAGCTTCACCGCGGTACCACATTAGTACAGTGGCAGAAGTACACCATGCAATATAGTTAAAGGGATAGTTCACCCAAAAATAAAAATAATCTCATTATTTACTCACCTTCATGCCATCCCAGATGTGTATGACTTACTTTCTTCTGCAGATCACGAACAAAGATTTTCAAAAGAATATCTCAGCTCTGTAGGTCCGTACCATGCAAGTGAATGGTGACCAGAACTCTGAAGGTACAAAAAGGACATAAAGGCAGCATAAAAGTAATCCATATGGCTCCAGTGGTTAAATCCATGTCTTCAGAAGTGATATGATAGGTGAGGGTGAGTAAATGGTCAATATTTAAGTCTTTATTTTTTTTTTTTTACTATAAATCTCAACCTTTGACCCGCCCCAATCAGTAGATGGCTAAATGTGAAAGTGAAAGTCACTTCCACACAAGAATGTGGAAGTGAAAGTGTAGATTTACAATAAAAAAGGACTTAAATATTGATCTGTTTCCCACCCTCACCTATCATTTTGCTTCAGAAGACATGGATTTAAACACTGGAGTCTTATGGATTACTTTTATGCTGCCTTTATGTCCTTTATGGACCTTCTGAGTTCTGATCACCATTCACTTGAATTGTATGGACCTACAGAGCTGAGATATTCTTTTAAAAATCTTCATTTGTGTTCTGCAGAAGAAAGGAAGTCATACACATATGGGATCAGCCCGTATAAGCCCATGCATTAGGGTGAGTAAATAATGAGAGAATTTTCATTTTTGGGTGAACTATCCCTTTAACATAAAACTGTCTATTGAACTGTTTCTTTTCTCGTTTTACTTTTATTTATTTATTTATTTATTTATTTTACTTAATATTTGAGAAAATTAACTGGCTAAATAATTTTATTTTATAATTATGTGCACTTTAGTTTAAAAAATCACCTTTTGTTATCAGCCAAGTATGTTGCTTGCAATAAACAATGTAATATGGTGCTGTTTGGTTTATATTAATTCCTTGCACACTCTTGTGGAATTAAGAGAAAATGTTGATTAAGAAAATCTGGTGATTACTAATGTCTTCTAGCTTTTTCCCCTAACTGACATAATGAATTTAAAATGTAAATATAATTCTAATTTTGGTAATATTGAAGTAAAAAAATTTTTAATTTAATTTCTCAGCCCTTTTGACAACTATACTAATTCCCGATTACTCTCACTTTAGAAATGTTGGATTTATACCATGTGGTTTTGGTCTGTTTGTGCTAAGTAAACTAAAAGCCATTTGGCTCCATTTTATTATAGGTGCAGTAAACTCATACACATACACACAGAGTCAGCCTGCCTTAAGATTGGTTACTGACACGTGGTACTTTTCTGTGTTTCCTGCTGTTTCATTGTATGAAGTCAGGGAAGTGTTTTGCTGTTTAAACAGGTATGTGATTTTTTTAATGCATTAAATTCTACCAAGCCTTCATGACCTTCATGAGAGCAGACAGGCTGAGTGTGAGACAGGCACAGAGATAGGTTGATCTGTTGGAAAGTGTTAGATGTACAGTGCATTCAGAAAGTATTCAGACCCCTTCATTTTTTTCACATTTCGTTATGTTGCAGCCTTAAATTATTTATTTTTTCACATCAATTTACACTCCATACCCCATAATGACAAAGCAAAACCAGATTTTTGATAACTTTGCAAATTTATTAAAAAGAAAAAACTGAAATATCACATTGACATAAGTATTCAGACCCTTAACTCAGTACTTAGTTGAAGCACCTTTGGCAATGATTACAGCCTCACGTCTTTTTGGGTATGATGCGACAAGCTTTGCACACCTGGATTTGGGGATTTTCTGCCATTTTTCTGTGCAGATCCTCTGAAGCTCTGTCAGGTTGGATGAGGACCGTTGGTGGACAGCCATTTTCAGGTCTCTCCTGAGATGTTCAATTGGGTTCTGGCTGGACCACTCGAGGGCATTCACAGAGTTGTCCCTAAGCCGCACTTAAGTTGTCTTGGCGTTGTGCTTAGGGTCATTGTCCTGTTGGAAGGTGAACCTTCGGCCCAGTCTGAGGTCCTGAGCACTCTGGACCAGGTTTTCATTAAGGATATCTCTGTATTTTGCTGTGTTCAGCTTTCCTTCAACCCTGACCATTCCCCCAGTCCCTGCCGCTGAAAAACACCCCCACAGCATGATGCTACCACCACCATGCTTCACCGTTGGGTTGGTATTGCTTGGGTGATGAGCAGTGCCTGGTTGCCTCCAGACATAACGCTTGGAATTGAGGCCAAACAGTTCAATCTTTGTTTCATCAGACCAGAGAATCTTGTTTCTCACAGTCTGAGAGTCCTTTAGGTGCTTTTTTGCAAATTCCAACCAGGCTTTCATGTGTCTTGCACTGAGGAGAGGCTTCCGTCTGACCACCCTGCCATAAAGCCCAGATCAGTGGAGTGTTGCAGTGATGGTTGTCCTTCTGCAAGTTTCTCCCATCTCCACACATGATCTCTGGAACTCAACCAGAGTGACCATCGGGTTTTTGGTCACCTCTCTTACCAAGGCCCTTCTCCCCTGATTGCTCAGTTGGCTGGCCGACCAGCTCTAGGAAGAGTCCTGGTTGTTCCAAACTTCTTCCATTTAAAAATGATGCTGGCCACTGTGTTCTTGGGAACCTTCAATGCAGCCAAAAATTTTTTGTAGCCTTCCCCAAATCTGTGCCTCGACACAATCCTGTCTCTGAGCTCTTTTACCTGATGGCTTGGTTTTTGCTCTGATATGCATTTTCAGCTGTGAGACCTTATATACTGTAGACAGGTTTGTGCCTTTACAAATCATGTCCAGTCAATGGAATTTGCCACTGGTGGACTCCAATCAAAGTGTATAAACATCTCAAAG